>NC_064851.1:28360918-29017918 GCF_024139225.1 Suncus etruscus | reverse complement strand
TGACAAGAACTGTTCTGTAGAAATAAATGTGCAACAGAGTAAGGAAACAAAGGATATGGGGAGATTAACAAAAGATGGAGTTGAGTCTGGGAGGGCCTTAGGAGCACGTCAAATACTAATGTGTTCTGAGATGGTGAGCCAGTTGTAGGGAGTATATATGGTTACCTACCTTGTGTGAACAGGCTTTCAACATGAGATTCATGATTCTTAGTATCCATGAGAGGCAACTTCCCTGCCCGAATGACATTGAGCCAGCTCAGAAGATAGGTACCACCAGAACAGTATCAGGGGCCCTCACAGAATCTTTACTGAGACTTGCTGATGCTACTGAAAATAATACCTTTCTTAGGATGAGAGTGCGGAATAAACAAGATAATCCTTGTAAAATGTCAAACATGGTGCCTGTCAAAGCACCTGTTTATTGCTCCAGCACACAGTCAAACATAATAGAAAAGCCTATTTAGGACAAAGTTTATTGTCAATACACAATTTGACTTTCTTTTCATTTTAGATTTGCAATAAAGAGAACCCTCTGAGTAGCACATACTCCCTTTAGTGACTGTTACAACAAAAATAACAGAGACAATATGGTTTAAGCAAACATTTATTTCTCACAGTTCTGTCAATGGAATGTTTGGATACTGCAGAGTCATCTTCTCAATGTCTCCTTCCGTGAGAGACAGAGAAAGAGAAAATAACAAAGAAAAGAAGCACCCCACTTTTTCTCCCCACTTTTTCTGCACCCTTCATCCTCAATTGCATCCTAAAACCTGTCTCCAAATATCATCCCACTGGTTGGGGTTCAGGATTCAATAGGTAAATTTTGAGAGAATACAGACATACAGTTCCTAACAGATACCATGCACTCCCTCACTGGTATCTGCTCTAAGAGCAGGTGTTCACATTATTCAGATAAGAGTTCCATTTTCTGGCAACAGACACTGCTAATGGCCTCAGGCCTTCCACGGGGCTTTTTATGTTGATTAAAATGCCCCAGGGGCACTCTGCCCTCCCCAGAAGAAGATATCCGGGCTTCTTCACAGCCACTCAGACACCAACCTCAGGACTTTTAGATACTCATGACATGCATTTACACAGTAAGTTAGTACAAGGGTTAAGGCACTCGTCTTACAAGTAGCTGAATAAAGGCTTGATTCCTGGCGCCACATAAAGTTTCCTAAGCACCACCAGGAGTTATACGTGAGAACAGAATCAAAACTAAGCCCTGAGTGTGGCTGGATATGGCCTCAAAACAAAAGCAAACTAATATTAGCATCACCATATCACAGACAGGTTGATGGAAACTCAAAGCAGTGATACCATTTGCCCAGAATAAAGCTGGAATTGAGTTTTGAACCCACTGCTCTGACTCTAAGCCTGAACTCTTTCTTTTCTTATATACTGCTCTTCAGAGCAACAGAGAACAGTATTCTTTGTGTAAGAAAGAAACTACTCACTTAATTTGGGAGGGGAAAAAAAGGACTTTTCATGACATATATCCATTTATGTCTGTAAGAGACATTCATTCTACACCAAAGGGGATGGGGTGGAAAATGAGACTTTTCCCTGAAGGGCATCACTTATAATTTTTCATGGTTAGTAATTAATTCCATTTGAAATAGGGGCCTAAGGTTAATGAGTAAGGGAAAGAGGGAAAGAAATGTAGGGTAGAGACTTACAAAAGACCTTAAATAGCCAACAGGGCACAGAGAGAAAAAACATATCCCCAAAATGGAAGATGTTTTGCATTTTCTCTTAAAATATTAGAAGCAAGCTTTCTTATCAGCAAGACTCTAGAGATAGACCTCTAAAATTTCTTCCAGAGCAAAGAAATGAGGCTCTCCACTCTTTGGGGGATTTATATATTAACTTAAGTCTTGCAAATCCATAAGATCACCAGGCAGCATCCAAGGGGACCTCCTTGTCTGCAACCCCAGCAGGAAGATTTCCATTCACTGAACACAGCTCTTCAGCAGACCCACTCAGCTGGCTCTGTCTCTATCAGTAGGAAGCTAACACAGACACAGAGTGTAAAAGTAGGAGACTGGCATGGGTAAGCAGAGCACACTCTGGCAAGTATACAAGTCAGAATTTCCTAATTGGTATTTTCAAGGTGAATCTGATGAAGCCGACTTTGGTCTGAAAGAGAAAGCCGAGAAACAAAAAAGGTATATCACAGCCAGATCCTGAGCTGAGCTGAAGCCAGAAGCATTCCACAACAAAGAGTTTGAAGCCAGCTACAAAAGACTCTGCTGTCCACTGATGGGAAACACATGCCTTCTTGTACAGAGAAGCCACTTCTGATCTTCCGGGGGTATTCTATGTACTAAAGTCCAATGACAAAGGATGCTTTATGGCTCCTTCCAGATGGATCGCAGCACCCTGGACTGCAGGTTGAAAGGGGTGCAATGTGAGCCTGAGCTTCAAACCACCATGAGTATTTTAATCATAAGCTGATGGTGCTTTACCATCTGGCCTAAATATTTGCAAGTCCTCAGCCTCTACAGAAGTCAGGAACATCTATCATTGCACAGGTATGGCATAAATGCAGGCCATAAGCACCAGGAAACTGCTCCAGAATCAGCAGAAATAGTGGCTTAGAAAAAAAGAAAGCAGGATTGAATGGCTTGAATATGGCAGTATAACTTAGAACATACTTCTGAATTTCACCTTCAAGGAGTTTTACTGGCTAGAGAAAAACAAAGTCCATATCCTATTAGTAAAATATTTTCAACCACTATGTCTCTCAAATGTTGGAAATTAAATAACTTTTTTCAGGAGGTCCTAGTAAACACTGCACAGGCAAGAAAGAATAGAATCCAGTCCCCGGTACATTCTCATTATAAATGCTCTAAAGTGGGTCCTAGGAATTTCAGTAGGTCCCCACAACTTCCTGTGATCCAGCAATTATCCTGTGCTTAATTGTTGGAGGAGAGCCTGGTCCGGGGCAATGATCAGCCAAGCAACATTCTCAGTGGCTTTGCTTTTACACCACCACAGGCAAGATGCCAAGACATGTGCGTCCCATTTCACTTCCAGAACTACCTCCAGCAGTTGGATGAGTTGTTCATTTACATCACAAAGATTATTTGAATTCTTTCTTAGGTCAAACTCCAGAATCTCTGGAACTTGTAGTCTAAAGTGCAAGAAGTGACAATTAAATGAACACTGCAGTTCAGCAGTATTGTGAGAACACAAGTATGTGGAGGCATTCAGAAGCACCACAGACCACCTACCCTGAATTGACAGAAGCCAAAGTAGCAGTTGAAATAGGTCCAAAAGAAATAAAGTGCTGGATTTAAAAAATTAAAAACCAGCAAACACTTCTGAGGAGGTGCTGTTTAGAGTGTAAACAATGTTTCACTTATCTTGTCCTCCCCACACTCACAATCTGAACCAAGGATTAGAGGTTTATCTTTAGATTTACAAAGACTGAGACAGATCAGGATGGAGAGATGTGGCCATCCTCAGCTAGAACAGTAGCAGTATTTTAGGGAGACGAGGCTAGACTCAAAAGGATTTGGGGAGGTGCCAGAGCAGCGATAGGATGCTTACTTGCCTTGCACGCTGCTGAACCAGATGGACCTCGGTTCTATCCCTGGCGTCCCATATGGTCCCCCAAGCCAGGAGCAGTTTCTGAGCGTATATCCTAGAGTGACCCCTGTGCGTCACGGAGTGTGCCCCGCCCCCTAAAAAATGGGGGGAGGATTTGGGGAAAGTTTGGCAAGGCATTAGAATTAACTGGGAGTGGTGCATCCAAGAGAGGCAGCTAGGATTTTTTCTTTTTTCTTTTTTTGCTTTGACTACCTGACTTGGAGAAGTAGAAAGAAGTGAGCACCACTCCCTGAGACTTCAAGACAAAATAGGATTCAAAACGAACAGAATGGAGGCATAGAATCAGCACCATGAAAAATATGCTGAGCTTGAAAGAGCCTGCAAGCATCCAAGAGGTGCTGCCTTAATGATGGCAAGGAGAGGGGCTGTAGCCTAAAAAAGGACGGAATCACCGGAGGAAAATGTAAAGTCAGCAGGTAAAGGAGAAAGAGAAGAGGGCCAAGTTGGATGGAACTGAGATCACTCACATTAGAGAGGCCAGCTCAAAACAGCTACTAAGAAGTGCCAGGAAAAGGCCAGAGGCTGCTATTAGATGAAACCAAGTGTACCAGTTAGCAGCCATGTGAGGCTCAAGAGTCTCAGTGCCTAAAACCTAAACAGGATCTAATTAGTGAATCCAAAGCCCCCAATATAAGTGGGGAAAAGGAAAAGCAGAATCCTAGGGGGGTTGGGAATGAAATGCATTTGCTCTCCAGCTCTAAATATGGATTTCAGCAGACAGAAACCTTGCTGATAGATTTCTGGTCAAGTAGTTGAAAGTGGCTGTGTCCGAAAAACATAAGGTAAGACACAAATAAAAGTCACACTTCTTATTTCCAGAGCATTTTATATTTGAGTTGAAGGCCACACCTGCTGGAACTCAGGGTTTATCCTTAGCTCACTGCTCAAGGCTCATATTCAGAGGTTACTTTCAGCAGTGCTCAAGGGAACAAACCCAGGCCTCAGCATGCACTCAGCCTGCTGAGATGACCTTTCCAGCCCAATTATCACTTTGTTTTTCTAGTAGTTACTTTTTAAAATAACCCAGTGAAGTTCACTTGAATATCATCCTTTAACATCAAATATCTTAAATAATAGGGACAGAAAGATAGTACAGTACTTTACTGCGATTGATACCAGTTCAACCCCGAGTATTTTATATGATCCCAGAGCCCTCCAAGAGTGACCCCTGTGCGCAGAACCAGGAACAAACCCTGAACAGAGTTGGGTACGGCCAAAGGAAAAAATAAACCAACCAAACAGAAAATCTAAAATGTTATAATTGGCTAATCATACACAAAACCAGTATTAATAAGATGTTGGAAATATATTTTTGTGATAGGGCACATGTCTCCCATGTATGAGTGAGGTCCTGGATTTCCAATTACCGCAACACAAAATAAAATGCAATTTAATGCATAGCTTCAAAACTAAACAGATCTAGAAAAACTAAGAAAAATGGATAAAACCTTTTAAAATTATCAATAAGACATGTTTCTACTTGCTTATTTGGATCTTATGGCTTAGATATCTGATGTGGATTTCTCTAATAGATCATCCCTTTCAAACTAGTTATATTTCTAGGGCTTGTCAGTCTAATATAATGTGGCTCCCATAAAGAGCACTTTAGTTTATAGAGAAATACTTCTTTTTACATTTTATTTAATTTTTGCTTTTGCACCAGACCTAGCAGTGCTTAGGGCTTACTCCTCTCTGAGTTCAGGGATTACCCCTTGTTGGTTTTAGGGGACTATATAGAATGCCAGGAATCAATACTAGGTCAGCCTCAAGCAAGGCAAACATCCTTCCTGCTGTACTATCATCACTCCAGCCCCTCTTTAGATTTTATTTAAACAAACAAAAATCGCTGCATAAATTTGGGCCAGGCTGACTTCATCTTTCTGCTGAACCGGAAATGAGGGATGTTGTGAATGGAAATCATAACAAGATTACCACCCATGGACAAGTGACACTAATATTGCACTTCATACAAGGTCACAAAGGAGAGGTCTGTACTTCTTTCTGGAGAGTCTCCCTCCCCAGTCTAGTCAAAGCACTGCCCAAAATTTCTACCCTGGAACTCCTCAAAATCTTTTAGTCATCTCTTGGCATGACATTGAAAAGGTCAGTGTGATTTTCTCATCTTGGGAACACTAATAGAACTAAGCTCCCAGCTCTCTACTTCCATCTCATCAACAGCAAGATGGGCTCCCCAAGGAGGAAGGCAGACAGCAGATGAAGCCAATTGCCAGCTCAGGATCACTGGCACAGTAATCACAGTGAGGAGTACAGCTCAATTCACCTGGACTCCTTCCTCCTCATTCCCGAGACCTTGCAGCTGCACCTGAAATCAAGAATAATTTTGGCTCCTTGGAATAACCCCTAACACTGTTCGTAATTCTCAGCCCTGGAAGTAAAAAGAGGAAATGATGACATCTTAGCCTAATAAATGAAAGTTCTTTACCTACCTCTCCAACCCTGTTTCCTTATGTCCTTTTGGCAAGATAATAATTTACATAGTTAACAGATCTTTTTTTTCCGTCTTATTTGCTTATTTTTTCAAAACTTTTTGTAGTAAATTTTTACAGTGATAGATGCTTTATTTATATATGCTTTATTTATATATATATATCAATATATATATATAAATATGCTTTATTTATATATATAAATATGCTTTATATATATATATATATATATATATATACACCCTTCACCAATGCAACATTCCCATCACCAATGTCCCAAGTGTCCCTCCTCCCCACCCCACCCCGGCCTGTGCTCTAGACAGGCTTTCTACTTTGCTCATTCATTCACATTTTGTTATGATGGTTCTCAGTGTAATTATTTCTCTAACTGCACTCATCACTCTTTGTGGTGAGCTTCATGTTGTGAGTTGGACCTTCCAGCCCTCCTCTTTTGTCTCTGAGAATTATTGCAAAAATGTCTTTTATTTTTCTTAAAACCCAATCTTTGAAGACAAATTCGCATCACTGACTCTTGCTAGCTGGTGTGATTCTGGTCCAACAAACTTGACCTCTTCATATGATTTGAGAAGCAGGGAGAATCGTTGTTCAGGTCATAAAGAAATATGTCTGAGAGTCAAACTGAGTTACATATTAAATTTAAGTGCACCGAAAATTAAATAGAACAGGAACCTGGAACTATGTCAGGAATTAGGATCATTCCTTATACCATTATTACTTACTCAATAAATGACAGTTATGATTGTGAAAATTTAAGTTCATACTTCACCCTACTAAGTTAACTCAGTTACTACCTTCTTGATCTGATCACTGTCACACTCCCAACTTCCCATGTAGCCATACAAAAACATACCCACACACGCAGTTGGGTCACACACCCCTCCCTGGGAAAGAAGTGCTTTCTACTCTTCCTATCCTATCCTAATGACAGTGCATAGAGAACAATTGGCCTGTGAGCTTGTCATTTTCCCTGAAGCAAGGCTTCTGAAATATTAATGTGCAGATGAAACAGCTCCGCAGCTTGTTAAAATGCAGCTTCTGATCAGGAAATCTGGGGTGTTTCTGCATTTCTAACAAATTTCCAAACCATGTAGATATTGCTGGCATGTGGAGCACAAAAGCCATACTTGACCTTATCATCAGTCCTCCAGAACAGTGATTGAAGCTCTTTGCTCCCAGTGTCTCCAGCCTCTTCTTATCCCTGGCTCACAGGGGAGGCTCAGCCAATTCAGACTGAACTGACTGGAAATGAAAATACGCATCAAGAATGTGTACAAAGCTTTGGGGTCAAATGAATAATTTCAAGTCTAATCACACACACACCCCCACACACATCAAATGCACCCTGAAAACTGTATTTAGTTTGGGAGTGACTCTGGGACATGGAAACGTTCTAGGAAGGGTCAGAGGTCTAATGAGAGGGTAACAAAATGCGCGCACATAATTACAAGCGGAGGGAAGTCAGCGAAAGAGGTTCTCTAGGGCCTGTTTGGTTTCCTTTGAGGAAGCTCAGTAGAGAGAGGGCTTAGTGAATCTCTTGCAGTGCACAGGACAGGCCCTGATGGCTGGAGAAAGAGCCTACCATTCATTTCCCTATCACCTAGCCCTAGCCACCTGCTGGCAAACAAAGGGTCAAATGCAACCTAAGCCTACTGGTATTTTAAAGGTGTCAAGAAAATAAGAAGCACCTTGATGTTATAAAAACCGTACTATTCTTTATTTCCTACAGAGAAAAGGCCTAGGGAAAAAAGAAAGCACAGCCCATGAAGAGCAGTTTCCTTCTGCATAGCCAAAAAAAGTAGCACCACATGCAAAGACATCCTGCGGGATGGGAGAAGACATTTGCAAAGCAAACATCCAACAAGGGGTTGTGTCATAAACCTGTGTCAATAAAAACAAGCTGATTTAGATGAGGCAGAAAGAAGATCTGAACAGAAGACATAAGGGTGATCCCCAGGCTTAGGAAGAGATGTTCCTTGTCCCTTGATATCAAACATATGCAAATTAGAACAACAGAGATATTGAGATCACACTTGTGAGAATTGCGATTATTCATTAGACAGGAAACAAAATACTCATTGGTGAGTATAAGAAAAGAAGGGGACCCTGGTATACTGATGCTATAAATTGAATTTGTAAAACAGTAAAAAACTTAAAAATGGAAATTCCATCAATTCTAGTATTCCATGTTTGTAGAATACAGAAACACTATTGTGAAGGATATTGTTTATTCAGTTAGGAAGCCTGGAAAAAGCAGCTGAAAGGAAGACAGAGGCTTAGAGAGCCAGGAGTTGAGAAGTAGCTGCTAGGAAAAGGCTTAGTATAGAGGCCTTGTGAGGAGGTGTACATGGCGGTAGGGACCATGAAATAAAGCTGACTGACTCCTGGAACTTCATCTGACTGCTTTGTGAATCTCTCCACCCTCATCCTGCAACCTTCAGACCTGCAGGACCATAGGGACTGTGGGAGCTGGGCCTACCTGAGAAAAGGCCTCATCATCCCCCTACCAACAATTGGGACTCATTAATTTATATTAAGACAACAAATGATGCCCGAACCTTGGACTAACTTAAACCCTGGACCCAAGAAGAAAACCTCAGCAATGGTGAGTGCTAATTGTGACTTGACCCTTTGGTGGATTATCAACATGACAGCCCTCTTGAGCTGGGCTGAATGTGCTGTGCCTTTCACAGGAACATCTGTGAACATGGCTCATGCTCTGAATGGCTTCGTGTTGCTCTGGTCCATCTACCTGTGCCAGGCTCTCTCAAGATTCTCCTGCATACATGCCACAAGAGGAAGAATGCCTTCCCAGTGGTGACGAGTTCTTGATTTCAAGGCCTTCCCAGGGCTGATAATTTATCACTGATTACTGACTCTAAACCAGAGAGACTCCCATCTCCCAAGAATTATGAACCAGTTACCATCTCTGCAGACATAGTCTGAAAACAGCTCAACTAGAGATACCCCTGCACCTGAAGCACTGAGTCAGGTAGATAAGCCTTTGCTGGCAATCCACATCCTGGACACTGTCAAATGGTTCAATGCCCAGAATGGTTATGCATTTATAAACAGAAATGACACCAAAGAAGATGTCTTTATTCACTGGACAGCTATTAAGAGAAACAATCCCAGGAAGTTTCTGTGTAGTGTTAGAGATGGGGAGACTGTGGAGTTTGATGTTGTGAAAAGAGAGAGGGTCCAAAGCTGCTAATGTATCTGGACCTGGTGGGATGTCAGTGAAAGGTAGCAGGTATGCTCCCAATCCACATAGGTTCTGTCAATTCATCCCCCAACACTACTCAGATGGTCCACTACCTATGGTGGCAGATGCTCCTTCAGGTGAGACAGAAGCAGGCAGTGAAGAGGAAAGAGTTGAAGATTCTGGACAGAGTCCCAAATGCCAGCGTCTACCATCTTTCCTCTACCAGAGGAGACTTTTGTCAGGACCACAGCCCGCCAGACCTGCAGCAACTAATCAAGGAAACCCCAGGAGTCTAATACAAAGGTGAATATGGGTAAGATGGAGGATCCAAGACCAGCTGAGGAGAAGCTGCTTCCAGAACTTCCTTACCTGTTACCTCCAAAAAATTAACTTTCTTCTAGGCTAATCTCTTGACCATATTTGCATCGATCACAATATTGCTGCTCAAATTTGTTTTATCTATATGTATCTTATTGTTTTGTTTTAAGCCCCACCACTGCGAACAGAAAAATTTCTATCTAACTTTAGTGCTTTAATATCTGTTTGCATAATTCTGGGGAAATGCATATTAGAGTTTTAAAAGTTCTCAGCTATCCTAATGAATGTTTCTCAATTGTTAGGATGTTTTATTGTGTATCTTATGTAGCAACTTATTTTCAAATTATGTCTGCAAAAATGTTCTGATCTCTTTGTCCACAGAAGTAAATGGAAAAGGAAGTTGGATACTATAGACTATTAATAACAGTGCTCATTATAAGAATGTTTTAGCAGCTTATTTTTAAACTGTATATATCTGTGCAAATGTAATTTTTATTTAATAAAGTTTATGAAAAGGAACTCAGATGTTCTAGACTTGTATTATAGTACTTGGTGTAGGAATGTTTAAGAATTTTCTAATTAACTGTATCTGCAGAAAGGTTCTAATGTTTATGTTCAGAGAAGTCTATGAAAAGTGTTGTGAGATGTGAAAAGATGAAAAAAGTTTTGAGAATGATGTATAGTTTAAAATTTGATGCTATTACAGTCAACTTTTACTGTGCCTATGCATAATAACCACTTTTTCGAATTCTGATCTGGGATTCCTGCCTCTAGCAAAGAACAACAGAACATGGATTATGTACCCTTCAATGTTTTGAACAATAAGGTTACACCTTATTTTACCTAAAACAAAGTTTATTCCTGGTTTTTTTGCATGTTTGTTTACAACTTGGTTTCACCCAGAACAAAGATGGTCTTGCTTGTAAATCTGGGTGGGTTTACTGCCCCACTCAGGGGTGATCTCTGTACTCAATAAAAATGGTAGTTCTGGCAGGCAGTGAAGGCCATAGAAGGTAGAAGACTGCCAGACTACACGTATTTCGCCCTCAACCTGGTCTGGATTTTTTCTTGTGCGATCCTGATTCTGACTTGTTTGCCTGGGGCTGGAGGTAGAGTGTGTGGTGTGATTTTACAGATATAAGCACCTATATGTTCATTGCAGAATTATACAAATAGTAAAGAGTTTTAAATAATCTAAGAGACCATCAACATACACTTGAAAATGTGGTTTATGCACAATTAATATTATTCAGCTATTAACAAAGACAGAATTGTACCATTTGCCACATGGATGTACCAAAAGGGCATCATAAGCATAAAAGGGCAGTAAGTCAGAAGAAGTAAGATAAACATCATATTATTTTCTTTATATAGGTACATAAGCAAGATAAATTAATAAACTAACTAAAACAAAAAGAAATTAGGCAATAAGTCCAAATTAGTGGTTACCAGAGGTTGAGAGATTAAATGTGGTGAAGGAGATAAACTGCAGAGAGAAGAAAAGAACTGGATTTTCAGTGGTGAACTTAACAGTATATACAGATGTTGACTGAGAATGATGTACACCAGAAACATACATAATGTTAAAATGCTTTATTACTTCAATAAAAACATTGCAAAACTCAGCTTTTCATTGAGATATTTATTAAGCACTTACTATCTGCAAGGCATATATTCAGCTGTGTAAAATTGGGAAAAATAAAGCAGGACAAAAGGACAGAGAACAAACAACTGGCTGGACAGGGTGACAAGGAAGGCAACTTATCATATTTAATTTAGCTCTTACAAAGAGATAAAACTGCAGCAAAGGCCTGAAAGAAAGGAGGAAACCATCTTTCAGAGGGAAAGCTGTTCCAGTTATATCTCTAAGAAACAGCAAAAGGGCCAGCTGGTGTGGCTGAAAAAGACCATAGGGGTCTGATAAAAGAGCCCATGGAAAGAGTTTTCAGTTTATTTTACTGAGCAAGATAGCCTTTAGAGGGTTTGTATAAAAGGACTGGTGTGTTTGTTCTCACCCACATTTTCAAGCAACTTTGCTATGTGGAGAGCAGACAGTGGAGAGATGGGGTACATAGAGAAAATAAACTAGAAGTTCTAGGATCAATAGCGAGGAAAGGGAATGGACAAGGGGTTAATGACCCAGATTCCAATTGATCACTGAATGAAAGAATAGAAGTGGCACCTTGAATTTGGCTCTAGAACTTAGTGTATTTAGTAGAGTCATGCCTGCCTACCCACAGATAACCAAACCTAATTTCTGAAACAGTTATCCTTCTGGAAAAAGGGACTTGCAGATGTGATTATATGTCTTAAAATGAAGACACTTCAGAATTTCTGGGTTCTTAATCCTTATGTATTTAGACATTCTTAGATTATCTCAAGGTTCTCTATTACAAAACAGGGAAAGTGGAGGGTAGTCAGAGAAAGAGGTGTGATAACATAAGCAGAAGGTAAAAAGCTAGTTAAGTCAAAGAATACAAGTAGCTTCTAGAAGCAGAAAAAGGCCAAGAAACATTTGTTTGCTTGGTTGCTTGTTTATAGTTTAATTCATAGATGAACAATTTTGCTAACCTTTATGGTCTTCATGTACATGATTTCTTCACCCTACTATATAACCACCAAAGTGCCCAAGATTCTCCACCACTGTCCTTATGCTACTTCTTGTCCACTTCTTCATTGCTTGATAATCTGAGCTTTGTCATCCAAGGCCAATTACTGGATGACCCCACTCATCTGCAGTATAGAAAGACACAAAACAAGGGAACAGACAGCAATGAACAATGGCAAGCCCAAAGATATAGGATCTTCGTTGCAACCTCAGAAGCAATGCAGCCCTGCAAAGTGCCTTTTAGACTTCTGACCTCCTGAGCTCTAAAATCACAAATCTGTGTTATTTTTTCAATTGGTGGTAATCTTCTACAGCAGTCATCTGAAACAAAGACCTCAGTTTCCTGTGATACAGCTATACTGAAAGCAAGAGCACTGAGAGCTTCTGAGAGCAGTGTTGATGCTCGTTATCTAGCCACATGGAGATACTCAGTACATAGATGATAAAGAAACTTGCAGCATAGGGAGCGGCCAGAACTTCATGTGACTTTAAGCAAGTTCCTTATTTCTCTGGGTTTCCATAAAACAGTTATTTCTTCTATATTTATTTCAAGGATCAAGGGAAACATTTTATGTAAATGCTCAAGTGCCACTAACATAAGCAGGTCTTAGTCCTAAAATTGATTTGTCCGTTTTGAGAGATTTCATAGTTTTCCTTCTCCAGAAAGCTAAATATATTCTATCAACTTCACAGAATGAAGAAAACAGAACTTGGGACGTTAAATAGTCAGAAAATCTCTAGGAAATACCTGCGGACAACCCAGCAATTATATTTGCTGTATATTTGCAAATCTCACTCAGCACTCACCCCACCTGCCACGCTCTTTCCAAATCCAGGATACAACAGGCTGAGGATGACTTTTTCAGAACAAAGAACCGGGAAATGAGGTTGAGTATTTTACCTCCTATGAGAGGATTAGGGACTCTGAAAGGCCCCAGTGATCAGTAAAGAAGTTCAAGCTCCCTAAATGCAGGATCCATTTACTCATTCATTGCACAACCATTTGCTGAACTCTGGTTGCAGCCAAACTGTGTGGTAAGCTCTCTAGGGAAAGCACAACCTACAGCCCAGCAGTCAGCTGCTGCTGCCATGTGCGATGCTTTGATATTTCAAGGAGCTCTAGACTCTGATGGTTCCATCATTTAAAGAGAGCTCAGCGTTAAGTCTAAACCTACTTGAATCCCAATTTCATTAAATACACTCATAAAGTAGAGATTACAATTGCTGAAATATATGTAGCCTACATAGTACTAGGTGCTCATTTAGGTTCAATAACATCATAGTAACAATATATCTATTGCTATTACATATAGATTGCTATTGTGGCTATTATATAGTCATTGTTCTTAGAATTATATCATTGGATAGTATTGTTATTAGCTTTTTTTAAATAAAGAGCCTAAAACCAATCTCCCTCAAATATGTGGCTTTATAGACTAAGTCAACTCTACCTCCTGTGAAATTACAAACCCAGGTTCCATGTGAAAACTTTCCATCAAGACAGAGTAGATATTTCAGTCAAGTTGTTACTTTGCAAAAGCAGCACACAGTTTTGCACAGGAAACACATGATTACTAAAAGAAACATAATTGGGATAAACAAGGATCCCTATAAACACTGCAAATAAACAAATTTGGAGGTTTGCAATGGCCTCTATCTTTTGCAAATGTCAGGTGTCCTCTGTATACATATGAATACAGTATGATGAATATTCTAAATTTTCTGCCTGAAGTAGGCAGAGAATTTTCTGTCTGAGTTCCAGACCCAGCTTTCCTAGGCACTGTGCCTAACCTTCGAAAAATACCTCTCTCCGAAGAATCACTTTACCGACCCATATTAAAGAGCTTAAATTAAGTCAATCCAAGCACAGGTGGGAGAGAGGAGATGTTTGTTAACTCACTGAAGTTTTAAAGAAATGGATATGAAAATTTGGGGGGTGAAAGAGTCAGAACATTTATCAAAATTACACTAATTAATAATAATTACTAATACTTTAAAAATTACATGCTCCATAACATTATTTTATTGATTCAGAATATTCCTATGAGTAAAGTAAGACTATATTTGAGCAAATGAAGAACAGATTCTAGTGATAGGAAAGCTATTTGGTTTAGAAAACAGACAACTTGTTGGAAGTCTGTGTAAATTCTGAAGGTGAGATTTCAATGAAAGACTAAAGTCATAATGCCAGAATTTACTCACTCTCCTCCACAGCTAACCAATCAGATCAGCAAGTAACAAAACTTACTGGTTTTTTGGTAATCACACCAGAGTAGAATTGTCTTCAGTTTGCCCATTTTCAAATTAAGACTTTCTCGTATTTCAGCAATAGTTGGCAGAAACTGCTCCTTCAGATTAGTAGGCCTAGAGGCCAGACAGGCATGGGAGACACACTTGTTCCATTCGCTGACAATGAAGCAGGCAAAATTAGGGAAATGGAGTTGCTCATGCCTATAAATAAACTACATTTTCTATGTATGCTAATGCCATTACTGTTTGTATCACCTTCAAAAAGAAATAAGAGCTGAATATACTCTGCAGACTCAGATGGGAAAGAAAGCTACAGTTAAAATTCCATTTCTTCATAAGTTGTTTTAAATCCATAAATTATCTTGTTAACGTATTTCTGCCTATGCAGCAAAATTTCTACTTTCTCTTTTTCAAAAACTAAAGTAAGGGATAACTGACTTTTCACAAATTAATAGCATGGAGGCCTCTTACCATTAGAAATGGGCCTAAAACAGAATTGTAATATATGTCTCTCTATATATACATATAGACACACAGAAAAAAGATACCGTATTTTCCAGCGTTTAAAACGACTTTTTAACCCATGAAAAACTTCTTAAAAGTCTAGGGTTGGGGTCGAAGAAGTGGCACAAGTGGTAAGACATCTGCCTTGTGCACGCTATTCTAGAACAGACCACTGTTTAATCTCCCGGCATCCCATATAATCCCCCAAGCCAGGAGCGATTTCTGAGCACATAGCCAGGAGTAACCCCCGAGAGTCACCGGATGTGGCCAAAAAACAAACAAAAAAGTTGGGGGTCGTCTTATACACCAATATACAGCATGCCGAAACTTACTCTAGTGAGTGAACCGCCCCCTTACTGCCGCATCCCAGCTGCCAGGCGTCATCACTTAGTCCTCTGCTTGTCCTGATTAATCTTTCAGGGCACACAGAGGAGCTGAGTTGCTGAGCGCTGCATCCCATCCAGTCACTGGGTGTCATCACTGGTATGCAGCTTTCTGGTGCTCAGTCCTCTGTTCAGCTTTTATGGATACAGAGGAGGTGCTCTGTCTCCCTCTAGCTGTCCTATTAATCACTGCCTGCCCCCAGTCAGCTGTTCTTGGAGGAGCCCCTCTCCCTGCTCTCAATGTAGATCACAATTAAAAACTCACAGTTACTCACTACAAATGACAAATGTAAAATGATTGTTGGCACTCCAAAGTCTAGCTTTATTAAACATATCCTGTGTTAACCTTTGAGGGTTCTACTCTTTTTCTCTTATGTTTTTAATTTTCATTTGGTGTGCATTAAAAGAGAGAGAGTTTTATATGGCGAATATAGCCCAAACCCTATATTTTAACAGGAAATGTAGGAGATCATCTTATATGCCCAGTCATCTTATATATACTTATACATTAGTATATAACAAAAGGAACAAAAAGACTATTATACACAAGAAGGACAAGAGAATTTTTAGAATACTTTCATGTTAGGAACTGATACCCAAACATGCCAGAAAGTTTTAGAACCAGGCCTGGACTATGAGGTACAGTCAGGAGCAGGCTCTCTCTCTAAAGTCCCCTTAAGCTCTGTGTGCACATTTGCTTCCTAATTATGTCTTTGTTCTTCAGGCTATTTGCCAAAACATCACCTCCAACAGTTCTACCCACTGTGGGGGATCTTTTTCAATCATCAAAGAAGAAACTATCTTCTCCATTCTCAATTCTAATCCAATACCCACCAAGGAATAAAAACTCTTGGATCAATCAATTGTGAAAGGAACACGATATGACTTAATATATCTTGAGGGCTTTCATGATAACCATGGAGAAATAACTAGAGATGTATCAGACAGGAGAAAGGGGCTGGAAAAAACAACTTAGTGAGGATAATGAATAATAGAGAAAAAAATTCTACCACAGTGGAGTGAGCTGGCAGGTGGGCTGAATGAGAAGGGGTGATGCTACACACAAATAATTCTGTGCCTGTTCTCTACCATATACAAGTGGACAAGGACACTTATAAAAAAAATTCCAAAATCTTCACTGTAGCTGAAAAGTTTTGCCCTCTGCTCTTCCCTCCAGGGCACATTTATTTCCCCAACATAACCACACTTAGCATTTCTTCTCAACCCTACAAAATCTCCTCTCACCAAAATGTTCTGTGTGAGTCACTTACACAATTCACCCTTTCAGACAATACCCTCCATTCAACCAAGCTTCTACTTTGACACCTCACACACCCAAACCAGAGCACCAATCCGCATTGTCCTACAAAAACTATACCTCTTTTCAATGAAGGCTTTTCTTACCTGCTCTATACAACCCAAGGAGTATGCCTTGCCTGCTGAATTCTAATTCTGTAGGGCCTAAAGGAGTGCACCAAAATAGTAAGAGCTCAAGAAAAAAGTGTTTAATGCATCTTTACAAGTGGAAAATCAAAAACTGAGCAAGTAAAGCTGACCAAATCCTAAAGTTACCAATTTAACAGTCTCCGAGAAGTAGGAAGGGCCTCAATCAAGTCAAGTATTTCTCACACCTCATTTTCACAGACATAAACTGGAACCAACTAGCAAGTGATAGATGGTAAGGGCATCCCCAGAGACATAATGGATGCTTTGTTCTCTATACCCAGGCAACACTGAAAACAAAGTCAAACTGTGATGTACCAAGAAGTGAAATCACTCCACCTGAAAATGCCAAGTACAAGTTTCCATGCCCAATGCTTTTATTTTATTTTTTTTAAAAAATACATCATTAACCACTCATCTGAAGACCAGAAATTCCAAAACATCATGATCCTTTTCAACCTAAAATCACAAGATATTGCAGAGTAATGAATGCTTACAACCCTTAGGCTTTATTAAATATAAATTACTCCTTTTGTGGTCTGAATCCTAAATATGGTTTTAGAATCTGATTGGCAAGTAGTAAATTTAAATTATTTTCCTTCTAACTAACATTAATATATATATATATATGTCTGTTGTGCATATATACGTGTGTGTGTATGTGTGTGTATACACATACATCTACCCCCAAAACAGTTATAAATCATTTTGAGGAAGGTGAATAGGGAAAGCTAATGAATTTACTTAGAGGTATACTGAAAAATAATCACATGCAGGAACTAGGCAAAACCAATCTTAAGCTCCAAGGGATCCAATGAGTGCCAAGTAGTGTCAGAAATATATCCTAAAACGTAATATATTCAATAAGTTGCCTATAGTACTAGTCTCATTAATTTTTCTCCTTGAAAAAAGAAACAGGTCTAATGGATAGAAGACCAATAAGTGAACTGTGCCATTATTTTAAATAAAGATACAGTTGCCATGTCATTCATGCACTGTTGCAGAAATGGACTTTCGGTGATCTCAGGATATGTGGGCCTCTCTGTACAATGTCACCTACATAATCAATATCTTAAATCCAAGAACTGAAGCTTACCACTTTCATACACTCCTCACTCTGTCCCTTTGTTAGTTCTTCTCATTTAGTCACTTGTTCAGCCGCTCAAATACTATTTCTTAAAAATATCAGAGTACTTAATTACATATTCACTGTTTTAGTGATATTTCTATTTTCTAAACAATGTTCTCTGTAAGCCAGAAAGGTAGTACAAAGAGCAAGGCATTTGCTTTGCATCGATATACAGTGGCTGAGAACCTGGTTCAAATTTCCCTGCCTCATATATTGTTCCAAATAACTGTCAAGAGCTACTTGTATCTCAAAGCCAGGAATAGCTCCTGAACATTTCAGTTGTGGCCCCCAAATAAGCAAACAGCAACAAAATAAACATTCATTGTAGAAGCTATAAAATTAATCATTTTAGTCTATAATTCAATGATTTAGTTTCCACTAGACTGAGTGGTGCAGGATAAGTAGAGTCATGTAACATTCACAATTGACATTTATTTTTTTGTATTGCAAGTTCCTAAACAAAGTTTGCTATGGAGATATTCATATCAGAAAGGCATCTATTTTGAATGGTTAAGTCAAACACAGGGTCAGTCATTTCTCAGCAGAGGTCCTTGTTTATCTATAGATGCTGGCTATTTCAGATAACAGTTGAGTCGGATTTGAATCCTTCTATTCTTCCTTCTTTTCTCCTTCCGCACATAAAATTCCTGCTGTTAGCATTAAAAGAAACCCTAAAATCACTTGTCATTACAAGCAAGACCTTTCTCTCTCTCTCTTTCTCTCTCATCCTCCTTCTGCCCCACTCATCCTTTTTCCCTCCCTATCTCTTACTTACTTCCATCCTAAGATCTCTCACTGTGGCCAGATACATGGCATAATTTCAGGTTTTATAAGGAATCTCTCTTTTCGAAGTTCTCTAATGATTAATATTGAAAAGCATAGTGTGATTCTAAAGGCCAATCTAGTTTAAAAGTTTTCAAGGCTAATTCAGTCTCCTTAAGATGAGACCAAAACACACAAATAGTCTGTGTTCTAGGAAAAGAACGGAAGCGTGCATGTACACGTGCACGCGAAACACCCACACATACCTTTTGATTTTTTATGGTCTTTCTTTTTTTTTGGATTTTGATTTTTGGGTCACACCCGGCAACGCTCAGGGGTTATTCCTGGCTCTGTGCTCAGAAATCGCTCCTGGCAGGCTCGGGAGACCATATGGGAGGCCAGGATTCAAACCACCATCCGTCCTACCACCACCAAACCACCAAACGCCCTACCGCTGTGCTATCTCTCCGCCCCTCACATATACCTTTTCAACTCTGAGAAATGTTACCCCAAAAATCAGAATAAAATGTTATAGAAAACCATTATACACATTTTACTCCAGTTCCTATTTTAGTTCCTGTTCTTCCTACATGTTTTTTCAGAAAAAAATATCAAATATGTATTCATTTTACACCTGAGATTGAACAGTGAATACTATTTAAAAATAGATATGCCATTTGTCAGCCCTATAGCTAACTTTCATGGGCAAAGGAGATTTTTGTCTCAAAATTTCTATCACAAAATCCCAGGGAACAATGGGCAAGGGAGCCATCAATGAAATACAGATAAAACCAAGAGTTCACAGATAAAAACCAAGGAGTTTAGTTTGCCAGATAGCTCTGAAACCATTAAATATTATTGCTACAGGAGACTACTACTGAGAGTCAGATGAAATCATCACAATATCTCAAAAATACAATCAAAAATATATATTTATATATTTATATATATAAAATATATAAAAAGGGACCTAAGTGCTAGCACACATTTGCCTTGCTCATGCCTGACCTGGGTTTGATCCCCGGCATCCTATATAGTCCCAGAGCCATTAGGAGTGATTCTTGAGCATAATCAGGAGTAAACTCTGAGTGCTGCCAGGTGCTGCCCAAAATAAACGAACAAAAAATAAATATATGAATCTATATAGGGAAAACAATGTATTATGTGTGGTGATGGATATTAACTAGACTTATTGCAAAATTTCTTCTCTATATATACACATAATCATTATATTATATACCACCTAGAACTAACATAATGTAATATGTCATTTATAGCTCGGTTTTAAGTCTGTAAGCAAACACTGTAGATTCTTTTTTCTACCGAGGCCCCACAAATAGATGACCCAACCATTATTTCATGACAGAGATGGAATAATGTCATTCCATCTGATCTGCCTTTTAAGTTCTAAATAAGAACTACTCAGAGACCCCTCAACTCCTTACAAAATACCTGCAAATGTCTGAGTCAGTATATTCACAAACTGGCTACCTACTCTCCTTTGATCTGAACCAATCCCTGCTTCTACTAATCTATTAATCTAAATGCAAAATCTCATATATTCCTGTTTTCACAAAACAACCCATTCAAAGAACATGTGAGTAAATCAAGTTACTAAAAGTTTATAGAACACAGAAACAAGATAACTGAATTCAAAGCTTATATTAGATATTATAATTTCTATATCTTAAAAATCAATCTCTTCACTCTGTCCTTTTGGTCAATTCCAACTGTTCTTCTGCTCCTGACTAAGGCTGAAAAAAAAACAAAACACTAATGATCTCCAGGACTGAAGGGGAAAAAAAAAACAAGTCCCCTTCATTTTTTTATATTTAGAAAATTAATCATTTCATGCAGGGGTCTCAAACTCAATTTACCTGAGGGCCGCAGGAGGCAAAGTCGGAGTGATCCTTGAGTGCAAAGTCAGTAGTAAGCTTTGAACTTTGGGGTGTGTGACCCAAACAACTAAAACAAAACAAAGCAAAAAAAGATTCCTCTAGGGCAGGGCCACAAAATGTTGTATGGAGGGCCGTTTGTGGCCCACGGGCCGCGAGTTTGAGACCCCTGATTATGGTTTGGTTTCCTCACAATAATACTTTCAGTATTCCACCATCTACTCCAATAACTGAAGCAATTTCTTTCCTAAGGGAAGGCTCAGTAGTAGCTATTCAGATCATAACTTTTTTTTTCTTCTTTTTATTGGGCTGGTAGGAATCAAAAGTTAGGATGGCCTAGTTCCTCAGAGACAATCCACATGTGATATCTGTGATCTGACTGCATAGCCATTTTGTTCCTTCAATATCTTCAATTCTTTGGACTCTCAGGTCTAAAGGGTCACACAGAGATTATCTAGCACACCCCTTTCCTTGAACAGCCCAGCAATGCACTTCCCAAATTTAGAGCATAAATTAGTGCCACGCCTGTTTATAAGGATTACTCACCATACTTCTATGCTCAAAGAGAAACATTGTAGTAGTCATAGAAATAGTGAATTCTAGTAATAGTGATAGTAATCCCACACACAAAAAAATTCAAGGCAATAAACAAGTATTTCTGGTTCATTTTTAATATTCAGTGCTGGTTTCAAATTCATATTTAAGTGCATGATGTGCAGATAACTGTAATCCATTTTTTTCCTTGAAGGTAAGATTCCAGGTAAAGAGGAATAATTGATCAGGATGGCTGGGCATGGCTAGACTTGGCTTTTACTTAGATATCTAACAGTTAAACAAATGAAATTCTCGTCTCACTGGCTGATTTTCCTATGTCTCATAATCTAAAAAGTGAATGTGTTTGGGGAGGGGGCTCAAAGAGATAATACAGGGGGCAATAAAGCATATGCCTTACATGCAAACGACCCTGATTTGATCTCTGGTATCACACAAGTCCCCACCCAAAGCATCACCAGGTATACCTTGGAAGTCCCACGCGTGGCCTGGTATGAACTTGCAAGTGTCCAAGTGCCACTGGATAACCTGAATAATCCCAGAACATAGGATTACAGCATTTTAGAATCACCTACATCTTCAAATCCTTGTGTGCAACCATTGACCCAATTGGCAAAGAGATCCAAGAAGGCTCCTCAGACTCCAGTGCCTATCAACCACATATTTAAAGAGAGAGAGAGAGAGAGAGAGAGAGAGATCTAGGAAGTAGCTAAATTATTAGAGCACATATCTCAAATATATAAGGCCTGACTTGAATCCCTGAGCATATGAGCCTAGGGAGGGCAGTGCAGTTTAGACATTGTAGCCCTTAAGCACAGCAATGTTCCACACTGAATTGTAAGGTCTACCACCTTCCAGGCCTGGGTCCTCTGGCACTGCTAAATGTGATTCCTATTAATAATGTTAACGTAAAAGTAAATCTATCGTTGGGAACATTTTTAAATACTACCAAATAACAATTTTTTCACAGTGTAAATTCACCTTAATAAAGAAAAAAATAGAAATGCAATTTATTTCCTTTCTAAACTTGGGTTTGAAGGACAGAGAGATAGCAAAGATAGACAAGGCACTTGTCTTGCAAGATGATGACCTACTTTATATCTCAAACACCAAATGTGGTCTCCTGAGAACTGCCAGGGGTTGCTCAGGAGCATAGAGTCAGAAAATAGCCCCTGAGCACTGCCAGATGTGGTTCAACCCAATACACCCCAGCCTTCATGACAACAACAATTAAAAATTATTATTATTATTATTGACCTGGGCTTCAGAGAACGCTATTTTCAGCTAGGTAGGATTTACTTAACCTTCTTAGCCAATTCCTCCACATCTCAGTTTTCAGGGAAAAATTATTTCATCCTAAATTTGCTTGTAAGCCCAGTCTCTGCATGGTGCCCTGGCAGGTGGGCAATGACAATGACCCGCAATGCAGATGCAGCCTCCACCTCTCTCTGCTCAGCCTGAGAACTGATCCTACAGGCCAGTGGGGAATCTGAACTCTTCAAAATAATATATAGCAAGTCAGCACCAAATAGTACACAGGGCTATGTCACCAAGGATTTCAAGAAGGGAAAGATAAGACTTGATTAGTTCTTTAGCAGAACATTCTAGAATTCCTATAAAAAAAACTCTGGACAATGAGGATCTTTTGACCAATAACACCACAGCTTATAATAGCAAATGACAAATGTCCACCCATAGTGTTTCTTCCTGCTTCTGCTCAGTTTACAGAGGACTTTTTTTTCCCTCAGAAACATGATGCCTCTCTATTCTAAGAATTTTCCTGTTTCTCTGAAGAAGGGAACAGGGAGAACATAACCAGAAGGAAAATCAGCAAAACATTTTATTCACTTTTTTTTTTTAAAAAAACCAACCAACTTTAGTTTCTGCGTATGCCAAATTCTATATAGAAAGTCCCCAACATAGAATATAACAGCAAATGAGAGAGGCCTGTACAATAGTATATGGCTAGAATGCTTGTCTTGCATAAAATGACCCAAATTCAATCCCTGACACCACATAGGGCCCCCTAATCCCATCAGCAGTGATATCTGAGCACAGAGCCAACAGTAAGCCCTGACCAGGGTTTGTGTGGCCAAACATAACAAAACAAAACAATAAACCAGCAAATGAGGCAAGGTATCATTACTCTTTTCCTATATTCTAAGATACCATGTTATGTATTACTATGCTCAAGAATACAAAAGCTGTCAGAAATTTGACAGAGAAATTGCAAATCATCTAATTAAATAATATGAAAAAGAATCAATGAAACCCCTTGTGACATAGCAGTTTTCTGATTAGCTGTCACACTACTAAGGACTAAGGAACCCCAAAGGATTATGTCTTTCTGTCTTTTAGATGTGGAAAATTTCATTGTCTTCAGCTATCACACACACACACACACACACACACACACACACACACACACACACACACGGATCTGAAAGCTCATTATATTTCTCCATTTTGTTTTATTCAAAATGAAGTGACGTACTTTTGCAAATAACCTGCCATAAATGAGATTTTCTTCTTCCTCTACCCAGGACTATTTTTATACAATCAAAGGATATAAATTCCCACCTTAAAGTTCTAACATACCAAGGCTCAGAAGATTAAATGAATGAAGATGACATCTTGTTAAGAACAAGTGTTTGATCCTGAGTAATGCTGCAGTAATTGGTTTCTTCTTTAACTGTTCTGGTAAAAATTTTATGATAAGCAAACTAAACTAGGCTAAGCAGTTTCCATCTAAAAACTGGGTTGAATTTTTCTCCATATTCATAATGGTAAAAGCCATGACTGGAAAAAAATTTGGTTAAATAAGAAGGTGACTTAAAACAAAGTACAGGACCAAGCTAGGAGTCATTGGATAGGTTCTCAAGAGGCAGTTAATGACCGGGGAAAAGCTCTATACACTGAGGCAAGCCTGAGTTCAATGTATAGCCCCCTAATAAAACTGGGAGCACCCACTGAGCAGATATGGGAGTAACTGCTGGTCACCAACAAGTGTACCCACCACAACCCAAAATATATATGTGTTTGTGTGTATATATATGCTGAACTGGAGAGATATTCAATGTACTAAAGTGCATACTTGAAACCAGCTTGAATTCCTAGTACTGCATAGTCCCCTGAAAACCATCAGGAGTGATTCCTTCGCAATCACTAAGATTAGAGTGACTCCAGAACAATTGGGTGTGTACTTCCCCCCCCCAAAAAAAAACAGCCAATAACTTCAAATTGCTTAGGTGCAATTTTATATAACTATATCGTGGATATTTTATAGACTTTTATATTTTTAAAAAAAAGGGCTAGCTTTCGATAAAAGCAGATGGTGGTTCAGTAAAACAAAGGAACCTTGAGGAACACACTGTAGATATTGATGGAACAAATGAAAATAATAAACTCAGAGAGAAAGACCAGCTTCATGCTGCTACCAGTCCTAACTTTTCGTGACTAAATTCTTCTCTGAAGAAACCTTCTACAAAACATTGGGAAGAAGGGACAGTACAATTGCACTTGCATTGCAATCTACCCAGGTTCAATCCCTAACACTAATATGTCTCCCAAACTGTTCCAGATGTGATCCCTGAGTACAGCTGCTGGGTGTGACCCAAAGACAACTAAAATGATGAAACAAAAACTGCAAATTTCCTCTTTTTATTAATCTATTTTACACATCTAAAAATCAAATGTTATTGGTTGTTGGTACTAGTCAGTTTTTATCTCTCTGATAAGAGTTGTAGGGATGGGACCTCAAATTTTCCTTGGAATAGGAAGGTTCTACACCTGAAACATCTTGTTTTGGTGACTTGACTTAAGCTCCCTTCACTCAGATATTGGCTGAACCTTCACCCCTGTGAACTTGAAGTGCTTGCATTACAGCAGTGCAGGAAAACTGCAAACTTCCTCTAGGACCAGTGCAGTCCTAGTTGATAGAGGAAGATCCTGAATGTAACCTCATTTTCTTTCTACAAACTTATGTCCATGGAACATGTGGCAATTCTACTCTGGGATCTCAGAAAGAGAAAAGCCAGTATTAATTTTTTTCAGAAAGATACCAAATAATTGTATTCAGCTATCGATATGCATTCATCTTGGGCAAAGTGGGCTAAATATCTGTTCTCAATTCAGTGACAGCTGCTACACACATCATTGCCACAGCAATGGGCACAAGACTAGAGGAGGAAAGACAGCTATGAAGTAGCCACTGCTTTATTAATACACTTTAGCAAGCAGACCACAGCTTGCACTCTGTTGCTAGCGACTTGTTATTGCTGTTGTTGATATCAATGTTAATAACTCTATCTTCTTCAGCTCCTAAATTCCCATTTCTCATATTTGATTAAAATATTTTTCTTTTTTGTTGTTGATGTTTGGTTTTGGGGTCACACACATACTCAGGGCTTACTCCTGGCTTTGTAGTCAGGGGTCATTCCTGATGAGGCTCGGGGACTATGATATAGTTTCAAAGAGAAAACCTGGGCAGACTAAATAGAAAGTAAGTGTTCTACCCATTGTTCTGTTTCTACAGTCATGAATGATTTTTATATTTGCTTGATGTAAAAAGCAAAAACCAGGACAGGGAGATAGCTCAAAGTGTTGAGTGCACACTTTGTATGCCAGATCCTGAGTTTGAGCACCAGCACTATACGTGTAGCATCAAGTCAGGAGTACCCTCCAAGCACTGCTGAGTATAGCCCTATAAAAGGAATGAAAAAAGTATTTTGTTAATGTTCCTCTACCTCACATTACCAATCAACATACACCTTCAGCTCAAGATATATTTAGTTGCTCCATCCTATTTTGAAGCAGATCAAGGTCATGGGCACATTCACATATAAGACTGTCCTACTAAAGCTCAAGGTACAGTATCCACGACAAAGCAGAGGTCAAGACTCAACACCCATGAAGCACAGAACGAAAAGAGAAGTGGCAAAGAGCTTCCATTATTTCCTAAACTTGATGACACTTCTTTGGCTCTTGACCTAGAGAACACTGTTCAGTTCAATTTCTTGGTGACTGAAAGATGAAGAAAGAACTAGAGCGATTTCTTCTAGAAAAGAATGATCTATTAACAATAACAACAATGGTGCCAATAATAACAACAACTAACAAATAAAGATGGTGAGAGATCCTGTGCTAAATATTTTATTTACCCTAAAGGTCCAAAATAAAATAGATACTATTATAATCCCAAATTTTCAGATGGGGAAAGCAAAGGCTGGAGATGTCACACATCTAAGATAACTAGAAAATGACTCATAGGAACAGATTTACAAAGTAAGCTTACAAAGCATCTGAAATTCTGGAAAGACATGTTAAGGGTCAACAAGTTTCTCAAGAACATGAAAAGCATTGGTTTTGGCTAGGCAATTCTCCCATAGTAGTTAAATTCTACTTATTGCATTAAATTTGGGGGGGACTCAAGCTCCCTTCCTGTAAAATCCAAATTATAGACAATGTATACACTATCCTTACAACAGTTAAAAAAATTCAATGTGTAAAATGGAAAACCCAACTTAAACTAGCTGAAACAACCACCACCAAAAACTGCATTAGTTTATGTTACAAAAGTCCTGTTATAGGATGGACCTCAGAGATGGTTACATCACACCCAGCTCAGTCTCAATAGTTCTCTCATTTCTGTTCTCTTCCATGATTCTGTTTCCTCCTTAGACTGGCTTCCTTGATAAAGTGGCTACAGAAGTCCCAGATTTCACATGGGGAACCCATAGAAATATGCAACAGAAATTTAACCTTTTCAGTTATCAAATAAAAGTTCTGAACTTCTCTCTTAAACCAATTGATAGCACAAGTCCACTACTAATTCATCTAACTAGTTCATTTGTGTGTGTGTGTGTGTGTGTTGTATACACATATAGGGTGTATATAAAACCAACTTATCTACATAACAACCCATACGACGCTTTCCTTCTCTAAGCTCTGAATGAGGTCTTCCTATCACTCTAAAACAAGTATGGCTTTCAGAAAATGGTTAGTTCCAATTAGAGCTATCTTCCTGAAATAAGTGGTTACTATCAAATAAGGTATAAAATAGACACACATCCCATAATAAAGTATTCTAAGTGCTGTCAGGAAAATAAGTATGTTCTACCAAGGTAGAACAGAGAGAGAGAGAGAGCTTCAAGGATTAGCTTCAAGGATGCTTTGTAAGTAAGTCTAATAGTCATAAACTATTAGACCCATTCTCAGTCAACTCTGTGTAAGACAAGATGGTAAAGTACTTTGAAAAAGCTTTTTTTTTGTTTTTTGTTTTTGGGCCACACCTGGCAGTGCTCAGGGGTTACTCCTGGCTGTCTGCTCAGAAATAGCTCCTGGCAGGCACGGGGGACCATATGGGACACTGGGATTTGAACCAACCACCTTAGGTCCTGGATCAGCTGCTTGCAAGGCAAACGCTGCTGTGCTATCTCTCCGGGCCCTGAAAAAGTTTTTTTACTTAAACAACTTCAATGTTTTCTTTGTTCAAAGAATTAATTTATTTAACCACTTTCACCAATCCAAATTAGCACCAGGAAAGACTTTTGGCCAAGCCACATCACAAATTCCAAACAACAAAGTGCTATCAGCATTAGCAATGCTTTCCTAATTGAATTCTCCCACTCAGCTTCCATTTTCATCAGACATGTTTACCTTTCATAAACACCAAGCACCACTGTTAATTCAGGAAGTCCTGCAAGAAGATGGCAGCACAAGGAAGTGAAAATTCCAGACAACATGAAAATGGAGCTGAATACCAGTCCTATCACTTCTCAGCTTCAAAACCCCAAATAACCTAACTTCTGAACATCCTCACCTATAACATAAGTGAGGAAAATAACAATTCTATTTCATAGAGTGAAAATCAAATGAAGCAGCATAAATAAAGCAATTAGTATATATCTGAAATACAATAAAAGTTCAACCCATCTGAACTTCTTTAGTAAGATTTTACATTAAAACTCAAGCTAGGGGGCCCGGAGAGATAGCACAACGGTGTTTGCCTTGCAAGCAGCTAATCCAGGACCAAAAGTGGTTGGTTCGAATCCCAGTGTCCCATATGGTCCCCCGTGCCTGCCAGGAGCTATTTCTGAGCAGACAGCCAGGAGTAACCCCTGAGCACCGCCGGGTGTGGCCCCCCCCCCCAAAAAAAAAACTCAAGTTAGGGCCGGTGAGGTGGCACTAGAGGTAAGGTGTCTGCCTTGCAAGTGCTAGCCAAGGATCAGGACCGCGATCCCGGTGTCCCATATGGTCCCCCAAGCCAGGGGCAATTTCTGAGCTCTTAGCCAGGAGTAACTCCTGAGCATCAAATGGGTGTGGCCCAAAAAAACCACAAAAAAAAAAAAAAAAACACGACTCAAGTTAGTACTTAGCCACTTTTAAGCTTAGAAATAAACTACTCTTTTAAAACCTATCTACATTAATCACCAGTACAAGATATAATTTGCTTACCATATTTGAGGTACTATACTAGAGTTTTATATATGTGAATGCAAATGACAAGTATTACTGTTGATATTCACAGAAGGAGAGAAATAAAACACTATAGGTCAGAGAAGTTAAGAAACTTGCCTAAAGTTGAAAACCCATTAGCATGACTTCAAAGCACCTACTCTTTCCAAGTTGGTTGACAATTCTATTTTCTCTAGCAGGTAGAGAATTGTCTATATATATATAAGCAGCCAATCTTCCTAGTTTAAAAAAAAAGAAAATTGTATAAAGTGGCATTTATACAATAATTTTAGGAAATGTAATAGCCAAATTATAACAGCACTACAATCTAGGGTGCATTTTATGGAGCTATTAATATCTGCCTAGAGTGGTCAAAGGCTTCTTCACTCACTGGAGGCAAGTAGTAATGGCCAATAAAACTGGCCTTGTCATGTCTTAATGCCATATTATATCATCACACTTATAATGAAATGCTCTTAAACTTCAGTATTATCAGAAGAGAAGAAAAAATGGTGGTTAAGCAAAGTAATCAAGTGAGAAGGAAAAAAATGTGGAAAGTGGAAAGAGCTCTGGGCTGGGATGTTAGCCAAACAGGCCTGAACTTATGTGACCTTCAGCACTTTCAGATTTCAGGGTCCAGCTTCCTCTTCTGTAAATTGAAGGGCATTATTATACTCTAAGAACTTTTCCATTGCCAACAGTTTGTGGTTCTCATACAATTTCACTGATTCAATGGCAGTTCACAGAGTACAAACCACTATGTACCAGGCAGGCCTTCGGTTGAGAATACCCAGTCACCTAGACAGAAGTCCTGTTTCAAATACTGAACTTTTAAGATAACTGCATGGTTAAAGGCTGAAATACTCTCCTTCTTTGTTCATTTCTCTTCTTATACATTAGGACTGGTCTGAGCAAAATTACCAAAACTCTGCTAACTGGTTGGATCTGGGTAATGGTGTAAAGCGTGCTTCTTTGCTGCCTCTCTCTTCCCATTTGCAGCTGTTGTTGCGATGACTAGGGGTTATACACACACCTGACTGCTATGTTTCTGCAGTTGACTGTGGGACACATGTCCTCCAACAATTTGTGCTGCTTAGTCACACTCTGGCTAGTGTTCATCTGGGATCATGGTGATGTTCACACACATACTTGCTGGAAGTGGCACCCACAGTACACCATCTTCTGGGGTGCTCATTGGTGCATTTCAATTGTGGTGCTGTAAGTATGCAGGAGAAATCACACACTCAATTTCCTCAATGGAGTTCTTGGGGAGCAGAGTGACTTATATGCACTCAACATATGGGCATCACAGAGCATCTGACTCATGATCTTACACTTGCAAGGTATGGCGTGTTCCTTTGTGCTATTAATGTGACTTCTGTGTTGTCTGCCATTTTTCATTATTAATGTTTCATATCAAAAGATGAGAAAAATTCCGGGAACAGGTCTGCTTCCAAGAATAAACCATGAGATATCACAAATAAAACTATCCATCAAAGGCAAGTAAGAAAATAAGAAAAGCATTTGTAAGATGCTTAAAAATATTCAGAGTGAGGATCAAAGGAGAGAAGTTTGGGTGGCATGTTGGGCACTCTTTGGACCAATTTTCTTTTTATGGATATTTGAAGAGTTGGGAGAAGAGAAATTTCAGTTCAAGGTCTGCTGAGGATGAGGGAAATAGACCTGACTATACCTTTTTCTTTTTTTGAGTTAGGATTCCATAGAGCTGCACTTTAGGCAAAAAAGGAGAACAGAAAGCTAACAGGCAGAAGACTATGGCTTAATCTTGTTTCCTCTCAATCTCAGAAATAAAATGCTTCTAGAAATTTGGTGCTGCAGGCACTTGTAGAAGCAAATGTAAATCTCTTCTTGATTTAGATAACTTTGACCTCAAATTAACTATGTCAACAATTGTGTTAATATAATGTCACACACAATTGAATAATGAAGCACATGAGTAAAGAAGAAATATAAATAAAATATTAGCAGAAACAACAGAAATAGGAAAAGACCCAAGGGGATCTAAATCTGGAATGATCTCAAACAGACTTTTAAAATGTTATATAAAAAAAAGAAGGTAAAGTTGCAAGACTGAGGATTTCAGCATAGAACAATACACATGACTGAATGGCATTTCCTTCCAAAAAAATATGCCTATGTACTAAAACCTGGTACCTATGAATATTACCTAATGTAGCAGAAATAAAAATAGTAAAAAATAGTGTGTTCTTCGGTTGGTAAGCAACCTAAATAAATTGCACTTATCTTGGATTATCATGGAGAGCCCTAAATACATCACACGTGTCTTATTTGTGTATCACTACTTTTCCCCCCTTAAGTTAGCAGGTAGAGCAACAGGGCTGGTGGTTCATTGTGAGGACTTGAGAATGTCATGCTACTTTGGCCCTCAGGTGCTAAGGAGGACCCAATCAACCCTGGCAATATTTGAGGACCACCAAATTTTCACCCAGTAATGTTCAGTGGACAATGTGGTGCCAGAGAAAAAACTGGGATAAATCATATGCAAGGCAAGTGCTTTAACCCCTATATTATCTCCGACCCCAATCACATATCTCAAAAAAAAAAAAAATCACACATATCATAGAGCAGCAGAGGGACTTTGAATACAGATACAGAGGACATGGCAATGTGTGAGGTCAACGTGATAACAACTCCACCACAGATACAATGCAATCGGGAAGATGAAGCAGAGAGATATGTGGCTGCAAGACAAGGAATGTTGATGGCTTCTAGAAACTGAAAGAGGCCAAAAAAAAAAAAAAAAAAGGATTTCTCTTTATAGTCTCCAGAGGTACTTTGATCATGCTGACACCATGATTTCACATTTTCAAACTCCAAATTGTGAGAAAATAAATTTTTGTTCTTTTTTTTATATTTTTGGGCCACACCCGGTGACGCTCAGGGGTTACTCCTGGCTATGCACTCAGAAGTCGCTCCTGGCTTGGGGGACCATATGGAACACCGGGGGATGGAACCGCTGTCCGTCCTAGGCTAGCACTGGCAAGGCAGACACCTTACCTCTAGCGCCACTGCGCCAGCCCCAAATTTTTGTTCTTCTAAGTCATTAAGGTTTCAGAAACTTAACAAATCCAAGTCCTGTCTTTAAAAAGTAATGGAAAACCTTAGAAATGGTTCTATGGCCAAAAGAACCTGATTTGCAAGCATAAGGCATAAATTCAGTCCCTACTGTTGCCTACATGTACTGTCCTAGTAACTCTATGGCCTAAGACATACATCACACTCTCAGTGCCACAACAGTGAACACCAGACTACAGCCAGGTAAGTGTGAACAACTACAACTAAAACATATGATCCCTGGTGAGCACCACAAAGCTGACAACAACTCTCAGTAACAACAATAGTAACAAAGGCAAAAAAAAAAAAAAAAAAAAAAAAAAAAAGGCGGAATGTTGGATAAATATGTGAGGGAAACTAAAAAAACCAAGCACCAAGTAATAAAGTCCTAAAAATATACTTGTTGATGCCACCACTTACCCCCAGTTGCACATACTTGAATGTGACTCAGTGAACACAAATGGCAGTGTCAGAAACAATGTGTTTAATGTGTTAATAAAAAAAATAACTTAAATGAATCTAATAACAACAATAAATAAAATGAAGCAGGAGTTCTATGTCAGAAGAAAAAACACTGGAGTAAAGCAAAGAAAAGCAAAAAGATCAAGAAATGTCCAGGAAGATAAAAGAGAAGATCATGTCTAACACAGAAGTTAAGGCCCAGTAACTACAGTTACTACAGTAACTGGAAGAGCAAGTAAAAGAGTTAAAGCAATACTTGAAAGATAATAGCTGAGAACTTTGCAAAACTAAAGAAAGCTTCAAGCCTTAGAAGCATCTAAGACTAGGAATCCCTGAAAAACCAAAAAGATAAATAAAAAAAGGGAATTTTATCCAGTACACAGTACACTGTTATAAAATTGCAAAAATCTACTAAGACATCAGTTTAAAACCCAGTATGCACAGAGCCTCACTGGTTGCAGTCTCAAATACCCACAAGTGTAGCCCCCGTCATCCTTGAGATCAAATAGAATAAGCAGCCACATATATCCTTTTTTTTTTTTTTTTTTTTTTTTTTGGTTTTTGGGTCACACCCGGCGGTGCTCAGGGTTCACTCCTGGCTATCTGCTCAGAAATAGCTCCTGGCAGGCACGGGGGACCATATGGGACACCGGGATTCGAACCAACCACCTTTGGTCCTGGATCAGCTGCTTGCAAGGCAAACGCCGCTGTGCTATTTCTCCGGGCCCATAGCCACATATCCTTAGACCCCTCAATGAAAAGTCCAGTCTTGGGGTTGTCTGAGCACCACTTGAAAGCACTCTACCCCAAAATAGAATAATGGTGAAATAGATGCTCAAACAAGAATAACTGGGAATTTGTTTCTAGCAGATTTACATAGGCAGAAAAAACTAGAGTACCAAGTACAACTCTTTCCCCTGTGTTTTTTTTTTTTAATATACAGTCACCATAAAATTACAAAGTTATTTGTGACTGAGTTTTAGGCATATGTTTCACGAATTTTAAATCACTATGCTTTTGTGCTGACACATTCCAAGTATACAAAGACAAAACTGAAGAAAAAGACAAGGCTACAATCATAAAATAGAACCTCAATATAATGCTCTCAGAAAGAAGCCTGTAGAACAGGGGTCTCCCTGTGAGTTCTGTGCAGAGTATGAAGAAACAAAGCAAGGAAATGGACAATGGACAGCGAAACAAACCCCAAGATGCTGCCAATAGAACTGAGGCTGTCAATAAGGCTAAGAAGTGTTGGGAGGGCAGTGATGAAAAGGGACCCAGGGACAGTGCGGTGCGGGACTGAGACTGGCACTGATTGAGTAGATGTGACAGCACCATAGAACTAAATCATTTAGATCAATACTATGGTAAATCATGATAATGGAATTTTTAAAACTCAGCAGAAACATGGAAAATATAAATAGCAAACAACCAAATAATCAGATAGAACATAGCATTCAGCAACTAGGGAATAGATGCTATTTTCAAGTACAAAACAAATGTACAAAACTATCAATAAGCTAAAGAATCAAACAGCTTTAAACACACTTTTGAGTAGTGATAACAGCGTATTTTTTTCAAAGATAATTTTAAAAATTATTCTTAAAAGCAAATTTAAAGGGGCCAGAGCAGTGGCACAAGCAGTAAGGCTTGCCCGTGCTAGCTTAGGACAGACCGAGGTTCAATCCCCTGGTGTCCCATATGGTCCCCCAAGCGAGGAGAGATTTCTGAGCATGTAGCCAGGAATAACCCCTGAGTGTCACTGGGTGTGCCCCTCTCCCCAAAATTCAAACCAAAGTAGAAAAGAAGAAATGAGGTAATGGTAGTAATGTGCGAAGAAAAAAGCAAATACTATCTATAAAGGGAAAATGTTAAAAAGATTAAGAAAATTCATAAACATTTGAACTGGCCAAAAAAAAGTATCATCTCTAAAAATTTACACAAAAAATAAATAGTAAATTTAAAATCTGCATGACCCTAAAATAATTTTTTTTTTTTTTGGGTTTTGGGTCACACCTGGCAGTGCTCAGGGGTTACTCCTGGCTCTATGCTCAGAAATCGCTCCTGGCAGGCTCGGGGGACCATATGGGATGCCGGGACTCGAACCAGTTTTTTTGCATGCAAGGCAAATGCCCTGCCTTCATGCTATCTCTCCAACCCCTCAAATAATTTTTAAATGCAGCACATAATATAAAGCCTTCCCACAAAGAAAAAATATCCAATACTGTTATATTCACCAGAAAATTCTACCAGATGTTTAAAAAATAAAAATAAAAATGCTGATAACTCAAACATTTCCAAAATAGAAAAGAAAATGTATTTTCTTTTCTTTAGTTTTTACTCTTTTTTCTTTTGTCAAATTGAAAAGATATTTTATTTAAGGGGCTTAAATGAAGGAGAAAGGATAGAAAGTCTCCCTTGGTTTTGGAGGAAAAGGATAGGTAGAAGGGTGACTCTTAAGCAAAGTTGAAGTGCTTTCTAACTTCCTATAAATATAACTTTGACTATCAAAAGCAAAGAAAAAAATTCCATTTTTTCCTCTTTCAAGAACATCAAGGTAAAAAAAAATCTCAACAAAATATCAGCAAACCAAATAATAATATGTTACAAAATTTAATTCATCTTAACCCTATAGGTGTGTTGCAAAAATACATGATCATTTAGTGTGCTTTAAAATGATATCTACCACAAAAATAGAAGAGAAAAATATGTATAATATGCTTTTTAATAAATTCAAGAATACAGCTGTGATAAAATTCAATATACGCTAGTGATTAACAAGAGCAAAATAGAAATAGAAGAAAAATTCTTTAACATATATTTTTCTCCCCTTTTTCATTGCTACAGATAATTTGATATAGTTTTAAGTAAATACTGAATTTGAGAAGAGGAGGAAACTTGTGATCCATAAAGAATAAAGTGGCACTGAAAAGAATCCCCACGTGCTGAATAAAAATTCACTCTTTCATGACCCAACAGAGAAAAAGAAAAATGCTACCCAGAAGTAAGCAAGTTCGCAGAAAAAAATCAGCGAACAGTCAAAACAGAGAATGATAAGGTCACAGAAATCCTCCTCACCTGTATTTTAAAAGGACTTTGAACCTAACACATGTTGATAAAATGTTTAAAGCTTTCTCTTTGAAATCAACATCCTATGAAAAAGTCTAACCTAAGGCCAGAGAGATAGCTCAAAGGGCTAGAAGGCATGCTTGGCATGTAGAAAATAAGGGTTTGATCCCCTACATGCCATGGTCATTGGGAATGTGGTAGCCAGCACCACCTAGAGCAACCCATAAACAAGAATCCAGCCCTGCTGGATCTGACCTAAAAACAAAGAAACAAAAAGAAGCTCTAACTTGTACAATCGGGTAAATAAATAAACAAACAAACAAATAAATAAAAGATAAAATACTTAAAAGGGGACCAGAGCAACAGGATAGTTGGTAGGGTGCTTGCCTTGTGTATGGCCAACCCAGGTTCAATTCCTGGGACCCCATATGGATCCAATAGTGCCACAAGGAGTATTATTTGAATGCAGAGCCAGGTGTAAACTCTGAGCACCACCTGGTGTGGACTCAGAACAAAAACAAACAAAAATACAAAGAAATAAACATATTCACTTTTAGCAGATAGATAGGATTATGGATTTACAACATTTTTAATTACAGATAAAAGAAAATATATAAATTGAACATAATTTATTTTTAAAAATCAATTTTCCAGGGGCTGGAGAGATAGCACAGCAGTAGGGCATTTTGCATTTGCTGATCAGTGGTTTGAATCCTGGCATCCCATACGGTCCCCTGTGCCTGCCAGGAGTAACCCCTGAGCACTGCCTCCGGGTGTGACCCCCCCAAAAAAAATCAATTTTCCAAAGGACTGGCAAAATGATATAGAGTAGGCACTTACACTGCACAAAGTCAACTTTAGTTTAATCCTTAGCACTATATCTTGTCCCTTGAGCATCACCAAGAATGATCCCAGAGGACAAAGCCAGTGAAGCAGAAATTAGAGGTAGAATCCCTGAGTGACCTATTCTAGGAATTGAGTAAAGATGAATAGGTCATAAATCACAAGTTAGGACAAGAACAGAAGGAGTAAAGGAGTCTAATTACATTATGTGACCTGGAATTGCGCCACAAAACCAGTTAAGTAAATGTGTAGAACTTGAAACAAATCGTACTAATCATTGATTGTACCAATCATTGTATATGTTAACAAATATTATACATGTAAAATGAAATATGTTCCCCCTAGAAGTCAAGTAGCCTGTAATTAGCCTATAAAAGCTCTTTATTTTGGAGGTTTTATCTTTAGCATTGGCCAAGTCGAGTTTGGAAGAATATATAAACTGGGGAAACTCCTCTTATCTCTCCAGTACCAATCTGTTTCTTGATTAGATTTCTATAATAGCAGGAATAAGTTCTGAGTACCACCAGATGTGCCTCCCCAATAATAAAATAAAATAAAAATCAATAGATTGACATGAATAACATGTTCAGATTCCAGATATACACAAAGTTAAATTTTACAAAGTTCCTTGATATAACAACATCAAAAATACTCGACTGTCTACAAATAATGCCTAAGAATAATTATTATACAAATGTAAAAGGTTTCTATGTATAAAATAAAAGAATGTTATAGAGGAAATTTAAAGGTGATGATATACTCTGGTATATCTAGGACAAGAACCAGCCATGATCACTGATGTTTGGAACTTGCAGCCCACCTTCTCTTTTCTTGAGAAGGAAAAAGCTGAAACTGGAGTCAATTGGTGCTTTCATAAAGGAGTCTCCATAAATCTCAAATGCATGAAGCTTGAGGAGAACTACCAGGGCAGTACACACATGGAGGAGCTGGGAAAGAAGCATTGGACAGTCTGAAAACTCCCTTCATACCTTCCAACTAGCTTTATATTCTATCCTTGTACCAGATACCAGTAATTATAAAAATATCCAGAAATAAAGGCAATTCTTCTACTTCTGTGTTTTAAGGCTAAAATGTAAAATTTGTAAAAATAAAATAATAAGAAAAAAGTTACCTTTTCCCAAACAGAGTTATATTGTTAATGGAATCTTTTTTAAAAAAATTAACTATACAAAAAAATACAATTTATATACAATGAAATACATATATTTTAGGTTATGGTGTGATGACCACTATAATTATCATCTCAGTCATAACTCATGCCTATAAGCAGTTCACTTCCCCATTACCCATCTCCTGATGCCAATTAATTATGGGTTAGGCATTTATCACCAACCACAAAATTCTTGTTATTGTTATGATTCTTGTCATAAAGAGAATATCCCTATGTGTTACCTGATGTCTAGCATATTTTTCTCAGTGTAATGTCTTTGAAATTCATCAGTATTGTTGGTGTAATAATATTCCTCCTTTCTCATTACTTAGCAGTTTTGCAGTGTAAAGGCATATTCAGTCTGCCTGGTTTAGAGCAATTAATATACAGTACTATAAGTATTCATCTAGTTAGAAGTAAAATTTCTTGGAAATTAAAAGTCTTAAAAAATATCATAAGGACCGAACAGATAGTGCATTGGTTAAGGTGCATGAAATAACACAAAGTATAACTAGGGAGAAAAAAATTAATTAAGTTTCAAACTTGGAGGAATGTGATGAGCTAATCTAAAATTCAATAGGGAAGATAAGGGGGTTGGAATCACCTTAAAGAGAACAGCAGAATAGGAGAGTTGCTGCTACTAGAAATAAAGACTTTCGATAAAACTTAAAAAGAAAGTCAGTGTGTGAGTTGTTTTAAAATAGTGAAATGGGGCCCGGAGAGATAGCACAGCGGTGTTTGCCTTGCAAGCAGCCGATCCAGGACCAAAGGTGGTTGGTTCGAATCCCGGTGTCCCATATGGTCCCCCGTGCCTGCCAGGAGCTATTTCTGAGCAGACAGCCAGGAGTAACCCCTGAGCATTGCCGGGTGTGGCCCAAAAACCAAAAAAAAAAAAAAAAAAATAGTGAAATGGGTTGGAGAGATAATACAGAGATTAAAGCTTCCTCAAGTTCCATTCCTAGTACCATACGAACACCTGGGCACCTCTTTTTTTTTTTGTTTGTTTGTTTTTTGGGCCACACCCGGCAGTGCTCAGGGGTTACTCCTGGCTATCTGCTCAGAAACAGCTCCTGGCAGGCATGGGGGACTATATGGGACGCCGGGATTCGAACTAACCACCTTAGGTTCTGGGTCAGCTGCTTGCAAGGCAAATGTCGCTGTGGTATCTCTCCGGCCCTGTGGGCACCTCTTAAGTAAAAAATTTAATAAAATAAAACAGTGAGACAGATTAATGCAATATACCAAAAGGCCTGGATAAAGATCCAGACAAATACGAAAACCTGGTAAATGACAAAGTTCTCCTACAAAGCAGAAGTTAGAGGACAGTCATGCCAGAAAGAATTGATGCCACAGAGGGAAACTGATCTTTACTTTATATCATTCACAAATATTCTAAGTATATTTTTTATCTAAATTGGAAGGCAAGAGGCCAGAGAGAATACAGAAGATAAGTTGCTCACCTTGCGTATAACAGAACCCAGTTTGATACCTAATACCACAGATGGTGCCCAATCCCTCACAAAAGTGATCTCTGAGCACAACCAGATATGATACAACAACAACAAAAAAATCATCTAACTTGGACGGCTAAATTATACTGTATCCAGACATCATACAAAAATATTTTCAAGAAATCAAGTGTTCTAGAACAACTTCTTAAAAAGAGATTTAAAGTCATAAATAAACAACAATAAATGGGAATATACTAATTAATTTTGCTTATTAAAGGATACTTTATAAAAAAAAATGAGATAGTGATTGCCTTGCATGCACAAGGACAGTGGTTCGATTCCCAGCATCCCATATGGTCCCCTGTGCCTGCCAGGGGTGATTTCTGAGCATAGAGCCAGGAGTAACCTCTGAAAAAAAAAATGAGAAAGCAAGGCAAAAATAAGAAGATATCTGTAATGTATGTAATTGAAAAAATGTAATATAAAGAGTACATATAAAGAATTGATATCCAAAAGAGGGGGGAAACATCCATTTTATCTGTTTTTGGAACCACACCTGACATTCATGGCTTAGTATTATTTCTGGTTCTGTTTGAGGGTCACTCCCAGTGGTGCATGGTGTTCTGGACAGTGTCAGTAATCAAACACAGACCTCCTACATGTAAAGCATGTGCTCCAGTCCATTGAGTTGTCTCTCCAGGCCTCAAATTTTTAAATTAAAAAAGCCTAGCTATTCAGAGTAAATATTCAAGTAGCCAATACATTTCTGGAAGAGACTCAACTTCATTCCTACCAGGTAAATGCAAGCCAAGACTACAAAGAGATATCACTGAAATCCTAGTCAAATAACAACTATTAAGAGTCAACTATTCTCAGTGATAAAGCAAAGAGAACTGTAGTGATTTCAAATGAAAGAGTTATTTGAAACAATCATTTTGAGAAAGTCTGGTATGATCTATTACCAAGAATAATTATGAAAGCTTTTGAATAAAAAGAAAAACAAACCATACTGAGTGTCCAGTCTGGTGCAACTTTTCAGGTTACCCTTACTTTTCATTATGTGTGAACTTTTTTGCACAACTACTTAAACAGATATAATGGAAATTTTTCTGACCCATAGAGATGAAAATGACTTTTGTCTGTGAAATATGTGGACCATTTTTTGCCTTGAGTCAACACAAATATATTTATTTTAGCTTCCTTTATTGCCAAAATGTATGTATGTATGTTTCAAGTCTTATTTAAACCAACTGTAAAATCTTATCAGTTCCCTCATCAATTGAGTTAAATAAAATCATAATTATCTTTGAGATGTTATTCTATATTTGTATGAGAGTTTTATATATATATATATATATATATATATATATATATATATATATATATATATAGTCAATTCCTTGACATTTCTTTTTAAAAAGTAAAGCCTACATTTTAAGGCATAAAAGACTATTCTTTGCTACCACTAGGTCACAGATACCTAATCCCATAAACTAGCAAGTGCACTCCCTGATACACAGCCAGTGGCACTGCATGCTTATATGAATCAGAAACATATGTAAACACCACTACCTACAACTAAATATCTGGAAGCATCTTAAATTTCCAAACACTGGTCAAGAAGATACGCAAACTTTGGCATGTAGCTATCACCTCACCATGATGATATTGGTGCTATCAAAATTCAATTCATGCTCAAATGAATAGTTACATATTCCCAAGGGGATGAACCTAAAAATGTGTTGGGGAAAGATGCTAAATATCAAACAATCTTAGAGTTTTACTCTATGTAAAAAATATTTTTGTATTTATTGAATCATTGTGAGATACACAGTTGTTCATACTTATTTTAAGTAATACAATGTTCAAACACTTTCATTTCACCAGTGTTCAAGTCTCTCCACAAATGTCCCATTTCCCTTCAACTACTCTGTCATTCACTTCTATGGCAGACACTTTCATTTTTATTACTTTTAGGCACTGTGTTTTTCAATATTGTTACTGTTAATGTATCATCCATGCCACTTTATCTCCTTTTCATCCAGTTAATTTTGCTTGCTTTCTTTCTTTTTCTTTTTGGTGTTTGGGTCACACCCGGCAGTGCTCAGGGGTTCCTCCTGGCTCTACACTCAGAAATCTCTCCTGGCAGGCTCGGGGGACCATATGGGATGCCGGGATTTGAATCACCATTCTTCCGCATGCAAGGCAAATGCCTTACCTCCATGCTATCTCTCCGGCCCCCTTTTCTTTTAATATTTATATTTTATATATATTTTTGGGTTTGGAGCCACACCCAGTGACGCTCGGGGGTTACTCCTGGCTATGCGCTCAGAAATTGCTCCTGAATTTAGGGGACCATATGGGATGCCAGAGATCAAACCCAGGTCTGCCCTGGGTCAGCCACATGAAAGGTAAATGCCCTACCACTGTGCTATCATATTTTTAATAGTTTTTTTAAATAATATCATTATTTAAGTACCATGATTACAAACATCTTTGTAGTTGGGTTTCAGTTATTAAAAAAAAAAAAACACCCCCTTCACCAGTGCAACATTCTCACTATCAATGCCCCCCATCCCCCTCCTCCCTACCCTCTGTCTGTTTCCAGACAGGCATTCTATTTCTCTCACTCACTACCATTGTCATGATAGTGGTTAGTGTAGTTGTTTCTCTAACTAAACTCACCAATCTGTGATAAGCTTCATGTTGTGGGCTGATCCTTCCAGCCCTCATCTTTATCGTGTCTGTGATTATTTGTGTATTATTACAATAATGTATTTTATTTTTCTTAAATTTCATAGATGAGTGAGACTATTCTGTGTTTATCTCTCCCCCTCTTACATTTCATTCATAATAGTTTCCATGTCCATCCATGCATAGGAAAATTTCATGACTTCATTTTTCCTGACAACTGCATAGTATTCATTGTGTGTGTGTGTGTGTGTGTGTGTGTGTGTGTGTGTGTGTGTGTGTGTGTGTGTGTGTGTACCACAGTTTCTTTAGCCACTCATCTGTCATCTGTTGTCAAGCATCTGGGTTGTTTCCAGATTCTGGTTATTGTAAATAGAACTGCAATAAATATAGGTGTGCAGAAGGCATTTTTGTATTGTTTTTGTGTTCCTAGAGTATATATCCCTAAGAGTGCTATAGCAGGTTCATATAGGAACTCAATTTCCAGTTTTTTGAGGAATGTCCATATTGTTTTCCATAAAGGCTGGACTAGATGGCATTCCCACCAGCAGTGAATGAGAGTTCCTTTCTCCCCACATCCCGGCCAGCACTGATTGTTCTTGTTCTTTGTGATGTGTGTCAGTCTCTGTGGTATGAGATGGTACCTCATTGTTTTGATTTTGCATCTTCCTGATGCATCTCCCTGCTTTCTTTATAGTCAAGGTAGTAGTCCCTTTAGAGAAAATGAAGGAAAAAAGAATTGAAGGAGTATAAGTGCCATTTATGATATTCTTGCAATGTTCTGTCTTCTTGATGGTATCAGTAACAGTCAAAAATATTCACCATGTGATGATTCCTTGAGCGTTCTTATTTTCTTCACACTTTTCTTAATGTGCAATCTTTTACAATAGAGGAGAAGAGAGAGAAAAAGAGAGAGAAAGAGCAAAGAGTGAAAGATCTAAAAGCCAATTAGACAAAAACTATGGCATTCACTGTATTGTCCACCAAGCAAATCTTCCACATTAATATTCCAAGTCATTAATGAAATGGCCCTCTGAGACTATTTTCTAATCCTCCAAAGCAGTAAAATAAACGAAGTACGCTGCTGAAAAGAAAGGAAGCCTAACAGTCTGGCGCCAGGACTTTTTTTTTTTCCCCTTAGAGGCTTGCCAGGTTCACAAACTATTTTCAGCCCATGTAAAAAAATTAAGTCGTATCCAGCTTTTCTGAAAACAGAAAATTAGCTGCCATTCAAAAGAAATTAACAAGTGCATCTACCTCATTTTAAGAGAAAATTGTAGCTTTCTATATCCCCCATAGAGTGAGATTTGTACAAGCTTCAAAAGGGGGTGAGGGCCCCTTTGCCATCAGCAAAGGTAAAAAGTTGCCTAGGGAACCAAGATCTCCCCCACCAACATTACCTGCCCCTCCCATCTCTGTCCCAGCTGAGTTAACCACAAGGGCTGGCTCTGTCCCCACATGCCGGGGGAAGAAACAGTTAGAAAATTCAACCTGCAGCCTTGTCTGTTGATATTTTGATTCATTTGTTAGAGTATTATTGCAATGGCACATCTGAAGGTCCCGTGCAAGGACTACTCAACATTCACAGGGCAACTAATTTCAGTCAGCCTGGAGGAGAGGAATGTGACTAAAGATGAGATTGTGGGGATAGAGCAGCAGAGCAATAACAGTGAGGAGTGGGAGGGAAGTAAGTAAATTCCTATTCTAACATTCCATGCTGCAACACTGTCTTTCTATCTTTCCAGGAATGAGAAATAACTGTTGCCATTGACTTAACACCTATTATGTGTCAATCACTTTGCATCCAATGCTTTATTTCATTTACCTTCCAATAGAGATTACAACTGAGCAGCTTCTTAAAAAACTCTGTTTATTAAGGTACTGATTTATAATATGTTAATGAGTTTCATGCATACATCACTCCAACATCATACTCTCCAACAGAGTACTACTTTCCTCCACAAATATTCCAAAGGCCCCTCACAGCCATCCCCCTCCTACCCCATCACCAACCGGACTCCACACACACACACACACACACACACACACACACACACACACACACACACACACACACGCACACACACGCGCACACACACCTCAGTTCTATGAACCAAGAAATAGTTCAGTTCTCCTGCCTTTGGCCATTTGTTACTTCTAGACTATGTATCTTTATATCTCGAATAGGAGAGAGTTCATTTCTATCTGTCCCTTTCCTTCTGTCTAATTTCATTCAGAATAATACTCTCTAGTATCCATATAGTAGAAATTCTATCCATATAGTAGAAATTTGCATGAAATCATACCATATTATAGCTGTATAGAATTCCCCTGGGCTTCCTATACATATCCTTTAACCTTGCCAGCTGTTTCCCTAAGGCTGGTAGAGCCAGTGTCTAGCTCAGTCTGAGCCACAGGTGCACTTGTGCCCTTGTTCTTTCTCCTACCTTCAAGTTCAGATGTTTTGCTGGCCACTTCTTATTCATAGAAAAATCCTCAGAAAATGCTAAGACGCAGTATTTACCTAGTTTTAGGTTCTAGCCAAAGACTAAGTAATAATTCTTGTCAACGTGATAGAAATCCTCATCTGTCTTCCTATATTTCCCTTTATAGCAATTCATGAAAGGCTTAAAAGCAAGTTTTCATAAAACAGTCCATTAAACTGCAGGTGGCAATTGCCACCAGGACACAGAGCACTGTATGCAGAAGAACTGCATTCTTCTAATATGCATTGGAGATTTCCCATCTGTTTGTTTTTTTCAGTAAAATATACAAAACAAATATATTAGAATGTTCTTGTTTATTCCATTTTAGATTTAGGGTATGGTCTTTCCACTAGGGCAATACTATCGTATCCTCAAACTTTCTCAGTTCTCTTCTACAAATCCACTTGGAAAATAATCTTAATTAGTCACTCTATTCAAGAAACAAAGCTCGGGTGGTAGGGAGATAGCTAAAAAAAAGGGGGGGAAAAAGCACATGGTTTGCAAGCAGGAGGCCTGAGTTTATTCTACAGCAGCATATGGCTCCCCTAAAATCACCAGGATCAACTTGTATGCCTCCCCAAAAAATAGAACAAAAACATAGCAAAGCTCAAATCAAAGAATTCAACAAAGATTTATCAAACTACCTATCTCTAAAGACAGATCCAAATATAAAGAAGGGGGAGAGCCTGAGATAGTACCTGTACTAAGAGGTTAAGGATTCATCTGCAACTGGCCCTGGATCAATCCCCAGACCACATGGCCCATGAGCATCACCAGGTGCCTAGAAGACCCCACAGTACCAATGTAATGACCCAGGTAATCCCCAGTACTCAGGTCCTCACGTTTAGTCACATGCTAAGCTGACCAAAAATTGTAAGAAATGGCCCAAGCTTCCTGAAAACTGTGGGAAAACCCTTCCAAAATAGCAAATGAATAATGCAGGCTCCCTTCCTCAAAATTATGCATACTGTGAGACAGAAACAGCAGACCATCAAATCAAGCATGAGATCCTTCTAAGCCTGGTCAAATGTCACCAAACCATCTGGCTTCTATGTATTTCAGTTTCTACCTCTGTAAAACAAACACAATACTAGTACTCATTTTACAGGGTCCGTAAGGATAAGATTAGAAATTAAATTGTGCAAGTCAAGTTACAAAACAGAGTAATGAAGGCATTAATATTTGTTTACAAAAATTTCTTTACCAAGGGTTAATCTTTTGAGTGCAAAGTTTCTTAATCTGGTTGAGACTTCAAAGGACCAGTAACTGTATTAATTACCAATTTTTTTAAATAATAAATAATAGAAAAGGACAGAAGGGACAGAAGAGACAGAAGTGATAGTAAAGCAGGTAGGGCACTTGCCTTTCATACAGCTAATCCAGGTTCAATCCCCAGAACCTCATATGGTTTTCTGCACCTCAACAGAGTGATCGCAGGACACAGAGCCAGGAGTAAGCCCTGAATACTGCAGATTTGACTCTTCCAAAATTTTAAAATAAATAAATGAAACAAAGTATTTCTCTAATCAAATAAACGGACCCATAACAGAAAGATGAACATTCGACAAAATGAAACAAATAAAACTTTAATTTAAAACTTCAAATCATAATCTTAATTATAAATTTTCATTTTAAAACTTTAATTTAAAAGGACTTTGGGATAATGGTAGAAAGAGCCAGGCACACTTGCAGTGGGCAAGGCACAGGAACACTACAGAATAACACAATAATGGTGTGATAAACAAACAAACAAATACATAAAAAGACTATAGAAAAGAAAATCTCTTTCTCTATTCCTAGCAACTCACCTGACCTGTTGAGGGGATAGCTCAGCTGTTGTACAAGGATAAAATCAGAGTTTGAGAGTTGGAGTTACAGAACTGAGCTGAAGGAATCTATTCACTCTGTCAACTCAGGCACTTCATTTCTCTACACCTGAATTTTTTCATTAGCAACACAAATTCACAGGAGACTCACAAAACACCACGACAGGACTGTTAACTGACACATGCCTATATGATGCTTAGTTCTAGTTTGGAGCCGTGGATTGCTCATTAAACAGCTGTTTCAACGGTATAATATGGAACCACATCCCAAGCCAGGACTGAGAAAACAGCAGGCATTTAATGGGCAATGGGCCAGCTGTACCTCGCTCCCCTCAAATTATAGTTTAAGACTACAAGCATTAACTGTTCAGCCATATCAAAATGAACCTCAGCTGTGCCATCAATAAGCCAAGGGCTCAAAAGATTACTTTTAAATGTAGAACTGCTCTGACTAAATGAAAATTGAAGCACCTATATTAATGGATTTATCTTGCCAAGAATATTTTACTTTTATTAGCACTTTCAAAAAGGTTAATATATTTGCTTATCCAAACTTTACAAATTTTATAGGTGATATGTTGTCAATTAAGGGTTGCCACACAAGGCCTAGAAGATGACTCAGTGACTTTAAGCACCTGTACAGCAAGTGCAAAACTGCAACTACAAACTCCAGTGCCATCCATGAGCAAGCTGTGATGATCCTGACAGCTCTACAATTAGCAACCCCCATAGAGAACAGGGATAGAAAATGGCTCAGTAGCTTAAGTGAGAGAACAAGCATAAAGTTAAGAGCTTAAAGGCATGTGATCTGATCGTAGCAATCCCACTGCCTGAGAAACCAACAAGGTGACAAGAAACATGTGGACATGTGGCTGTGATCTGGTCAATACAAAGCCCCAGTCCAGCTCCTTCACTTCAAGAAATATGTGTCTTGGGTGATGGGTGTTTGAACTCCCAGAGAAATAAGTTTACCACCCTCTGATAGAAAATCTGCCTTCTCAATCATGAAATCTGACCCAATTGGAACGATAAAATTTCAAACAAAGAGTAGTGACCAAAGCCAAGGCAAGGACTTAGAAGTTAGTAAGCAAATAGAATATTCCAGTTCTCTGCTTAATAGCTGCATGGCATTTAGTCTTGTGCTTTAAACATCTCACTCATTTTGGGTATTCTATTACCCAAAATGTTCAAGAAATGCTCTTCACGCAAGGTCAAATTCCAAACTGCTTAGGTTCCCTAATTCACACTATTTGCTTAAGTCAGCCTAAACTCAGACATATCCCACAACTTCCCACAAATATCCTGTTTGAGATTCATACTTGAAGAAATCACAAAATAGCTACATCAGAGAGTAATGCTAAGTGTCTCAAAGATAGGAGAAAGATGCAGGTCAAGTAACACAGGGTTATGCAGTTAAGGTATCAAAAGATTGCCATTTAGGTTCAACTTTTCAACTGCAAACCCATAGATCGATACTCAGCATATATGTGTGTGTGTGATTGTATGTGTTGGCCACCTCTATGTTTGTCTAATATCCATCTGTAATATACATAATGTCTGCCTATGCTGTATATAGGCTTTCCCCTGATATATATCACCCTTCCTTCCCCGACCAACCCCACTGACCATTTTACAAATCCTGTAATATCCCCTCACTCTCTCACCCCCAACCTGTTATTACTCCCTATTTAACCATTTTACCCTCAGTTCTTGACGCCTATGCAAAAACAAATAAACAAATAAAACTGCCATACACACCTTTAATTTTCTTTTGTTTTCTCTTTTTTTCTTTTGTTTTCTTTTTTATATTTTAAATGGGGCTACTGCCTTTTTCCTAGAGTCTTGGAACCCAGATTACTTAGTTTTATCACATGTTTCTGCATTTTTTCTATACAACTAAGAAGAAAGGAAAAAAAAAAAGAATGGGGGCCAGAGGCCAAGTGGTTTCCGTTACATTGGTGTAGAGAAAAAAAGAACAGCCAAAGTCAATTACATTAGAATCAAGAGACCTAAACTTTAACAATCTAAACTTAAAAGGGCCTGTTATACTGGCAGGTCAGGAGGCAAAGGGTGGTGGTATAGGATGCACTCTGGTGCCATTGGTGAAGGATTATCACCAGTTGACACTGGTGGTGGGAATGGTCCTGATTCACTGTATATCTAAAATTCAACTATGAAAGACTTTGTAGATCAAAATGGTTTCAATAAAATAACCTTTAAAAATAAAAATTAAAAAACAAGACTGTCATTTAGTCCCAGTAAAAGTCAAGATACAGGGATAAATAAAGTATACAGTTTATTCTCAACACCACTCAACGTTTGAGATCCTCAGTGCCACAACCAATGTGATCATTAATAGACTGCAACCAAGTGTGTACGCACTAAAACTGAAGTGTACAACACCCAATAAGCAGCACAAAAATATGTAATTCACACACAACCAATGGATAGCATGTGAGCACTAAAGCCAAGTGTTAAATGTGTATTCATTGCAAAATAGCTGAGAGGAAGGAAAGATGAATGAGTAACAGGTAAAAAGGAAAAAAATTTTAAATAAAAGTCATTGCTCTGTCAGGCAAAAATGGTTATTTTATGTGCACACACCTTTAATATAAGTACACATAATATATTACATTATATTCATTTTAGATGCACAATATGATTTGATACCTATTATTGAAAATGTGCACCATAGTAAGTCAAGTTAGCATTTATGACACCACATAATTAGATATTTTATTTTCTCTGATGAGAAGTTTTAAGATCTTAACTTTCTTTTTTTTTAGTATATAATATATTTATTTAAGCACCAGGATTACAAGCATGATTGTAGTTGGATTTCAGGATCTTAACTTTCAAACAGGCATAGATGTTGAAAAATTGCATAACTGAAACTTGACTATCAGCCATATTTTATCTCTCTATGTCAAGGTGAAAAAAAAACTTTCAAGAAAGTATAATAGTAATAAGAACTACAGTCATTGTGCTGTAATTACAGTGCTAGTAAAATTTATTTTTTTAGCCATAAGTTTTCACTAGACATCTTCACTCATTTGGCCCACCCCTTAGCATTTTCTCCAACATACATTACAACGTGTTCCACAGCTGTGATAACTTCAGTTGTGTTTAGGTGCTACCTTTAAGTGAGAACTGCAATACTGGAATATTGGAATACCTCTCTTACTAAATAGAAAGTTGGACAACATGGAAAGCAACTAGTAACTAATATGTGTAAAATATTTCATTTAATTTCATCATGGGATTATTCCTATGATAATAGTAGAAATCACAAGCTCTGCTACAAACAAGCTATATCCATCTATGTACATTTCTGTTTTCCATTCTTTGTGAATATTCTTCCTAGCCAATCTCTGCTGTAAAATAATTAGGGACAAGTCATTTCCAAATACAAAGAACAATGACAGAGTTCGTTCAAGGACACCAGGTACTTGAAAAGACAATAAAACAGAAGATTCTTCTCTCTGACTTAGTACCTCCACCACATGTAATGATTTCTTTAAAGCCCATTAGTATTTATTCTTCACTTTCCGATGATAAAGATCATGCTGGGACAAGGCATATTACTTCACGATCTCATCCCAATAATTTCATCTCCTCTGATGCCCAGTGTCAGTGTCAGCCACACACAATTTGTCACTGTCCCTTGTAGTAATCTGTTTCTGCAACCATACTTTGCACATGCTAATTTTATTTTGTGCCCAAAATTTATTTTTGAAATTATTTCCTTATTTAGCTGTGCTGTACTAGATATAAGGAATACAAGGATAAACACAATAATCTGAATTCTTATCTTGTCAAACTGGCAGGTAAACCAATGATGGGGTTTTGAACCAAGGCTCAGAGCAAGGCAAATGACCTAACTCTGTGCTATCACTCTGGCCCCCTGATTTACTTTTTTTTTTATTAAAACTATATTGTTGGGGACCAGAATGACAGCACAGTCCATAGGGCATTTGCCTTGTACACAGCACACCTGAGTTCAATCCCCAGCATCCCATATGGTCCCCAGAGCCTGCCAGGAGTGATTTCTGAAAGCAGAAGCAGGAATAACACTTGAGTGTGGCCTGAAAACAGACAAACAAAAAACAAAAAAAGAAATAAAAAAAATTGGTTTATAACATTTTATGTTTCAGATGTACATCATTATAAATGAATATGGAGGGGTGGAGTAATAGCACAGTGGGTAGGGTGTTTTGTCTTGCACGTGGCCAACCTGGGTTTGATCTCATATGGTCCTGCAAGCCTTCCAGGAGTGATTTCTGAGCGCAGAGCCAGAAAAACCTCAGAGACCACTGGGTATGGCCAAGAAACAAACAAACAAACAAAAAAGAATATTTGGGGACCAGACTGATAGCCAGCAAGCAGGTAGGATACTTTCCTTACACATGGGTGATCTAGATTTGATCCCTAGCACCCCATATGGTCCCAAGAGACCCATGAGGAGTGATTACTGAGCACAGAATCTGGGGTTAGCCCTGAGAATAACTGGTGTAGCCCAAAAACAAGCAAAAAAAAAAAAAAAGAACATCTGTATGTTATATATTAAACTGACCACTAAAAGTCTAATTCTTTTCATTTTCAGTTGGACCATTCAATCCAATCTTCCTCTATACTCTTCTCCCTTGTTTCTGGCAGTCATTAACTTGGTTGTATAGCCTCAAAGTTTTACTTTATTCAGTTCATTCAGTTGTTTTCTTTCCCTGTGAACCACCTCTAAGTGAAATCAGTGTGTCTTTCTCCATCCTACTTAACTGATTTAAGTACCTTCTAGGCCTATCCATTTTGTTACAAAAGGCAGGATTTCATTTTTTTAATAGCTCAGCAGTATTCATTTCCATTCTACATACCATATATGTGAAATATATGGTACATATATCATTGTATTCACTGATTCACCAATAGACATTTAGTTTTGTTTCCAGCTCTTACATATTGTAAAAAAAATAGCCAACAAAAGAATGAGTTTTCTTAAAGACTCTGTGATAAGAGATATGATAGGGGCCAGTGCGATAACACAGTTGTACAGTATTTACCTTGTACAATGCCAACTCAGGACAAAACTGGGTTTGATCCCTGACATCCCATATGATTCCCCAAGTCTGTCAAGAGCAATTTCTGAGTGCAGAGCCAAAAGTAACCCAGGCACCGCTGGGTGTGGCCCAAAAATAACAAAAAGAGAGAGATATGAGAATAATAGCATTTTTCTAATAGTATTAAATATTAAAGAAAATAAATTGCATTTCCTAACAATATTATCTACCATTAAGTGCTTAGAAAATATTTGATGAAGGCTGGAGCAATAGAACAACATATAGAGCATTTGCTTTGCATGCAGCCAACCAGGGTTTGATCTGTATGGTCCCCCAAGGCTGCCAGGGACAATTACTAAGTGCAGGACTAGGGATAACCTCTGAGAGCTGCCAGATATGGCCAAAACCTATATATACATACATTTGATGGTGTTATTTTGCCAGTAAAGTTACTATCATGTATAACATTGTAGGAAGATTGCAAAAATAGCTTTTCTATTAATCTATTTGCATACAGAAATATACATGTACTTAGACAAACTGTAGTTTAGACAAACTCCTAAATTCAAATTCTAGCTACTTCTACTGTGTGTGAGAGAGAGAGGGAGGGAAGAGAGAGAGAGAGAGAGAGAGAGAGAGAGAGAGAGAGAGAGAGAGGAATACTCTACTTTTTGTGCTCAGAAATAACTCTTAATAGTGTTCAGGGGAGCCAGGATTGAAAATGATGCCAGGATTGAAACTGTATAACCTCTCTAATCTCTCCAGTCCCTCAGCTCCTTGCTACTGCTTTAGTAGTTATACAATCAAGGAGGTTACTTAGCCCCTCTAAGACTCTAAGACTCAATTGTGTAGTCTGTAAGGGAATTTATAACAACATCACTTTATGCTTATAAGGATTAAATGAGAAATTTAAGATCCTAATTCAGTACCTGTAAGTACTCAGTAAATGTAAGTTATTGTCACACTCACTATTACAATTCATACATGCTGAAAATAAGGACGGGGCAGGGATGTGAGTGTAGAACCCTTTAACACATACAAAAAAAGTGTATTGCTTTTCAGTGTTTCTAATATAAAAATCTAGAATAATATAAGATTATGAGCATCACTTCTCCCAGTCAAACTGGGTGAGAGGAAAACAAACCTTTATTTAGAAGTGCAGAGATATAGTATGAGACATAAGACATTTGCCTTACATGCAGCTGACCCAAGACCAGTCCCTGTCACTGCCTACAGTCCCCAAGCAGAACTAAGGGTCACTCCTGAAAGCAGAAACAGCCTAAGCACCTGCCCATTATGTGTGGCTCAAACCTGCCCAGACTCCTTTACCAAAAAAGGTTAGAAGTTATATGCTGATATTCTAGCTCCAATCAAGCCATCAACCAGGAAATCCAGGTGAAAATGCATAGCAGAATTAAACACTAAACCTGATAAAGAATAAATAATTAAGTAACATAAACCAAGGGAGATAAAGAGCATTTCTCTTACTCCCAAATTAAATAATGGCAGGAAAAATAAATATGTCAGCAGATCTATGAGATAATAATTTGGTATTTGCTGCTTCTGGGATTGCAATCTTTTTTCCTCCTAGAAATAAGGGAAAATACAGATGAGTTTACGAAAATCTACAATAGAAGGACAAATATGGTAACAGAAAAGTTAGGCTGAAAAACATGTGAAATGAAACATGTTAGACTGAAAAACATGTGAAATGATATCTTTGGGCACAGCAATATTTTTTCCACAGCAATAATTTTATACAAGGCACAAAAATGACTCATATCTCAATACTAAGGAAATAGCTCAAGTGGTAGAGGTCAGATTTAGCATATAGAAGGCTCTGAATCTGATACCTCGCACATCTTCCTAAAGCACTTAGCACCGGTGGATATAGCCTTGGTGATCCAGAGTACTATTGGGTATGGTCTCTATAAAGAAAAAGAAATCAGAAATTATTCACATTTTCTAGAGAAGAATTCCTAGTGGAGTGGTTTATATCTATTCAGTAATAGAGTCCATAAAGACTCTTTTCTAAAAAGTTGGCATTGCGGTTCATGAGACTTACAGACTAATAATTTCTGTAACACTTATGTTAGTGGGGCTAACCAGAAGCTACAGACAGATGTTGAAAATAGGAAATCAGAAAAATGGGCAAAGAATAAAGGCCAAGAAAATAGAAAGCCAGAAATAGGCAAAAGGAAAACTTCAGATAAATTTTTTTCTTTGTGCTAATATTTAATAAGAGATTAAATCAATGCTTTGCAATGCTTTTGTTACTTATTATAATCCCAAACAAAGCTATGAATCATCAACATAAAAATGAACAGCTATCATCTTTCACTAGTCTTTGTTCTCCCCATTCCTAATGCTTAAATAATGATATTTTTAAATATGATACTAAGCCAGTAATTAAGATAGTGAATTCTAGAAAAGTGCCTAACTTTCATGACCAAAGTCAGTACAATTCAACTATAGACAGTACTTACTGTACCCCAGGATTTTCCCCATTAGCCAGAAAAGAAATGAAAATATGAAGAGGGGCACAAAATGAGTTTGACATGCAATCACCAGGAACCCAATTCATGTTTTATATTTCATCACAAACTAATTTTGAAATTAATTGGCAAGAAAGGCAGCCTCCAAAACTGCATGGGTGGGTCATTTCAGCCCCAGTTCCACAAAAGTAGTCACCTGTGTATAAACATTCACTGTGAATTGTGCTGCTTATGTTTTAATGAGCACAGTGGAGGCAGAGGAGCAATGGCACAGAAGCTGTCTGGAATGTACTTGGCTTAAATCTCTAAACTTCTATTTCTGTCGATTTCTTTGGGGAAATAAATAAACCTTTCTGAAATCCAATCTTAAACAAGATGTACAATGACGAGGCTATTCAGTGTGGTCTACATATAAGTAGCATCACTTGGGGACTTGTTAGAATTGTAATTCTGGGGTTCCACATCAGCCTTTAGAATCATAAACTTTGAATTGGGACTTCCTTCTGGACGTCAAGGTAATTTTTTAAAATGGTACCACAGTTTGTGTATCTGTTAGAAGCAACAGTTAGGCACTTCAGGCTGTATAAATATCCTGACATTTATGGTGTTAGTCATCAAAGTTGGTCCTTTGATACAGTTCCCAAACCTGACTCTTACAGTCCACTGAAAGGACTGAATAGTCCATTCCAGGGGTAGGTCACACTTTGGTGTTGTGGGTTAGGCAGTAAACATGTCAACTTCTCAACTCTGCCTCTAAGCATGAAAGCAGATACAGACACTAGGAAGCAAATAAATACAACCAGGCAAGACAGGTAATACAACAGGCAGGGAACTTGGCTTGCATAAATTTTATCTCACATGTAATTTTTAACACTTAGTTTTTAGACACTGATATCTAAATCTCATACCTTTTCATAGCATAAGATATTACTTTTATTTTTCCCAACCACTTAAACTATCATGGGATAGAAGAGGGAGAATCAGAGTGGAGAGATACAAGGACAGTGGAGAAGGGTTGTTGGTTTTGGGGAGGCTTATTTTGACAAAACCATATCACTTTGTACCTCAAAAACCACAAATATTAATACTATTATAATTATGCTACCTAAACAACAAAAATTTTAATTAAATAATTACCATCTAATGATAAAACATTTATCCATTAGGCCAAAATTTGCTCAAGGCTGAGTTTGCTAACCTGATCTAATCTTTTCCCACAAGCGAAAATTTTTAAGCATAGATGCCCATTTCCTTGTCTATCACATCAAAGTAAGAATGCCCATCCAGAGAGCTTGTTATGAAAGCATAAATATCTGTAAAATATCTGGCACACTGTCTGCCAGCAAGAAGGCACTCAGCAAATGGTACCAGCTGTCATTATTGTAATGAAATGTTCATCTCGGGCAAAAAACATTATCCCTCCAAGACTGGGTGGGGCAAAGGAGGAATAAGATGCTAAAATGTAGGCAAATCAATGTTGCAGATTTACAAATTGCTCCGCTCTCAGCACACTGGACAGACAACTATTAATTAGCTCATTGTTGACTTTATACTCACACAAATCAACAGTCAAAAAAAAATATGCAAACTGTACAAAGAAACTCCACTCACTACTCTCTTGACTTAAAAGAGAACATGTGGTTTATTTCAGATAGTTAAATTACTTCCATATGCACACCTACCTCTTCCCAGAGCAAACGAACAGCTAAAATAAAATTGTAGAAAGATTCTGACCTCAAAGCCAACATTTCATATGGCGAAAAAGTCAACTCTTAATGGCCCAAAACAGTACTACCTTAGGAGAATTCACAGCTGCTCGACATCTGGGGAACCATGGGCCCAGAGTTCCTCAAAGGCCCTGGGTTCAGAAGTCATAACTGATCCATCACTTGTTTCCTATTGGCTGCAAAGAGTCTGATTAACAACGATTACCCTTCTGATAACTATTCCTGCAAGAAGACTTCCTCTAGTGACTAGTCTCTTCCACTATTCCTAGTACCTTGTAGTTGGGGGGTGAAGGGTGTCTCTTGAGAGTGAAGATGAATGAATGCCTATCCAATAAAGAAATATCCAACCACATCTGGCTTATTGAGCATTTAAAACATGGCTGGTATGGCATGCCTTATGTTCCTGTTGTATAATATTTTCAAATGCTTAGCTTCAAAAAGAGCCAGGTTATTGATGGCAAGACTTCAAAGAAAGTATTGTTAGCCTCTGCCCTTTGGTTCACATAGTATTTTACCCTCACTACGAATCAAAAGTGAGTTTTCAAGACAATTTTATTTTATTTATTTATTTTGGTTTTTGGTTTTGGGGTCACACCCAGCATCGTTAAGGGGTTACTCCTGGCTCTTTGCTCAGAAGTCACTCCTGGCAGGCTCAGGAGACCATATGGGATACGGGGATTCGAACCTCTGTCCTTCTGCATGCAAGGCAAACACCATACCTCCATGCTATCTCTCCGGCCCTGACAATCGATTTTAATCTATTTTTGAAAATAGAGAAATGTACCAAAATTTGCATAAAAGCTGACACACTGTGCTATTTAAAACTCCTGTAAGAATACATTCTAGATTCATGGCAAAATGAAGTTGATATGAACTCAACTAAGAACTTTTCAATAAACAGTTCTGAGAACTTATAAAGAGAAAGAATAAATCTTCATTCTATTAAACATATTATAAAATACGCGAGCAAACCAACACACAAAGGAAACAAATATGGTTAATATAATGATTGAAAAAACATATTCTGTTTTATTTCAAATAAATATCAAACTGACCATGCATGAAACTCTTGTAAAACGTTTATGTATCTCTGTTCCAACTTGCAGATATGTATCTATGTTTTTAACTAAAAGTTTTGTAAAAATCTAGATTCAGATTAAGTTTTTCTGGGGAGGCAGGCAAGTAATGTTTAGGGCTTACTCCTGGCTCTGTGCTCAGGAATCACTCCCGGTAGTTATCTGGATATGATTCTGGTCAACAAGAAGAGGCAAGTGCCTTAATTCCTGTACTATCTCTCCAACCCTATTTCCTTTATTTTTTTTAATATTAATTTCCCCTCTTCCCTACCTCTTTTCTTTCTGTTGATCATGTTGGTGTGGTACTCACACACACCAGGCTGAATGTAACTAAAAACTACTCACCACATATAGGGTCTCATAAAGCAGAGTTGCTAGGGTGGTGCTTGGCATATGTTGGGGTCACCAGGAATGAAATTCATAATTTCATACTTGCAAGATAGGCACTTCAGCCACTGAGTCATCTCCCTGCCCACCAGATTAAATATTTCTTTGTTTGGGGACCACCCCCTGTGAGCTAAGGGGTTAATGCTTGCTCTGTACTCAGGAATCATTCCTGGTGTTGCTCAACTACATAAGATGCCAGGGACTGAACTAAATTCAGCCACGTGCAAGGTACATTTCCTACCTGTTGTGCTATTATTCCAACGCCTAGATCAAATATTTCTGATGGTACCTTAGCTTCCAAATTGAGAGAGGCAGTAAGTCTGTAAGAGCATACAGACACTAAAGTTTTAGTTCAGAAGAGAAAGAAAAAAAGAAAAAAAGAAAAAAAGAAATGATTCAGCATTTTTGTCTTGATTACAAGTTGAAGTAAAAAGTATTTTAAATATATTGGACCACAAAAATACAATACTGAATTACATTTTGTGTCTTATTTTGAACTTTTAAAAGTATGACTCTAGGAGCTAGATCATTGTGCAAATGGCCTATATTATATCTCTGCAGGTCAGCCCTACATAGGTTTAAGTCAAGGCAATATTGCCATTACTCAGATTCATGACAAATTTAGATAGGAACTGAGAGGGACTAACTCTGCCCTTACACCCTCCACCTGTTCTGTCATAGACAACAGCCTTACCATTTTCCCTGATCAATAATGAATCAAACCCTTCAAAGAGACTTTCATTCTTTCAAATTTTTCTCTTCCTTTCACTTTCCTCCCTTCCTCTTTCCCTCCTTCCCTTCTCCCCCAACACCAGGGAATCCCTCATGGCCCTAGGTAAACCTGGTCCAAGGAGCAAAATTATCAGAGTAATCACATGCTCATTCCTGTCCTCAACACCTCTGAAGAGCTCCACCTGTGAACTTCACCCCACATCTTGCCTCATTCCCAACATAGGACACACACATTTTATTCTAATTTCCTTTGGATCACCAGCCTCTAGGGGCAAGACGCAGATCATTTTCATAACAACCAGAGAAGTTCCATGTCTGGTAACTGCACAGCAAATATATGTGCTAAGAAACAAAACAGGAAATTAGAGAGAAGATCCTTCCCCAGACAGATTTTTTTTTTTTTTTTTTTTTTTTTTTTTTTTTTTTTTGGTTTTTGGGCCATACCCGGTAACGCTCAGGGGTTACTCCTGGCTATGTGCTCAGAAGTTGCTCCTGGCTTGGGGGACCATATGGGACACCGGGGGATCGAACCTTGGTCCGTCCAAGGCTAGCGAAGGCAAGGCAGGCACCTTACCTTTAGCGCCACCGCCCGGCCCCCCCCAGACAGATTTTTAATATTACTAAATGTCTATAGGTAGACATTTCTGTAATATTTAATAAACAGAAACATTATTTTTAAAACACTCTTTGAGTTTTAAAAATTACTTTATTTAGACACCATCATTTACAAGATTGTTCATAATACAGTTGTGGCTTTATTTCCACAATTATAAGTTTTCATGACTAAAATGTCACAAAATATATAATATCCTTCACCAGCACATTCTCCTCACCAATGTCCTCCGTTTCCCTCCTGCTCTCCCCTCCTACCCTCTCCCCCACCTGCCTCTATGGAATTCTCTCCCTTGCCTCCTCTTTCCCCTTTCTCTCCCCTCTCTCTTCCTTTTTTTTTTTTCCTTTTAAACAGTGGTTTGTAATATTGTTACTGAAGAGGCATTATACATTTCACTTTATTTCTTTCAGCATCCAGTTCTTGTGCAGAATGATCATTTCCAACTGTCATTGTCATAGTGATCCCTTCTCTTCCCTAATTGCATTCCCTGGCTCTTTGTGACAAGCTTCATGCCATAGACTTGTTCTCCTGGTCCTCATCTCTATTGTCTCTATCAGGGGTCTCAAACTCAATTTACCTGAGGGCCGCAGGAGGCAAAGTTGGGGTGATCCTTGAGTGCAAAGTCGTAGTAAGCCTTGAACATTGGGGGGTGTGACCCAAACAACTAAAACAAAACAAAACAAAAAAGATTCCTGTAGGGCAGGGCCACAAAATGTTGTACGGAGGACCGCAAATGGCCCGCGGGCCACGAGTTTGAGACCCCTGCATCTAGATATTATTACTATACTATCATTTTTTATATAGTCAGCAAATGAGTGCAATCATTCTATGTCTATCCTTCTCCCTCCAACTCATTTTACCTAGCATAATACTCTCTATATCCATCCACACTCTTTTATGATTATTTTCTGGACCACACCCAGCCATGTTCAAGTTTATTCCTGGCTCTGTGCTCAGTAATCACTCCTGACAGGGATTGAGGGGCCAGGGATTGAAGCTGGGTTGGTCATGAACAAGGCAAGCAACCTACCAACTACTATTTTTTCCCATCCCTTAACCCCCTATAAATCTTTTCTTACATAGCAGGACTCAAGTACAGGGAGAAGCCCTCTTCACCATGTCTAAAAGCCATCTTGAAGGTAACTTTACTCACTCACCCAGGTACTAGATGTTGTAACCCCTCACACCTCCACTTCACACAAGAAATGAGAAGCTTAAGAGGGGAGTGTAGGCAGGAAGTCCTCCAAGAATGTAGTCAAGACAGGCTGCTGGTGACTGACCACTTCTTGAAACCATGGTCCCTTGATTTCTGACTTAGGGGATTTACAAATCAAAACCAGAGTCTACATTTAATCCTTGAGCTAAGGAAAGGAGAAAAAAATAGAGAAAGCACAGAGACTCCCTGGACTCTTTTGAGCTACTCCCCAAACTACCTTCCTGCTGATAAATCTTGACAAAGCTGCTAACAAGGAGAGAAACTGCTTTCAAATTCACCACCTCTTCCTTTCAGGGATCTGGTGGAGGTGTTAATTGGCAGTATAATGCAAAAAAAAGATAGACATCAGAATGGCCTAGGATGGACATGATCTGGATTATCCATAAACTGAATAATGAGCCTTTCAATAACCAGAGGCTGACTGTAGTTTTCTGCAAGGGATCTTGGTGGCACTTGTAAATCTATGCTTTCTGATTAAAGAAATACCTTCTTCTACTTCTCCTTAAAGCCAAGAAAGGGGAAAAACATCCATCTCCCAGCTCTCAGAGTGTGTTAAATTCTCACAAACAGACAGAAATTTTTCCTTCTGGAGGCATTTCATAACTTTCCCAGTCCACTGTCAGAAAAGTTCAAAGTTTTTTTAGGAGTTGAACCTCTGCTTTCTCCCGTCAATCCACTAGGCAAGTTAATTCTGTTCAAACTGTTAATTATAAAAATAACAAGAATGCTTTTTGTGTGTGTGTACAGTGCTTAGGGCTTTGCAGAGTTTGCTCAATATTATCTCCCTTGGACTCTAATACCACTCTATCTTCAGGAGATCCAAGGTGAAAAGTCTAAAATAGATAGAATGCATGGGTCTCTACAAAAGAAATGAGTGAATATCTAGTTAAAAGTGGAAAAAAAAAATGTCAGGGCCTCTTTTACGTAAGATCCTTAGAAAGACCTTGAAGCATACACCAAGAGTAAGTTCAAGTCTCTTTTAGGTCTCTCCTTCACAATCACCCTAAAGGGGCAAGTGGATCCCTGAACAAGGCAAGTTAATGACTTGCCCAGAGTCAAAGGACTAGTGGGTGCTGGACACAACATTAGTACCTTCTTATCTCTCCAGTTGCTATTGCCCCTTTATTTCCTCTAGTTCCTCAATTACAAAAGAAGCTCTGAGGAAGGAACAAATGAAAACAGCATAGCTAAAAGTGGACTCCACCACAAACCCAAGTTAGGAAACTGTCTAGACTGATTATTGCCTGGGCTAGTAGAAGATAGTGAAATAAACTCAAAGTTCCATCATGTATCCACTCATTTAGCACTAAAGGTAAAAGATACTTAAAATCATCTCACAGAGCAGGGAAATCTCCCCATTTCACCTACTTATTAACCAGAGAACGTGGGACAAACAACTTGGTTTCTCAGGACCTGATTTTGGATACTCATTTATAACTAAAAATGTGTATGTGATGTTCATGAAGCATTTGGCACAGAACCCAAGCTGAACACTCAGGCATTCAATATAAAGCAACTATGATTGTCCCTGTTGTTATAAATTCAGCCAAAGAGCACCACTTTTTTACACAAACATCCCCCTCTCCAAAGTGTGCTAATGGAAGCTACAAAAGCATCTGTTCACTCACCATAGGATTGAAAATTAGACTGGACAGTTGCTGAGACTTCAGCATTTTGTGGGCAGTAGACAGAAATGCCATAGCAGATTTATTAAAGAAAGCATCTTGTCCAGTTGGCTTGCTGGGGTTATCTAAGAATTTCAGATTTATCATCTGTGGGGCTATGAAGTCTCTAGCCCAGTCACAGAGAAGCCCTGTGATTTTTCAAGTATGTTTGTGCCTCTTGAAGAGCCAGAAATAGTAATTATAGGTGTTCAGTTTTTGTTTTGTTTTCAGATGCTTTTGCTTTTGTTTCTACTAACCTGAGGAATCAAAACTGACCCCAAGGAAAAATATTCAATACTTATGTGTTCCTTCTTTTTTCCATGCCAATGTTCTCCCTTCCCTACAGTTTATATATTGATTCCATATTTTATATGGGAAGTGGTAACATCTATATGAAACAACTAATGGATGAACTTGAATGTGTTTGCTATAATAAAGTGAACAATCCCAGCTATATTTGTGAAGATTTCAGCTATTTACAGTGTAGGTCAAGTTAGGCCTATGTCCATGATTGTCAACTCAATGATTATCATCATAATAATAGCATTTATACATTCAGCCAACTTTCAAGGAACACTATATTCTTAGTCAAGTTAGGTCTTAAGACTATCAAATTGACTAAACCATGTCTGCTGTAAAGCTTCAATTTTGGGGTACCCTATAACACTCATGTGTTCTTTTGTTTGTTTGTTTTGGAGCCACCCCCAGAAGTGCTCAGGGGTTACTCCTTACTCTGCGCTGAAAAATTACTTCTGGTGGTGCTCGGGGGACCATCTGAGATGTTGGGGATCAAACTCAGGTTGGCCAGGTGCAAAGAAAATCCCCTACCCACTGTATTATCACTACAGCCCCTCATTCATGCATTCTTATACCTCTAGGTATTCCTTCCAAAACACTCAACATAGTTTGAACTCCTCATTTAATTATCTGCCATTGCAGTGAGTTTGTAATCTTACATAGGTCAAGAACAATATTCAAATTTTTTGGATTTAGTAAACGCTAGATTTGATAAGTTGAATATTACTATCCTTTCTCAATTCATAAACAAAAGAGGCAGGGGAGAGAAATATGGGCTGCAACAGAGATAAGAGCTAAAATCAAGGAGCACAGAGGAAGTCTGTTAAAGTAGGGGAAGGTTTGACCACACATGTGACATTGAACCAAGAATTGAAAGATGAAAAGAGTTCCTGTCAGTGGAAATAAAGTAGAAGGTATTTTCTCCAGAAACAGCATGTGCGATAACTGTTGAAAAACTAATTAAAGACATTAAAGACATATGTCTTTAAATTAAACACATATTAAAGACATATGTCAGGGTCAGGTCTACAAAAATGTGCCCATTTATACCTCAGGACCTAAGGAAATAGACACTACTTCTGTTCCCAATCACAATGAGAATAATGAAGCCTAGAGATTTCATTACTGGAACAGGGTGGCCTGACATGAAAGTCCAGGCTCTCTATCCCTGTTTTACCCTACAAAGGAACTGTTGGGAAGACATAATGCTCTATCAGTGGACATTTAAATCAGTGAATGGAGAACGGGTAAGGAAGCAGTTGGTGATGTAGCCAGATTCTAAAGAATCTTAAATGCCAGGCTAAACAAGTTAGTATACCACAATGTTTTGGAAGCCAAGACACGTAGCTAAACCTTCAAATGAGCTGATCAACAATTGATGTGGTGTGAATAGTGAGCAAGGTAGCAAGGAACCTAAAATATAGACCAAATACTAGGCTCTCCAAGATAGGTGGAAAGGTGGAAAGAGATGAGTAGATTTGAGAGAAATTTTTAGATGTGATCCAAAATGATAAGGTATTAAGTCTGCTTTATATTGTTTAGTCTCAACAACCTAATAAAATCATACACTTGTTCAAGACAAAAATCACAAGTATTTTGTGTCCACTGCAATGTTGATACAAAGAAAATACAACATAATGAATATCTGAAACTGATGGTGTATAAAACACTCAAAAAAGTACCCACTGATTAAAAGTAGAGATTATAAAACATGAACATGTAAAATTACATATCATTGTAAAATATCTATAGTTAAGGATAAAATAAATATAAATTTAAATTCACTTTACTCACTATTAAATAATAATGAACCAAACTTATGCATGCCTACTAAACTTCAGAAACTTTTAAAACACCATAAGGAAAGAGAAATACATGACTGTCTCCATTTTATAAACTGGGGCAATGAAATTAGAAAGAAAGAAAATGTTTATAACTATGCAATTAGTTAGAAGTGGAGCCACAGTTGATGCCACCTGTTTCTGGCACCAAAGTCCATGCAATGTGGAGTTGTGTGTATTGTCCTCATTCAGTTTTGAGTAAATTCTGTGCATAAGCAAAATGGCCGTTAGTGGGCATCTATGTGTCCCAAACCTGCCCAAACTGTAGGACAGGTTTCCTCTTAGTAGCTCAGTCTCACTTCTCAGATCACTTGTGGTAGATAATAGTGTTTCCTTAACCATCCTCTCTGTATCTAAGTTTTCTCATGTAAAAACGGAAGTTAAAATCTACCTCAAAAATCTGTTAATTGGTATTCTTTTTACTCTTCAGAATAAAGTTTATGCCCCTAAAAGGAAACGATTACCTTATATGAAATGAAAGGATAATAAGAACTAAAAAACTGCCAAGATGTGGTTCATGTGTGAAACTGTGGGTTTGACCCATAGCAATTGCCAACGCCCCAAGTCCTAACAACACAGGATATAGCCTCAGTGAGTCCTCAGCATCACCAAACCCAAACACAATGGAGAGTGGCCAAAAAAAGAAAAGCATTAATATTAAACGTCAGTTATTATTAGGTTAAAATTTTAAATGGCACGTATCAAATGCCTCTGCCACTAAGTAATTTTCATAACTTCATCCCCACAGTAACAGTGGAAGCAATGTTATTACTTTGCTCTTACACTGAGAAATCAGACTCAAGAGACATTTAGGCAACTCATCCAGATCGGTCAAGTAGCAATTGGTAAAGTCAGAATTCAGAATGAGGATTTCCTTTAAGATTGCCTTAAAGATTTTGCTCTGGGCAGTTTACCTGTCTGTAACATAGATTAATTCCAGTAAGAAAGGATATGGGGATAACTGGCAATAATCCTATTAATTGGAAGTGTGGGTTCATGAACAGAATGCCATGAGTATTTAAAAATGTTTGGAACATATGCAAGACGAGACTGGATAAAAATGAAAGAAAATACAATCAACAGTAAATATTAGACTCAGTTTTCCTTTCAGTTAATAATATAATAAATATCCAATATCAATTCTTTTTTTGTTTTGTTTTGTTTTGTTTTTGCGACACACCCAGCAGTGCTCAATGGTTACTCCTGACTTTGCACTCAGAAATTACTCCTGATTGGCTCTGGGGACCATTTGGGATGCCAGGGACGGAACCAGGGTCGGCCACGTGCAAAGTAAATGCCCTACCTGCTGTGCTATCGATCCAGTCCCCGATATCAATTCTCATTATATGAGCTCCCAACCCCACATTGCAACCCCAATATTCTTTCCCCTAGCACTTGCTACCATTAGTTATGGGGTAGAAAATGTTTCAAAATCAGCCGTAGTTCAAGAAAGTTACAGGAGACATGTGAGAGCTTTCCCCTTAAGACATAGAAGCGAACTCTACTATGTATCATTAACTAGCATGTTAGAAGATAATTCGGGTAACCATTGCAACAGCAAATGACTTCAAATCATCCTACAGAGAAGCAAAGCTTTTTTACAATAACACACATGCCCGTTTGTTGTGTCTCTCTGTTACAACACAGCTCCCCAGGGTTTGGAACAACCGGCTTTTGCCATTCTACAAATCAAGGTTCAGAAAGCCTTCTCTCTGTGAAGGGTTTGAATACTGCTTGCTTGGGAAGTCAGATGAAACACGAGTAAAAGCAATAAGACAAAAATAAGCAAATAAAGCTCTCCCTTGGGAATGAAAAGTTCTCAAGTTATCTCCTCTCCCCTCCGGCAACAAGGCTAGACACCCCAGTTAAAAAAAAAAAAAAAAAAACCTGAATGCAAGCAAAAGCATCCAGACTTGGAGAAAGAAAACTCTACAAAAGTGAAGATAGTGATGAGGACTCTGAACTATCAAAGTAAACTCATTGAATCTGTTCCAAAGCTTGGAGAGTAAGCAAGGGCTGGAGATTCTCTACTAGCCAGGATATGGTCCTGTGAACTTTTCAGAAGCAGAAGTGATAGAGCTTGCAGTGATGGTCCTTGCAGATCGCATGGAAAACTCATTCCTCAGGGACTACCTGTAAACTCAGAAGTTTTCTATCTGCACCCCATCAGCCTCTGAGCAGAACCTTCTCTGCTCAGTCGTTCCCACCTAAAGTGCTGTGCCCCTGCACCAATAATCTATGCCCAGCTGCTCCTCTCTCAGTGACCCCCTGAAAGGCCTCAGGAAGCAGAATCAGGGGGGCCCCCAGGAGCACCCCCTCCCTTGCCTGCCATCCCCATTATTCGGCACACAGCCCTGCTCTCTCTCCCCCTGGAGCCAACCGTCTGCAGCTCCTTCAATGCAGGCGCGAGCAAACAGGCATGGTGGGAAGGAGAAGAAGCTGTGCCAGCTGCAGATTTCCGAATCTCCTTCCATAGATGCATTTGACAAAAGGAACAAAAAAAAAAAAAAAAAAAAGGAAATCGATGCCAGGAAAAAAAAAGACAAGTGAGATGAGGATGCGGTGGGATCGCCCGCAGCTGACTCGGTGCCTCTTTGCAGCCCGGGGGGCTGGCCAAAGCACGCGTCCCAGCCACGGATTTCCAAGTCGTTACCTTCAGGATGCAGGCCATGGCGCTCCCGCCGGCCCCTCCTGCCGAGCAGCGGGCGCGCCTGGGTTAGGGGCAGTCCCGGGGACAGGCAGATGGCTGGTACCGCGGCAGGACCGCTCCAGCCCACATTCCCGCAGATCCAAATAAGGGGACCGCGGCGCGAGCTGCGCGGGCTCAGGCCCCGCCCCCGGGCCCTAGGCCCCGCCCCTGCCCCAGCCATTGGCTGGAGGCCGAGAGGCTCCGCCCCGATCACGTGCCGTCTGGGGTTCTGGCGACTGCCCTGGGGACTTGCTACTTTTTCTTTCCTTCCCCCCACCCCACTCCATCCCAGGCTCCATGTAGAAAATATAGTTTGTTTGGGGGGGGCCCGGTGAGGTTATTAGGGTCCTGTTGGGGAGAGAAATCGACTTTTTTGGACTTGTCTAACAGATCAGAGTGATCTGCAGACACTTCACTTTTAGAAAAGTGAAATGGGTTTGCAAATTGCCCTTTCCTGGGCAGTGGGTGCATCAAAAGACTCTTCTTCGAAAATCATCCAAGAAATGCTCCAGACCTGTTTTAAGGATTATGCTTTCGCAGGACTTCAAAGCTCTGCGATGGCTTATCTCAAATGAAGAATCTGCCATTAACAAAGGAGCCCCAGTTATCTATAGGAAAGAAGCTGAGAACTGTTTTTATGTACATAGATTCACAGAACACACAATATCAGTTTAAGTGTTCCTGTGTATATAAAAATGCGTGGCTTCTCCTCTTGTAACTTGCCAGTTTATACCAAAAAAAAAATTGTGTACACATAGATATATGTGACACCACTCACTGGATTGTCCAGTCCACAAACTGGACTCAACATATACAGATACTATAGTTTGTGTATCTAAATTGTGCATAAGCCTAAGGGCTTTGCTGCTCAAGATTTAGACTTTGACTGAACTTTGTGCTGCAGTAAAAAGATATAGAGCTTAAATTTCCTGCTGGTTTGAAAATTTAGAAAGTCTGCACATTCAACTTTGACATTGAAACGAGGGGCATGACAGCCATTCTAACTAAAAGATCAGTTGCTGTGAAAAGAGGTTTGAGAATCTCCCTACCTTTCCTCTCAGGCTTTCTTTAAAAAGTAACAAGGGGTCCAGAGCTATACAGTACAGTGGTTGGCACTTAGCATGCATGTGGCTGACTTGGGTTCTATCTATCTATCCTGTAGATAGTGATCCTTGAGTGTAGAGCCAGGACCAAGTCTGAGCATTCCTCCAAAAAATTTTAACAAGGAGGAGGCCACTTCGTGGAGCCAATGTTTGCCTTGCTTGCAGCCTACCCTGGTTGGATCCCTGGCACTCCTGGTACCCTGAACACCGCCGGAAGTCATCTCTGAGCACAGCCTGGAGTAAACTCTGAGCACCTTTGTGTGTGGCCTAAATGCCCCATCCCTGCTCCCAGAAAAGGAAGACTTAATATTTCAACTAAAAACAACTAAGAAAAGCAATTTATTTCACACGAACAGTAACATCGCACTCCTAGCAGAAGACAAGAACATTTGGTATATATATACAAAAAAATTTTTTACTACTTGATCTGTCATAGAAATCTTAATACCATCCCCTAAATATTTATCCAAAAGAGGCTTCCTTTGCTAGCAGTTACGTCTAGTTTGACTTCATGGAGTTATGAAAAGTGCTGTGGACCTTCAGGGGCTGTGAGGTCAGGAGTACAAACCACAAGCAGAACCAAGGCGTTCAAGGGATTGGTTGTTTCCTTGGTAAGACCATTCAGAAGAATGAGCATGCAGGCGGAGCCATAGGAAAGATTCTGGCGTTGAGATTTTGGATGAATGGCCTGCGCCAAAAAATTTTTTTCATTCTGCCCAAGAGTGTATACACTCCCCCACTTCCTTTCTGCAGCTCCTCCATTAGTGCGGGACATTTGTGGTATTTTCAGTAACAATTCCTGGATTTGGTGTTTAACTTTAAACCAGCTCATAGGCATTAGGAAGTAAAAAAAAACAAAACAAAACAAAACAAAAACCTCAGTAATTATATGCATTTTCTAACTTCAACAAAGCTTTAATGAATTACCACTAATTGGGGGAAGGGAGGAGGAATATTTATTGAAATCCCACTGGATCTCAGGAATGGAAATATGTCAAGGTCTTAACTCTCTCAGATTCATGGTCAAGTAGGAATGATACATGATAATATACCCAAAGTGGAAGCACACTACTATAGAAAGAGGACTTGTGCATGACCTGGCGGCAGTTGGGAAGATTCAGAGTCAACAAAGAACATTATTCTCACTCCAGGAAGTCTGCTGCTCTGGAAAACAGCTTTGAGCAACTTTATGAGAAGCCTTACAAGACACTGTCTTACTATGTGACCACTCGTGATCATATTTCTTAATATCTCCTTAGATTATACAATAGTTTCTAGCCTCCTGAGAACTTAAAGAAAGTTAAATGAAATTTATAAATATACTCATCTCAATTCCAGGCACTAAGCACATCCTCAAAATGGAAGCTGTTTGTTAAAGATAAAGCTAAAATGTAGAAGAACAGAATGATTGTCAATCATGTTGAATTTCTCACCAAATCTCATAGTTCAAATACCTGACATCTTGTGACCTGAGTATGCCCTAATGAGTTTTTAATAGTTCTGCGCACCTTGGATATGGTTTTCTCCGTCAGAATCTCATGGATTCATGTCCATACTTCCAAACATGGTTTTGGTTTTTGTTTAATTCAGATATTTTTGGAAAGCACAAGGCAGTGCTCAGAACTTATTTCTGATCTGTGCTTAGGAATTACACCTGGCAGTACTCAGGGAACCATATGGAAAGCCAGGGATCAATCCTATATTTGTTGCATGCAAGGCAAACACTTTGCCCACTATATTATCTTTCTATCCCTAAACATACTTTTTTAATCTGCTTGGTTTGGGGGTCACATCTGACAATACTTTGAGTACTTCTCTCCCAACTCAGTTTGGGGGATTACTCCCACTAGGGAGTTCACTTAGGGGACAATGTGGTATTAGGCTGAACTCCAGTATCCTGCCTGCAAAGCATGTACTCAGTCTCTTAAGTTATCTCTCCAGCCCCTTTATGTTTATAAAATTAGCATTCACAAGTGATTTCTTAATAACAGAAATAGAAATTTATAACATATAAACTCAATTGATTCTAGGATAAATTTGAATCAGAAATCCTACAAAACATTACTAACAATGTTTGTTTCAGAAAAAAATGATTACTGGAGAAAGGAATAAGCGGATAGATGGAGAAAACAATTTCTGAATATGTTGGAAAATAAAAGTGCAGCCAGATTTATGGGAGGTCAGTAAGGTTGCCAGGATTGTTTTGTTTTAAATTTGGCCAAAATACAGCAATAATTTTTTTTAACCTATAGATGCAGCAGAACTCTCCAAGCCTCAAGTTATATGACTTAAAGACAAGTCTCTAATTCCAAAAACAGTAACAAAAGTAAGCACTTTGCAATAAAGTGCAAAATCCCATTTGATTCTCATCACATTCATTTGGATCTTGGGATCCCCAGTTAATTAAGTAGAGGAACAAGAAATTTTCACCTAGAGTTCAACTTCTGAGGTTGCATCTTAATGCATGCTCAACCTACTAATACAATAGCAGGCCCATTCTTCTCCTTGGCATGATTCAAATTCAATCTGTTTTAGACTTAATAAAAAACTAGAGTAAGTATGTATATATAGAATACATACTAGAATACCAAACATAATATAATACTACATAAAACAAAAACTTTAAACATGTAGAAATAGATAAACCCAGTATCTATAAACACCTACTCCCTAGATCTTACTTCAGTGAGATATTACACATTCTTCAGTTTTCCTATACTAACAAATTATTTCCATTTTCATTCAGGTGAATGACCTCCCATGAGATTTTAATTACTGTATTTCACCTAAGACATGGTCCTGCCAAATCTTGCTTCCCTTCAAGAAAAGTTTCTTTAAAAGTAGCCCTAATAAAGCTTCAGTATAACCTAGTGATCTTCTGGCTTTAATTGGTCCATCTGCCATCTCCTCTCGGGATTTTCACCAATAATATTTCAACATTTCTTAAGATTGAGACTTTGTGACTTGTTACTAGTCTTCAGCTAAAATGTCCTATTTAAATTCAGTTGGGCTTCATTGTAAATAGCCCCATTACCAAGTCATTCTCAGCGTTATAACACACAGTGCTGATAGAAATAGAATTAAAAAGCAGACTCCCATAACTTTTGCAATTTCGTTCTGCACACATCAAATTATTTATGTTCAACATACAGTCATTTATTAAAGTTTTAATTGGATCTCAAATTTTCCAATCTAAATATTTTAAATGAATCCCAGATATCATAAAATCCATCTTGTCATCTACTACATAAATTATATTTCCATAGAAAATGGTAACTGGAAGATTCATTAGATACTGGTATGAGAAAGTCTTATTTTTTAACTTTCTGAGCCAACATAAAACATGATTTTGTTTCTAAAATCCAATGTATTATTATAATTTGACCTAGGAAATTTTTCATATCCTAGAGTATGTAGTATGTAGCTCTGTGTCAATATTTGTTGCATTAAATAATTAACGATGGGGCTGGATGGCGGTGGATTTCTCTCCGTGCCATCCCAGTTCACGTGGCTCTGCAACCTCCATGCAGTCGGCGAGTCCCAGGCCCAGGTGAAATCACTCACTCACAGTCAGGCGTCAGGAAGCAACAACTTTATTCAAGCCCTAGCCACCACGTGTGTGTGGCCTATTCATAACCTTTCAAGCACAGCAATATTTTGCTAGCCCTGCATCTTATTTCCTGTTAGCCATCTTCCCTTTGGGCTCCATGCTGGTCAAAGACCAGAACACAGAAACCCAGAAGCCAGAGCACACAGCAGCGCAAAAAGGGCAAGGAGCCAAAAGGGCCTAATTCCCTTGGTTCAAGCCTTATCTAACATTTCCAAGACCCCTCCCAGGAATGGGAGGGTCTCGCAGGTAAGGTTACACCTACTATCCGGTTCCCAAGACCCCTCCCAGAAATGGGTGGGTTTCAGGTCGCTACATGTAAATCCAGGGTGGAGTAACAAATATTTATGTTTGTGTGAATCCGTGTCCTATTAAGACTATGGATGTGCCCTTTTAGGTGAATATTTATGAAGATGCATTGACCTGTGTGCTAAAGCTTCCTCTTCCCTCCATTTGGTACTGTAAATCATCCCAAAGGCCATCCAGTTTGCTTTCCTAAGACTGGTTCTTACTGCTTTTTTCAAACCTTTACATAGTTCTAATCTAGAATTCATCATTATTCCCTTCTATACTGATAATTATCTGGGATAAACTCCAAGACAAATTATGCAGGATTTAAAACTGCATTTTAAAAGTTATTTTATACTTTCACATTCAGGAATGTTTTCTCTTCATCTCAGCTCTACTTTTTCTTTGTGAAGTTTTTTGATCTAAACTTTCAAATGAACTCCCCCCCCCCCCAAAAAAATAAAGAAAGGAAAAGAAAATAGTCTGTTCTTAATTAAAATAGAAAACCCAGAGAGCTGCGGAACCTGCTTCCTGAAGACAGAAGAGGTGGCAGTGAAGGAGCTTTGGGATCCGGAATCCACATTGTTGGCAGCCAGGTGAAGTGACAGATTCAGAGGTGGGGACCCAGAGAAGCTAAACCCACTTCCCAGAGACAGCAGAGTCGGTGGTGGTAGTGGCAAAGGCTGAGGCTTTGGGACCCAGAAGTCAGTGCAGCTGGGCACAGATGAATGGACAGAATCCAAGACAAAGAGCCAGTGGAGCACAGTTGCTCCATCCTAGTCAAGGAAAGTCAGCACAGACAGAAAACACCACACTACAACCTGGACAATGGGGAAACAACCCAGACCTCCACTACTTAGAGAACGAAGATGGTAGCGCTGCTTACTAAAAAAGTAACAAACTGCTATTTAGCCACTCCTATAGGGACTATATTTATTTATTTTAGACTCTAATGGCTTATCTCTTGGATCTAGAATGAATGCAGAGCTGTTTGGGTCAGGTGGTGCTAGGATACTCAGGAGTGAGCAAATCTATGCCCAGCAGTGCTTAGGGGAAGCCATGCAGTATAGAGGATTAAATTTAAGGCTTCATTCATGCTAGGCATAATCTCCTGGAACTTGTAATGATTCTCAATGTTTCTTTCAGCTACAAACTTCATGCTATAGTTAAATGTTAGAAACCTATTTTGAGGTAGAGTTGCAATTTTCTGACTCTAATTTTCACCTTGCTCAAATTTTATGTACTATCTTTTTTTTTAAGAGCTCACTAGCACTTTTTATATGGAAGGTCTAGTGGTGGCAAATTTCTTTTTTTTAATTTAATGTAATTTATATTTTTCCAGTTGTTTTATTAGATGTGAGCATGCATAAAAATAACACATATTTTATACATACAGATATACACAAATTCATACAAGTTGTAAGAATATTAGAGCATAAACACGAGATTATCCAAGATCAAATCTAGGCATTGACACCTATAAGTCCACATCCCTAGCCTCCTCCTCTACCTCCTCCTCTTTTCTCTTCTTCTTTTTCTTTTTTTTTTTTTTTTTTTTTTTTTTTTTTTTTTGGTTTTTGGGCCACACCCGGTAACGCTCAGGGGTTACTCCTGGCTATGCGCTCAGAAGTCGCTCCTGGCTTGGGGGACCATATGGGACACCGGGGGATCGAACTGCGGTCCGTCCAAGGCTAGCGCAGGCAAGGCAGGCACCTTACCTCTTGCGCCACCGCCCGGCCCCTCTTCTTCTTTTTCTTCTCTTCTTTCTCTTACTCTTATTCCTCTTCCTCCTCTTCTTTCTCTTCTTCTTCTTCTTCTTCTTCTTCTTCTTCCTTTTCTTCTTTTTCTTCCCCATCTTCCTCTTCTTCATCTTCTCACTTTCCTCCAACTGCTCTTATTATAATTCTCTTCCTGGGTCTCTAGAACTCCAATGAATCTTGTGTTGTTTCTGTTGAGTCTATCAAAGACTTCTATTTTCATCTGTTTATATTCTTTGAATAGTTTATCTTTTGTCTGATCACTTGCTTTAAGGTTCTTTTCCAATATCTTCTGCTATGTGGAGATGTTCTACATCTCATCCTCCAGCTCAGTGACCCAGTCCTCAGCTGCTGTGACTTAGATGGCGAGGCTTTCCATTGAGGTTTTCATTTCATCTACAAAGTTTTTCAGACCTGTTATTTCAGTTTGACATTTTCTGATTTCTTTTTTCTTTCTTTTTTTTTTTTGGTTTTTGGGCCACACCCAGTAACGCTCAGGGGTTACTCCTGGCTATGTGCTCATAAGTTGCTCCTGGCTTGGGGGACCATATGGGACACCGGGGAATCGAACCGCGGTCAGTCCAAGGCTAGCGCAGGCAAGGCAGGCACCTTACCTGTAGCGCCACCGCCCGGCCCCATTTTTCTGATTTTTATCTTCATATCCGCTTGATTCTTATTTGTGTTCCATTCAACTCGATCTATGCTTTCTTTGAGCTCCATGAGCATCCTCCATATTTCTTCTCTAAACTCCTTATCTGAGAGTATACCTAGCTGATTGATATTTTTTTGGTCACCAGAGCTGCCATCTTTATTTTCTATACATGGGGTTGCCCTGCATTGTTTCCCCATTGCTACACTTGTAGTGTGGCTTTTACTATGAGCTGTGGCAGGGTTCATGGGTTAGAAGATGTGTGTGGCTGCGGTGTGAAGTGTAGCACCACGCTACTCTGGCTCCACCCTTACTGGGAGGGGACTGCTTACTGGGTGTTGGGCACTGAAGAGATTATGTTCGCTGTCCTCTTCTTGGCTACCTCACCAGTAAAGCAGGCAGAGTGCAAGGCAACAGTCCTTTATAATGGTTCTCTTGTGTGCAAACAGACCGCAGGAATCAGCCCCCTTCTTTATTGGGCAGGGAAAGCTTACCAGGTGTTGAGCCCTGAAAAGATTATGTTCGCTATCTTCTTGGCTCATGCAGAAAAGCAGCTCAACGGGCCAGAGAGATAGCATGGAGGTAGTGTGTTTTCCTTGCATGCAGAAGGAAGGTGATTCGGATCCCGGCATCACATATGGTCCCCCGAACCTGCCAGGGGCGATTTCTGAGCCTAGAGCCAGGAGTAACCCCTGAGCACTGCTGGGTGTGACCCAAAAACAAAAACAAAACAAAACAACAGCAACAACAACAACAACAACAACAAAGCAGCTCAGATAAGGACTTTAGAGAAGAAATATGGAGAATGTTCATAAAACTCAAAGAAATCATGGAGAGAACCAAATGAGCCACAGATAAGAACCAAGAGGATATGAAATATGAGAAAACATCAAACTGAAAGAACAGGACTGAAAAAAATGGTAGGCAAAATTAAAACCTCACTGGAAAGCCTGAACAGAGTAAGACTGAAGACAAAATCAGTGATGTATAAGAATTCCATACAACAAAAGAGGTTGGAAAAAGCCTCAAAACAAATAATCAGACAATGGGAAAATTCCTCAAAGAAGGCGAACAGAGGAAAAGAAAAGTTTTTTTTATAAACTCAGCAGAAACAACATAAGAATCATTGGACACACACAGAAAAGAAAAAACATGAAGTATCGACAATCAAAGATATTATTGCAGAGAAACTCCCAGAGCTAAAGAGTGCATGTAACCAAATCTTGCATACATGCCTGAAGAGTAACAGTCAAAAGAGATCTCACAAAAAGCACCAAAGACACATCCTAGTCACAATGATGAAACCCATGGATATAGATGGAATACTGAAAGCAACAAGATCAAAACAGAAATTATATTCGAATGAACATCCCTAGTATTTACCCAGATGTGTCACAACCCTCAAGACCCAAAGGAAGTGGTGGGATAGAGAGACAAAACACAATGAAATTAATGCATCGGCAAGAATACTTCACCCAGCCAGACTAATATTCAGGTTTGAAGGAAGGTTACACAGCTTCATGGACAAACAACAGCTTAGAAACTTTACAGACTCAAAACCAGTCTTAAAGAATGAGCTGAAAAATATCTACTTTAAGGTAGGACAGACCACAAAACACACCAAACTCCTAATAAAGATGATACTATATCTCATGACAATCATCTTTCTCAATGTCCATGGACTGAATGAAACAGTTAAGAGACACAGAGTGGCAAAGTGAACCAAAAAGCTGAATCCAATATTTTTCTGCCTACAAAAACCATATCTGAATAATCAGAACAAACACAGACTCTAATTCAAAGATGGGAGAACAAACATTCAAGGAAACAACGTAAAAAGTCTGGAGTGGTCATACTAGTATCAGATGACACTGACTTTTTTTTTATTAAAAAAAGTGTTTTTTTTTTATATAAAAGAAAGCATTTTTTAATTTTTAAATAATCAGGGGTTACTCCTGGCTCTATGCTCAGAAATCACTCCTGGCAGGTTCAGGGGACCATATGGGATGCCAGGATTCAAACTACCGACCTTCTGCATGAAAGGCAAACACCTTACCTTCATGCTATCTCTCTGGCCCCTAATTTTTAAATAATATTTTTAAAAAATAAAATTTATTTTAATAAAATAAAATACATAGATGGACATTTTTAATAATCCATGGATATGTACAACAGGAAGAAATCACACTCCTAAATATAAATTCACCCAATGAGGGACCAGCAAAATACTAAAACCAACTTGAAGGAAGATATCAATAACAACACAGTAATAACTGGGGTCTTCAACACTGCCTTGTCACCACTTAATAGGTAAAATAGGCTGAAAGCTAACAAGAATATACTAGCATTGAAAGAGTAATGGAAGAAATTGGAATAGTAGAGATATATATAGGGCTCTTCATCCCCAGAAAACTGGATACACAATCTTCTCCAATGCACATGGGTCCTTCTACAAAATAGACTATATGCTAACCCATAAAACATATTTATATAAAATAAAAGGACTAGAAATTTGACTTCTCAAATCCAAATGTACTAAAATTAAAATTGATAACAAGCAAAAACAGATAAAAAAATTTACCACCTGAAAATTAACAGCTCACTACTTAGAAACCAGTGGGTCATAGAGAAAATCAAAAGATTCCTGGAAACAAAAGAGAACGAAGACACGATATATCAGAATTTGTAGAACACAGCTAAAAGATCCAAAAACCACAGAGGCTCGGCTGGGACCAGAACACTCCACATGCCAGGATTTCGTGGGCTTTTGACTGGTATGATGGGGGCTCTGGGCAGGACAGCTAGCCATAGGACCCTGGGCTGACCACTTTGTCCAGGAGAGCATGATTCCCCCCACACCAGGCGGGTCTTCAGGGCCACGCCTGGTTAATCGGGCCTTGGGGGGAGGGGGTGAGAAATTCCTCCCTAGGCATCCAAAAACTACAGAGGCCCGGCTGGGCCCAGAACACTCCGAATGCCAGGATTTCTTGGTGTGTTTGCCTGGTATGTTGGGGGCTCTGGGCAGGACAGCTAGCCATAGGACCCCTGGGCTGACCACTTAGTCCAGGGGAACAAGATTCCCCCACACCAGGCGGGTCTTCAGGGCCACGCCTGGTTAATCGGGCCCTGGGGGGAGGGGGTGAGAAATCCTTCCTAGGCATCCAAAAACCACAGAGGCCCGGCTGGGACCAGAACACTCCACATGCCAGGATTTCGTGGGCTTTTGACTGGTATGATGGGGGCTCTGGGCAGGACAGCTAGCCATAGGACCCTGGGCTGACCACTTTGTCCAGGAGAGCATGATTCCCCCCACACCAGGCGGGTCTTCAGGGCCACGCCTGGTTAATCGGGCCTTGGGGGGAGGGGGTGAGAAATTCCTCCCTAGGCTTCCAAAACTACAGAACCGCGCGGGGGCTTACGCCCCCGCTCGTACTTCATGTATTTCATGTATTCAGAATATCCCTTATTCTTATGTTATGTTTTCCATATACAGAATGTTTATTTTGTATTCTCCCCTTTCCCACACCCCTACAAAGCTCTTTTTTACTCCTTAACTCTCTAACACCTTCTCAAACATCACTAATCTAGTTTTCTCTTTTTAACTTCAGTAGTGTAGAATCGTAATCACAGTCCAAAGCTGTGCATTGTGTATGACAACCCCAAACTGTTTCAAGATACATAAAATGGACACGTATTTCTTTAGAATATTGTGTTTTTTCTCTGACAGCTATAATTCTTACTAAATGTTGTCTTATACAGTGATGATTCTAACCACTTTTTATCTTCTCTTTTTGAGTTGTTTAACAAGGAATTTTGGTGGAAGAGTCCCCCAGTTTAATGCTTATGATTGAATCATGTCAATGGAATCATTGTAATTGTTCTTATGGCCCCCATATGCGCCAATAACACCATGTGGCATTGCTTCTTATTTGCATAGGCACATTAAAATGGGAAAATAATATAAATACAAATAAGATCCTATCTAATAGAGATTGGAACACACAAACCTTGTAGTGCAAAGGGACCTTACACCCTGAACATTGACATAACGACCTGGCACAGACCTCAGAAGAAAGGGCATATTCCATTCTCCCCTGAACCAGGAAAGCCATCCACGAAACATCCAGGCTGGTCTATAACATCACCTGGAAGCAATCCTCTACCATGGAAGACCTACACTGCTCAGGCTTCGACCTGCTCAAAAGAGACTTCCCTTAACACTGAGAAGACTTAACAACAACAACGACCGGCTTACAGGACAGGGCTCCCTGCATTGCCCTTTGATTGTGAGGTGAAAGGAGAGGATGCTCCACGTCCTGACTTCAATGTAAGATATGCAGATTCCAGGATCTTTAATACAGAAACATGATACCAACAACAGAGACTGTGTGAAAAATAAAAGTGTGTTGGCACTACAGACAATGTATTGGATTGGACGATCTAGCTTGCTTGGAGCCTAGACTTGGTCTTGTGCCATGAAACTTCAGGGGTCTGGTCTCTTTGTACTTAGGCCAAGGTTATTTCTTTCCATGTTCCTCATATTTTGGTGGGCCTATGCAAACAACAATTGCCACTCTAACACCATTCTTACTGTGCTCCTTTGACTCTAATCCTTAAAAAGAACTCACTTAAAATTTGAGGTTGACTTAAGCTAATATGCATGTATATGGAAATGTAAGAAAATACTATGCCTGTAATGTTTAAGGAGTTACGTAAGTTTTATGGCTTTAGATTGCCTTGTGTACTGTTAAGAAATATTATAATGTGTTACAATCTGGGGACTTGAGGGACAAAGTAATTGTACACGGATTCTGTCTTATTTATCTTAATGTTCTTTGGCTGAAATTTCAAAGTTAATATATCAGCAAGGGGACTTCTGAGAATTATGTTTTGGGTGATTGTCCTTCCACTGTAACTTTACCTTGTCCTCTTACTTTGCACCCTTGTTCTCATAATTAAAAATAAAAATTTAAAAAAAAAAAAAAAAGAACACAGCTAAAAAGTACTACTCAGAGGAAAATTTATAGCTTTGCAAGCATTCTTCAGGAAGAAAGAAGGGGCTTACATAAATAACTTAATGGCACAGTTTATAACATTGGAAAGTGCCGCAGACCGGTCAGCCGTCAGAGGGCAGCACTCGGGTTCTCCTCAGAAGACAGGTGGGCAAGGGGTCGGCGTAACAAAAGACTCGAAGTTTTGGGTGCTGGAAAGTGGCTAAGAGCTTTGGCTTGAGCCTCCACTGCAGAACCACTGCATTTATTTCTCTAGGTTATTTATGCATCTAACAGCAAGATATTGGCAAAAATCAAAATACATCAATTTACAGGTTCCTCATACCAACATATATTTACACATTACAGCAATTTTCTAGGCATATTGACCTTATCAAGAGCCAGATCAAATCTTACTATTTTTAAGCAATGGCAGTCTGGTGATTGTCTACATTTACTATAAAACCTAAGAATAATAGTTAATGTGGGTAATCTTTGCTTGATTTTAGAAACTTGCCCAGCCTGAATTGTGAGCAGGATTTTTATTATGTTTAATTTGTTATAAATCCACCATTTTAAATCTATGTCTGGGGGTTCAGGTTTAGGTTTTCAATAATGTACTGCTTTGGTCCAAGCCTTCCACCACCTTCTTTATTTGCTTTTTCAGTAAATCCTTTTGTTCCTGTGTAAGATGAAATTAAAGAGGCATTGCTTTTAATAATATTTCTAAAAAGGGCAATTTATAATAAGACACTCTTTTCCTTCATGTTCCACTCCTCTGTTACCAGCCTCATCATACACTCTTGTATAAGGTGAGAGATCAGGTGTAGTTAATCCTATGCTAAGTGGGCCATAGTCTAGTCCTATCTATAGGTGGTTCCCATCTTTTGCCCTGTATTAGATATAATCATTGTGTCCCTTGCTTTTTCTTAGGAACATAAGAAATCCTGTTTCCTTTACCTGATCTATTTCTGCCTTATTATAGGGACACTCATATGAAACTATCACAGTCCTTCAAGTGTCTCCAGCCATCAGGTTTTAGGCTATGGGCTTTTCCCTAGATTCTTCTAGCAGAGACTTTCCTATTTATAACTGATTCAAAGTTATGGCTAAATAATTTTTACTATTATTATTCTTAAGAATATTAATGATAGTTTTAAAGCACAGAATATTAGTGATAGCTTTTAAGCAAAATTCCTTGATTTTCTGCTAAAGACTTCTTTTCTAAAAAATCATTCTTGAAAGTTTCTGTGTGATTCATAAAATCATTAATGTTCTCAAGTAATTATATTGTGGGTTTTCTATAGAACCCAGTGTTCCCAGGTTACTGCAGCATGGAGTATGAAAAACAGTCATCTTTATTTCCAAAAGCAGTACATGACGTGGGGGATATTTTCTTGTTCTGGGGCCCTTTGCCACTGCTCCAGGAGACTAACTTTCATGAAGCTTTTGCCTCAGGCCCCAAAACATGGCTTTCACTATGTCACGTACTCCACTGGAGCTGCCATGGCAGGAAAGTGATCAACAAAATGAACCAGAAGTAGAAAGAAGACAGAAGAAAATAATAAAGCTTAGAACAGAAATAAATTAATTGGAAATTCAAAAAAATAAAAAACAATCTAAAAGATCAATGAAAGCAAGAGTTGTTGCTTTGAAAAAATAAACAAGATCGATAAACCACTAACAAAAGTCGCAAAGAAAGGAAGAGAGAAACTTAATAAACTGAATTAGAAATGAAAATGAGGAAATTACATCAGATACTACAGAAATTCAAAGGGTAATAGAGACAACTTTAAGAAACTCTTGCCACAAAACAAAAGAACCTGAAAGAAATGGATAAATTATTGTACTCATAACCTCCCAAGTTTAAATTAAAGTGATCTTGCATATTTGAACAGACCCATCACTATTGAGAAAATTAAAATGGTAATAAAAAGTCTTCCCAAAAGCCCAGGTCCAGATGGATTCACTAACGAATTCTTTCAAACCTTTCAAAAGAAACTATTAAAATCCTTTTCAGGCTCTTTCATGAAATTGAAGAAACAGGAACACTCCCAAATAGTTTTTATGAAGCTAACATCATCCTGATACCAAAACCAGACAGAGATACTGCAAAAACAAAACAAAACAAAACTACAGACCAATATCCCTGATCAACATAGATGCATAGATCCTCAACAAAATCCTAGCAAATAGGATCAGTGTCTCAACAAGAAAGTCAGACACAGGGCTGGAGTGGTGGCATTGGATATAGGGCGTCTGCCTTGCATGCACTAACCTAGGACAGACCATGTGGTATGATCCCCTGGCGTCCCATGTGTCTCCCAAGCCAGGAGCAATTTCTGAGCATATAGCCAGGAATAAACCCTGAGCATCACTGGGTGTGGCCCCCAAACAAAAACAAACAAACAAACAAAAAAAGAGTCATACACCATGACCAAGTAGAATTCATTCTGGAGATACAAGGATGGCTCAATATCAAAAGCAAAGCCAATCAAAATAATACATCTTATCAACAAAAATAATATAAATAATATAAATAAATAAAATCATATAAATAGATGCAGAGAAAGCATTTGATATGGTCCAACACCCATTTATGATAAAAAATTCTTAAGATGGAAATAAAAGGCGCTTTTCTCAATATAGTTAAGGCCATTTTCCACAAGCCCATGTGAATATGTTACTCAATGGAGAAAATGTGAAAGCCTTTCCCCTAAGACCAGGAACAAGGCAAGACTGCCCCCTCTCACCACTCCTGGAAATGCTTGCCACGGCAGTCAGACAAGGAAAAGATATCAAAGGAATCCAGATAGGAAAGGAAGAAATCAAAAGCTCCCTGTTTGGGGCCGGGCGGTGGCGCTGGAGGTAAGGTGCCTGCCTTACAAGCGCTAGCCAAGGAACGGACAGCGGTTCGATCCCCCGGCGTCCCATATGGTTCCCCCAAGCCAGGGGCGATTTCTGAGCACATAGCCAGGAGTAACCCCTGAGCGTCAAACGGGTGTGGCCCAAAAACCAAAAAAAAAAAAAAAATTAAAAAAAAAAAGCTCCCTGTTTATAGATGACATGATACTATATGTACAAAATGCTAAAGACTATCCAAAAACTCCTAGAAACAATAGATTTATATAGCAAAGCAGCAGGCTATAAAATCAACACACACAATTAATGGCTTTCTTATACACAAATGATGATAGAGAAGAAATAGACATTAAAAAACAACAATCCCAGGGGCCGGAACGGTGGTGCAGCAGTATGGTGTTTGCCTTGCATGTGGTTGACCTAAGATGGATTGCAATTCGATCCCCTGGCGTCCCATATGGTTCCCTAAGCCAGGAGCAATTTCTGAGCACATAGCCAGGAGTAACCCCTGAGCATCACCTGTTGTAGCCCAAAAACCAACCCCCCCCCAAAAAAAAACCCATTCACAGTAGCACCACAGAAATTCTAATACCTTGGAATCAACTAAAGAAATAAAGGACCTTTACTTCTTAGTAAAGGACAAAAACAACTATAAAACACCTCTTCAAGAATTAAAGAAGGCATAAGGAAATGAAGACATATACCATGTTAATGGATTGGGAGGATTAATATCATTAAAATAGCAATACTATTTTATTTTAGTATTTTACAAAACATTTAAAAATTAATGCAAACTCTCTAAGGATATTCATGATATTCTTTTTTAAAAAAGTAAATAAAAAAACTCCTGATTATTTGGAACAATAAACACCCAAGAATAGCTAAAGCAACCCTAAAGAAAAAGAAGATGGGAGGCATCAATTTCTCCAACTTTAAATTGTACTACAAAGCAATAATCATTAAAACAGCAAGGTGCTGGAATAAAGACAAATCCTCAAATCAATGGAACAGACTTGAGTGTTTAAAAAATGACCCCAAGACATACAATCAATTAGTCTTCTACAAATGGGGCAAGAAACACAAGATGGAGAGAGGAAAGCCTCTTCAGCAAGTGGTGTTGGAACAAATGGTCAGCCACATGCAAAAAAGAAAGCTGAGACCTCTAACATTACGAACAAAGATAAAATTAAAATGGATTAAAGACCTTGATATCAGTAGAAAGATATAGAAGAAAACGTAGGCATGACATTGAGACTAAGGCATCTTCAAGGAGGAAACACTATTGTCCAAATAACTGAAAGTAGAGATAAACAAATGGGACTACATTAAACTGAGAAGTTTCTGCACTTCAAAGGAAATAGCGAGCTAGGGTAAAAATAAAATAGAAAACCCAGAAACTAATGTTCTTTAATTTTGTTGCTAAGAGGTTTTAAAATATATTTTTGAATATATCACCCTCTTGGGGGGGGGAGATAATTCAGAATCCCCTGAAATATACCTTCTTTAAGAAGTGTCCTTAATTATACCTGAAAATATTACCACTACCACATCCAAGTTGTAAACTAATGTAGATTTTTACCTAGATTTGCTTTTCTTAAAGAATATTTCTCTAAAAATTAAAAAAACATAATCAATTGAATGCAACTATGTCTACAAGCACTAACACATAGTTTGAATTCATTTGCATGTAATTCCTTCAAGAAAATTGAAGATTCCATTTTTAATTTAGTCTGATATTTCCTAGTCATATTTCCCAGAGTTTATTTTCTTTTCACCGTGAAGTTCTTCCTTTGCATGCCTCTCTCTACTCTTCTTAGATTTCACTTTTAGTGAGGCTTGGTAACATGCTGTCTTAAAATATTAGAGTGGAAATGTGGTATTTGAAATTGAATCCATGGTAGAGCTGATCAGAGTATTCACAGGAGGGGGTTTAGCAGTTGACTTCATTCTGCATTTTATTTTGCCTGAAACTTTTCACTTATAACATATTTTCTGGCAAATACTATTTTTTGTGTTGATTCTTTTTTTATGTGTTGTTTGTTAAAGTACTGGAGATCAAACCCAGGGCTTTACACATTCTAGCAAGACTTCTATGCTAAACAATGTTCCTACAAGATAAGATTTTAGGATTTCTTGGTTACTATTACTATTATTATTATTATTTGCTATCTCTCCCCCAATTTCTGCCTAGCTCACCTGGATGGGAGGGGTCTGTGGTTGTTAATAAAGGGGGTTGCCTCAGGGGTAAGAGATATTCAGCAGGAGATCAGCAGAGGATTTAGCAAGAAGCCTCAGCAGAAGTGGGTAGCATAGGGAGAGGAGAGTCAGGATTAAATGTAGGGCAGCTTAAGAGTCAGCTTAAAAAGTTAGCTTAGAAGCCACACATGGTGGCTAGGGCATATTATTGATAAAGCTTCATGTCTCTTGAAATGTGGTTGCTGTGGATCAGTTCCTTGCTGCTACCCTGGACCCTCACGCCCACTGGCTGGAAGGGATTTCAGGCGCCTAGGCAGGCCGAGAAAAGCCTCACCATCCATCCATCATCATCCACCACCATCAAGCATTCTTATTAATTTAATTGATTCTACAATTATTAATGTCTAATTCCCTGTTTTATGTTCAAACCCTTTCAATCCTCACTTTTTGTGTGCATGTCTGAGCTGTAATGGGAAAAGAAAATAACAATGTCACAGATTTAAAAAAAATTTGGGTCTAATGCAAAGTCATCTAGCTGCACTCTAGGAAAAGCCTCAAAATATAAAGTACTGCTTGGTGTCTAACAAAGTCAAAGTATTGAGTTACTCAAAACATACCTGTGTAAAGGAGTAATAGGCTAAAAGAGTTATGAAGTGCAGTGCAATAGAAAAGCCAGTCGGGCCCGGAAAGTGGCGCTAGAGGTAAGGTGTCTGCCTTGCAAGCCCTAGCTTAGGACAGACCGGACCGCGGTTCGATCCCCGGTGTCCCATATGGTCCCTCTAAGCCAGGGGCGATTTCTGAGCGCATAGCCAGGAGTAACCCCTGAGTGTCAAATGGGTATGGCCCAAAAACCAAAAAAAAAAAAAAGAAAAAAAAAAAAAAGAAAAGCCAGTCATTCTTTCCTATAAGAACAAATACCAAAAGAAACAATACCAGGATAAAGAATTTGAAGATGAATGTTCATTTGTTGATTTCACAAACATGTAACCATAGGTGATTTGTTCAGGAAGCAGAGGAAAGTTTATATTTCCTTCTATACTGAAAACGTTTGATGGTCTTTCTGTATCCACAAACAGGGTAGAAGGCTTCCAGCATTCCCTTCCAACCATCTTACTCATTATTTTTTTAAATGAAAACAAACTTTGTCACTAAAGGACCAATTAGTAATATTTTAGGCTTTGTGGGCCATTTGATTTTTCTTACAACTACTCAGCTCTATCACTGTAATAAAAGAGTTTACTGACATAATAGGTGAATGCGTTTTCATATAGCTGTATTTATGATCACTGAATTTAAATGATATATTTTTCTATGTTATGAAACAGTCTTCTTTGATTAATACATAAACATGTGCAATCCCTTCTAGGTTCTGCAAATGTGCAAAAGCAATCTAGAGATTTGTCTTAATCTGTAGATTCTTCATATAGCCAGATTGCACCATTTTTTAAGTCTAGATAAAAGTCTATTTTTTACCATCTTAGTCTACTATTTTCCTCCCTACTAAAATTCAGCAACTACTATTTCCAAAATATTCTAGCAATTAACTTCTACTTGCTGGTATTTCTTTTTGTATTAACTACTCCTATTATCTAAATCATTATTTGACTTTTATTTTTAAATTTAATTCTTGAATAGATCACAAGCTTCCTGACTTTCTTCTTTGCACAATCATTTCATCTCTCTTTGCCCCAAGCAAGTAAATAGCGCACTCTAACACAATAACTAAGAATACTAAGAAGACATATGTGCAAATAAATTTATGAAACTGAAAATAAGACTATCCTACAATTTTAGGTACCACTGAAAAGTTTTGAAAAAGTATTGGAGAAATTTTAAAATTACTTTGAATATTATGAATGTGTAGTTATTCCCTCAGTCATATATGATATTCGCAGATCATCTTATATTCTACAATATAGCTATATCAGAGCATCTTAATATTCTAAAATTTTTATCTACACAGTAATTACTTGATCTGAATAAATATTTCAGTCCATGTTTAACAACAATAGTGATCTGTAATTACCTTATGGGTTCAGTTGATTGAGAAATCAGTGATGCTTTTCTCCTAATTGATGACTGCCTTAATTTCCTCATGATTTTTTAAAATCACTATGTAAAGTGTATTATTATCAATCATGGTACACTATGTTTACCCAATACCTATTTATATTCAGAGAGACTTGCTGCTTTATTTTCTTTGCAGTTCCATTATACTTTATTGTTCTTAAAATGAAATTAATAATCATAAATAAATCCATTTGTATACTAAATATATTAGCATTTTCAAAGGCATCACATATTTCACTGGATTTTTAGATTTTAATAACATCTTTGTAACGAAAAATATTTTAAGTTACAGACTAAATAAAAGCATATTTCCAAAATATATTCTTCTCTCTTAAACAGTGATGTCAGCAATACTTTAAATAATCATTGCATGATGTAAATACTATAAAAATGTAATTTCCTCAATGTTTACCAGCATACATCTTCATGACATAGTCAGAACTTTCTCCATTTTTGAATTGTAATAAAATTTTGCAAGTGAAAATAGGAAACTTCTAGCAAAATAGCCTCTGTGAATGTTCAATAAAATTTCCATTAACTATTAATGAACCCCATTTTCTTTTCAAAATAAAACTTTCCTTGCATAAACATATTGAAATATGTAGGAGCAGGAAAATAGTTGTCTGTGATACTGATGTCTAGACTGAGACTGAACCAAGCTGTGCTGGGTGTATCTCTGAGGATGTTCCAAGTACTAGTGGGATGGCCCTGGTGGTCCTTTGCACTACAAAACCTGAACAACTCTGCATCTTCAATCTTAACACTGACCCACCAAGCCTCATTGGTAGAGTATTGCAGTAGTTTCCTGCCCCACTAAGCACTATTAGAAGGTCTCACAAACATAGGCAGGGTATATTGCTGCAAAGGTAAAATACATACCTGACATACGCAAAACTCTAAGTTTAATACCTAGCACCAAGACTGCTGAATATGCTCCTGTGGTCTTAGAGAGCACCAGCGGCCCCCTGTACCTCTATACCAGACCATGCATGGAACACCATAGTGCCAACTAAGTATCAGTAGGAATGACCTCATCACCACCAATCCAGCACAGCTCAGTTTAATCCCATCAAAAATGTGTATTTACCTTTTTCTTCCCTTGACCTGTTTTTCTTTTATTCTTTCCATGCTTGCTACTCCCATAGCCCCATTTTATTTTATTTTATATTTTTCTTTGAACTTTATCACTTCAGTAAGTTTTTCATTTTAAGTTTAACAAGAAAACAGGGAATATTTTACCTTGAAGGAGCTAACATTTCACCCTACAGAAAAAAACAAGAAATTATCTGCACATTTTTATGTCTAAAGTCCAAGACTTTGGGGTCAAAGGAACGGGACTACTTGTTCTTTAAAGTCAAAGAAATGTTTATTATTCACAACAATTACTCAGAGGCAGAGGCAGTCTTGGCTTTTGAATCTATTACCCAAAGCCACAGTTCTCACAGCGTACCTTGAGAAAGACCACAAATATGAACTTCCAGGGCTTTAGTGAAAGTATCTGAGGCTTCAGGGGCTCAACTATTTAACAACAGGCAATGAGTATGTTGCTCTTTTGCTTCTAGGGGAAATTAGAATGATTCAAAGATTAGTAACCACAACAATATTTTTGAAAAAATAGTCCATATCAAGGGCATTCTGCATTTATATTTGCAAGATATACAGAGCAAGTAAGGGGCTGGGGAGACAGTACAGCAGGCAGGACATTTGTGTGACCACTAAATGCAGAGCCAGTACTAAATCCTGAGCACCACAGCGTGTGACCCAAAATCAAAAACAGAGAGAGAGAGAGAGAGAGAGAGAGAGAGAGAGTGAGCGAGAGAGAGAGAGAGAGAGAGAAGGAGCATATGCACAAATTAAATTTTCTCCTATTAGAAATTGATTACTGTACATGTCATTATACATTTTCTCAACAAATTTAAGCAGCTGGAAATGTGTATCAGTTACTCTTTGATGCTTGCTAAATGAATTTGAGGCATTATCATATTTTTACTAAATAAAGGTTGTAAAATGAAGGATGATAGAGGCTGGAGGGGTTGTACAGCAGGGAAGGCTTGCATGTGTTTGACCAAGGTTCAGACTCCAGCACAACATATTGAATACCACCAGGAGTGATCCCACAGTGCTGAGCCAAAAATAAACCCTGAGCACTGTTGGGTGTGACCCCAAATAAAATAATAATAATAATAATTATGACAGTAGGGGCCAGAGCAGTGGTGCAAGCCGTAAGGCATTGCCAGCGCTAGCCTAGGATGGACTGTGGTTCAATCCCCCAGTATTCCATATGGTTCCCCTAGCCAGGAGCGATTTCTAAGCGCCTAGCCAGGAGTAACCCCTGAGCATCGCCTGGTGTGGCCCAAAAACAAAAAATATGACAGTAATAATCAAGTATATGCAAACTTTGAAGCCACTGAGATAGCTCAGTGGATTATAACTGGCACACACAATGGTCTAGGATTTATCCCTAGTATTGCAAGGTCTTTGGAGCATTATTGGACTTAGCTGGTTGCCTCCACCATTGCTGGAAAGAGCCTAAACAAATGAATACACAGTGTAAAATATATTTGGTGTGTATTCCTTTCTCTTTGCTCAGAAATCACACTGTGTGGTGCTCAGGAAATCAAATGCAGTTCTGGAGATCAAACTGGGATCAGTCTAGTATAAGGCAAGAACATTAACCCTTGTGCTCTCTTAATTCTAGTATAATCTAAAATATACACTCAGAAGACTCTATAGTTTAAAATAAAATATTTTACCACTTACTTCAAAAATGTTTCATATATATATATTTTTTTTTTGTGTTTTTTTTTGGGTCACACCCGGCAGTGCTCAGGGGTTACTCCTGGCTCCATGCTCAGAAATTGCTCCTGGCAGGCACGGGGGACCATATGGGACGCCGGGATTTGAACCGATGACCTTCTGCATGAAAGGCAAACGCCTTACCTCCATGCTATCGCTCCGGCCCCATATTTTTTGTTTTATTTCAGCTAAATTAACATATTTAATTTGATTCTCTTGATGAGAGCTATACAGAGAGCCTACAGTGATACACACAGAGACCTAACTAAAGTTGTAAAACACATGCCAAGCATCTGTTAGGCCCCAAGTTCTACAAAGTATGAACTTCTGGGTGTGGCATCTATAGAGAAAAAAATGAACTATTAGATATGAAGAGAATAGTTACTGAATTACGGATGGCTTCTTAAACATTCATGTTGTGCATAGAATCAAACTGGGGTGTATCTTTTTTCCTTTCTTAATTACCCTAATTTTTCTCTTCTTACTTTCACCAAATGTTTCCTTGCCAGACCAAAGAAGGAATAAAAGACAGAAAGTCTAGGAGGGTCCTTCTTTTGCAGAGTGAATGTTATGAAGCAATCACACAAATATGACTACAGCAATGTTAATAAAGCCTGAAATGGAGATCTGAATTAATCCCCTTGTAGGGGGAAAAAGCTGGAGATTGAACCCAGATCTGTTGCTTGCAAGACAAGCACAGTACCCACTGTACTGTATTCTGGACCCTTCAGAATATTTCTAAAAGGAAACTTTATACCATTTATTAGAGCCCTCAGCTCCAAGACTTCTAATCTTCCCCCAGTCACTTTATGAACAAACTGAATATTTCCTTACCACAAATATGAGCTCTTTTATGACATAAAACTGATTCCCTTCCTTTTCTTTCTAATCCCATATTTCACCTGAGTTTTCTACATTCAGCCCAGCAACCATGTGTGTCTTCATAATTGGTACACTGGATCTTGAAAGTGTGTCTAGCATTGAGATTCTGATGAGAGCCATAAAATAAACACGTTTCATTTCCCCTCATTAGTAAATGTCCCCCTCCTCTCTGACACCTTTTGTCTGTAGACAAAGAAAGAGAAAAGTTATCACTAAACAATTAATGTGTGGTGTGTTGTGGGGTCAGCTGAAGGTAATTGTTAAGCAGCACTTCTTACTCAGAAGACAAACTAGCAGTGGCATTGAATGGATGTACTTGGTTGCCTCTTGCACAGGGGACACAGGGCCAATGACTCCATGAACCTACCTAGCCATGCTAATAATTAACACACTGGTGTCCTGTGGTATCACATGACATTTTATGGACTAGGAGTAGCAAAACAATGATGTTTATCCAAGGAGACATCTGAAGTGAAAGCAAAGAAATGCTTTCAAATGAAATACTTCTGCAATCCTGCAACCTCAGAGTGACCCGGCTCAGTTATCATTTTTACTCAAGACGTTTTGATACTAAAACCTAAGCTGACTTTAGAAATAAGCAATGCTTTTTTTCCTGGTTCAAAATATGTGTGCAGTAGGGTAGGAAGTGCTTGTAAAAATGATATCATGAAAAAATAAATGCAAAACAATAATTATCTAGAATTATCACCAAATCTATGTATAAAATAAGACAAAAGGATAATCTACTAAATTACTTTTGACCATTTAATGCAGTTTTTTAATCTTCTACCTGTACCCATTATACTTTTTTTTTACCTGTAAACTTCTCCACCTGGATGATTTTTCTTTCTCTTCAGCAGTTGAAATCCAACTCATCTGTACATATCTACTAGCTATAACTATGATTAGTCTAATAAATATTTTACTACAAAAATCTAAGGGCTTAGTGTATATGAGGAGTTAAACATGCATCCTTGAATAAGTTAAATACAGATCTCAGCTTTATACCACTAGCATTATTCAAAATCCCCATGATCTTCACTATTCCTGGGATTCATTTGACAGTTGGTATAGTCTTCTTTGTATCTTACCTTTGGTACATCACTTTAATAGCTATGTTTAGAGATTTTCTTTCGGGGGGTCACAACCGGTAGCACTCAGGGGTTGTTTACTCCTGGATCTACGCTCAGAAATAGCAGCTGGCAGGCTTGGGGGACCATATGGAATACCAGGATTCAAACCACCATCTATATGCATGCAAGGCAAATGCCTTACCTCCATACTATCTCTCCAGCCCCTGTTTAGAGATATTTTTCCCAGTCTTTGAGAGTCCGAGGAAAATGTCAGGCCATGGATTACATTTCCAAATATAACGTAACTTAATTACTTTAATTATAAAGTAGAACCAAGTAAGTCAACAGTGGTTCAGTAGCATAAACAAAGGCTAACATAACAAATTCTTTTTATTAAAATCTTATAATTAGGGCCCGAAGAGATAGCACAGCAGTGTTTGCCTTGCAAGCAGCCTATCCAGGACCAAAGGTGGTTGATTTGAATCCTGGTGTCCCATATGGTCCCCCGTGCCTGCCAGGAGCTATTTCTGAGAAGACAGCCAGGAGTAACCCCTGAGCACCGCTGGGTGTGGCCCAAAAACCAAAAAAAAAAAAAAAAAAAAAAGAAAAAGAAAAAAGAAAAAGAAAAGAAAAAGGGGAGAAAAAAAATTTGGTGACAACTACCAAAATAAGAAAGAAGAAAAGAAAAAAAAAAGAAAACTGGAAGAAAAAAGAAAAAAAAGGACCTGGCAAATAAAAATAAAAATAAATCTCTAAATAATAACCACAAATGTGAAAAAGAGAAAAGTGGAAGAACAAAGAGAAGGAAAATAAAGTAAAAAAAACTAACAAATCAAAACAAAACAAGAAAAAGTATGGGTGCTGGAGTGGTAGGGTTTGGCATTTCCCCCACTTTTTTTTTTTTTCTTTGCATAGGCACAGTAAACATTGGGGAAGAAAGGAATTCCCGTGGCCTAAGAGATTCAGGGTTTCTCCATCCTTGAAGCATACTATCATAGGATCAACTCCTGGCTCCATATATACTCATTACCTCATCCCAAAGGCTTTTTTGTGATGCCAGGAAAGTTTCCTCTCGGTTGTGTGTGAGAAAATCAAGCCACTGTAGCTAGCGATCTTGGTATTTGTGCAAGTTATAGGTCAGGGTCTAGGATAGAGTCTCTAGGAGGTTCCTGTCCATCATTGTTGTGGTGTTCAGTCTTCTGTAACACTTGCTCCCTGTTTTCGTTTAGTCCCTAAGCCGAAGCCTAGGATATTATGGATCCAATGGTTCTGCTCAGTCTCTGTTGTCCAAGTTGGACCTCTGCAATAAGACATCTTGTTGTTGTTGTTGTTTATGTGTCCTGGACTACAGCCTAGGGTGGGGTTTTCCTAGGTAGGTTCTGTTCAGTGACAGTTGTCAAAGTCAGTTTTCTGTTGTTGGTGCTCTTATTTTTCACAGTTCAAAGAACGATAGCTCTTCTGATTTCCATTTAGTATTAGGTGATGTGATAGGACAGCCTGGTGTTAGGTCAAGTCTTCCTTTCCTCGTTGTCATATCAAAACTGGCACAAGTTGGTGCCAGAGTAGTGTTATAAATCTCCCAATGGAGCTTAGTTCCTGGTGGTGTTGCCCGGAGCTGTATCATTTCTACGTCGGGGATCTGGAGTTTTGGATTGGACTAATACTGTCCAATCTCCTGGGGACTGGTTACATCCACATGACACATGTTCAAGATGGGAGGCTCCCTTCTGCTATAAAAAGTGAGTTCTTATCCCTAGAAGATTAGATCTTGTTTCTGTGTCTATGGTTTCCCCTTTTTTTACTGTGCCCATACAAAAACATATGGTGTCATACTGTGTTGCTGGTGCTATTCTGGGTAAGGATGACAGGCTGCACACAGAGTCTCTGTCGTCTGGTTTTGTTCTGAGCTTTTATCCCAGTCAAGGCATTTTGTACCAAGAAGCACCGAAAATAGTAAGGATAGAGAAAAATGTATATATTAAAATAAAAAAAATAAATAAAAGTGAGTTTAAAAGAAAAGGTATTCGAATAAAACAAGTGGTGGAGGAGGCTACTTGTATATTTAGGAATATACATCTTACCATGTATTGTTATACAGGTATTAAGCTTCCAATAGGCAATGTAAGACTCCCAATTAAGTCTATTGATATATTCTTGTGGGGAGTAAAAGCCAAGGTACTTTTTGATTCACAGGCCTTGGAATTGAGTTTGAGAAGATGCTTTGCTGCATTAGGAGACAATATAGTGTCTTTGAGCTGGGAGTTTTGCTGAGGCTGAATCCTGTATCATGCAACAGTCCACAATTTGTTGGGGGTGAGAGGCCATCAAGCATGAGTCAGCAGCATGCTGGTTGTAGTTCTTTGCCGATGCATGAGAACGGGGACCCAGAGGGTGTCTTTCACTGAGGAGCTGGAAGGTGGTCTGTTGGGGCAGGAGGTCAATCTTGGTGCCTACCGAGTTAGGAACTGAGGGTAAAGAGGGTTAAATTAGGGGAAGATAAAGGATCAGGATTGAAAAATGAGGGGATAGAGGAGACACAGGAAAAGGGGAGAGGCAATACATGACAGGGGCTATATACAATACATATATATGAATTGTTTGTGATTTCGGCTTGGAGTCAGTATGGAAAGTCACGTCCATAAAGACTGACTTTAAAGATCTATTTGAGTGTTATCATCCAAATCTTTGGTATTCCATTTCCTTTCTAGGAACCGTCTAGAATGAAGAACATTTTTAGAAAATGCTCAAAAAGTATATTTGTCGCGCGGGCGCATTTGCGCCCCTGTGGTTATAAAAATGAGTATTAGTAAGAAAAGACATTGCTGCAGGGGGCCCAGTATGATTACAGGAGGAGTTTCCCTCTTCCCCCCTCCCCCCAGAGCACAGTTGCTAAACCTTGCCCTGAAGACCAGTTTGGCATGGGGATCTCGGTCTCCTGGACTAGTTGGTCAGCCCAGAAGGCCATTGGCCAGCTGTCTGCCCAATTTCCCAGCCATACCTGTAGGAGAGGAACAGTAATCCTGGCATGTGGGATTTTCTGGGTCCAGCTGCAGCCTCCCTCTCCAGTATGAAAAAGCATAGGGGAGGAGTTTGCCACTTCCCCATCCCCCCAGAGCTCAGATGCCGGACCTGGCCTTGAAGGCCAGCTTGGCATGGAGGGCTCTCAGTCTCCAGGACTAACTGGTCAGTCCTGGGGGTTTTTGGCCAGATGTCTGTCCAGATTCCCAGCCATGCCAGTAGAAGAGGAGCAGTAATCCTGGCATGTGGGATTTTCTGGGTCCAGCTGCAGCCTTCCTTTCCAGTTTGAAAAAGCATGGGGTTGGAGTTTCCCTCTTCCCCATTTCCACCCCTCTCTTTTCTTCCTTCAAAGTATTTTCTATCTAAGACTTTACTTTAGTTAATCCCTCAAGAGGTGACAGAGCAATGTTGAAGTTTCCAGCACTATTGTGTTGCTATCGATGTCTTTTTCAAGTCTATTAGAAATGTTTAAGTATTTTGCTGGTCTCTTATTAGGAGCATATATGTTAAGGCATGTGAATTCTTCTTAATATACAAATACCTTAACTATTAAGAAACAACCTTACTGTCTCTTATAACCTTTTGGCCTGAAGTCTATGTCATCTGATACTATGATATCTACCCTGGACTTTTTGAAGTAGCTTGAAGAATTTTCTTCCAAAACTTTAACTTTGAGTCTGTGCTAGCTCTGACTATTCAAATATTCTTCTTGAAGGCAACAGAATGTTGGGTTCAATTTCTTAATTCATCCTGCTACTCGGTGTCTCTTAATTGATGCATTTAGCCCATTGATTTTGCTAGAGATTATTATCATAATGCTTTGTGCCATATTACTGTAGGAGTTTGGCACATTTGTGAGTTTGTCTTGTTTTAAAGTAGCCACTTTATTTTTAAGTTAATGAAGTTCCTGAGCTGTTCTTTGTATGTGAAGTTGTTGTATCATTCCTTCAGATTTGGCTGAGATTCTGGCTGGATCAAGTATTCTTGGTGAGTCATTCATTTAGAAGATGAATGAGTTGAGTTTTTCCCAATATATTTCACCGCTGTTTCCTTTTGTAAATATGCTGTAAATCTTTAGGATGCTCTTTTGCATGCAGTTTCCTTCTTTGATCTTGCTGCTTGCTGTATACTATCTCTGTGGTTTTTGTCATTCTGATTGGAACATATCTTGGGGTACTTTTATTTATATCTCTTAGCTGATACCCTTTAGTACTTTAGGATATGCGTACATAAACTCTTTAGTTCTGGAAACCTCAGCAATGGTGTCTTTGATGTTGCTTTTCTATAAGGATTGCCTTCCTGGTCCTTTGAGATCCCCATGATAGTTGTGTTGTGTCTCTTGAATTCATCTTAAAGCTTTATTGTCATCTGTTCATTTATTTTGAGGCTTTTTTCCATCTTCTGGAAATTGTTGTCTGGAGATTTTTTTGAGCTCACTGATTCTCTCTTCAGCAGCTGTTACTCTGCTGGTGACACATTCTAGTGAGGATTTGTTTGTTTGTTTTGTTTTGTTTTTGCTAACCAGTTTTTTGGTTCCATCATTCTGGTTTGATGTTTTCTCATTTCTGCTCTCATATTCTCTTGTGTTTTATTAGCTTTTCATTTGACAGTTTGAGCTCCTTAAACATCCTGAACATTTCTTCTTCAAAATCCTTAGGGGAGATTATATAGCTGATTATATAGCTGAGATTATAATACAGTTGTGTCTTCACGACTATAATCTTTGCTCACTAAGTGTGGTAGGGCTCTGTGTTACTTTTTCATTGAGACTTATGGAGTCTGGAGATGATCTTTGTGTTTCTGTGTCTGGAGTTAAGATGTCTTTGTATGCTCAAAATGAGGTATGAAGAAGTGAAAAAAATATGTGCTTGGAGCATAGCTAAATTTGCTTTCCTGAGGCTTCCTGACTTGTTGGCAAAATGGCACTCTTGAGTCACAAAGAGGGCTCTGATGCCACTGTACCTCAGTTTCTTGGAATTGTGGCTGGGCAAAGCCCATCTGAATTGGTTACCAGCCTCCTCTACTGTCTTTATGCTTCTTGCTTGGGTTTCCTTACCAGACAAGATCCAGGTGTGGAGGTATAGCAGCCTTCACAAACTAAATGCCCTCTAAGGGGAGATGATCCCTTCCCCTCTTTTCTGGTCCCTAAATGCAACTAGGAACAACAGTTCAAATCCTGGTATGGCATATTTTCCCTTGAGTAACACAAAGCATAAAACCTGAGCACAGAAATCAGTGTGGTCTCCACGGATAGCCAGATGTGAAAAAATAAAAGGTACAAACTGAATGAAGTAAGAAATGAAGGAAGGAACACACACAAAAAAAGCAATAACTAATGTTTTAACATTATAAGGCTTTCCAGAGGGATTCTTAAGAATACCAGTTTTCCTGAACACACCAACAATGTTGGAAGAGAAGCTCTAGAACCTTAAAGACTCTATCCTAGGCCTTTTCCTAGGACCTGCGCAAATACCAAGATTGTTTGCTACAGTGGCCTGATTTTCTCACCCACAACCGAGAGGAAAGGTTCCTGACACCACACACACACAAAAAAAAAAAACCCTGGGATATGGCAATGAGAAGGTATGGAGCCAGTGGTTGTTCCCATGACAATATGCTTCAAGAGTGGAGAAACCCTGAATTTCCTTCCTTCCCCTATACTTACTGTGCCTATATGGAAAAAAAAAAAAAAGGTGGGGTAACACCAAACCCTGCCACTCCAGCACTTTTTCTGGTTTTGTTTTTGTTTGTTTGTTTGTTTGTTTGCTTGTTTTTTGATATTATTTTCCTTCTCCTTTTTCTTCCACTTTTTTCTTTCTTTTTCACTCTTGTGGATATTATTCGGTGATTTTTTCTTTTTTTAGTAGTTGATACCAAATTTTTTCTTCTCTTTTCCTTAACCTTTTCTTTTTTATCTCCAACGGAATAGCATAACTTGAATCATTCAGCCTCATAAATTGAGGGGGGGGGGAAGGATGATACCAGGACCAGTCATATGAACATGTAGTATAAATAAAAAATGACCAAACTGGAACACCCAAAAGAATAGATATCCAACCTACAACAAGCTGTAAAGTGGAGACCAGTTACATAGTATTCCGAGGGGTGGGGGATAAAGGGGGGAGATATGGGAGACATGCTGGGAACAAGAGTGAAGGGAGGACAACATTGGTGGTGGGAATGCCCTTCAGCCATTGTCACTATGTACTGTAAATAATTCTGTGTAATGAACTTCAGTCACAATAAAAATTAAAAAGAAAAAAATACCAGTTTTCATTTAGTAAAATTATAGATGATGGTGGATTAGGAAAGTGGAGTTAAAACTCAGACAAAACCATCATCAGGAGCTCAACTAAAATATATCCCTTTCAATTGCTATCATCTTCTCACTGCTTTTTTTTTCCAACAACAAAAAGTACATGGGTAATATTTAATTATTTTAAGGTTCCAGCTAGTTTGGTTTCCTTGCAGCTTATTCCCTAGTCATTAGCTGCATCTGGACAAACTTCAATGGAAAGAGAGTCTCTGTTTGTAGTGTGGTGGGTTCTCTCACATGGCATTTAATCAGTAACTGCAAATCACCCATATTTTAGACAAATGAGTCTTTAACAATTTAATAAAGGACTCTGTCGGCTTGAAAGTTAACAACATAATCAAACCAAATAAAACATCAAACAAACATAATTATAACTGCATTACACACTGGTTAGGTCTCTGATTATTTCCTGAGTATATGTCTCATGCTTGTTGGAGGAGGCCATGTCTTTTCTTTCTTTCATTTGCTCTAAAAGGCCAGGTATGATGAAAGATAGGCAATCAATGACTAAAAATATTACTGCCTCTCTCTCAATATATAATTTAGTAGAAACATCTTACTAAAATAAAAGTTATAAGTCCAACAACACTACTGTTTTTTGGGTTTTTTCTTCTTTGTGGAGATTATCTGATATATTTTAAAGATATGTATGTATATATATATACACTTCTGTATATTTATATATAAGAAATTTACTCCCCTATACTATTTTGTGGCCTAACCAAATTGTTTTTATTGACCTTATTGTGTTGCTGTTTTAAAAATATGGATAGTTTGTCTGTTGATAATCCAGAACTGAATAACAATAAAATAACAATAGAAAAAATAAAGGCAACAAAAGGCATTTTATTTCATTTTAATTTCTTATTGTTGTTTTGGGGTCACACCCAAATATGAGTTATTTCTCATGAAGCTGAGGGATTGTGAAATGTGAGGGATAAACCCTGGTTTTCTGATTGTCCAGCTTTTTAAGCTACTCTCTGATTCAACAAAAGGCATTTTATCTGCACAGTGACCTATGCCGAATCTCAACAAATTATTCTGACCTTTCATTAATTCTCTTATAGGAAATGGTTCATTAAAGCAACAAATACTATTTAGACAATTTTTCCTAGAAAATAAAATTTATTTTACTGTTGAGAAAAACCTGGTTTAGGATTTTATAAATGTTTGTAGATTCTCGGGATTCAATCATACCATATTATGAAACCTGTTCCTCCACCATAGTGTGTTGGATCCTGACCACCTTTTCAGCTGCCACTCTCAACTTGGTAATCTCAATTCTGTGGCCAAATTCCAAGGGTTTGTTTTTGTTGGACATTGTCATTGTCTAGTCACCCATTTCATTACTTTGTTAACCATATATGAATGAGATATTCCCTATTTATCTTTCACCTAATTTATTCTGCTTGGCATGACAACTCTAATTCCATTCATGTTTTTGCAAAAGAAAAGGTTTCATTTTTAGTAACAGCTGAGTAGGATTCCATTGTATTTATATATGCCAACTTTTTGTCCACTCATTTGCATTTGGGCCCTCTGTTTTTTTTTTCCATTATCTTGGCTATGATAACTGTACTATAGTAAATACTGGCATGCTTATATCTTTTCTGGTGGTCCTGAAGAGGATACAGGGGAAACACCCATAAGTCCTATTCCTATCTTTGTTCCTAAGAAACTTGATGGTACTCAGGAGACCAGGGAGAGAACTAGGGCTGGGCACATGCAAGAAAAGCTCCTTATACACTATACAATCATTTTTGCCCCTGTATTTTTTAGTGTGTGTGTATGTGTGTGTGTGTGTGTGTGTGTGTGTGTGTGTTCTTCAGTTAGACATGTAAGAGTGGAATTTCTGGATCATATAATAGTTCTACTTTTTATATTTTTGAGAGATCTCCAAATTTCTGGATCAATTTACATCACCAATATATTTTTAAAGTTTCTTTTTCTCCATATCCTCACCAGTTCTTGTTGTTTCTAATCTTTTTTTATATAGACTTGGTTCTTGGGTGTTTGTTCATATATAATTACTGTTTTGCCTTTCCAAGATAATTTGCATTTTTCACATATTGTTGGTTTTCTGTCTGTCATTTTTGGAAAAGTGTCCTTTCAGCTCTCCCACCTTTTTTGATGCAGTTGTTGGTTCTCATTGTTGTTGAGTAATTTCTTGATATATCTTTGATGTTAGCCTTTTGTCAGATATATGGTATACAGATAAGTTCTTCATTTAGTAGTCTTGTTTTGTTGTTGTTAATTTGTTTTGAACCATACCTAGAAGTGCCCAAGTGCTTCTCCCAGCATGATACTCGTGAGCTACTCCAGACTTAGTGTTCAGTAACAATGTGGATCTAGAGATTGACTGCAGGACCCCAGTATGGAAAGCATATGTTCATCCTATTGAGCTATTTCTCCAGCACTGCAGAACTTTTTATTTAAAATTTCTTTTAGTTTTGGACCCAACTAGAGACATTCAGGGGTTACTCCTGGCTCTGCACCAAAGAATCACGTTTAGCATAGCTTGGGGTATCTTATGGGGAGTCAGGAATCTAACCCGGGTTGACCATATTTGTTAGATGGGAATATTAAAATATAAGTTTAGAACTGACTGCTGTTTCATTTAGACAGAACTGCCATGACAGGCTTAAGTTGCAGAGGTCAGGGACTAGGCCCCGAAAAACAGCCAGTTCCAGAAACTTTATGAGCACATATAAGGATGGTCATAAATTAAGGAATACAGTAAACAATCTAATTGCACTCAGGGGCTAGCATCCAGGAACCAGCCTGCACACAAATAAAATGCAGGTGACATATCTATCTAGCAGGTCCCCAAATACTTACCCCTTACTCATAGGCCAACATTTTGTTTACATTCTACTTACAACCACCATAAAAATTCTTATTAGGTCTGACCAGTCACCTAGTATCTTATAATCAATAATGTAACATGTAGCCAATTCCTGTAACAGTTACCTAGCATATTCTAAAATTCTCTAAACTGGGTATAAAATAAGAATGTAGGTTGCCATCACTGCCACCTGTGAGAGGTGAGGCCCCAGTATGCTGGTATTTTAAAATAAACTTCTTTGATTTTTTACTTTACTGGATCATCTCCTCACGGTCTTTGTGGGATGAATCTTGAGTCCAGAGCTAGCTATTCAAGGCAAATCCCCTACATTCAGTACAATTACACTGGCCCTCTGCAGAAGTATTTTAGTTTAATGCACTATATTTTTCAATTTTTGTTGTTTTCCTTGCTCATAGAGCTAAATTTTCAACACCACTGAAGCCAGTATCATAGATGGTTCTCATTACATTGTCTCACTGTATTTTGTGGTTTACGATTTAGTATCTGAGTTGTTAATTTTCAGTTAATTTTTGAATATTCTGTGAAATTAATTAGATTAATCTAATTTCATTCTTTTCATCATGTTTTCCCAGCATCGTTTTGTTGAGAAATTTTACTTTCTTTCATTTTATGTGCTTGGCTCCTTTATTGTAAAATCAATCAAAATAAATATGGCAGGATTCATTTCAGGGTTTTAAATTTTATCCCGTTAGTTGGTGTGTCTACTTTTATTCCAGTACCACTATTTAAATACCACAGCTTTATAATTATAGTTTTAAAAGTCGGAGAGATAGCATGGATATAGGGTGTTTGCCTTGCATGCAGAAGGACACATGGTTCAAATTCTGGCATCCCATATGGTCCCCCAAGTTTGCCAGGAGCGATTTCTGGGTGTAGAGCCAGGAGTAATCCCTGAGCACAGCCAGGTGTGACCCCCTAAAAATAATTATAGTTTTAAGTTAGAGAACAAAATGCTTCTTTCTTAGATTGTGCTGGCTATCTGGGGTGGTATTTTTTTAAAACATATTTTAGTAATGTTTGTTCTATTTCCCTAGAGAATGTCATTGAGATTACACTGATACTGCATAATGCTTTGGGGAGGATGGTCATTTTAAGATTGTTAATTCTTCTAATCTATAAACACAGATTATTTTAGCATTTCATTGTGTTTTTCTTTTCCACCTCCTTTGTTGAGTCTTAGGACACTTAATGAAGTTGTCAATAAAATAATTTCCTTGATTTCTTTAACAATAAAATTTCTGGATACTTTGGCTTTAATTACTAAGTAATTGGAAAAAAACTATATATCTTAATTTTCTAGTGAAATTCATATGAGTTGTAAATTTTTACAAGTTATATCATTTATTGTTGAAAAATACACTTAAATATGGAAGAAGCATATGAAAGAAAAAACACACAAAAATCTGGTTAGAAAGCTCATTTCTACTGTCAGAGAGAATAATTTTAATTCCATTTTCATAGTGCAAGTATCCATGTGTGTAAAGTTCTCTACAGGCCTATATAACTCTTTTACTAGCAAACTTCAAAGTGATGTAAACTTTTTACAACACTCCCTTGCAACTCAAGGTTTTCAAATCCTGTATCACTATTTGTTATATTTTTTAAAAGCAAACATGTTGTATTCAAAATCGTATGCCTCATCTAAACTGTGTGCAAGTACACTGAGTTTAAAAACAAATATTTTTAGAAAGACACTGTGTTTCTTTAATGAAAACTAACCTGTCCCATCTTCGATGATGGCCACTTGCTAATTAAAGAGGCTGATGCTCTGTGGAATGCAGGCTCCTTAACCACCCTCCTCCCACCATTGTTTTCACCACAGCAGTATAGGAAGCAATTTGTAGCTTACTAAGATCTCTTTCGTAGAAGAACATTTAATAACATACCAGAAAGGAAAAGGAAGCAAAATTTCTTGATGGGGCACACAATTCCTTTACAATACCGCTGACTGGGAGATTTGGCAAGGAAAAAAAAAAGGACTCCCTTTCCTATCAGCTCTGAGCTTTCAATGTGTAGTGATCCTTGTTGTTTAACAGTGCCTTTCACTTCTTTTATCCATACTGATAAACTATCTTTGACATTCTATTTTCCAAAGTCTGGCTCTGCAAAAATACAAAAGCTGAGAGGTCATTTCACAACTAAAAATGGCAACAGCAACTTTCCCACTTTCTAAATATCATCTTCAGATGAGCATTTAGCACAAACAACTAAAGATATGTTGGCAGCCCTAAATCCTGACTCTTTTGTACTCATCTTGCTCCATATTTGCATTGACAAAGGACAATATTTCTCTATATTGCTAATTTTAATCTAGGTATTTTCTTAGTGAAGCTCATGCGATCATACAAATATCTACTTATCTTTACAGAAGGAATACAATAAGTAAAAGCCAACAACTCTTCAGTTTTGTATAAATCAACATTTAATCTAAGTTAGTAAAGAAAAAATAACATTAGTGCTATTCTGCATTCAGAATCTTTAAGATTCCAAATAGTTCATCCTATTGTATCAGTTGATCTGCACAGCAAGCCTGTGGCTCACACAAGCAGGTGAATGTTAAAGGATGATGCAAATTCTCATGCTCTAGTACAACGATCAGCTACATTTTTTTTTGTTTAATGCCAGCTAGTAAATATTTTAGTCTCTGTGGACCATGGTCTCAGTTGCAACTAATCTCTACCATTGCAGTACAAAAGTAACCATAGAAGACAAATCAATAAATGCAACTGTTTCCATAAAATTTTATTTGATAAAATAACCGGGAGACTTACTTTGTCCTGTGGATGATAATTCGCCAAATTCTGCTCTATATCATTGTTTTTTATAAATCCCAAGAAGGAATAAATCACACACAAAAAAGTGATGCTTAAAATACTAAGAGTTTTCCATGGAAGGAGAGGTCACAACTTTTGATAGTATTAAGGGTTTATAACAACCACTCTAGTTGAGCCTGAAAGATTCATTAGTTCCACATATAGGTACCAAATGTTGAAGTTTTATGCAAAGAGAATAATGTAAACAACATTCTGCAGATGGTTTTGAAGTGGGGTTTAGATAAGAAGGAGAGGGTAGTTCCATTTTCCTGCAAATATCTAGGTGCCAATTTAACAAAGAATTTGAAAGTCTTATTCATCCAAACTTTAAGTCCATATTGAAAATGTGAAAAGAACACTGAGAAAGGGGGAAATATTTCATGCTTCTGGGCTTGACACTATTAAAATGACCATATTACACAAAGCATTATACAAATTCAAAGCAATCCCTATAAAAATCTGATGACATTCTTTAAGGTTTAGGACAAATTCTACCAAACTTAGTACTGGGATCATAAAACTCCCTGAACAGCCAAATAAGTGTGGATTTAAAAAAGATGGGAGTTTTAAATTCCCTGAATTAAAATTATAAATTTGTAGAAATAAAACTGGCATGGTACTGGAATAAAGGCACAGACAGAATAGAACAGAATAGAATTAAGATATATAAGAGATAAATCTTCAGATATATAGACAGTTAATTTATGGTAAAGGGGCTGTGTGAATGAAGTAGAGCAAGGAAAGATCTTCAACAACTGGTGCTAAAAACATTGGATTCAAACACAACATTTAATTTAAAATAGATTAACAGCTAAATATCTCCCAGAAAATCACAAAATTCATTGAGGAAAACACAGAAAGAACTCTTTAGGACCTTGCAGGTGTAGTCAATTTTTAACTCCTTGTTAAATATAACAAAGTCAAAATAAAGAAATTGGACTATATCAAACTAAAAAAGGTTTACATGGCAAAAGAAACTTAAGCTAAAATTAAAAACACCCTACTGAATAGAGAAACTATTTGCACACAATATATTAAATAAAGGGCTAATTTCCAAGATATATAATGCACTTCCAATTCTCAACAACAAAAAAACCAATAACCACCACAGAAAATGGAAAATGTAGATAAATAGACACTTCTCAAAACAAACACAACATCAGTAGACACATGAAACTATTTCATTATGTATTACCAGGAAAAGCCAAATTAAAACAACACCAATATATCATTTCACACCATGAAGAATGGCATATTTCAAAAGGACCAGTGTTGGCAGTAATGTAGTGAAAAAAAGAACATTTATTTAATATTGGTGTGAAGGTCTACTTCAGTCTCTGTAGGAAACATTATGACTATTTCTCAAAAATAAAATAATAGAGCCTTCATAGAATTCACTGATTCTACTTGTTAGACTCTACCCCCAAATATACACAAAAAAATGTTAACTCAAGGGGGCCTGAGAGATAGCATGAAGGCAAGGTGTTTGCCTTGCATGGAGAAGGACAGTGGTTTACATATCAGCATCCCATATGATCCCCGGAGCCTGCCAGGAGCGATTTCTGAGCATAGAGCCAGGAGTAACCCCTGAGCACTGCCAGATGTGACTCAAAAACAAACAAAAAAAAAAAAGTTAACTCAAAAAGATACATGCTGGAGAGAGCAATACACAATGGTAAGGCGTTTGTCTTGCATGCGGCCACCACAGGACTGATCTCGGTTTGAATCCCAGCATCCTATCTGGTCCCCAGAACCTGCCAAGAGCGATATCTGAGCACAGAGAGCGTCACCGGGTATGACCCAAAACCAAACCAAAACAAAACAAAAAGATATATGCATATCTATGGTCACTGTCATGCTAAAAACAATACTTACAATTGTTCTTGGGAACAACCCAAATATCTAACAACTTTAGGATAAAGCTGTGCTTTATACACACAATAAAATTCTATGCAGCTATACAAAAAAATTAAATGTTGAAGTTTACTGAAACTTGTATAAACCTAGAGGAAATCAAACTAAGTAAAAAGAAGTCAGAGGGAGAAGGACAAATACTGGATGATCTTACTGTTTCGTGGTATACAAGGAAACCAAGCAAGGATTAGATAATGTCAAATGATAACAAACCCTTAACATTTACTTATAATATTGATATAACCAGTAGGAAAGTAGGGAAGAGATAGACTAGAAGTTTTATAAGGACCAGTGGTGGAGAGTCCTGGGCACTTTGGTGGTGGTGGCATGCAGCAATGTTGTTACATCAATGTAATAAATGCTAACATGACTTTAATCATGTTACCTACCAGTAAACTAAAATAAAATTTAAAACCATATGGGAAGTAAGATATTGTTATGTCATTCTCTGGAAATACAATCTACCAAACAAATTTAACACTGAAAATTTAAGACAGAATCAGTGAAGCTTCTAGAGAATCTCACAGAGGCTACTACAAAACCATTTCAATAATTATGGTTTATGAGACTCACTAAAAACATACACTACTAAAATGAAATTGTGAGGTCTAGAGAGATAGTATATGATGTAAGGCACTTGCCTGCATGAACCTGTCCCAGGTTTGCACATGGTTGTCCAAGGATGGCTGGATGTGGATCTGAAGCACAACACTACCAGGGTATCCCTAGTGGTACCCTACACAACAGTATTCAAGTAGCACCAATAGAGCCCTAGCATTGAACTGCAGTCCCAATATTGACCAAGTACTATCCCAGGACCTCTAAACATCACTTGGGTGGGCTTCCCCCAAAGCAAACAATAACATATTGACAGCTGGACAAACCTCAGTGTAAAAGTAAAATATTTCAACAGAACAGACAAATTTTCCTCAAAGTTACTGAAGAAAACAAACCAGAGACATTAGCAATTAGACCAACAACTTTCTCCTTGGTAACAGCAGGCAATAATAGAATAATACATTTAAAGTGTGATGAATAACAGTCAATCTAGAAATCTGTGAGGTACTAAATTATCTTTTAAAATGAGAGAAAAATTTGTTGTACAAGACAACAACCATGAGATTATGCCTTTTGTTACTCTACTGTACTGAAAAGCTATTTTAGATACACTTGAGTGCACTGATTTTAAAAGTATAGTTACTGGGATTTTTTTCATTTTTTTAGATTAAGTGCAGATTTTTTTTTTCAGTCTTTTCATACTTCCAGAAGGTCTGAAAGCTGAAAGCACACCCTACAAAAGCTGTGCTATCAGCCACAGACCATGGGATTCCTGAACCCCATAGCTGCATATATAGTCACACAACAAGTCCAACATTTTTCCATATGGTCAATCCAGTTTGAAAATAGCAATTTAGATATTAACATGGATGCAAAGCCACCTAATGTTCAGAGACAAATCAAATAACAGAAAAACAACAAGAAACAAATTGCTTAGCAAACCTGATGATGATTCAGTGAACTCATTGAAAGATACATAAATTCTCACAAAGCCTATTGTTGTATTTTAAAAAATAATTTAATTACTATTTACCAATAAACAAGCAATATAAAATATATTCTTTTGTGGCTGTCAAGGGTGTAGGCTTGAAAATGAGTGGGAATATGGGGATAATAGTGTAGAGAATTTTACATTGGTGGCAGGATTGGTCTTCCAACATGATCAGGAGGTACAAATGTAATATGAGCAACTATGGAATATATGGTCTTTAAATTAAGTAATTTATTATAAAGGGGTTATAGTTGAGAAGTTTTTATGAGAGAATAAATTACCTTGTATGTAGTACCACATTCATAGTTAAGAACATTTCCATCTACATGTGAGATTTTCTTTGTCAATTATTTTATTCTACCATCATTTCCGCATTTGGAAGCTATAAATTAGATTTTTTTAAATCATGGTGCATGTGATCTGTCTCTGGATTCTTTCAGTGAGCTAAATGCTCTTTTGAGGCTCAAGCTTTCTTCATTTATTCTGTTTTACAACTAAGCTATAATCTACTGACAGAAAACTGATGCTATGATATGAATATCACATAAAAGAAAGAACAATTAGGATTTGACATTGTTTTTCTTGTTTGGGGGCCACATGCAGTGATTTTTAGGGGTTACTTTCATCTCTGCCCTCAGATATTACTCTTGGCAGTACTCGAGGGACCATATTTGCTGCTAGGGATTGAACCCAGATAGATTGAGCACAAGTCAAATGCCCTATTCACTATACTGTCCCTCTGGCCCTACTATTAGGGCTTTAAAAGGCTAGAGGGATAGCTCCAAGGGTTGGACTACATAATCCCAAGTTTGATTCCCAACAGTGGATGCCCACATCAGCATAATAGGTATACTCTGGTTATCTTCAAGCAGCAGCAAGGTGGCATATGACTCCTAGTCCTACTGAGAAAGAACATCTCCATATTCCCAAACTGGAACACTAAGTCATAACAGTTCAGTTGGTCCTAATATTGTTATGTGTAGTCCTCTCAAAGCCCCCTGAGTATCATTTAGGCAGCTTTCCAATATAAAGGAAATAAAAGATGAATAATTATAAGTAGTAAATTAAACTCGAGGAATAAAATAAGTATGAGTTTCTAAACTTCTAACAAGATAACCAAGTCTTTAAAGTTGAAAACTAAATTAAAAGCAATTTACAAATCTACTATCAGTTTACATAGCTGTACATGCTGAGTGTGCAGTTAATGTTCTTATAAAATAAATGGCATTAGCTGAGCATTCAACATGAACATTCATCATTTAGTTAATATCCTAAATATTCTACACGTGTCGTGACGTACTTCTTGCATCAACTTTTAATTTGTCAGTACCAGAGAGATAGTATAGCACCTAGGGCACTTGCTTTATATGCAGTTGTCCAGGGTTTGATCAACTGTACCCATGAGCAACACCAGGAATGTTTCCTTGAGCAACACCAGAAAGCCAGAAGAAGCCCCTGAGCACAACCTGGTGTACTGCACCCACTAAAACACTAGTAAAACCAAAACTGTTAAAAATTCTTTTTGTTTGTTTTTGAGTCACACCCAATGATGCTCAGTGGCTATTCCTGGCAGTGCTGGTGGGAGTCTTGTGGGAACCATGTGGGATTCTAAGCTGGCAAGGACCATGCACAAGGCAAGCATTTTACTTGTTCTGCTGAACTTTTCATTTGTCAAAGAGGAAATAAAGACTCAGTGAGGTTAGCTAGAAGCAACATCAGATCTTGAACATAGTATTGTATATACCTAACTCTAGATTCAACCCTTAAAACTATGAAACCTTTTTGCATCAAACCTAAACTAAAAGTTCACAAACTCCTACCATTAATTTCCTCTTCTGATAGAATAACACATCTTTGCCCTGAATTCCTAGTAAACCATGCGTAGGTCAATTTACTCTTATTCAAACTGTAGGACCGACTCAGCTGGATTATTTCTCACATAAAACATTCTTATTGCAGAGAAGCAAAATAGACTTTTTTTTAACAGCCTGCCTGCGGCTGACTGTGGGAGAGAGAAGAGAGACAGCAGGGTTCCAGGGCCCAACTGACAATGAAATGCTGAAGATCAGAGCTGGAGGATGACATGCAGATACAGCACATCAAAGCAGTGAGGAGCAGCCTGAACACACAGAGCTCAAGGCAGACTTAGCTTCCTGCTGCAGAAAGTGGGTCTCTGCAGTGAACCTTATTTAACCACTATTTATGACTCATAAGCACATCACTAAAACTTGTGCCTCAATTCTTACCTTACCCCTAGATCATCTTACAAAAATATAACAATAAAAACCACAAAACTAAAATGGAATGCACAACCCATTGTCATATTTTTAAAAAGATGTAAAAGCTAGAACCCAAATGAATTGCACATGCTTATATGTTATCTCATCTAAACTTATAGTTGTGAAATCAGCCTTTTTCATATTATGATTTACACAAAAGAAAAGGAGAGGAATAACTCATTTGGTATTCTGCAGAAAACCCATCCTTTCTACAGAATGATTAGGAGGAGATATAGCATTTAAAGAATACAAATAAAAAATGTCAGAAGATAAACATGACTTTAACTTTTGCCAAGTATTGTGTATTTTGGCCACCTAGTATAAAGTGTGGCTTGTGGTTGGAGCAAAATCAATGTTTGGTGAAACAATATAGAATAATGACAGATTATAGAATTTGTAGCAAAACGGTCTATTAAATTCAGCAAAATGAGTGTGTTATACTGTGTTAACAAGAACTAAATAAAGAAACAGGTGAACAACTAAAAGGTCATTTCAGACAATGTGGAACTTCAACTGTCTAAGTTCAAACTTTTATCCTTCTTTGTAATCTTTGCATATTCTTATCTCCCAGTGCCCCTGTCTCAATCTACTTCTAGAGTCAATAGGAGGAGGATTACATTAAAATACATATGTTGGCATGTGGCCTGGGGCTTAGCATGCAGTGAGTTCTTGAAAAGATTGGTTTTCTGTTTATTTCTTGAGGCACTTCCCCTACTATTTCAACTTTGTGAATAAACATAACAACTTCAAAGAGACAATCAAGCCAGAGGGTTCTAAACACTGGAAATTCAAAACTTTAGCCCTAAGCTGAAGTTCTTCCCACAGTTAGTGTAATGGTTAATATGACCCAGTGTCATATAAACACTGAACTTCTAGGGTTCTTATTACAAAAGACACTTGTCTTTGTGAACATAGAAAACTGACCTCCTAACTGGCACTTTTAAAAATATGACGTTATGCACCATATTTAGTCATAACAATAAATACATAAAGTTCTTAATGGGCAGTAGACTAACAGCTTTGGTTAAGTCAAAGATAAAGTGCAAGTTTTATGAGAGAAAAAAATATGTTCACATCCGTTCAGCTCAGATGCCTGAACAGTGCCTGGTAGATACTAAGCACTTAGTAGGAGAATGTGTGCAACAGTAACCTAGGTGATTTCTTCCTGTGACACTGAACTCTTTGCTCTGATTTTATTCTCCAAAGGTCATGGATTATAGTGAAAAGACCCTAAATCAAAAAGATCCGGACTGGAGCAGGGAATGTGTTTCAGTAATAGAGCATTTGTTTTGCATGCATTGAACTGTAGGTTCAATCCTTGACATGCCCCACATATGCTCTCTCTCTCACTCTCTCTTTCTCTCCTCTCACTTTCTCACTCTCTCTCTCATACACACACACATACACACACATACACACACTTACATATGCACAGATTCAGACACCCCAACTTTCTCCCAAACTGTATTATCAATGACAACTTTCTAAACAAAGCCACACCTTTGTATCTATTAACTGAGCAACTTTTCAGGATGCTATAAAAACTGGATAATAAGGGTCCAGAGCGATGGTGCAGCAGTAGGGTGTTTGCCTTGCATGCAACTGACCCAAGATGAACCTGGGTTTGATCTCCCAGCATCCCATATGGTCCCCCAAGCCAGGAGTAACCCCTGAGCGTCATTGGGTGTGACCCAAAAATCAAAAACAAAAAACAAAATCTGAATAATAAGCATGATTATTTGGACCTGGCCACTATTTATACATACATAGGATTCTCTAAGGTTTCAATGAACATAAATGCATCTAAAACTTATGTTTACTAGTTACATTAGCTAATAATCCCACTTTGATATTTTTCTTCCCCCAATTCATTTATTTATTGGAGACAGGGGTCCCCAGCTATGCCTAGAATTCAGGAACCTCTCCACAATTCTAGGCAATGCGGACTTGGAGCTTAAATGCTTGGACAAGGCTAATGGCGACCAGTAGCACATCCAGCAATGCTCCAGGGCCAGGTAGAAGAATGCTAGAGACATTTTTGAGTCCTCATACAGGCAAAATAGGTACTAAATTCCATAAACTATTTCCCAAGGCCTATTTTCATTTTATATATCTTTTTGTTTTGTTTTTGTTTTTTGGGCCACACCCGGCGGTGCTCAGGGGTTACTCCTGGCTGTCTGCTCAGAAATAGCTCCTGGCAGGCACGGGGGACCATATGGGACACCAGGATTCGAACCAACCACCTTTGGTCCTGAATCGGCTGCTTGCGAGGCAAACATCGCTGTGTTATCTCTCCGGGCCCCATTTTATATATCTTATATAAAATGCAGAACAATGTAATATGTTCTATTCAGAACCGTCTCAGATGCTCTGAAAAAAATGGCTGACTACCAAGGAGGCAAAAACAAACAAACAAAACCTCCAGAACCTGAGCTATAACTTACTAACTCAGTGATCTTCAACAAATAAGGACTTAAAGTCTCTAATTCTCATATAGAGATTAGAATAGGCCTGCTTTTCTGCATGAGGCAGCCAATAAGATGCCAGCCAACATAATCTCTTCAGGGTCCAAACCAAGTAAGCTGTCCCCACTCAATAAAGGTGGATCCTGATTCATACTATGTGTTTGGGCACAAGAAAGCCATTATAAAGGACTGCTGTTTTGCTCTCTGCCTGCTTTTCTGCATCAGGCAGCCAAGAAGAGGACAATGAACATAGTCTCTTCAGGGCCAAATCTGCACATAGTAAAAAACACACTACAATCATGGCAATAAGGAAAACAATACAGGACAACCCCATGTACAGAGAATGAAGATGGTAGCTCTGATGACTCAAAAAGTACCAAACAACTAGGTATCCTCTGAGATAAGGTGTTTAGAGAAGAAATATGGAGGATGCTCATGGAGCTCAAAGAAAGCATGGATAGAGTTGAATGGAACACAAATAAGAATCAAGAGGATATAAAGATAGAAATCAGAAAACTTCATACTAAAATAACAGGTCTGAAAAACTCGGTAAGTGAAACAAAAACCTCAATGAAAAGCTTCTCCAAAGAAATAACAGCAGCTGTTGACAGGGTTAGTGAGCTGGAGGATGGAGGAAGAGAAGGAAGAAGAAGAGAAAGAAGAAGAAGAAAAGTAGAAGAGGAGGGAGAAGAAGGAGAAAGAAGAAGAGGAAGAATTCATTGGAGTCCCAGAGATTCAGGAAGAGAATAATAAGAGGAGTTGGAGGAAGAATGAGAAGGAGAAGAGGAGGAAGAAGAGAAAGAAGAGAAAGAAGAGGAGGAGAAAAAGAGGAAGAAGGGGAAGAAGAAAAAGAAGAGGAAGAAGGGAAGAAGGAAAAAAGAGGAAGAATGGGAAGAAGATTAAGAAGAAAAATAAGAGGAGGAGGAAGAAGAGGAAGAAGGGAGAAAGAAGAAGAAGAAAAATAGGAGGAGGAAGAATCAGAGGAAGAAAAGAAGGAGGAAGGAAAAGAAGAGGAAGAAATGATGAAGAGGAAGAAGAAAATAGGAGGAGGAAGAAAAAAGAAGAAGAGGAAGTGGAAGAAAAAGAAAAGTAGATAAAAGAAGACGAGAAAAGAGGAGGAGGAGGGTAGGGATGTGGTTTAATTTGTAGAGCAGATGACTTATAGGTGTCAATGCCTAGACTTGATCCCAGATGATCTCATATTCATGCTCTAATATTCTCACAACTTGTATGAATTCGTGTATATCTGTATGTATAAAAATATGTGATATACATATGCATGCTCACATCTCATAAAGGAACTGTAAAAAAAATCCTATTCACATAGTGTCACACAAACTCAAATATCTTGGAGTCAACTTAACTAAAGATGTGAAGGGCTTATACAAAGAAAACTACAAAACCCTGCTTCAAGAAATAAGAGAGGATACAAAGAAATGGACACAAATACCCTGCTTATGGATTGGAAGGATTAACATCATTAAAATGGCAATAGTCCCCAAAGCATTGTACAGATTTACTGCAATTCCTCTAAGGATACTCATGACATTCTTCAAAGAAGTAGATCAAACACTCAAAAAAAAAAAAAAAGAATAATTATAACTCATCTCATAGGGGTGTTAAGAGAACTAGTAAGTCTTTGTTTTATATGTACCAAATATAGTGTGTATCCAGAAAGTATCATCAAAAGGGGGATGAATGTATGAATGAATGAATAATTGAACAAATAAAGGAAGAACTGATGAATTATAGAAAAGGGAAAGAAAGAAAGAAAGAAAGAGGATGGAAGGAAGGAAGGAAGGAAGGAAGGAAGGAAGGAAGGAAGGAAGGAAGGAAGGAAGGAAGGAAGGAAGGAAGGAAGGAAGGAAGGAAGGAAGGACGAAGAGAGTGAGGCAAAGAAGAGATGCAAAAACATGTTCTACAGGGAAAATTTCAGGATACAAACATCTTCCATTGAACTTCAACTTTTACAACATAGAGTATTGCAATTTTGAGGACGAGTTCTGTAAGAAGCCATTTGTAAAAATTAGCTCTTCCTATAAGCCTGTCATCTCAACCTTCCCAGACCTCATTAAGCAACTAGAATACCTTGGAAAAGGACCAAATATCAAATCATGAAAAATGGAAGAAAAAAAATCCCAAGACAAATAAATTGTTTTATATTTTCCCAAGCATCTGTTCATTCATTTTGAAATATTTCATGCACAGCATCCTTAATGTAATTAAAATCATTAACTCAAACAAATATTAAATAAGTAACAGAATAACAAATAATGAATATCTTTTGAGTTCACTGCATTATTCAAAGTTTTCTATAAGATAGAAAGATTCTTAGACTCAAAGTGCTAGCCAAATTGAGAATGCTTAACTAGTGTTTTATTAGGAAGAATTATTAGAAAATAATAATATTCCAGCTGAGTTTCATCTCCATAAAACATGAACTTCTCTGCGTGTGCTTCAATAAAATAAGCAAAAATTAAAAAAAAAAAAAAAAGAAACAAGGATCAGAATGATATTACAGTGGACCTCAAAGCATTGCCAGGAGTGAGCCCATAATGTCGGTCTAGAAGTAAGCCATGAGCAATGCTGGATGTGACCCCAAATCAAAAACAAAAATTCATAAATAAACCCATTAAAATCAATTAGACAGGTTAAAAGAAAATATCCAGAACAAGCATTGAAAATAATCTATTTTGTTTGGTTTTGGTTGTACTCCTGACTCGAGTCACTTTTGGCAGTGCTGGGGACAAGATGAGATCCTGAGGGTAGAACCCAGGTCAGCTGTATGCAAAGCAAGTGCCTTACCTGCTGTACTTTCTCTCTCTCTCTCTCTCTCTCTCTCTCTCTCTCTCTCTCTCTCTCTCTCTCTCTCTCTCTCTCTCTCTCTCTCTCTCTCTCTCTCTCTCTCTCTCTCTCTCTCTCTCCTCTCTCTTTCTCTCTCCAGAAAATTATCTATTTTGAACAGTTCTCATTTTCTGTGTTTTCTTAAATATATCAGACATAGGTTTCACAGCTTATAATTAATTCCCAGTACCCACATCATCATTAATTTTTAATCAAAGTATAGTTGCTGTGAGTGCTACTGCTATTTCACCAAGGTTAGCAGGGGGTTATGTCTCAGAAATCTTATTTGTGCCACAAAACAGAAATTGATAAGCTAAATGGAGGCCAGATGCAACCTTGTAATCCCAGCTAATTACCTACAGGTGATGGCAATCAAACTCTGTGTTTTGACCCAAAAAAAAAATAGTTTCACAGATAATTGCACATTTACACAGACTAGAGATCTGGGGTTATATATTCTTGGCAGTGTTAGTCTTAGGAGGTATATATTGTTGAAAAGTATTTCCTCTATATGTATAAAGGGACTACTTCACAATCAATTTACCACCCTTATGTTCATAAATGTATGTTTGCAGGAGTTCCCCAAATAGCCTGAAAACATTGCTCCAGGGAAGAAACATGAGACAAGTTCACAGAACAAATTTTACATAAAATCATCAGAGGAGGAAATGATTTCAATGTGGGGTTAGAAAGGCTCCAGGCAAATTATTTTCCAATTCAGAATCTAATTCCACAAAGCAAAACCATAGCTCTAATAGTCAGTTTCAAACCAGGTAAGTATTCTAAAACAAGTACTATAAAGTTTACAGCAACCCAAATGCAGTAAATTTATTTTCAGTAAATTTAAAACTTCCTATGAAAAATGTATTTGCTCATTCAGATTGAAACAACTTTATATCTATAAGACTATGTCAAATGAAATAAAAATCTCAGTGGATTTAGACTGAGTCTATTAAATAATCAAAGTGAGGATTTGAACCAGTAAACTGTATGACAGATTCTAACAAAGCTGGTAGGCCAGTGACAAGTTTGATTGAAGCTGGATTCCTTAGGAAAGAACTAATGTACCTCTTATGTCAAACAGTACAGTGATCAAAAACAGTACAGTGAATTCTAATAGGGTTTCCTTATTAGAAAAGTAGTCTATATTTGATCTTTCTGTAACTGCATTTTGGTCAGCCACAGAGGCTGAAAGCGGCATATTAATTTCCTTGCAGGCATATGGGTTTTTCTGCGTAATTTCTTTAAAGAACAGAGTTAGTTAAATTCTCTCATTCATGCAAGGGACTCCAACATCCTTTCACCCTGTTAGATTAAGGAAGAGGGTGCCAAAATGAACTTTTAGTCATCAGTTCAAATGAATTTCTTTTTGAAAAACAATGTCCCGTTTATGAAATTTAATCAAATGTTCATTTAAAAGGTTGTCTTATAAACCCAATAAAATAGAAATAAAAACTAAATTGTCTCAATCTATTTTACGAGTTTTATATACATGAACACATAGACATCTTAAAGGTATGTATAACCTACTATGTACTATGTATGTTATATAGATACATGTGTATGTATATATGTGTGTCATACATATATAGTCATACATACTATGACATAGTCACACACACTATGACTGAGGATGCATCTCAAACACCTATACTAGTAAGAAAAGTAGGAAAAGGAGAAAAAGTCCTGGCTATGAACCTGGTGGCTCCTGAGCTAGTTGAGCTTTATTGGGAGTGTTCTTAGGCTTTCAGAGCAATTACCAGTATGGATCCTATGAAAAAGAATCTGAGCAATAGCTCCATGAGCTGGAGTACATGCTTTGTATGCCGATGGCCTAAGTTTTATTCCTGGCACTTCACGGTCCCCAGAGCACTGCCAAGAGCACTGACTCAAGTGTGGCCCCTGAGAAGTACTGAATGTGGCCTCCAAACAAAAATAGATATTTATAAGTAAAACACGTATTATTACTAGATTAATATATAAATATATAGGCATACATATAAAAGGGACATTTTGGTGAGCTGGAGCAGTGTCACAAGGGGTAAGGTGTCTGCATTGCCCACCCTAGCCCAGGACCAACCATGGTTTGATCCCCAGTGTCCCATATGGTCCTCCAAGCCAGGAGCGATTTCTGAGCATATAGCCAGGAGTAACCCCTGAGCGTTACTGGATGTGGCCCCAAAACCAAAAATAAATAAATAAATAAATAAATAAATAAATAAATAAATAAATAAATAAATAAAATGAACCTTTTAAACAGTTTAAATTATTTGTGAGTGTCCAAAAGATAGTACAGTAGGTAAGGCACTTGCTTTGCATGTGGCCAACCAAAATTCAATCCTCAACATCCCATATGAGTCTCTGAGCCTACCAGAAGTGATATTTAAACACCAAGCCAGGAATAAATCTTGAGCACTTCAAGGTGTAACCCAAGAAGCAAAATTAATTAATGAAATTATCGTGAACTGCTTGGCTTTGAAATATTCATATATGCAAGGATATTTTCTTTAAAAATATGAATTGTAGTAGCTATACATTCCATTTTTGTTAGTGGTAATTTTAATACTTTAATTGGTTACTTCCTAAATTCTTTTTTGTTGTTTTTTTGGGCGGCCACACCCTGTGACGCTCAGTGGCTACTCCCGGCAATGAGCTCAGAAATGAGATCCTGGCTAGGGAAACTATATGCCATATAGTATATGGGATGCTGGAGGATGGAACCAAGGTCCTTCCTAGATCATCCACGTGCAAGGCAAACACCCTACAGCTGTACTATTGCTCTGGCCCTACTTCCTAAATTCTTAAGCTAAATATGACTGTTTTTTATATAAAAATTTTAAATGTATTTTAAGTCTTAAAAATCTTCAGGGGCAAGGAAGCCCACAGTCACCATCCATGGGGGTTCACTGCAGTCGTCTCCTGTCCTGTCCGGAGAACCCACTTTGGCCGCCAAAATGTGGGCTCTCTTGCCCCTGCAGGGAAACCACAAACATGAGTTAATTTCTCAGAGGGAATATGAATTTAGAACATACAAACAAAGAACAGAGACAGACAAAGAAAATGGGAAGCTAGTGAGAATCAGCTAGCTTTCATTTATTGAAAAGAGGGAAAATCATTATATATCATTTATGGTTGGGGGGGGCAAACAAAGACATTAAAAAAAAGTGTAGAGCAAAATACTTTGTTTTAGCTACTTCTCAAGGCTTGTGGTTACACAGATAACAGCATAAGTTTTTTTCCCTAAGATTTCTCAAGTTGTCCAGCTACATAATAAGCAATGATCCCCTAACATAACTCCCTGTAGCACCTGGCTACATAGATAACAAATATAGTTTCTCCCAATCTATTGGATGTGTCCAGAATATGTTCTGTCTAAAATAAGTTTTTCTCCCAAGGCTACTGGGTCAGTGTTCCCTTTGGCTTGGATGTGTCTAGAATATGCCCTGTCTAAAATATGTTTTTCTGTCAAGGTTACTGGCCTCAGTGTTCCCCTTGGCTTGTCACAATGCCTCACGTAGATTGACCTTAGTAAAGGCAGGCTACATCCTTGTTCAGGCCTCATGAGAGACGGCTAGAGACTGTTAGGCTTCAGGCATCTGCTAGAGCCTTACTAGGCCTCAGCTCTCCACAAATCAGTGTGGTAAAATCTACTAACTGGAACTGCACTCTCAGCACAGATTTAGGAGTAGCCCAGAAACACAACAAAATACGAAACAAATAAACAACAACAACAACAACAAAATAACGCTTAGTTACTCTCATAAGAAGTCCAGAAATAGAGCAATTCCAGGGCACAATATCCAGGGCACAATGGCACAATATCTAGAAGACTGTATCTTCCATATATTTTGCTTTGATTTCAAAATGTCATCGGCAATAACTCTTTCTGGTTACATAATAGGTACAACAGCTGTAGAAATTATATTCTGCTCTAACAAGTTCTAACCTCAGATGCAGAGCTTGCATTCCATTGCTCATCATGAAGTGGTCCCATGTCCATACCTTTGCTGCACTATAGGCTGAGAAAGAACAGGCATCTCCAGTTTATACATTGGGAGAAATTGATTCTTCCTCTAAGAAAAAAAAAGCAGTTTTGTACAGGTAGGAAAACATGACTGGAAGGAATCAACAATAACACCCCGCAAAGTATTAGGGGAAATGTGGTCACAACAAAGAATTTGTTACCTGTGAAAATCTCAGAAAACTGCCTTGTTCACTTTCCAACCCATAAATCTTAACTATTTACATACCAGGGTGAACACCTAATTAAAAACAGTTGGTCATTTCTACGATATAGCCCAAAATGAGATGCAAATCAACCTTTTTTTTTGTTTGTTTGTTTTGGTTTTGGTTTTTGGTAGTGCTCAGAGGTTACTCCTGGCTCTGTGCTCAGAAATTGCTCCTGGCAGGCAAGGGGGACCATATGGGATGCTGGGGTTCAAACCACTCTCCTTCTGTATATAAAGCAAACACCATACCTTCATGCCATCTCTCTGGCCCCAACCTTTTTTTTTTTTTTAACCAAGAGAATATAGACCTGGGTGCTGATATGCTTTGTTTCTCAGCACTTCTTTATTTATTCTTCCTTTTTATTCATTGAAAGATACAGCTGTGCCACAATTTATTTGCAATTAGGAATGCAAATAAAAGAGAGGCATAACTGCTCATAACTTCAATATACCTGTATCTTTTAGTTAAATTTAGTTAAATTCTGTTTTCCTTAGTAAGCAAATAAGTAAGGAACAGACACAAAGACACAGTAAGTGACCCTGATCCTTTCCTAACCATGGGGCCAGAGATATATTACAGAGGTTAAAAATACTTGCCTAGCATGTAGTTAACTCTAATTCCATCCCCAAATCTACCCCCTGTCCCTGAGGGAAAAAATTCTGAAACACAATGTGGATTTAAACATAAACTAGGATGGGGAATAATGGCCCAAATGATAGCACTTAGTGTGTGCAAAACCTTGAGTTTAGTCTCCATGCTAATGTGCAGTCCTGGTAGACCCTGAAGACCACCCTAATTTAAAAATGGGTTATATGAGAATTACTTGATTATCACAGGGCTAGTTAAGGTAATAAAATGTATTAATGCAATCAACAAAAACAATAACAAATACTTGTTAAATAATTCAGTAAGAACTGAATCTGTGTATTATTTGTTGAATAATTCTGCATATAACAACTGAAGAAAGCAGTAAAATTATTATCTTCATTCAATAGATACAATTTGTAGAGCTGTAGGTAGAAGGCACACTGGCCTATTAAACATCCATTCTCATCGTATTCTTTATAAAATGATTTGATTGTATTCTACCTACTTTGGGAAAATTTTCTAAGTATATCTCTATTCCATAATTCTATGTTTCCCAATTCTACCATTGGTTTGAGGTCTGAGATAAATAGTACAGAACATTACTTGTATGAATGCATTTTGGAAGAGAAGTCTCTTCCACAAACAGTGTTAAGACAGAGGTCTAGGTCAGGGTCAGCTAGGAAGCCACAACTGGCCTTAGAACCAGGAGGTTTTATTTCATTTTGTTTTAGTTATTTATTTTTTTTTAGGAAATGTAACTCTGAATGAGTATTTAGGATGCTGTTCCCTCTCTGTAACATAATGCTGCAGGCTCCAGAGTAGGATGCCTGAGAAACTGGCAGCAAGAACTTGAGTGATTCATTATATGTTATATGTCTGTGACATCAAAAGGAAAAATTAAGTCTTTAAAGTTTGGATAAGGGAAAGGTGCTTGAAAAACAGGGTAACCACTCAGCCACCACTCACAAAACCAAACTGCAGCTTCAAAACTGGCTCCTCCAGCAGCTGAACTTGGAATATAGAAATTGAAAAAGAAGATGGGGCTGAGTCGTAAGCAGGGGTGTCCTTGCACCTGAAGCTATTACAAAAGCTTTGTAATATTTGCTCCTGAAGAAGTGAAGAGAGATGTGCAGGGGTTTGAGAAATGTCTCTTCTAAGCCAGACAGAGGGAAGGAAATGAAGAGTTAATGTCCCCTAGCCTTTCGAAAAGCCACAATTAGGACAGAGCTTTTTCATGTCTAGTGGACAGGGGGACTTGTGTTCCCAATAACAGCAGCACTTCCTTCTTTTGCTCCGTGGGACCAGGGATTGAGTTCAAGGCCTCATTAAATTCAGAATCTACTTAACTGCACCATACCCCCCAACCCAGCTCTTCCTCTTTTGTTTCCCATACTGGGGAGACTTCATTATGTGACTATTTTGTTTGTTTGTTTGTTTTTGGTTTTTCCGGCCACACCCGTTTGATGCTCAGGGGTTACTCCTGGCTAAGCGCTCAGAAATTGCCCCTGGCTTGGGGGGACCATATGGGATGCCGGGGGATCGAACTGAGGATTGAACCGCTGTGTGTGTGTGTGTGTGTGTGTGTGTGTGTGTGTGTGTGTGTGTGTGTGTGTGTGTGTTGAGGGGACACACCTGGCAGTACTCAGGGGTTTTTCCTGGCTCTGTGCTCAGGAATCACTCCTGGTAGGCTTGGGAGACCATATGGTTTACTGGAATTGAATGTTGACTGCTTGCAAGGCAAGATCCCTACTCACTGAGCTATCATTGCAGCACCAAAGGGGTAAGGTTTGATGTTGGTCACCACATATGGTCCTCCAAGTACTGCCAGGTGGGGCTGAAATCAAACCCAAAACAAAACAACTGAAAGCTGGGGACATAAAAAGTGCAGGTGTGACAAAATCCACACCTGTGATAGAAGCAGGATCACATAAATCAAAATCAATGATGAAAATATCCATTTCCCCACCCCTGCCCAGGAAAAGTCAGAATCTTTGAGGCCCTGGAGAGAGGAGGCAACCTTGTCAGGAAAGGTAAGACAGGAGAAAAAAAGAGCATGACAGAGAAGCAAGCTTGGCAGGGAAGACACAAAGAGACTTGTGTAAGAAACAGGAGGGTGGAACTCAAGAATCCTGTCTTCCTGAACTTTGAAACCCAAGTCCTCTCAGCACCAGCTGAAAATCTCTGAAAAACAGGCTTATAGACATGATCAGAGCCCAGTTCATCAACAAGCCAATGGAATGCAATTCAGGCTTTGAATATTCTCTTCCTTCCTACACCACCAGTGCCTCTCACATTATCTCAAGCCCAGGACCACAGCTGAGGGCATGCAGAACAAGTTCAACTTCCAAGTTTAGAAAGAGAAATTAAAAACAGAGTTAAAGAATAGAAATAAGTTTTCTGTTCTATTCAGAGCTAGAAGAAGACCTCCTTCCCCTCATAGTCAAGATTATGGCTAGGTGTTGAGGATAGCCATGCTCGGTACCCCAGGATTGGGGAGACAGAGGCCCACACCAGGCCCTGACTGCAGTATTTGGTGTATAAGGAAGCAGCCAAATCCGGAAACAAGATTTCCTCTTGCCAGAAATGTCATCTTCTGACGACAGCAGCTAGTTGGAAAATGGCTACAGAAAAGTATGTAGAATACAACATCAAAGGCCATCTCTGACCTTCCTGTTTACATGGCCTTTGAGATTTGACAACAAGATCTTCGATGTCTTTATCTCACACATACACACACACACACACACACACACACACACACACACACACACACACACACAAACAAGGTCTTCAATGTCCTCATCTCTCTCTCTCTCTCTCTCTCTCTCTCTCTCTCTCTCTCTCTCTCTCTCTCACACACACACACACACACACACACACACACACACACACACACGGAGAAAGAAAAGTAACTAGTTGTGGGTATCGTTGGTCTAATTGTTCACTCAGCATCAAGTTTGTCCTAAATCTTTCCAATAACTTTTATTTTCAGGCCTTATTTGAGGAGATGTTTCAGCTTTCATTTGTCTGTTATTTTTTTGTTTGGGGAAGATCTGATAAGCTGATCCTATTCCGAAACTATACTACCCCAAGGCCCAGATTTATCCTAACTCTGGATTATAAATTACCAAATACTTGTATGACCACCTTTGCTAATTGCCATACTTGTCTTAGATCTGGCTGAGCTTGGTTTATAAATAATATAAATTTATTTCTTTCAATTATGAGGCTGTGAAGTCCAAGTTCAAGGCACTGCAGATTCATTATTCTGAGAACCTGGTTTGTAATTAATAAATGATGATATATTGATGTGTTCTCACATAGCACAGACGTCAGGGAATTTTGTTGTTGTTATTCTTTTTCTAGCATTTTTTTATAAAAAAAATAGAAGGGTTTAATGTCTGGTGTTTGAACTATATGACAGGTTTTGTTTCTGTCATTAAGACAGTGCCCATTTCCAAGTTGGTTTTGGTAGGAAATGAAGATTTTATATATACCTTAACCCAGTACGTGTACTTTTGTCAGCACAGCATGGTGCATCAGTTTCTCACTGGATATGTCTCTAAAACTCCCAAATTAGCCCTGATTTCCAGTGAGCAATCATCAAATCCTATAGAGACTTGAGTCAATCAAAGCAGTTGCTGTTTCCTTTATACCATCAACTGAAATATGCCAGTCCACCTACACACCTGTCTCAATTCTCTTCATTATGCCAAAAACTCATCAAATGAATTTTGACAGTGAAGAAACATAGGTGATATTGTTGTTAGGACAGTTCAAATTGTTTTTGAAAAATATTTTTGGTCGGTATCTTTCAGACAAAACTGTAGACATTCGAAATCAAGTCTGCCTTCAATTGTTGTATTTCCTCCTTTCATCTTATGTTCTAGAATCTTCCTGAATAATAAGTGTACAACTGATTTAATTCAGCCATGCCACACCCAATTCTCCAATTCTCCCAATTCCCCAATTCTCCCAATGGAAAAGTGAAAAAAAAGAAATGAATAACAACTGGTAATCTGTGAATATGAACTTTTCCCTCAAGTCCGGGTCTTAGTCTAATCTCCTTTACTTGCTTTCCCCCCATAATTTATTATTCTCCACATTTCCTTCTATATAGTTCCTAGTTTAATGTGTACACAAATTATGTTTTAGTGTGATATAACCCTAAAATGAAATAGTCAAATCTGTTACAAATAATGAAAAAAATGAAGCAGAGAGATTTGGTGCAAAGAAAGACTAACGTTATTCTTCACTGGGAAAATTTGAGCAGCTCTGGACATCAAGATGAAAAAAGGTGAAGTGATTAAATTTAGTTTATTCATTCTATATACATTAAATATAGATTCTGTGCCCATATACTACTACTGAGTTCTAGAATTACAACAGTGAACAAAACTAGCAGTCTTTAGCTTTTGAAAGCTTGCAATACTGGTTGGAAGACAGCAGTGATACAAAAATCACAAAAAAATTTATCAATATAACTGCTATAAAAAATTTGAAAGAGAATTTATTTGTATGTGAAGAGATATCTATGGGCTAAAGTGCATGCTATGCGCAAGGGGTCCCCAACTTTGATCTTCAGCATCTCCTGGTCCCTTGAAGACTATCGAAAGCTACTCTGAACATTGAGCCAGAATTGGGCCCTAAGCTCCACCAAGAAGGCCTCAAAACCAAAATAAATAAATAAGAAATGATTGCAAAATGCAGTAGAACAATGGGTAAAAGTCACAGACTGTGGATTATTTAATTATTCTGAAGGAGAAAAGTATCCAAGTCGAATAATCTGCCTATAATTAACTGTCTAATATAATAACCATATTTATCTACTGCATTAAATGAAAAAGAACATAATAAAAAAAAAAAACAAAAATACAAAAACCACAAAACCTTGGTTATTTCATATATACATATATTTTTCCCTTCATTTATTATTGTTATTATTATTTTTATATACCTATCTATTTTGGTCGATTTCTCTGTTTGGGTGTGACTACTGAAATCGTGGTCCCCAATTATACTTATTTTTTTTTCTCTCTTCTTTTCTCTTCTTTCGTTATGTGCTATGCCATGTTTCTTATTTCAAGACCATGGCGTGTTTTTGGTTTGTTTGTTTGGTTTTTGGTTGTTTGTTTTGCTTTGTTTTTCATCTGTTTTTTTTTTGTTTTTGTTTTTGTTTTTGTTTTTTTTTTTTTTTTTGGTGCTTACCGATATAGATGGAGTCCCCACTGGATAATTGACTCTTTTTTTTTTGGTACTGGTGGAGTGTTTCAACTTCTTTTTCTCCTTCATCTCCCAAATCGATGATGAGAGCCTCTAGAAGGATTCCATCCATTTTTGGAGTATTAGACTCTTACCCCAGTTTATTTATCTTCTCTTTTTCAGGCAAAATCATGCAACTTGAATTAGCTAGTCCTGCCTACAATTAGAGGGGGAGATAAGGGAGGCATTAAGACCAAACATGGGCAAGACTACTAAGTAGTGGGTTGGATACAGAGGGGACCACATATTCTAGCCGCCCTGGGGGTGAGGGAAGAGGAAATGGGAGGTAGGACAAAAACGGAGGTGTAGGGAGGACAAATTGGTGATGGGAATCCCCCCTGATTTTATGTAAATATGTACCTAAAATGTTATTGTCAACAATATGTAAGACACTATGATCAAAATAAAAATTATATATATTAAAAAAAAAATTAGCTAGCCATGAGCTGGATCAATAGTACAGTGATTGGGGTTCTTTTGTTTGCCTTGCATGAGGTCAGCCCGGATTTAATATTTGGTGCCATACCTTATCCCTGTCAGGGGTGATCCCCGAGAACAGAGTCAAGAGTAATCCCTAAGCACTGCCTCAAATAAATAAGCATATAAGATAGCTACATAATACAATTAGTCTTATGTGTTTTTTAATTAAGTACTCCTATTTATTTTCTATCTGGGAGTTTACCCAGAATCTCATTCATAAAACACATGTGATACTATACTGAGGTATATCCCAGGTGGCTTAGCTTTCTTTTCTAAGTACTGATGAACTAGCATCCTCTAAATTTTGAAAACATTGCAATGAATGAAGAATCTAGAATCTTCTAGCATTAAAGCAGGACTCTTCTCATGTGACTGGCAAAACAATCAGCATTGTCAACGATGATTTTTTTTTCATTTTATTTTTTAAATGTACTGAACAAAATAGCTAGAAAATAACAGAGTGAAGGCTCATTCATTTTCAGCTTAAGAAATAAAATCTGGGGGCCGGGCGGTGGCGCTAGAGGTAAGGTGCCTGCCTTGCCAGCGCTAGCCTTGGACGGATCGCGGTTCGATCCCCCGGTGTCCCATATGGTCCCCCAAGCCAGGAGCGACTTCTGAGCGCATAGCCAGGAGTAACCCCTGAGCATCACTGGGTGTGGCCCAAAAACCAAAAACCAAAAAAAAAAAAAAAAAAAAAAGAAATAAAATCTGTCCAATTGTAGTTTCAAGCACCATAACTTTTCTTCCTATCATATTTCTTTCCCAATAACAGTAGAAATTATCCTGAATGTGGTAATTTTCATCACCATAAGATTTTTAATGCTTATTATATAAGTATATATCCTTAAATACAGATGGGAGTTGGTACAGCTAAGTGCACATGCCCGATATGTACCAGATGCCAGTCTAATTATGGCACTATGCTCTTAACCCAGCACTCATAAATGCAGTCCTGGAGGCCCCAAACACTGCCAGATGTGGTTCTGGAGGCACCCCTGAGTATCTCCTAGTGCTGAACTAGAGGCCCCAAGCGTTGCAGCATATAGCTCTGAAGGTACCCGCTGGAGTGTCTTAGGTAATCTTTGGTATTGTAGATCCATGTAACAGTGCACTTTTGAATTCTAGCACTGAACAACAAGTCCAGTTGGCTGAGAATCTCTGAGAGGGGCCCTAGGGCCTCCTGCATGCTACATAGGATATTTATATAAAAAGTGGCATCTTTATATCAATACAATCACATATTTTATATATATTATATATTTTTCTGAAACCTTTTTCTGTTTGTTATTATGTGTAATTCATTAGTGTGAATGTATATAAATCCTACATATATTTTCATTACTATGTAATATTCCAACAATTCATTGATTTCATTGAGCATAAAAATTTAACAAGCTTCAATTTGAATCCTTACAGCTACAAGAATGGAATATTTCTATTTTAACTTTACTCTTGCAAATTTTCTTCAAAATTACATGAGATTTTATATGATGTCACAAAATAAAATCTCAATTGAGTACTGAATTATAATTAGCAATATGTTTTAATATACTATATACATGTGAACATTTGGTCTGTGTTTATAATGGAAATGAATTTGAGGAGTATAGCTCCAAAAATATTTTTTCTGTAAATACTTCCATTTTTGTTTTTGCTAGAATGACCAAAGCATGCAAGCATTTTTACCCTGTAGATTCAATGAAAAATGTTACAAACCTTTGTTCCTATTACATATAAACCCATGCTAAAAAGATATCATGATTAGAATTAATGATATCATCATTTGAATTAATGACATCCTTTCTTCTAAAAGTTTGCTAAGATGACATCATTAAACTTATCCTTAAATAACTTATTTTTTATGTTTTGTTTTTGGTTTTGGGCCACACACAGTGATGCTCAGGAGTTACTCCTGACTATGCGCTCAGAATCACTCCTGGCTTGGGAGACCATATGGGACACGGTGGGGATAAGACTGCAATCAGTCCTAGGTCAGTTGCGTGCAAGGCAAACACCCTACCTCTGTGCCACCACTCTGGCCCCTAGAGTAATAGCTTTTATCTCTGTTTAGAAGTGACACTGAAATTTGGTGGATCACTCCAGATCACAGATTAACTTTAATTTTTTTTAGCTCAAAATTATCTCATAGTTCCCATCTTTGATTGAATAGTTAAAGCCCACATTATTCCAAATTCTGGCTTTGAAAAAGCTAAAGCAATAAAATCAATCAAGGTTCGAAATCCTCTTGGGGGAGTTTATTAGAAATGTTCCACTTGGCTGGCAGTAAAAGAAATTTAGTGGAATTACAAGAAGGAAATTCTTGTCTAGAAGCCAGTTGATTTAATGGTTTATCATTATCAGCAAAGACCAGGTTCTTTCCAATGATGTTCTGCCTTTCTCAGTATCAACAGTATACTATAGCTAAAGACTACAGTTATTCCAGACAACACATTCAAATACAACAGGTAGAGGAAAATACATATTTTTATAATTGTCTCTCATGAATCTTCCTCACCCAGCAGACTTTGTTTCCAGTTTTATTTGCCAGAGTTGAGTTCATTTGTCCATCCATGAGCCAAATATTAGCAAAAGAACCGAGATTGAAACAATAAGTTCTAGTCTCTTGTGGGGCCAGAGCAATACTTCAGTAGATATGACCCTTTCTTGTAGTTGATGCAAATTCTATCATCAGCACCCTACATGATCCACCAAAGCAAGCCCCATAGGAGTAATTTTTTTTTAATTTAAGCACCATGATTACAAGCATGTAGTTGGGTAGGAAGGATTCCTGAAGCACAGATTCATGAATAAGCCCTGAATACCTACTGATGTGTCCCCCAAACAAACAAAAATAGGTACACTTTGGAGTTGCATTTATGGTTATCTACAAGGTAATACCCAAAACAACAAGATTCTAACAGATAGAGAGAAGAAAGTGTCCAAGCTAATTGACCAACAGTATCCATCAATTCTCTTGAATATCCTACTCTATATTATGGAGAAATTTTAATAAATCCATAAAAGGTTTCTACAAACCAGATCCCATTTCCGACGAGCTTCTCTTCAGGTTTCTAAATCCTGTTGACCAACAACTGCTATGGTTTGATGTCTGTGTCTTCTCCCAATTCATGAGATAAAAGCCTAATGCCAAAATGACTGTAGCAAATGGGATTTTAGGGGAGGTGATTAGAATCCCCTTATTAAAAAAATTCCCATAGAACTTCATAATCTCTTCTACCATCTTAGAACACACCAAGAAGGTGCCATCTGCAAATGGAAAACATCTGAATTTTAAAAAATTATGACAATGAGTCTTGCTATGATTCGATCTTGAACTTCACAGCACTGGGAGAAATAAAATTCTGCTGTTTATAAGTCACAAGCTTGGATCTTTTGTTAGAGCATCTTGAACTAAGCCAAGAGTGATAATTAGAAAAGATGGTCATTCAAGTATTGGGTTGTTCATACTCCAAAGTAAAGATGAATCTGGACCTGGGTATTAAAGTGGATGAACACTATGAATAACAACTTAATGTTCAGCTAGGCGGAATCTAATTAAGGTCCTGAACCAACCACACTAAACCCAATGTCAAATGACAACTAATATTTAATATTTACTTTAAGAGCTCTAATATTCAATCTAAAATTTAAAGTATATAAAATTACACTAAATTACTAGAACTAATTCCCTTAAGTTCTCTCCATCTTATCTTCCAAGTATGAATGACATAGTTTTCAGACCAGCTTGGGGGAAAAGCCAGCCAGACTTTAAGTAGGTATTTTAGCTTACCTTGAACTTTAGCTATCTTTTTGAATGACAGCTAGTGTTTGCTAAATGCTATAGATAGAACACACCCAGACACTCTGACGGGAACTTTTCCAATCCAATATATTTGTACATTTCCACCCCCCACATTCACATGTTCTTAAAACTAAGTAGATTTTATAATACTGCAGTATGTCTAAAGATGACATTCCAATTTAGATAGAAATTTTAAGAACTGCTGCAGTTTGAATGAAGTAACTGTCAAGAATGAGAAATACATTCAGAAAATCTCATGATGTAATTCTGATTAGGTACCTTGTAAGATATCAATTGTTCCTAGAGCCAGATTTTGATGCCTGTTAATCAAACTATAACTCATTTTAAGAAATGTTCACAATCACAGAAGATTCAAAAAGAATAAAAGCAAACCCATAAATGCTCATGTATGTTTTACACCAATCTTCCAACCCTGTGAGAAATTTTGATGAGACTCTAATATAGGAATGAACTATTTCCCTTTCCTAGTTGACTTAAAAAATTCACTGTGGGAGGTTGGAGTGATAGCACAGAGGATAGGGTGTTTGCTTTGCGTGTGGCCACCTCTGGACTGACCTAGGTTTAATCCCTGGAATCCCATATGGTCCCCCAAGCCTGCCAGGTGCAATTCCTGAGCATAGAGCCAAGCCAGGAATAACCACTGTGTGCCACTGGGTGTTGCCAAAAACAAACCAACAAACAAAATTCATTGTGGTCTCCTCATCCCACTTTCTTAACTGTCAATGCCAGTTCTGATTTCATCATTACACAATTAAAATATGTATGTATTTCAAATCAAAGGTTAAGAATTTTTAAATATTTTCAATGTATAAAAAATATCTTTGAGCTAGAAGGTTCTATTAGATGCCTAAAATTTTGGCTGTTTTAAAGCTATAAAATAACTTTCTCCTGAAATATTTGGAGATTTTCTAGTTGAGAAAAATCTTATGGTTTTAGGTTAAATTTCTATAGATTAAGAGAGAATACCAGTGGTACCACCACCATCAAGTTTTGGACATGGTTTATTTCAATCATTTTACAAGGTAATTCTTATTATTCCTTTTGTAACCAACCATTGCTTCTGCTTTTATGTCCCATTTCATACCTTTCTTAAACAAGTAGACAGGTTTCATGATGACCATCATGAAAAAAGAAAGACCAAGACACATGGGTTGAGAAAATATAGCATCTAAGGCACTTGTCTTGCGCATGGCTGACAATTGTTTGATCCCCAGAATTTCATATGGTCTCTTGAACATCCCCAAGAGTGATCCAGGAACACAGAGCCAGAAGTAATTCCTGAACACTGCTGGGCATCCCCAAACCAAATTAAATAGAATAGAAAAGCAGTTCTTAAAAACACATTATGGGTCCTGAGAGAGAGTACAGTTGATAAGATGCTTGACATACACTTGGCCAGCTGGAGTTTGATCCCAACAACACATATGGTCCATCTCTGGCCCACCCTGTCACACCAGGTATATTTTCCTTGCAATGAAGAAATGCCTTTCTCTTCCTAGAAGCTCTTTCTATTTCCACCCCGTCATTCCCTGGAAAAGATAAGAGCTGCCTATGAATAATTAGATTTTGTAAATTATGGGAAGAATACCAGTATGAAATAACTATTTAGAAGTATATATGGGAAGAATACCAGTATGAAATAACTATTTAGAAGTATATATTAAGAAGATCTTGAGAGGGAGAGAAAGGGAAGATATGAAAATTAACTCCATCCTGCTAAATCTGGGTGCCACTCTGATGTGGAGTGTTAAGTATAAGGAGTGGAAGAGGCTGTGAGGGTGGGAGTGGACAAGTTCTATGACTACCGGAAAGTGTCTGCTCTAGAAGCCGACCTGGCACATAGGAAATGTTTAATAAATATTATTAAAATCGTAACATTTTAAAACAGTAATATAACAATAATAATATTATTAAGAGGAAATATTTTTCAATAGTCTCCAGCAAAGATGTGAAATACTATTGTTTAATGGAGTGGAATACTTTCTGTGAGACTGCTGCCCTAGGTTTTATCACAGCTAATTCACACTTTGTCAACCACAATGCTGTAAGACTGATGTTATTTAGTAAATAGCAGAACTGGAGTTAGAATGAGGTGCATGTGTACATGGAAATGTAAAAAATACTATGCCTCTAATATTTAAGGAGTTACATAAGTTTTATGGCTTTAGATTGCCTTGTGTGCTGTTAAGAAATATTATAATGTGCTACAATATGGGGACTTGAGGGACAAAGTAATTGTATATGGATTCTGTTTATTTATCTTAACGTTCTTTGGCTGAAAGTTCAAAGTTAAGATATCAGCAAGGGGACTTCTTCTGAGAATTATGTTATGGGTGATTGTCCTTCCACTGTAACTTTACCTTGTCCTCTTTCTTTGCATCTTTTGTTCTCATAATTCAAAATAAAAAAAATTAAAAAAAAAAGAATGAGGTGCATGACTAATGTAGAGAATCATATTGAGGGCCACAGTTGAGGATGCTCAAGGGCTATTTCTGGCTCTCTGCTCAAGAGTGATCCCTGTCAGTGCTTAAGGGACATTCCTGTGGTGTCAGGGATGGGACCATGATTGCCACATGCAAAGCAAGTGCTTCATTTCTACTATCTTTCCAAGTCTGCAATGTTCAATTTTTACAAAATAGAAATTTGCTTTCTAATGGGCTCTTAACACCTCATCCTTTTGGCTAGAGTGGATATGTCGAAAGCAGAGCATGATACCCCAAATTAGGCATACTAATCCAGTCAGGATGCTCCTACTGGAGGCTTTTGTTTTCCATCAAATCGAGGTGTCAGTCTAAAAAAACAAAAGATTTATTTTTGGCATTTTATAAACAAACTTATTATCTCACCTATTATCTCCATATGCCTGTCTTTGATGAGATAGTCAAGTTCTATTCTCATCAGATTTCTGGTAATTATAATAGTGTTGTGAATACAATCACCATGTTATTCATTGGTTCCTTGTATTTTATTTATCTTAGAATGACATTTTTTTAACTCTTTTACTGTTTGCCCTTCCAGTTTTTGTTCCTTCCAATATCTTAAAAATACATTTCAATTTTGTTTCTATGAGTGTGATTTTGTGAGTTTGCTTTTTTTTTATTCCACTTGTAAGTGATGACAGGCAGTATACTATTTCTCTGATTGGCTCATTTCACTTCGCATAATGCTCTAAGGTCTATCCATGTTGTAGCTTACAAGATTCCCTTCTTTTTAAAGATTCAATTGGACACAGGTATCATGCTCAGATTGTTCTCATGTCTTGTTTATTGTGAATAATACCTCCATGAACAGGGAATTACAGATAACTACTTGATAATGACTTTGCACCTAGAAGTGGAATTAATGAGTCATATGGCAGTTCCATTTTTAATCTCTTTTTTTTTTTTAGTTTTTGGGGTCATACCTGGTGGAGCTCAGGGGTTACTCCTGGATATCTGCTCAGAAATTGCTCCTTGCAGGCAGGGGGGACCATCTGGGATACCAGGATTCGAACCAACCACCTTTGGTCCTGGGTTGGATGCTTGCAAGAAAAATGCCCTATTGAAAGAATAAAAAAAAAAAAAAAAGAAAAGAAAAATGCCCTATTGCTGTGCTATCTCTCCGGCCCCCCATTTTTAATTTTTTGAGACACCTTCTTATTGTTTTCTAGGGACTGGACAGATAGTATGGAGGTGTGAGGAGCCATTCTCCTTGCACAGGACAGCCACCACTAGTTTGATCTTCAGTACCATATGTAGTATTCCAAGCACTGTCAAAATTCAACCCTTGATTGTAGAGCCAGAAGTAGTCCCTGAATACTGCTGAGTAGGACCCAAAACATAAATAAAGAGTAAAGAAATACCATTTTCTATAGAATCTGTGTTTAAATTCCCACCAACACTATACAAGAGTCTTTTTTTTTCTGCACATCTTCTCCAAAACTTACTATCTGATATGCAGGGGGGGGGGGGAAGCAAGAGAGAAAAAAGAGAGCCTTGTAAAGCAGAAAGACAAACCATAATTTCACAATAATGACAAAAATAGTATATATTTGTCTTTTTTTTTGGGGGGGGTTACTAGCAACCCAAATATTTCTAATATGTGGAGTAAATTTCAAGTGGTTTTCATAAAAAAATTAAAAAAGGCAAGACAAATAACCAAACCAGAGGCCAGAGCGGAGAGTGGATGGGGTGAGTCCCCACTCCCCACGTAGGCGCCCTAGACCCATGCCTGCCCCCGCCACCCCGAGTGCCCCGCCCCAGGGACCCCAGGCCCCAAAACGGAGAGCAGACTGAGTGAGTCCCAACTTCCCACATGGGCACCCAAGACCCTCATCTCGCCACCACCCTGCGTGCCCCTCTCCAGAGTCCCCAAGCCCAAGTGGAGTGTAGGAGGGGTGAGGAGAACCCTGCACCTGACTCACTCTGTGCTGCAGGGACAGGCTAGGACCATTAGACTGAGTAAGATTGGGCTTGCCACCTGGACCTTTGGGTGACCTAGAGCAGCCTATCCCCCTGTGAACCCCAGAGTGGACCTGGGATTCCCCAAGGGCTGAGGGCAGCGGCTGCAGGGTTTGGCTGAGGGAATTTCTTCAGCCCATGCCCGGAGGGGGCGGAACTCCATTGACTTCCAGATAGGGGAGGGAGGACAGAGGGCTAGGTCCAACAGCGCCCTCAACCATTGTGGCCAGGAGCGGAACTGTACCGGCTGGCAAGAATAGGGAGAGGGAATAGACCAGACCCACTGAAGGAAGTGGCAAAGCTGACTCCCAGGTAGGTGGGGGGGGGGGGGGGGGGGGCGAAAAAGCTAGGCCCAACAGCGCCCTCCACTATTGTGGCCAGGAGTGGAACAGCACTAGCTGGCAACAAAAGGGAAAAGCAACAGATCAGGCCACATAGAGAGCACAGGAGGAGCAGAACTTCAGCAAGCTCACCCAACAGACCCCTCTAGAACCACGCTCAGGGAGGGGACCCATCCCCACACCACAGGGGGCCAAAGCAGGCTGAATTCAGAAGGCACTGCACTACAAGCCACACCAATAAATGCAAAAAAATATGGGTAAATCAAGGAGAACCCTAACATATGGAGACATGGAGACAAACCCTAGCAAGTTTTCAAGTCCACCAAAACACAAAGATCCATTGGAAGAAGATCTAAAAGCAGCCATGAGAAAGGAAATGCAAAAATTGTTAAAAAGAAATGAAGGAAATGCTAGCCACCGAATACAAGAAATCTATGAAGGAACAAATCAGCCAAATTAAAGAAGAACTGTCAAAGAATATGAGAAATTCCATATGAAGGGAAATAAAGGAGTTAAAAGACACCATAACAAGCCAAATAAGCATGATCACACAGATGAAGAAGCATATTGAAGAACTCGAACAAAAATTGCAAACAAAAAACGACCAAGAAACCAGCAAGAAAATAAAAGGCAAAGCACAAGAAGGAAAAGTCCAGTATCTAATAAACAAGGACAAAAGAAATAACCTAAGAATAGTGGGTATACCAGAATGGGAGGAAATAGGAAAAGGGGAAGAACAAATAGTCAGAGAAATAATAACAGAAAAATTTCCCACCCTCTGGAAAGAAAATTAGGTGCAAATCCAGGAAGTAAAGAGAGTCCCTAACAAAATAGACCCTAATAAACCAACACCAAGACATATAGTAGTAATCCAAATGGCAAAAAAACAAAGAGAAAGATGATCTCCTTAAAGCAATAAGGGATAAAAAAAATCCTCACATACAAAGGAAGGGACATAAGAATCAAAACAGATCTCCCATTTGAAATAATTCAAGCAAGAAGAGAGTGGAATGACATATTTAAATGCCTGAATGAAAGAAATTTCCAACCTAGGGTCCAATATCCAGCAAAACTCTCATTCATATGGGAGGGCAGACTAAAAACATTCTCAAATAAAAATGATCTTGCATTATTTATGCAAACAAAACTGATCCTAAACGACTTACTCAGAGACAAATTACACAATCCAAACCCCCGATTGTAACAACAACCACCCTACACAACACAACTGCACAACAGTCCTCTCTGTCAATAATCTCCCTAAATGTAACTAAACTAAATGAGACTAAACTCTCCCATTAAGAGACACATAGTTGAGAACTGGATTAGAAAACATAAACAGGACTTCTGCTGCCCGCAAGAAACACACCTACAACTACAGGACAAACACAGGCTTAGAATAAAAGGATGAAAATTAATTATTCAGGCTAATAGGAAACAAAAAAAGAGCAGAGACAGCCATTCTTTTTTTTTTTTTTTTTTTTTTTTTTGGTTTTTGGGTCACACCCGGCAGTGCTCAGGGGTTACTTCTGGCTGTCTGCTCAGAAATAGGTCCTGGCAGGCACGGGGGACTATATGGGACACCAGGGTTCGAACCAACCACCTTTGGTCCTGGATCGGCTTTTCCGTCCACAGGCATTCTTGGATACAAAGGATGGACAAACTAAGATGGCGTCTTGGGGCCTAGTCACATGAGATACCATACCTGGCTTGCACTACGAGAATGTCCCGAGAAAACCCTTTAACATACACTTTATCTCTAGGATATACCTTCTTTTAGGACTTGAAGCACGTGACGATCCAGACCACCAAAGCAGCAACAGTAACCTACAGACTAATACTACAGGCCCTACTCATCGAACACATTCAAGCAAACTAGAATTCCCTTGCTCTTTTCTTCTCTCTTCTTACTACTTTCTTCTTTTTTTCTTCTTTTCTTTTCTCCTTTTCTTTTTAATGTATTTTCTCTTTTCTTCTTTCCTGCCCCTTCTATATACTTTCCCCTTTCCCCCCTTTGGATATCTGACTATCCCTGCACTTCCCCAACCCCATCCAGACTTCCCAACTTATTAAAACTCTTCACCCTCAGTTCTTAATCCATTAGGCATCAAGACTGACCTTCTACCCAAATGAACCAGTACCCAGCACCCAAGTGAAGGGACACCCAGTCAAACCCACACCTCATCTTCGGCAAGAAGAGCCAACCAACTCCCCTGCTGACTCATGCAGTGCGTTCCTCCTTACCAACTCTTCCTAATATGGACTGTTACTTGAAAACGAACTTAGCTCTAAAAGTACCCCCAAAGCAAGAACTCTTTCCAAAACCTTCCTGCCACGATTCTCTTACCAATCTGAAGAAGGTCAGGGTGCATGATGAAAAGGCGCTCGGGAATCACACACCACAAGAAAATCCCAAAAGACAATGGGGAAACCTATACTTCCATCATAAGTATAAGACCTGTACACAGTATCTCTTTACCTGCTTTTCCCCCAAATGTAAGATAGTCTATTGTGTCATTGTGTTCCTTTAATTACCTTGTTATTTAATTTTTATATGTTTATGTGAGCACATATAGTTTTATTTCTATTTTTTTATATTTTTTGGAAGTGTGACCTGTTCTGTTTTCTTCTCTTTCCACCCCAAATGCACTGGCAATATAATGTAGCGCCATTTCCCCCTGCAAAGACAATAAAAAAGGGGGAAATCTTACATATAAAAACGAGCCCTTATCTACTAGGGATAAGAACTCATAATTGTTTACAATACAGGGACATCTCCCACCCTGAAAATATGTCACATGAACCCAACTTAGACCCCAGGTGATTAGACATCATTCGTCCAGACTTGAACCCTGGATCTCAGACATAGAAATGACACAGTTCTTCACAACAGCTACAGGAAACAAATCCCATCTGGGACATCCTTAATACTGCTGGGACACCATCAAGTGCTAGCTCTAAAATGTTATCCTAACAATGAGGAAAATGTGAACAACTTGACCTAAGAGCAGGTTATCCTACAGAAGACTTGTTACCCTTTGGTCTTTCTAAAAGCCAAGATTGCGATCTACAGATGACTGGCTGATAAAACCATGACCAGACTGTATGCATCCTGGGACCAATAAAAAAGCCCTAGTCTAGAGTGTGAGCTATGGCCTTCACAACAACCATGATCTCCCGTTCCAAAGGTCTGTCTGAGAAAATTGCAATGGTATGGGTCTTCTGGAAACATACTAGGATCAACGCAAAGACCAAGACCACCAACCACAGAAGACGGATTAAAAGGACACAGAGGGAGCAGAATTTCTAGAACTACAAAGAAAGACTTCATAATAAGTCCCATCCCTTGACTTGTGTAGATACTGAGACCTTTAGATACAGAGGTCTGACTTTATCACCCAGGACGGAACAGAGGTTTTCCAAACAGCACAAAAGCACCAAGGGGAGAGTAAATGAACCTGTATGGAGTCTATAATTAATCCCATGACAATATACTCCAAGGGTGGAGAAATCCTGTAGCTCTTAGGCCAAGGGAATTCCTTTTCGAATGACCCCAATATTTACTGTGCTTGTGCAGGAGGGAAAAAAAAAAAAGCACAAAACAATTTTCTCCTTTTTTTATTTATCTATCTAGTTTTTGTTGTTTTCATTGTTTTGATGTGGTTATTAAAGTTGTTGTCTCCATTTATATTTATATATTTATTTTCTTCCTTTCTTTTCTTTATTTATGTGCTCTGCCATGTTTTTATTTCAAGATCATGGCTTTTATGTGGTGCTTACCTTTATTGTCAGAGTGCTCACTGGATATTTTATTTGACACTTTTTTTTGTACTTTTGGGGTGATTCACCTTTTTCCCCTTCATGGCTCAAACCGATGATGAGAGTCTCTAGGAGGACTCCGCCCATTTTTGGCTTATTTGATTTTTACCCCAGTTTATTATTTTTCTCTTCTTCAAACAAAACCATGTAACTTTATCTATCTAGTCTCGCCTCCCATTTACAGGAGGAAATAAGGGAGCTACCAAGACCAAACAGGTGTAAGACCACTAAGTAGCAAGTTAGGCACAGAGGAGACCACATATTCTTGCAGCCCCGGGGGTGAGGGAGGAAGATATGGGAGGTAGTATGGGAATGGAGGTGTAGGGAAAACAATTCGCTGATGGGAATCCCCCTGATATTAAGTTAACATGTACCTAAAATATTATTGTCAACAATATGTAAACCACTATGATCAAAATAAAAATTATATTATAAAAGATATTTCTATTTTACTAGAGAGAGAAATTTGGTATGATTTTATATTTATAACTCTTTAATGATGATTTGTTTAATTTATTATTTTTCAATTTCTCAATCAAGTATTTACTATTTCTGTAAACTATTTCACTTGAATTTATGCTGGAATGGTCCCACGATTTACAATGTTCTAGTTTCGGGGCTAGAGACATAGCATGGAGGTAAGGTGTTTGCCTCTCATGCAGAAGGTCAGTGGTTCGAATCCCGGCAACCCATATGGTCCGCTGAGCCTACCAGGAGCGATTTCTGAGCATAGAGCCAGGAGTAACCCCTGAGCACTGCCAGGTGTGACCCAAAAACTAAAAACAAAAATAAATAAATAAATAAACAACAAAAAAACAATGTTCTAGTTTCACATAATCTATTTTTTTTGCTTTGTTGTTTTTTTGTTTTTTGTTTTTGGGCCACACCCGTTTGATGCTCAGGGGTTACTCCTGGCTATATGCTCAGAAGTCGCTCCTGGCTTGGGGGGACCATATGGGATGCCGGGGGATCGAACCGCGGTCCGTCCTACGCTAGTGCTTGCAAGGCAGACACCTTACCTCTAGCACCACCTTCCCGGCCCCACACATAATCTATTTGAAGTGGTATTTTTTTTTTTTTTTGGTTTTTGGGCCACACCCGGTAACGCTCAGGGGTTACTCCTGGCTATGCGCTCAGAAGTCGCTCCTGGCTTGGGGGACCATATGGGACGCCGGGGGATCGAACCGCGGTCCGTCTCCTAGGCTAGCGCAGGTAAGGCAGGCACCTTACCTCCAGCGCCACCGCCCGGCCCCTTGAAGTGGTATTTTTAATATTACTTATGTTGTCTGTGGAGCTTATTATATGGCTTTTTTATATCAAGTTTGTAGAACAATGAAAATTTCTTTGAAAAATATTTTCTTCATTTTATTATGACTATAATATACAAAATCAAGAAACATATTTTGTTTTCTTTCTTTTGTTATATTTGATTGTTACTCCAGTTGAAATAAAACCATGTTGCTGAAAGATGAAAAAAAAGTGGACAGAAATAACAGCTATATGAGGTTAGTTTATGTATAATGTTTCAAATACATTGAGTGTATAAAAAAATCCATGAGACGGCATGTAAAATAATATCAGAACATACTATTTCTTATTCTCTTCTTCTAAAAATTGAACTGCTTCTAAAATCCCTGTTATTTAGGCACACTAAAGGGAGAGACATTTTACATTTAAAAAAAAACCAAACCATAGAATTGTTTTTTATTCATCAAAATATGCCCTGAAAACCAAAGACTTTGATTAAAATTCCAAGTTCAGGGGCTGGTGAGGTGGCGCTAGAGGTAAGGGATCTGCCTTGCAAACACTAGCCAAGGAAGAACCGCGGTTCAATCCCCCGACATCCCATATGGTCCCCCCAAGGCAGGGGCAATTTCTGAGCGCTTATCCAGGAGTTACTCCTGAGCATCAAACGGGTGTGGCCCGAAAAGAAAAATCCAAGTTCACTGTTCAATAGTTTAGTAATCTGGAGTTACTATGGTTTCAACACCACCAGTAAAATATAATAATAATATAAACATCACAAGGTCATCCTGAGAATCAAATGAAATGAAACACAACAAAAACTGCAAGTGCAGTCAGCTTTGTAAAAAATGTTTGTTTGAACTCATGCAGATAAAGCAGTATTAGAGGAAGCAGAAGTTACAGATAGGACAATGCTTGTCTTCAAGAATGCATCCTGGAGTGATGAAAGGAGTTCAAGAACATTCCTCAATCCAATGGGAAGAGACTTATGTCAGTGTTAAGTGTGCTCACAAAAATTATTTAGAGGAAAGCCAACAGAATTATTTTGTCATAAGATATACAGATAAAAGACTTTATAACACACATACCATCATCTTATTGAGCTCATGAAAAACTTTGAGTGACCAGAGAAACTAAGTGAAAGAAATAATACTTCCAAATGTAATTAGCTCTTCTCTGAACATACCTTTCTTTAGTAGTCTCAGCATATAAACTGAACACCTTCATTAGACTCTGGTAGATTACTGATGTCTATGTAGAGTCTATAGCTAGAGATCATAGGCAAACTTTAAAACAACCTTAACTATCTGTTTAGGTAAGGGTTTCTGGAAAATCTGGTGCTAAATTGAATATATCTTCTCAATTGTGTGTGAACTCAGTGTCAGCTCATTCTATTGCTGATGAATTTTTCAAACTTTCAGCAAGTGGTTTGGTCAATTATAACAGTTACATAGGTATTATCACAATCAGAAACTAAAATATAAAAAAACATTTAAATTTTTGAATTTTTTTCCAGTGGGGACATGGAGATAATTAAAAGAACTGGGAGATCATTAAAGATATCAGGAATCCAAAACACTGAGACCCAAGTTTGAAACCTGGCAGCAGAGGTCTTCCACCAGCATGGCCAAAAGTAACCCAGAGCACTGTAGGAGTGACCTTGATGGTAGTCCAGCACTGCAGGTCCCACATTCCTGCATCCTAGAACTGAACTACACAACCCAGATGGCCACTATCACTGAGAACAGCCTACAGCCCCTCTGAGCACTGTTTGGGAAACCTACATTAATAAATAAAGTGTTATTAGTTGAAAACCCATGATAATGGTTTTAAATAAAATGTGGGATGTGTGTGTGTGTGAGAGAGAGAGAGAGAGGGGAGGAGAGAGAGAGAGAGTGAAAGAAAGGGAGAGAGAGAGAATGCATGCTGCTGGGAATCATATTGAGAACAAGCAAAACAAAGAGTTCTACTGTTAAGCCCAAGATCTTTTTTTTTAAATAATTTATTTTTATTTTTAATTATGAAAACAAAGATGGAAAGAAAGAGGACAAGGTAAAGTTACAGTGGAAGGACAATAACCCATAAACAGAATTCTTAGGAGAAATCCCCTTGCTGATACCTTAATTTTGAACTTTCGGCCAAAGAACATTAAGAAAAATAGGGGCCAGTGAGGTGGTGCTAGAGGTAAGGTGTCTGCCTTGCTAGTGCTAGCCAAGGAAGGACCGCAACCATGGTTCAATCCCCCGGTGTCCCATAAGGTCCCCCCAAGCCAGGGGCAATTTCTGAGCACTTAGCCAGGAGTAACCCCTGAGCATCAAACGTGTGTGGCCCGAGAAAACAAAAAACAAAAAAATAATAAAATAGAACCCATGTACAGTTACTTTGTCCCTCAAGTTCCCAGATTGTAGTACATTATAACATTTCTTAGCAGTACACAAAGTAATCTAAGGCCATAAAAACTTATGTAACTCTTTAAACATTGAAGCCATAGTATTTTCTTACATTTCCTTGCACATGCATATTAGTTTAAGTTAATCTCAAAAGTTTAAGTGTTTCTTTTTTAAGGAGTAGAGTCAAAGGAGCACCATAAAATGGTGTTAGAGTGGCAGTTCTTATTTGCATAGGCCCACCAAAATATGAGGGACATGGAATAGAAAAGACTTGGCTTAAATACAAGGAGACCATACCCCTGAAGTTTCCTGGCAAAAGACCATCTCTAGGCTCCAAGCAAACTAGTTTGTCCAATTCAAGTCATTGTCTGTAGTGCCAATACACTTTTATTTTTCACACAGTCTCTGTTGTTGGTATCATGTTTCTGTATTAAAGATCGGGAATCTGCATATCCTAAATTGAAGTCAAGATGGTGTAGAGTGTCCTCTAGTTTTACTTCACAATAAAAGGGAAATGCAGAGAGCCCTGTCCTATAAGCAGCTTGTTGTTCTCAAGTCTTCTTAGTGTTGAGGGAAGTCTCTTTTGAGCAGGTCAGTGTCAGAGCAGAAGCCCAAGATCTTAAATAAATCTTTAAAAATACCATCTCCACACATCAGGCTGGGAAAATCTATGAAACTACGCCTGCCCAGTGGGGCCAGACTGTGAAAAATTGTGAGTGCTGCCTGTGTGTGTCTGTCTCTTGTCTTGTCACGTGAAACTCTTGGAAGTGGGCCGAAAAGAGGCTCCAGAAGAGCATGGCCACTTCGCTTCACTACGCTGCCATGCGCTCTTTCTAAGGAAAGAATACCATTGCAACAAGAAGAAAAAATCACATTAAGAACTTTGCTGGATCACTGAAGCCCAGAATTTCTCTTCAGACTGTCTTCTCTGCTGCGTTCTAAGGCCTAAGATTTGATCCTGTGAGAGGCTTCATCCATGGAGGATTCCCCTCCATTGGAGGCAAGTTGACTCACCCAGAAAGGGTGGAGCCAGAGGAGTGTGGCTGCATACATCATTTAGCCAATGAATACCACCACAACACATAGAAAAACTCACAACACAAGTGTGACAATGAAGAAATAACGCAGGCCAGCATCAGACATAGAGAATGAAGATGACAATTCTGATGACCAGATAATAACCAACCAATTAATCAACCTCTCAGATAAGGACTTTAGACAAGCAATATGGAAGATGTTCAAAGAACTCAAAGAAACCATGGATCGAGTTAAAAGAACACTAACAAGAACCAAGAAAATATGAAGACAGAAATCACAAAACTCCAAACTGAAATAACATGCCAACTAACAGGCCTGAAAAACTCAGTAAACGAAGTGAATGACAAAATGGATAAGCTCTGGGACAGTGTAACAGAAGCTGAGAATAGAATTGGTGCTGTGGAAGATGAGATACATAAAAATTCCATACAACGGGAGAGATTGGAAAAAAAAACTTAAAGCAAATGAACAGACAATGGAAAAATTAGTCAAAGAATGGGAACAGATGAAAATAGAAGTCTATGATAAGCTCAACAGAAACAACTAAAGAATCACTGGAGTCTCAGAGACCCAGGAAGAAAATTTCCAGGAAGAATCAAAGGTCAAGAACATGATTAGGGTTGGGCGGTGGCGCTAGAGGTAAGTTGCCTGCCTTGCCTGTGTTAGCCTTGAATGGACCGCGGTTCTATCCCCCGTCCCATATGGTCCCCAAAGCCAGGAGCGACTTCTGAGTGCATAGCCAGGAGTAACCCCTGAGCGTCACCGGGTGTGGCTCAAAAACAAAACAACAAAAAAAAAGAACATCATTAAAGAGAAATTTCCAGAGCTAAAGAATATATGTGATCAAATCCTTCATGCTCGAAGAGTACCAACCAAAAGAGACCCCAGAAAAAATACCCCAAGACACATCCTAGTCACAATAACGAATCCCACAGATAGAGACAGAATTCTGAAAAAAGCAAGATCAAAAAGGGAAATTACATTCAAGGGAGCATCCTTGAGATTTACAGCAGACCTGTCACCAGAAACACTCAAGGCCAGAAAGCAGTCATGGGATATTGTAACAAGACTGAATGAAATGAATGCTTCACCTAGAATACTGTACCCAGCAAAACTTACTTTCTGGTTTGATGGAAGAATAGATGGTTTCACAGACCAAAAACAGCTCAGAAACTTTACAGACTCAAAACCAGTCTTAAGAGAAAAACTGAAAGACCTAATTTGAGACAAGACTAACCAAAAGACATACCAAATTTTGATATAAAGATGGCATTAAATCCCAGACAATTCTTTCTCTCAATGTCAATGGACTAAATGCACCAGTTAAGAGATACAGAGTGGCTAAATGAATCAAAAAACTCAATCCAACCTTCTGCTGCCTACAAGAAATGCACCTGAATAGTCAGAACAAACATAGACTCAATACAAAAGGCTGGAGAAAAATTATCCAAGCAAACAACACATATAAAAAAGCTGGAGTGGCCATACTAATATCAGATAATGCAAACTTTATACACAGAAAGGTTGTAAGGGACAAAGATGGACATTTTATATTAATCAAGGGGTATGTACAGCAGGAAGAAATAACTCTCCTAAACTTTTATGCACCGAATGAGGGCCCAGCAAAATATTTAATACAATTGTTGACAAATCTAAAAAATAATATCAGTAACAGCACAATAATTATGGGTGACCTCAACACGGCTTTGTCAACACTGGATAGGTTAAAAAGACTGAAACCCAACAAGAATATACTAGACCTGAGGAGAGAAATGGAAGAAAGAAGCCTAGTGGATATATATAGGACACTCCATCCCCAGAAACCTGGATACACATTCTTCTCCAATATACATGAAACATTCTCCAGGATAGACTACATGCTGGCACATAAAACATACCTCCATAACATCAAGAGGATAGAAATATTGCAGGCTACTTTTGCTGACCACAAGGCTCTGAAATTATTTGTGAATTCCAAAGGGACTCAGAAGAAAAACTTTAACACCTAGAAGTTAAACAGCCTCATACTGAATAACCAGTGGGTCCAAGATGAAATCAAGGAGGAAATCAAAAGGTTTCTGGATACAAATGATAATGAAGACACAAACTATCAGAACTTATGGGACACAGCAAAAGCGGTACTGAGAGGAAAATTTATAATTTTCAATTTATAATTTGCAAGCACACATCAAGAAGGAAGAAGGGGCTTACCTGAGTAGCTTAATGACGCAGCTCATAGACCTAGAAAGTGCTCAACAAAAGGACCCAAAATAGGGAGACAGAAGAAAATAACAAAGCTGAGAGCAGAAATCAACGAAGTGGAAACCCAAAAATAATCCAAAATATCAGCGAAAGCATAATTCGGTTCTTTGAAAAAATAAACAAGATTGATAGACCACTGGCAAAACTAACAAAGAAAGAGAGAGAGAGAAACTTGATAACTCGTATTAGGAATGAAAAAGGAGAGATCACTACTGATATGGCAGAGATTCAAAGGATAATCAGAAACTACTTTGAGAAACTCTATGCCACTAAAAATGAGAACCTGGAAGGAATGGATAAATTCTTGGACTCTTAAAATCTTCCAAGGTTGAAGGAAGAGGATGTAGCATATCTAAACACCCCCATCACTATTGATGAAATTAAAACGGTAATCAAATGTCTGCCCAAAAACAAAAGCCCAGGCCCAGATTCACTAATGAATTCTTTCAAACTTTCCAAGAGGAACTACTACCAATCCTGGCAAGACTCTTTCATAAAACTGAACAAACGGAAACACTTTCAAATAGCTTTTATGAAGCCAACATCACCTTGATACCTAAACCAAACAGAGATGCTACGAAAAAAAAATTACAGACCAATATCGCTGATGAATGCAGATGCAAAGATCCTCAACAAAATCCTGGCAAATAGGATTCAGTACCTCATTAAGAAGATTATCTACTAAGATCAAGTAGGTTTCACCCCAGGAATGCAAGGATGGTTTAACATCCGTAAATCTATCAACATAATACACAACATCAACAACAAGAAAAATAGAAATCACATGATCGTATCAATAGACTCAGAGAAAGCATTTGATAAGCTCCAACACCCATTCTTGATCAAAACTCTCAGCAAGATGGGAATGGAAGGAACCTTTCTCAATATAGTTAAGGCCATCTATAACAAGCCAGAGGCAAATATTGTCCTCAATGGAGAAAAACTGAAAGCCTTTCCTCTAAATTCTGGCACAAGACAAGGCTGCCCTCTCTCACCACTCCTATTCAACATAGCACTGGAAGTACTTGCTATAGTGATTAGGCAAGAAAGAGATATCAAGGGAATCCAGATAGGAAAGGAAGAAATCAAGCTCTTGCTGTTTTCAGATGACATGATACTCTACTTAGAAAACCCTAAAGTCTCTATGAAAAAGCTTCTAGGAACAATAGACTCATATAGCAAGGTGGCAGACTACAAAATTAACACACAAACATCAATGGTCTTTCTATACACCAATAGTAATAAGGAAGAAATGAACATTAAGAAAACAACCCCATTCATAATAGTGTCACACAAACTCAAATATCTTGGAATCAACTTGACTAAAAATGTGAAAAACCTATACAAAGAAAACTATAAAACTCTGCTCCAAAAAATAAGAAAGGACACGCAGAATTGGAAGCACATACCCTGCTCATGGATTAGCAGGACTAAAATAATCAAAATAGCAATATTCCCCAAAGCATTGTACAGATTTCATGTGATCCCTCTAAAAATACCCATGACATTCTTCAAAGAAGTGGATCAGGCACTTTTGAAATTCATTAGGAACAATAAACACCCTAGAATAGCTAAAGCAATCATTGGGAAAAAGAATATGGGAGGAATTACTTTTCACAACCTTAAACTGTACTACAAAGCAATAGTTATCAAAACAGCATGGTATGGAATAAAGACAGGCCCTCCGATCAGTGGAATAGGCTTGAATACTCAGAGAATGTTCCCCAGACATACAATCACGTAATTTTTGATAAAGGAGCAAGATATCCTAAATGGAGCAAAGAAAGCCTCTTCAACAAGTGGTGTTGGCACAACTCGATAGCCACTTGCAAAAAAATTGAACTTAGACCCCCAGATAACATCATGTATGAAGGTTAAATCCAAATGGATAAAAGACCTCGATATTAGACCCGAAACCATAAGATGTATAGAACAACATGTAGGTAAAACACTCCAGGACATTGAGACTAAAGGCATCTTCAAAGAGGAAACTGCACTCTCCAAGCAAGTGAAAGCAGAGATTAACAGATGGTAATATATTAAACTGAGAAGCTTCTGCAGCTCAAAAGAAACAGCGCCCAGGATACAAGAGTCCCCCACTGAGTGGGAGGAACTATTTACCCAATACCCCTCAGACAAGGGGCTAATCTCCAAAATATACAAGGCACTGACAGAAATTTACAAGAAAAAAAATCTACTCCCATCAAAAAATGGGGAGAAGAAATTGACAGACACTTTGACAAAGAAGAAATACAAATGGCCAAAACACACATGAAAAAATGCTCCACATCACTAATCATCAGGGAGATGCAAATCAAAAAAAAATGAGGTACCACCTCACACCCCAGAGATTGGCACACATCACAAAGAATGAGAACAAGCAGTGTTGGCGGGGATGTAGAGAGAAAGGAACTCTTCTCCACTGCTGGTGGGAATGCAATTGAGTCCTACCTCTATGGAAAGCAATATGGAGATTCCTCCAAAAACTGGAAATCGATCTCCCATATGACCCAGGTATACCACTCCTAGGAATATACCCTAGGAACATAAAAATACAATACAAAAATCCCTTCCTTACACCTATATTCATTGCAGCACTATTTACCGTAGCAAGACTCTGGAAACAGCCAAGATACCCTTCAACAGATGAATGGCTAAAGAAACCGTGGTACATATATACAATGGAATATTATGCAGCTGTCAGGAGAGATGAAGTCATGAAATTTTCCTATACATGGATGTACATGGAATCTATTATGCTGAGTGAAATAAATCAGGGAGAGAGGGAAAGATGCAGAATGGTCTCACTCATCTATGGGTTTTAAGAAAAATGAAAGACATCCTTGCAATAATAACTTTCAGACACAAAAGAGAAAAGAGCTGGAGGTTACAGCTCACCTCATGAAGCTCACCACAAACAGGGATGAGTTTAGTTAGAGAAATAACTACGTTTTGAACTATCCTAATAAAGAGAATGTACGCGGGAAATAGAAAGCCTGTCTAGAGTACAGGCGGGGGTCGGGTGGGGAGGAGGGAGATTTGGGACATTGGTGATGGGAATGTTGCACTGGTGATGGGTGGTGTTCTTTACATGACTGAAACCCAAACACAATCATGTATGTAATAAATTTGTTTAAATAAAAAATATTAAAAAATACCATCTCCCAGGAACAAAATAATTCCTTAGAAAATGGATAATAGTATGAGATGAACAGGATGTAGCGTATATACAAATGTCAAATCATAATTCTGTACACCTGAAACTTATGTTATTATAAACCACTGTCACTGCAATTTTAAATAAAGAAAAAAGAAAATGAGTGAACAGAGCTTTCCCACTCGCCCCTCTCTTGTCTCCTCCCCATCCTCCCTTACTTACCATGTGAAACAAACCTGCTTTCAAGTGTTGGAAAACATCTGTCTGTTAGTGAAATGCAGCTGTTGTCTTGGGAGTGAACTTCCCAGAGTCTCAACTCTACTCAGACTAAATCATTTCTTTGTTTTGAAATACCTAGAATGTGGTCCTTATCATGCATCATCAGAGCCATTAAAATAATGGATCATTTCCTATTCTTGACTTCAAGAAAATTCCTTAACTTTATTTGTTCTTTGTAGTGACCTAGGATTTGGCGTCAAAACTCACGTTAGCTATAGTACTTTCCTCACAGGAAAAATGGCTCATCTCTGCTGAGAACTTGACTATTAAGTCCTGAGTAATTTATACTTTATATTTTAAAATTTTCTCCAGGGGAGAACACACATACAATCCTTTTTCCATCAATTTTCCATCAATTTTCTCCCAATTTGGAAACCACAGGAATCGGTACACACAGATTACAAGTGATAGACTACTCCCTGTGAAACACCTACTTTGTGATCACAGCGTGTCCCTGTGAGGTAAGCACTGCCCTGAGAAATTGTTAAAGGGCTCCACCTTCAATGAAAACTCTCAGAAGCATTTATTCTCTGTAAATGCAATTAGTAAGTTGCTTGTCTTTTCCTTAGCTCACCTATGTTCCATTTCTGTAACCATACATGATATTCTTTTTATTTTTGGGGGGCCACACCCGGCGGTGCTCAGGGGTCACTCCTGCTGTCTGCTCAGAAATAGCTCCTGGCAGGCATGGGGGACCTATGGAATTCCAGGGATTGAACCTGGGTAGGCAACATGCAAGCAAACCACCTACCCACTGTGCTATTGTTCTGGCCCTGGTATTAGAATTTCTTTGGGGGCGGGGGTTACTTCTGCTATGCACTCAGAAATCCTAGCTTGGTATATCTTATCCAATTATTTATCTTTTATTTTCTTTTTTTTTAGGTTAAATGTTTTTCAATATTTATTGCTAAAGAAAAACTGTAAACTAGCAACAATAACTTTAAAACTTTAAATAAAGTGCAGAAAAACGTAGCTTAACAGGTAATTAAACTAAATCACAAAGGTTAAAATTCTTCAAAACTGGATTCCTATGCTTCATCATCTGTATGTTCAAACAGCACCTCAGCTGTATCTGGTGTGAGGGTTATTTATCTTTTCTTAACTCAATCTATCTTAAAAGCTCAGACCCAGCCTATGAGGGTCAACCTAAGAATAGAACACTAACATCTGTCTTTATGTGGGCATGAGTTGGTAGATAGTGGACTACTCTCTGATTGCCAAACCTAAATTGTAAACAAGCCATGCCCAAACTGTATATAGCTCCTCTTATATTTTACCCCTCTTCCCCCCTTCAAAAATTTTTCTAGCCTCTCATCTTCGAATCCTGACCCATTATCCTTCCTTATTTAACCCTCTTTACCCTCAGTTATTAGTGCAGTAGGTCCAGGGATCAGCCTCCTGCTCCAAACAACCACCACCAAGCTTCCAAACAGAAAGGACACCCTCCCAGTCCCATATCACATGCCTTGGCAATAAATTACAACCAACACACCTGCTGATTCATACTTCATGGCCCTTCATCTCACCCTCCTAATCATGGATGGTTGCATGCCACTGACTCATTCCTAGAAGGACCCCAGTCTCAGGACACTTCCCTCATGAGTACAAAAATTTTTCAAACTCAACAAAACCCAATGTGTGATGAAAAAATACCTGGAACTCCACCCACCACAAGAATCAAAAGATTCAATGGGGAATCCTATATTACCTTTATGTGTTTAATTCCTCTATAATAATACCTCCTACTCTGTTTATTCCCAAAAGAACGTCAGCCTCATAAACAGCATTTTTCTTTAATGACTTTTTTAAAATGTATTTTTATTTTTTTCTTCTATTACATACAACTATATATATATATATATATATATATATATATATTGTTTTTTTCTTTTCTCTGTTTCTCTCTACAAACTCATCTGTTTTGGTTCTTCGTGGTATGAAAACCTACAAAAAAAAGTCTTGCCTAGGATAAAATTTCAGGTCAAAACCAGGGCACAGAGATTGTGTAGACTATCATTCTTACCTCCAAATCCACCAGCAATATAATATGTCACCATATCATTTTTCATAGGCACTCTAAATAAAGGGAAATATTATGCACAAAAACAAGCTCTTATCTATTAGGGATAAGAACCCATATTTTTTAAAAATGCAGGGTCACCTCCCACCATAAGCATGTGTCATGTAGACCCAACTTAGACTCCATGGGATTGGACAGCAATGTCCAGCCCAAAACCCCAGATCCCAGGTGTGGAACTGACACAGGTCCCAGCAACAGCACCAGAAACCAAACTCCTCCAGGGGAAACTCTGAATGCCATCCTGGCACCAATTTAACATGATATCCTACATGAGAAAATGGCAACAACTTGAGCTAAGAGAGGGTTGCCCCATCTCAGCACTTAATAGTATGATGCAACCAGGAGACATATCATCCTTCGCCCTAAGCAAAAACCAAAATCATTATCTGCAGAAGACTGACTTTGACAAATTTGGGCTGGACAGACATATCAAGAGACCAATGGGGAAGTTCCTAACCTAGGCCTTGACCTAGAATTTGTACAAAAACCAAGATCTCTAATTCCAGAGGTCTAACTTTGAAAACTGTGAGTGAATAGAACTTCTGGAACTATGCTGAAAGACTATACCCTAGGGCTCTGTCCTAGGTTCTGAACAAAAAACAGGACCACTACAGAAGACTGATTACAACAGTGTTGGAACAGAACTTCTAGAACCATAATAAAAAAAACTCTTTCCTAGCCTTCACCCTATGACCTACACAAATAACAAGATCCCCAGCTACAGAGGTATCATCAGCCATATCTGAGTGAAAAGTTTTCTGGCACCATAAAAGACCTTGGGGTGTGCAAATGAGTGAGCATGGAGCTGTAGTTGTTCCCATGCTTTCTGTTTCAAGGGTGGAGAAACCCTGTATCTCTTAGGCCAAGGGAATTTCCGCTGTAATTTCCCTATATTTACCATGCCTATGCAAAAGAAGAAAAAGAAGAAGACTTATTCTGTGTTTATTATTTTTGTAATCTTGTTATTACTCCCTTATTGTTTTTTGTTTCTAGTTTGTCTTGTTTTACTACCTTTTTCTTTCTTTTTTTCCCTTCCTTCTTCTAAATGGATATTTATAACACCTAGATAGACTCCTCCTAGTTTTTCTCTTTTTTTGTTTACCTTTTTTTTGTTTTTTTTTTCTTTTTTCCTTCTTCCCCCAGATGATACCAAGGCCAGACAGTCGAATGTTCATTTGATGGAAATAAAATGATCAGACATGAATACTAAATCTGAAGTCAATGACAGCAGAATCAATATCCAATCTACAACAAGCTGTACAAGGGGGAACAGTTATACTAGCATTACGGGGATAAAGGAGGGAGATGTGGGATGCATGCTGGGAACAGGGGTGGAGGGAGAACAAAACTGGTGGGGGGAATGCCCCTCACTCATTGTCACTATGTGCCTCAAATATTACTGTGAGAGAATTGTAATTTACTTTGACCATAATAAAAATTTAAAAAAGAAAAGAAATCCTGGTTTAGGGGACCATATGGGATGTGGGGGATCAAACTGTGGTCCTTCCTAGGCTAGCTCTGGCAAGCAGATGCCTTACCACTCCACGACACCTGGAATTAGAATTTCTAAGTGATATTCTGATAGACAAGAATTGCTATTTGAAACCAAATTGGTGTTCGAGATGAGCACTGTGAAGATTTCTAGTTTGTAAAATGTGCTAAAGAAAAAATATAAATCTGAAGAGGTTGCATTTGAGTGAGCCACACTCAGTGGCACTCAGGGGTTACTCCTCATTCTGTGCTCAAAAGTCACTCCTGGCAGTCTCTGGGGACTATAAGGGATGCCAGGAATCAAACCTGAGTATATCCCAGGCCAGCCCTATGCAAGACAAACACACTATCGCTGTGCTATCATTCTGGCCCTGAACATTTGAACATTTGAACAACCCTTTATGTGATTCTGATCTTAGGCCATTATTTAAAACTTATATTTTTTGGTCTTGGGGCCTGGGAGTGCTCAGAGGTTACTCTTGACTCTGAGCTCAGAAGTTATTCCAGGCAGGTTCAGAGAACTATATGGGATGCCAAGGAATTGAACCCGGGTTGATCTCATGCAAAGTAAGTACCCTACCCACTGTGCTATGACTCCTTCTCCCTAAAAATCACTTTTTATAGACTCAATTTAACAAGTATTTAGCAAAATAAGAATTTCACCCCCCACAAATTTCTTAAGAAAAACGCATTGTACTATGATAAACAGAGCTGAAACTATAAACATGGATAATACTGAATACATATGCTACTGCCAACTTAGTGCTGAATAAAAATAGGATTTTTTAGTCAATTTTTCTGTCAACTATGTTTGAGAGTTGTTCAATCTGTGGTATAAAGGCCCCTTTTGGCCTGAGAGGCAATTTCAGGAACCCTGGGCCATGATGGAAAAAAATTAGCAGTGCCATTTTTTTTTATGATACTTGCCCACTAAATAAAAAATTTTCATTTGAGGGGCCGGAGAGATAGCATGGAGGTAAAGCGTTTGCCTTTCATGCAGAAGGACAATGGTTCTAATCCCGGCATCCCATATGGTCCCCTGTGCCTGCCAGGGGTGATTTCTGAGCATAGAGCCAGGAGGAGCCCCTGAGCACTGCCGGGTGTGACCCAAAAACCAAAACAAACAAACAAACAAAAAATTTTCATTTGAATTGACATATAATCTTTCTCAGAAACTTAAGTATATTTTTTGAGTTTTCATTTTTTATAGTGGTCCATAAATATTTAACATAACCTAAATTAATTCCATAGCAAAAGGTTGTTTCCCTTTTTCAAATCTGTGCCCAACACTGAATACTTAGAGGCTAATGAAGATAGCAATGGTAGACTATATCACAAGGCAATGTAAAAAGTTCTGCATTTATGTCATCTTACTAGGCTTTATCATAGAATCACATAAGTTTTGCTTTTGGAAAAGCGGGAGGGAAAATTTTAGGGTCACACTCAGTGATCCTGAGATTGTTCCCGGCTCTGTGCTCAGGGGTGACCTCTGGTGGTGCTCAGGGAAACATTTGTGGTGAGAGGAACTTGAACTAAGGTTGAGAATGCTGCAGCTTTATACAAGATAAGTGCCTTATCTCCTGCACTAACTATCACCTCATCAGGGACATTGAGTTTAATTCTCTCACCTACTCTAATAAATACCTAATAACCTGCAATCAGGGAAATAACACAGAGATATTTAGAAAATTTAGTAATTTACTAGAATCAAGATTGAAATTCAGGTGTATCAGATTCTAGATTTAAATGTCTCAAGAATGAAAGGTGAATCCAATTCTGGGTGGTTTTCTTAGTTTGGGGGGGGGGGGAGGTCACACCAGAGAGCATTCAGGGGTTACTCCTGGCTCTACACTCAGAAATTCTTCCTGGCAGGCTCGGAGACCATATGGGATGCCTGGATTTGAACCACCGTCCTCTGCATGCAAGGTAAGTGCCATACCTCAATGCTATCTCTCTGGCCCTTGGGTGGTTTTCTTAAATAAACTGTAAGATTATCTTAATGTACCGTTCAGTATAAACTAAGGAGCAAAACAAAAAAAAATGAGTGCTTGCTCTTTTTCTGAATTAGAGAGATTTGTAAGATGATACCAAGCTATCAACCCCAAACAAAGTTGTTCCCCTAACTTTCCTAAATCTCTTCTTTTGGTAATTCTTTTGGTATTTGAATTACACGACCTTCCCCCTCCTGGTATTGGGCCAAGAAGAGATACAGGGTTATGGGGCTTACTCTGGCACCTTAAGGCAGTGTTTAGCTGCTGACTCCCTCCTTCTTATATACCTTAACTGATGCTTCCCTACTAGGAAGTTAGTTTGGGCACATTTACTTAAAGGCCCTGCTGATATTTGGGCCAGAAATATCTGGTTAACAGCCTCCCAAAACTCGCCCTGAGACCTCCAGTCTTATACTCAGTATTCTAGTTCCCTCTGTGCTGCCAGGTGGTTTCCCGGACACGTTCTTATACTCTGCATAGAAAAATTCCTCCCCCTCCCCCATATTTTGGGGAACTACATTCTGGACCAGCATAAAATGAAGATGCTCTCAGGGCAACTTCCCTATCCCAGGACCCGAACTCATTGGTTGGTACTCACTTCTTTATAACACTTAACACCTCAGAAGCAGGGGATCTTGCGGCGCATAACCAGAAACTTCAAACAAATCACAAAAGTCAAAGTTTAGGAGAGGGATTCCAGGGGTGACAGTCTGACCTACAAATACCCCATCCACAATCTGGGTAAAAGGGTATGCATTCTTTCTGGTTTTCCTGCAGTCACTGTCACAGTCAGCATGTGAGGAGACTGCAGGCCAGCATCACTCCTGGGACTGTCTTGATCATACTCACCGGGCACCACAAGGGCAAGAAGGTGGTTTTTCTTAAACAGCTGGAGAACAGCTTGCTACTTGTGACTGGACCTCTGACCCTCATCGAGTTCCTCTGTGTAGAACACACTAGTGATTTGTCATCACCATTTCCACCAAAGTTGATATCAGTGGTGTGAAAATCCCAAAACATTTCACTAACGCTCACTTCAAAAAGAAGAGGCTTAGGGAAGGAGGAAGTTGGGGGAACACCTTTGTTTGGGGTTGATGGCTTGGTATCATCTTATAGAAAGTATTTAGGAGTGATGTCTTCTATCTTATTTTACTCTGTGATATGACAATTCCATGTAAGCACTGCGATAAGGAAGCCAAATTTGGTCTAGAGACCCAGCTAACTTCTGTGAGTCTTTGCAAAGAATGTTATATTCACATATAATTAAATATCAACTCATAAGTAAAGAGACCCGCTGTTTAAATTTTAACATACTACTTCAAGCAGTTTTATATAATAACTTAAGAAAAGATATAAAGTCATTTGGGAGTCCTCTGAACCTGATGGGTTAAGAAGTGGAAATTGTCCAGCCTTTATGGAAAACAATATGGAGATTCCTCAAAAAACTGAAATTGAGCTCCCATTTGATTCAGCTATATCACTCCTAGGGATATACCCTAGGGACACAAAAATACAATTCAAAAATCACTTCCTCACACCTATATTCATTTCAGTGCTATTTACAATAGCCAGAGTCTGGAAACAACCAAGATGCCCTTCAACAGAGAAATGGCTAAAAAAAACTGTGGTACATATACACAATGGAATATTATGCAACCATCAGGAGAGATAAAGTCATGAAATTTTCCTATACATGGATGTACATGGAAATCTATTATGCTGAGTGAAGTAAGTCAGAAGGAGAGAGATAGACACAGAATAGTATCACTCATCTATGGGTTTTAAAAAATTAAAGACATTATTGTAATAATCCCAGAGACAATAGAGTTAAGGGCCAGAAGGACTGGCTCACAATATGAAACTCACCACAATAAGTGGTGAGTACAGTTAGAAAAATAACTACACTAAGAACTAGCATGATAATGTTAATGAATGAGAGAAGTAAAATGCCTGTCTCTAATACAGGCAAGGATGGAGAAGGATGGGCGTTGGTGATAGGAATGTTGCACTGGTGAAGGGGATGTTCTGTTTATGACTGAAACACAACTACAATCATGCTTGTAATTATAATGCTTAAATAAATATTTTATTAACAATAAAAGAAATGGACATTGTGAAATTCCCAAAGTCAGGCAATGAGAGCCCCAACTCTAACCTTTCAGATAAATCAGTGCCATCTTGGGGAAGGAGGAGAGTCCAATTTAGACCATGAAATTATAGAGAATTGGTCAATTAGGAATAAAATACTACTTGTCTTGAAACTTACTTATCAAAAAGTAACCAGAAAATAAAAATACTAAACAAAAATGCATACAAAAGGCTACTAAAAAGGCCAAAGACATAACAAAGTTGCATATGTTTCTCATTGCTCAGCTCTTGTGTAATCTTTATGGCCCCTAAGCTATAAACAATTTGGACAGTGTTGATAACTAGCAACAAGCTTAGCAAGTTGACTCTGGAAGGTAAATTACTAGCTCTAATAGCAGCTGATAAACTGGCAAAAGAAATTAATTTTTTTGTTTTTGTTTTTGTTTTGGGGGCCACACCCATTTGATGCTCAGGAGTTACTCCTGACTAAGCGCTCAGAAATTGCCCCTGGCTTGGGGGACCATATGGGACGCCAGGGGATCGAACCGTGGTCCTTCTTTAGCTAGCGCTTGCAAGGCAGACACCTTACCTCTAGCGCCACCTCACCGGCCCCAAGAAATTAATTTTTAATAAATAACTTGAAAGTTACGCCAAGGTGAGGGTGAAAGGATTCAAAGTGGTGTGTCTACTTGCTGGTCATTAGGACATCGCTGTACCATTCATTTCCATTGTGTAGTTAAAGGAGAGATCAATCACAGGTCTATAGGAAAAGTATTCATTAATAATCTTTTAACCATATTATTCTAGTCTGTTCTGGCTGCCAATCAGAATACTGCTGAGCTAACCCAACAGATAAAGTTATTTTCTTGCAGTTCTGAAAACGGAAAATCCAACAGTCATGTTAACCTGCAGACAGATTCCTTCTGTCTTTCCTGATATTCTTTCCTCTAACACTAAGGTGTACTTTTAGTACCATCCCTCTTCTTAGAAGAACAACAGTCTTTTGGATTAGAGTCTTGTCTCTATGAGCTCATTTAGCATAATTCTCCCCTTAAAGGCCTATAATCACACTAGAGAGTGCAACATAAAGATTTGAGGGGACCCAATTCAGTTCATAGCACAGGTGAATGAAATACATGTTAAGAAATGAAAGAAATTTAAAAAGTTTTAAGTATTACCTTATTATGTTCCTCACTTCCAATCAAATGAGCAGCAACTATGCACTAGGTTTCTGGTAATATTCTTCAGAAAGACAAAAACAATCCCAGAGGATACTTATAATAGAGTAAATAAAGGAACAATCACATGTTTTATTCCACAATTTAGTTTTCTGAAAAAGGAAGCATCACTTTATAATGGTGTTTCCAAGATATTGCTGTACAAAAATTGTCACTTTTTTTTATCCATCATGTCTTTTTTTCTGCCTCTCAATTCATCCTCTTCCCTATTTCTTCTTTGCATTTTCAGTGAGATTATCTAAAGTAAAGTCATTAATTTGGCTGTTCCTCAAAAGAGTCTTCTCATGTAAGACATAGCCTAGAGACTATGATCAATGTCCACTTAATTGTGCATATTTAAGAGCAAAATTCGATATCTGTCTCACCCCTTTGCTTCAGAGAACAGGTTCAAAAGGGGCCTGCTTTTCTCCAAGGACCTGCAGTCACTCCTTTTTCCTTTTCCACATCTTTACATTTTTTTTCATATTCAATTAAATCATCAGTCTATTCTCTTACTGACACATAAAATAGTACTTGTATACCACACACTTTTCTAGAAAAGTCCTGGGAAAATATGGTTGTGGTTTAACTTTTGTCATAAAGACCCAGAAATCAAGGCAAAAGGTAGCTCTGAGGCCAGTACCTGCAAAGTGCAGCTTCCCTGTCTACTCAATGTATCACTCACCCTTTGACTGAGATAGTAATTCACCAGTGGTTGAGCACAGTTTTTGAACAGTTCCAGCCATTTCAAGGAAATCTGTACAGAAAGTATTTTTTCATTTTTGATTTGTGAATCACAGTTCCCGTTTTAAATCTGTTTTGCCAGATAGCCAAAGTATGCACGAGAGAGTCCAATCTCTGTTCTGCTATAATAAGTATACCTGCACATGGGGCAACTCAAGATGGTTTATAAATATCCCATAATTTGCTGAAAGTACTCAAGTGCAGCTTACAATCGGGTTTTTATTCTCCATCCTCTTCTTCAAACCTCCTGGCATTCCTCTGATCAAGATCCAACAGCAGTAAACCTGTAGCTCAGCTGCTTATTTATGTTTTAGTGTAAGTCTGAGAGAGTGCTCCACTGTAACAGAGAACTCTCTAGAAAGTTCCTTCCCTATTTAAGTGTGCAAAGTTCAAGACATGTCTGCTTAAAATGGTGAGTAAAGCGGTCACCATGGAAATGCTGTTTACTGAGGAAGGAAAGCAAGACTGTGTTGAGAAACAAGCCTCATCTAAATGAGCTTTGAAGGAAATTTCATTATTAGGATATTAAATTACTGTGTTCAGCAAGTTCTGGTCTGATGTCCACTATAGAGCCAACATACCTCCATAGCTGACCTACTCAACCATTATTACCATTTTAATAGCTCTGCAAGTAAAGATTTTCAATAATGTCAAAATTGCTGTGCCACCTGGATGACAATAGACACAAATTTAAGTGCTTGCCTTTAATTTGCATTTTAGCCTCATCATTCTCCTATTGTTTAAATTTCTGTCCACTGAACAGTTAAGCACAAATTTTAGATTAGGGGCCGGAGAGATAGCACAGCAGTAAGGTGTTTGCCTTGCATGCAGAAGGACAGTGGTTCAAATCCCGGCATCCCAAATGATCCCCCGAGCCTGCCAGGAGTGATTTCTGAGCGTAGAGCAAGAAGTAGCCCCTGAGTGCTGCCGGTGTGACCCAAAAACCAAAAAATTAGATTAGCCCATGATCTTAATGAAATGAAAAATCTTGTGATTTGAAAGTAAGTTTAACCAGAGATATTATTGCCTACAATTTCATATTCTAATATTAATATGTGCTGTTGATATTTAGCCTTCACTGCACTTGGGCCAGCTGTCCATTTTAATAGTAAAATGCTTATTTGGTTACTTCACTGTTCCAAGCAGAACATGTCTCATCTTAATAAATGGTAGAAAAAAGGTAGATAGCATCTGACAAAGCTAAGAGGTCACCTGGTTAGTGATTTTAAATCAAATTATCAGCTGACAGCAAAGAGCCTGTTAAAATCACAATGTCACAGAGGAGCCAAAGAGATAGGGTTTGAGGCACTTTCTTTGCCTAAAGCTGACTTAGTTTGAAACCTAGCACCATATACTGTTTCCTGAGCACCACCAGCAGTGTCCTTGAGCATAAAACTAGGAATAAACCCTCAGCACTGCTGGGTATGGCCTCCAAATAAAAAATAAGTCAAAAAATAAATAAAAACATAATGACACAGATACCATATCTGGAAGAAATTAAAGAAGAGTCTGGAAACTTAGAGTTTTCAAGACTCCCTAGTTGATTAGTATGAAAACAATGATTGAAAATATTTTTGTAAGGCAAAGTTAGTCAAAAAGCAAAGGACAGACAAATAATAATTCTTCTCATATGTGGGTATAAAGAAACATTATAGGGGAATAGCATATGTCAGAGTAAAGAGAAATTGAGAACCAGACTTCAGTAGGAAGCTTAGTACTGGGAAGGACAGGATTAGGAAAGGAGTGCAGAGCACTGGAACCATAGTAAATAGAAGTGGGTATTCTGGTAGCCAGTATGATTTAAAATATTTTATGCATTGAAACATTATTAACACTATTGTAAACCATGGTACCTAAAATTAAAACTTCAATTAAAATAAAAAGAATATAGCCATGGTGCCAGAGCTATAGAAAAGTGGGCAGAGCAATTGCCTTCATGTTGCTGACTCAGCTTTCATCCCTCACATCCCATATGGTCTCCTGAGACAGCCAGGAGTGATTGCTAAACTCAGAGCTATGAATAATCCTTGAGCATCACTTCTTGAGAACCACTGGATGTGACCCAAAATAAACAAATAAAATACCACCCTGTTTTTTTACCTCTAGCCTCTATATTTTCTTCTTTTTTTTTTTTAATTTTTATTGAAACCGTTGTGGATTACAAATACTTCATAGTTGGATTTCAGGCATACAGTAACAATGAATTAGGGCCATTCCCACCAACAGTGTTAACCTCCCTCCATCAAAGTTCCCAGTGTGCATCTAATACCTTCAACCTTAGCTCCCTGGCCTACCAGTGTAATAAGTCCATTTAAAGTTTAAATGTTATAGTTTGCGTCTTCTGATTCTATTATTTATTGTTGGCTTTGGCCTTGGTATTAGATCTGATCTTTTTTTCCCCCCACCAATGCACCTGAGACCACTTGGCTCTGGGGCCCCAGTCTCTTTCTTTTTTTCTCAATTTGCAGAAAGACGCAGAAATATGAGGTAAAACAAAGTAATTAATGTCCCAAGTTTCTTTTTTTTTTATTTTTATTAAGACCATTGTGAATTACAAGTCCTTCTAGTTGTATTTCAGGCATAGAGAGACAGTGAATTAAGGTCATTCCCACCACCAATTATGACCTCCCTCCATCAGAATTCCCAGCATACATCTCATACCTCCATCCTTAGCCCCCTAGTCTACCAATTTAATAGGTCCATTTTGTGTTTAAGTTGTTATAGTTTGGATCTCTTGATTCTGTTTTCATTGGCTTTGGTTTGGGTATTTAGTTCTGACCTTTTTTTTCCCTACCCAATGCATCTGAGACTACTTGGCCCCTGTGCTCCATCCACATTTTTTTCTTTTCTCAATTTGCAGAAAGATGTAGACATATAAGGTAAAAAAAAATAATTCATGTTCCAAGGTTCTATGAGAAAGGTGGGAGCCCCTATCTAGAAGATATAAATAAAATAAAATTTAAAAGGGGGTCAGGTGTGGCAGGGGTGTTTTCTTTAGGTGGGTTTTTTTCTTTTTTTCTTTTTTCTTTTTTTTTTTGCATAGGCACAGTAAATGTTGGAGAAATTAGAAAGAAAATACCGTTGGCCTAAAAAAAACAGGGTGTCTCTATCCATGAAGCATACTACAGGCTACAGGCACAAGCTCTTTCTTCATGGTCCTAGGAAAAAATTCTACTCAGTTGCAATTGCCATAGTCAGACTTCTATAATTAGAGATCTTGGGTTTTGCACAGATCTTATGTCAAAACGGGGGTACCACAGAGTGTCTTCTGATTTCATCTCACCTTTAGGTGGTGAAGGCAGGGAAGCCTGCCCTTAGAGCAAGATGTTGCTGTTTCCTCGAAGAATCTATCCTAGAGCAAGTTGGAGATAGGGCAGCATTGGGGTCTTTCCCGGGGGGGGGGGGGGAGTTTGAATCTTAGTGCTGGTACAGAACTTCTTTCCATATGTAAAATTTCCCCATTTAGTGTGTCTATGCGAAAAGAAATAATGCCCTGGTGCATATAGGGGTAAAAATAACAAGCTAAACAATCTCTATAACCTGGTTTTAGCCTGAACTATAACCTGATCCCAAGAAAGACTTATCTACTAGAATTTCCTACTAAGAAGATCCAAAAGAGGGGTGGGGAAAGCTACCTCTACATACAGAAATATACACTAAGAATTATAACTGTAGGGAATCTGTGCTGTTAAATTCTTTGTTAAGTGTCTGTGAATCCATGAATAATCCCCAGAATGAGAAATTACTTCCCATCCCCTTGTCCCTTTCGGGGGGAGATCTTGGTAATATTTATCCACAGCAAACAATAACCCACACGAACAAGAAGGTTAGGGTGTAAAAGATTGGGCAAAGAGAGAGTCCTCTTGCAGCCTGCAACCAGCTCTCGCAAAAAGACCCCTCTTCCCTGTCTATCAAGCTATTTATTGCCAACTCCACAGAGCCCCCACCTGGAAGGTCTAGGTGGGGCAATAGTCACAGAACAATCCTAAGGAAATATTTTTATATACAACAATTCCAAGAATAATCTTATGGAAACCTTTTCATATACGACAACTCTCCCTTTTTTGTAAAAATACAATAATAATGTACAGAAGTAAGTAATATTTTTTACCATTGTAAAAAGAACAACTAAGCAATGGTAAAAGAGTGGCTGTTTGCATAAGTGCATCACCAGAAAAAGTATAGAAAAAATTTTAACCTAACACAGGGTGTTCAAAACCAGAAACAGATGTAAAGGAATCAACTACAAGCTCCAGAGCTTCGGCAGCACATATACTAAAATTGGAATGATACAGGGAAAATTAGCATGGCTCCTGCGCAAGGATGACATGCAAATTCGTGAAGCATTCCATATTTTTATAGGAACAGAAAGTTCCCCTAAAATAGTTTAAAACTATAGGAACATGGAAGTTCCGGGATAGTGCTTGGTAAAAAGCATTAACAGAATTTTAAGTTACAAATGTATGGTGTATATTGCAGAAATGTTATTTTTAAGATAGGCTGATATATTAATTTTACACTTTAAAGATTGTTGCTATGAAAATATTACCCGCCTTTGGCTATAGGCGAAAGCTACATAACTTATACCTTTTGTCTTTATGTAAAAAAAAAAAAAAAAAAGAAGGCATCCCCCCATTCTTCCCAGGTAACTTGATCTTACCTGCAAGATCCCACCCATTCCTGGGAGGAGTCTTGGAAAGGTTAGATAAGGCTTTGACCAGAGAGGATTAAGGTCTTTTGGTCTTTTGCCAGGATGGAGGTTGGAGGTGACATGGATGAAAGAAGATGCAGGGCTAGCTAAGAATGGCATGTAATGGTTAGCAGCCACATCAGTTGACCAGGGCAATAAAGATGTTATCTCTCTGAAAGAACCTGTCTGAGTGAGTCTGATTCCCACCTTGACCACCTGAAGATGATGACCTGGTGGTTAATGGGGGATGGAGCCATGTGGCCTAAGAACAAAGGCCTCCATCTCCACCTTCCAAGGCCATCTTAAGTGCTGTAAGTCTACAATAACTATTAAGGGAATGAGTCTACAGAAATATACAAAGTAAATATAGATATCCCCTTTAAGTCTTTTGAGATAGTTTGGGGAGATAAAAAAAAATCCCAGGCACAATTTTATCCCACACTTTGGTCTTGTGGAGTCTGAGAAATGGTTCGCTGAAGTCAGGGAATCAGATAGTGTTCTTAAGCTGGCAGCCTCTCCAGAACCAAATCCGGTAACAAGCAGCAGTTCACAGTGAGGGAAGGTGGGAGAAAAGGAACCACAGAGAGCAAATCAGCAACAGCTGTAGCTGCAGCTTCTTCCCAGGTAAAGGTAAGGAGGGCTGGGGATTGTCCTTTCGCTTTGGGGGCTGGCTGGCAGCTTGCTGTGGCAGGGGGAAGGTTCCAGTTCCTGAGGAGTTAAAAACTGAGTGTAAAAAGGGTTAAATATGGAGAGATAATGGATCAGAGTTGAGAAAGTGAGGGGATAGAAGAGGATTTGTAAGAGGGTAACCAGGACTATATACAGCATAGAAAGACATTCTGTACAATATAGATTCAGACATAGAGGTGACCACCACATATACACACACACACACACATAGACAGATATTGAAGATCTATTTGTAGGTTGCACTTGAAGAACTGACCCTTGTGGAATGGATCAGAGTGCTTAAAAAATATGAGGCCAGCAAATCAGGGGGAAAGGTTTTTTAGTTTCTAGGCAAATCATCATTGGTGAGGGTAAGCTTTGCTAAATAAGTTTCTGGGGTTAGATTGTACATGAAGCACCCTTAGAACAATAATAATTTTCATATCTAGAGTTCTAAGCAATATGGTAGTAAGCACTGTAAGAGGAGTCTAACCTATGAAGTATTGTCTACCAGATATTGAGCATCCAGGTTCCTTTCCTGAAAGCAAACTGACAACATGGGCATTATGATATAATAGTTAACTAGCTTGAATTTAAAAAAATAAATTGCAAAAACATACTCATGAATGGGGGCTGTAACAAAAGTCTATGGTGACATCCAACATATACACTAAAAACTTCTGAGTTTATGGGCAAAAGAGACAACTGAATATACACCATCTTGAAAACTAGGGCACTAACAAAGATAGCATAAAAACACTAAAATTATTTTAAAACGTTAAGATTTTCTTTAAATGTTTTAAGAATGTTAAAAGCTCAAAATATTTTAAAATCTTAAATCTTAAATATATATACATACACACACACACACACACACACACACACACACACACACACATATATATATGTAAGGCACAAACTCTAAAAGAAAGAAAAAAGAACAGAAAAGAAAAACTAGAGCTACTTTGATAAAAAGTAGAATATGAATAGTTAAGGGCTAATAAGTTGTGGGGGATTATTTGTTTTTATGTGCCTTTTACTTTAAAGAATATAGATAAAAATTGGAAGAACTATTCACTATTCAAAAGCTTCTAAATTGGAATACGTGGTTAAAGTGTGCCAAGAACAAAACTGAAGGTGCAGACTATCAAGAGGCTCAATGGCATTATAAATGATCTAACAATACCTGTAACATTCTAATACCATTCTCCTAGTGGCCAACTTAGCATGAGCAGTCACATTTAGAAACAGGTGATCTAGATCCTCTAGACCAGGGGTCTCAAACTCAAAGCCCGCAGGCCGTTTTCGGCCTTCCATGCAACATTTTGTGGCCCGCAGCTGGCCTTCAAATACCACAGTATTCGCGATTATTTGCTTACCAAAAAATCACAACAAAAATCACATTAGTAAGAAAAAAAATTGCATTAAACATTCACATACCTCAAGCAGTTCCGTTCAGGGTATGCAAATGTTTAATGTAATTTTTTGCAATTTTTTTTTTACTAATGCGATTTTTTATTGCGAATATTCGGTAAGCAAATAATCATGAATACTTTGTGCCTAGCTCAGACGTCATTTCCGCTGCTCCTGCCCTCTGTCCCTTGCATTATCGGAGGCCTAAGGAAGAGAAGTTTATTACAGAATTAGATTTTGTCAGACCTTCATCATGACTTCATCAAAGCCTGCAGTGAAGAGAAAGATTGATAATGAGCACAGACAATTTCAGGAAAAGTGGGAGGCACAGTATTTCTTTGTTGAGCACAGGGCATCCCCACATGTCTTATTTGCTCAGAGAAAGTAGCAGTGCACAACTTGAAATGTCATTATTCAACTAAACATGCTGAGGAATGTGCAAAATATCAAGGAAATGAGAGAGCCAAGTGGGTTGCTAGTTTTAAAGCATGTCTAATGAGGCAACAAGATTTCTTCAAGAAAGCAACCAAAGAGAATATTGCATCAGTCAAAGCTAGTTACATGGTTAGTGAGATGATTGCTAAGGTAGGGAAACCATTCACAGAAGGAGAGTTTGTTGAAAAATGCATGTTACAGGCTGCAATTATTATCTGTTCAGAAAAGAAAGGTCAGTTTAGCAAAATCAGCCTTTCTGCAAACACTGTGGCAGATCAAGTTTCTGACATGTCAAGTGACATTTTTCATCAACTGTGTGAGAAAAAGCAAATGTTTTGATGCATACTCAGTTGCTCTTGATGAGAGCACAGATGTAACAGACACTGCGCAGCTCATGATTTATGTCCGTGGTGTTGATTGCACTTTTGAATTGACAGAGGAGCTGCTCACAATAATTCCAATGCATGGCCAGACCACTGCTAATGAGATATTTCGGCATCTGTGTGATGCCATTGAGAATGCAGGTTTGCCATGGAAGAGGTTTGTTGGAATAATAACCGATGGAGCACCATCGATGACAGGGAGAAAAAATGGACTGACTGGTGGTACTTGTTCAAAAAAAAAGTTGAAGAGGAGGGTGTAGAGAAGGCCATCGCTCTTCACTGCATTATCAATCAGCAGGCCCTTTGTAGTAAATGCCTGCCATGTGACAATGTGATGTCTGCTGTTGTGAAATGCATCAACCAAATCAGATCCAGGGGCTTAAAGCACAAGAAGTTCTGTGCTTTTTTAGAGGAAATGGAGTCAGAATATGAAGATGTGCTCTATTTCACCAAGGTATGTTGGCTCAGCAGGGGAAATGTCCTGAAAATATTTTTTTGAGTTGAGAGAAGAAGTGAAAGCCTTCATGGAGAAGGATGGGAATGCTGTTTCTGAGTTGAGTGATCACAAATGGCTCATGGACTTAGCTTTTCTTGTTGACATCACACATAAGCTGAATGTCCTAAACAAGATGTTACAAGGCCCAGGGCAGCTTATCAGTGCTGCCTATGACAACGTGAGAGCATTCTCCACAAAACTTGTGTTCTGGAAATCCCAGCTCTCTCAGACAAACCTTTGCCATTTCCCAGCATGCAAAAAACTTGTGGATGCAGGCATACCATTCAGTGGTGAGAAATATGTTGATGCTATTTTTAAGCTAGAGAAGGGATTTGATCACAGATTTGCAGACTTCAAAAAGCACAGAGCCACTTTCCAAATTTTTGTGGACCCCTTTTTCTTTGATGTGCAAGATGCCCCTTCTGTGCTTCAAATGGAGCTCATTGACCTGCAATGCAACTCTGATCTCAAAGCCCAGTTCAGGGAGATTAGTGGCAAAGCAGACATGCATGGGCAATTTTTGAGAGAATTGCCCCCAGCTTCCCTGAGCTTTCCTGAATGTTTAAGCGCACCATGTGCCTTTTTGGGAGCACATATTTGTGTGAAAAGATAGTCTCCACATTGAACTTCAATAAGTCAAAGTACAGTTCTAGACTTAATGAGGATCATCTTCAAGCCATACTGAGGGTGTCAACTGCTTCCTCTCTAAAGCCAAGTGTGGTTCAGATTTGTGAGAAGATGCGCTGTCAAGTCTCTGGCAGCAAGGAATAGGCAAAAGATGCCATGTTCAGATGAACTGTCCATGATCTTCACTCAATGTTCTATTCATGTTCAGAAGAAATAATTAAAACTGCTAATAATGACGTTTGAGGACTTTTGTTTTGTGAAATTCTTTATGCGGCCCTGCTTCACCCCGACTTTGCCTCCTGCGGCCCCCCAGGTAAATTGAGTTTGAGATCCCTTCTCTAGACAACATGTTTGCCAAGTGTCTATTCTACTTCCACTTAAATGCTTCTGATTGATAAATTGGTAAATTGATAGTTTACCTCAATTTTGGAGTGTTCTAATAATCAAAAGATCCTCTATATTGCATTAAAATTGTCTTTCTGTGATAAATATAAGTCTAATTGCGATTCCATGTGACAGAGTTTTTCCAGAGATTGGATATGGGCATCTTCATTTATCAACATCTCTCTGCTAGACAGAATGTCCCAGTTTCTTGGTTTGCTCAGTTCTTTTATTTTTTTTTTCATTTGTTTGTTTGTGGCCCACACCTGAGGTTTTTCAGGGGTAACTCCTGGCTCTGTGCTCAGAAATTACTCCTGGAAGACTTGGGGAGCCATATGGAATGCCAGGCTCAAATCCATGATAGCTGTATTCAAGAAAAAGGCCCTACCCTCTGTGCTATCTCTCAATCCACACAACCACCCAGTTTTGTATACACTGCTCATATGGTATTGTTTATCATTTCTTGACTAGTTTATTTCCCTTTAAAATGCTTAGGATTAGCAGTATAAAATAAAACAAATTAGAGGGGCTGGAACAATAGTGCAGCAGTAAGGCGTTTGCCTTGCATGCAGCTGAAACAAGACAGATCAAGGTTTGATCCCCCAGTGCCCCATATGGCCTCAAGCAAGAGCGAGTTTTGTGCACATAGCCAGGAGTAACCCCTGAGCATCACTGGGTGTGGACCAAAACCAAATAAATAAATAAATAAATAAATAAATAAATAAAATATTTAATTGGGGGAGCTGGTGATATAGCTTAGTAATAAAGAGTATATTCCACATGTATAAAGTCCTGGGGTCAGTCCCTAGAAAGACACACATGTCTAAGATATTCTTTGGTTTCTTTGGTTTTGGGAGCTTGGGGGCCACACACAGCAGTGATCAGGGCTTACTCCTGTCCCTGTGATGAAGAATTAATCCTGGTGACACTTAAAGGTCCACATGAGGTGCTGGGAATCAAATTGAGAACAATACATACAAGGCAAGTACCTTAACCTCTAGCCCCATGTTTGAAGTTTTAATATCTAAAATTAATCATAGTACTCCACATTTGACTGATCAATGCAGACACAAGTGAGACTATAGGACCATTCTAGCTAAGCTCTGTACTATGAATACTGAGCAAGCTTAACAAGCATTTGATAGTCAAGTCATATCTGTATCATACTGTACTTGCCTTTTCCCACAGTCCTTATCTGCTCACTGATTGTTGGCAGGAGTTGTTGGGCTTCACCTTTCTTGGCTTCTCTGCATACCTCTCAAATATCCCTGAAAAATTCTGGAGTAGTGTCACATCCCATTTTAGACAAGTTATCTGAGTTTTCCACAAACATGTCTTTGGAAATATCTCTTATTCTTCACATCCCAGAATGTTTACAACCCTAGACTGAGTCCAGGCCTCCCAGATACTTTTGGAGAGGAATTAAATACTGTCTCAAAAGAATCATTTGTTTCTTGCAGTCTAAACATAAAATGGGATTCACAACGCACACTAATGTTACACAATTTTCCATACCTCATGGAATAATAACCAAAGGTGTTATTAGCTGACTAACCAATTCCTGATCTGTATGCATCTGAGTCACAGAAACTATCTACCGAATTATCATATGGCCTGGGCCACATTATTCCTGTAAATGCTGAACTTGCAGCCATAAACTCTGTCAATGCTGTTCTGAAATCAGAGACTATGCCTACAGCTGAACTTGCAGCCATAAACTCTGTCAATGCTGTTCTGAAATCAGAGACTATGCCTACAGCTGTTTCTGGACAAACCAGTCAAGTTACCCCTCTAAGAATTTGAAGTATTCAGTTTCAGGTGAACTTACATATCACCTTCCTCTAATGAGAAAGTGAGGAGACTCCCCTGTTTATTAGTTTGCTTGAAAACTCTCTGAGAGTCAGACAAATGTGAACTAACTGCAGGAAATTGCTTTCTAATTGTCAGACTCCCACACTATGTTCAGAAAAACACACTCACAAGGCTTCCTTCTGAAGTGCTTCTATTTACCTTTATTTTAATCGAAAGCAAGTAATTAAGAAATTTTCTCTCCAGAAAAAACTTCTAATAAGCAAATTTCCATTATCTTTAACCACATAGTGTGAGCTGACTTTTTTGTTTCTTAATGAATCCTGTAATGTGGACGTGGATATGCATTAATCCAGCCACGGCTGAGCAGAGCTGAGCCCCATGAAGACAAGCATCAACCCTCCTCCCAGAGTAGTGAGATTAATACAGACTTTGTGGTTCAAGAGTTGAAAAAGGACACAAAACCTATATCTCTCTCTAGCCTGAGACTCAATATTATTTGCATTTTTAATGCGACCATGTACTATTGACACAGCTGAAACTGTGACAAATTAGATGCCAACATGAAGAGTGGATTCTACAAATGATAATAGATACTATTTATTGTACTAAATACTCTAGCATGCACTTGAAATAAATTACCTCATTCGAAATAATGGAGATTATTTTTCTTTTTTTTCCACAGATGAGGAAGCTGATGTTCAGAGAACTAAACATGTTTGAGATCACCAGGTTGGTAGAGGTCAAGCTGGAATTTAAAGACAGGACTGTTAGTGTACAAGTCTTCATTCTGTCCCTGTCTCTGTGGATCTGCATTCATCGTATCTACTGAATAATAAATTGACAAACTCACTTTCTTGCAATAAGACCTATATGAAGTAGTTCTTCCACCATTAGTAAAACTTTCCAGAACACACCTTAAAAAACAGACCTTCACAGATTAAAAAATTATGTTTTGCAGTGCTCTAATAACATTATGTGTACATAAGTAGGGCATTTTTCATACTATGATATAAATTTAAATTAATTCTAATGTATCATTAAAAATTGCATCCCACCCTTGTATACTTCTTGCAGTCTATATATCCTTTCTGACATTCATGCTCTCCTTTCCAAGTTTAATTGATACATAATGATTGGTAAATTTTTTTCTTTTAATGTTGTTGTTTTGTGTGTGTATGTGTGTGTAGTTTTGCTTATTTGTTTATTTTTGGTTTGGGGTCATACCCATCATGGAAGGGAACAAGGAACCATGGGATGCTAGGGATCAAACCCAGGTCCCAGAAATGCAAGGCAAGTGAAATGCCATACACACTGTATTATTTTTCCAGTCACTGACCTGGTAAATTCTGTAGCTTACATTAGCATTCTTGCATGTACTATTAAGAGTCCAAATATAATTGATACCAGGCAAAACTGTCTATTTTTGAGTGTAACCAACATGAAATGAGGAATATTCTGGGAGAGGATCAAATTAAGAAGCAAGCATGACTCTAATCCTATCTCAAGACTGTTACATACACTATCCTTTCCACTTCTCCCCTATCCCCACCTCAGACAAAGACCCACCGGACTAACACAGACTATCTGTGCAGGCGCAGCAACAGCTTCACAAACTAACAGGTACTCTGGAGATTACCAAAAAGTTATAAATCATAGTGCTTTTGGGGGCCAGAGTAATATCAGAATGGTGATATCAGAATGCTGCTGACTGGGACAGATCCAGGTTCGATTCCCATCATTTCCTATGGTCCCCCGAGCCTGCCAAAAAACAAAATAAAACAAAATCATAGAGCTTCTTTGTTGTTGTTTTATTTCTTTTGGGGGGGAGGTAGGAACCTGACTGTGCTCAGGGTTTACGCCTGGCTCTACACTCAGAAATCGCTCCTTGAAGGCTCAGGGGACCACATGGGATGCCAGGGATTGAACCTGGGTAGGTCCCAAGTTGGCTGCCTGTGAGGCAAATGCCCTACTGCTGTGCTATAGCTTCAGCCTCATAATCATAGAGCTCTTGGTGATAGAGTGCTTTGTTAGTATGCCTCAAATCCATCATCCCTTTCATAGGCCTACCTGTGAATTTATTTCACTAAATAATTAAAATGTTGAAAATCCAGGAAAACACATCAAGAATTTTGCAAGTAAAAGTTTCTTCTTTCAAATAATCATTATGTTATCATGAGGATGATTTCTGTTTAGTTAGGACATAATTTATGCAATACTTTTCTCACCTTCAATTCCCAGATAATCTAGAGGATTTTTAATTAAAAATTGGTGCATAATTAATCAGCAATAAGAGCACAGTTGGGGCAACTATACTATGGGGGTTCTAAAGTAATAGCTGCTCTTTTCATGGTATAGTTAAATATAATTTTGTATCACTTGATTCAATGGAATTCAAGAAAGCCTATCATAGAGGTGAGGATAAAGAAAGACAATCAGGATACCAACAAGATGTGCTTTGCATCCCCTTTTCTATCTAGCAATTCTCTCCTACTTTATGTATCTGAGTTGCTCAAAGGATTCTATTTAAACAAAATAGTCTGTTTTAAATGTCAGGGAATAGAGAAAAAGTATAGCAGATAAGGCACTTGCTTGTGCATGGTTAACTGGGTTTGATTCCAGGCACCACATGTAGTTCCCTGAACACTGCCAGAAATGATCCCTTAGAACAGAGACAGAAGTCCTAAGCATAACTAGAGATGCTTTAAACAAAACAAAAATTAAGTAAATAGGACTGGAGCGATAGCACAGCAGTAGGGCGTTTGTCTTGCACACAGGTGACCCAGGACAGACCCAGTTCGATTTCTGGCATCCCATATGCCTGCCAGAGTGGTTTCTGAGTGTAGAGCCAGGAGTAACCTCTAAGTGCCACCAGGTGTGGCCCCAAAATAAACCAAACAAAAGTGTAATTAATAAAGTCTTAATATATGTTATAGATTTTAAATTGTATCTTTATACAAAAATATATATACAGTACCTGCCTTTTATTTTTAAAACTTGGGGGATAGTGTATATATATATATATATATATATATATATATAAAGAGAGAGAGAGAGATGAGAAAGAGAGAGAGAGAGAGTCAGTAGAGTGGATAGGACAATTGCATTGCACATGATTGACCCAGGTTCATGCCTGGGTATGCTATATGTTCCCCTAAGTACCAGCAGGAGTGGTCCCTGAGTTAAGAGCCAAGGGCAAGCTGTAATCATCACCAGGTGTGACTCCAAAACAAAACAGAACAGAACAAAAACTTGGGGCAATAAAATGAGTGGAAATCAGCTGAGATCCAAAGAGATAGTACAGTGAGTAAAAAGCCTTGAGTGTGGCCCATCCAGATTCCATCTTCAGCACCTCATATGATCCCCCTGAGATCCAATGAGAGTGATCTCTGAGCTCAGAGTGAGGAGTAAGACCTGAGTTTTAGTTTTGTTGATCTGTAACTAAAACATAAATTAATTAAATAAAATAGAAATGAAAATAGAAATAAATTGGATGTAATTCCAAGGGCAAAATATAATTTGAACAATTCAGCAAATGAATTATGTTCTTGTTTTTTCTTTCACGGTGCAAGTTTAGCAAGTGAAAACCTGCACCACCCAAAGTGAGAGTTTTACACTTAATTCTAACTGAGGAGAATCTCAATGACAAAGTCACTTCTGAATCTTCCTTCCAACAGAGCTGCAGGACTGATAAAAGATGTGCTCTATTTTGAACTCTGAATTACTGATAATCAATTTCTGTGGGTGCTTCAGGAGCAAAATCAAGATAGATGAATCTTCTAGCATGTGGGCAGAGGAGAGAGAATTATAAGAATTAAGATACTCTGGAAGAACCGGTGTCCTTGCTCTGAAGGATGTTTCTTCGAAATATATCTGGGGAGAAGTGTCATTTTCAATGGAGTGTAACAGTTGAGCCTGTCAGTGCTGACAGTCTGCTCAGTGCTGGCCTTGTTAACCATTTGCTACAGGCAAGACAATGCACAGGCATTCCCAGGTAGTTGTAAAGGGCCAATTACCACAAACTCAGAAAACAGAAATTACTTTAACATGAGTTACTCAGACTCTCATAGGGTGTCTGTATTGCAGAAGAAACTCTTTGCTGGTTTGCTTAACGCTATCCCAACTGAGGAAATGGCTAAATAATGCACAGAAACATTTCCTGATGCTAGAAAAAGCTAATTCCAAAAATTCCATTTTTCATACCTAAATATTTGCCCTTGGGTTAGATAGTTCCAATGGCTGGAACCCAGGCTTTGTATACAGAAAGCTAGTAGCAGCCTCCACTCCCAATACAAAACAAAACAAATAATACACTGAAACTTTGCTCTCATTAAAACTTACTCTTCTGGGGCTGAAGCAGTGGTGCAAGCAGTAAGGCGTCTGCCTTGCCCGCATGAGCCTAGGATGGACTTTAGTTCGATCCCCCAGTGTCCCATATGGTCCCCCAAGCCAGGACTGATTTTTGAGCACCTACCCAGGAGTAACCCTTGAGCATCACCAGGTGTGGCCCAAAAACAAACAAACAAAAAACCCTTACTCTTGGAATCTAGCTTCTTCTTCTTCTTCTTCTTCTTCTTTTTTTTTTTTTTTTTTTTTTTTTGTGCCATACCCGCTGACGCTCAGGGGTTATTCCTGGCTATGCGCTCAAAAATTAGTACTGGCTTGAGGGACCATATGAGACCTGGGGGATCGAACCTAGGTCCATCCTAGGATAGCGCAGGCAAGGCAGGCACCTTACTTCTAGTACCACCATGCCGGCCCCTGAAATCTAGCTTCTAGCCAACTGTCTTCATTAAGAACCAAATCAAGTGTTCCCTATCTGTAATAAATTCTGCATTTCTCCAGGTAAGTCATTAATTTATTCCACAGACATTTATTGACAGCCTATCATCTATCAAATACAGGTACTGTAGACCTGGCAAACAAGAAGCACAAGTCAGTTCTCATACTGTGGTTAAGATCCTAGAGGGGAAAACCAAGGTGAACATCTTCAAATTATACCTATGCAATAATGTATAAGTTTATATAGAGACACACATATTCTTTTAATCCTATAAATAGTAAGGAAATAAAAAACAGATAAGGAGTTTCTAATACTCGCTGTCTGAATCATACAAATTTGATATAACACCTTGTATTGTTTTGTTTTGTTTCTGATGCCCAGATCAAAACAAACCCTCACATATGTAAGCCATGTGACTTACCACTGAGGTACATCCCTTGCCCTTGCATTACAAGTTAACGTTTAACTTATGATTAACTTTTTCTTTTTTCTATTTTCTTTCTTTCTTTTTCTTCTTTCTTTCTTTCTTTCTTTCTTTCTTTCTTTCTTTCTTTCTTTCTTTCTTTTCTTTCTTTCTTTTTCCTTCTTTATTTCTCTTTATTTTTCTTCTTTCTCTTTCATTCTTTCTTTTTTCTTTCTTTCTTTTTCTTTCTCCCTCCCTCACTCCTCTCCTTCCTTCCTTCCTTCCTTCCTTTTCCTTCCTTTTCCTTCCTTCCTTCCTTCCTTCCTTCCTTCCTTTTCTTTCCTTCCTTCCTTCCTTCCTTCCTTCCTTCCTTCCTTCCTTCCTTCCTTCCTTCCTTCCTTCCTTCCTTCCTTCCTTCCTTCCTTCTTCTTTTTTTTTTTTGCCACATCTGTTGATGCTCAAAGGCTTTGCTCAGGAAGCACTCCTGGCATGCTCAGGGGTCCATATAGGGTGCCAGTGATCAAACCCAGGTCGAGTGCATGCAAGGCAAGCACCCTACCTGCTGTGCTATTGCTCACATATAAAAGTGGAATGGATTATCTTTAGACTTTTGACAATGATTTGCTAGAAAAGTATCTTCTAAAAGTATGTATTGTGGCCTAGAGAAAGTACAGTGGGTAGGGTGGCTTGCCTTGCCTGTGGGTAACCTGAATTTAAATCTCCAGCATTCCATATGGTCTCTGGAGCACCACCAGGAGTAATTCCTAAATGCAGAGCCAGGATTAACTATTGAGAATAGCCAGATTGGCCTCAAACAAACAAACAAACAAACAAAAACTTGTTTTTTATTTTTGAAAGTTTTCTTTATAATTACTTTATTTAAACACCATGGTTGTATATTCTTAATTAAATGAGATCACTTTGCCACTCTCCTGAAGTAATGCTTATTAAGGAATTTAGGACTCACCTATAGATGAGAAGTTTCAGGAGTGGTTTGCAGCTGTCAGAATGAGGTTAATTTAGTCACAGAAATTTAGTTTTGACCTGTAACAACAATTTAACAGTCCTCAGGGATTGTAATATTTAGATTTTTCCCATTTTCTGGAGCAGTCTTAAATCCATATGTTTGTATTCTTTCAAAATGTAGTGGGTAACAAATTACATTGACAACTACAACATATCTAAATATTTTTCTTATCAGTGACTCTACAAATCCTAGGGGGAAGAAAGGGATAGTGTGGAGGGTAGAGTAATGTCTCACGTAACCCAAATCTGAAAGTCATGCTTGTATTGCTATTTTTTGCTTTATAAATAAGTTGCATTTTCTAGTATGTCCATCTGTTAAGTGGTTTGCAGTGTTCATGACTGTAAAAATGTCTTGGGTGAACAAAATAGAATGTAAAAAACCATAAAATTTTACACTTCTATAGCTGAGATGTGGTGACCAGCCAGATACTTAAAGTACTAACTTCCTTATCAGAGACTTTCATTCCTTTCCATCTCATTATAATTCAGGAAGCAGAGCTCCTTCCAGAATGCCCTTCATGTTGCCACAATTGGAAAATGTGTGCTCTGGACTCAGATAACTGGAATTCAAATTTTGCCACTAAATTGCCAAGAGAGGAGTTCAGATATCTCTCTGAATCTGTGCTTCTTCACTGTAAAATGATCAGAATAATAACTATCACCTAGAGCCAGAGAGATAGTACAGTAGGCAGGGAATTTGCCTTACATGTGGCTGTCCTGGGTTTGATGTCAGTGTTAGGTGGCAGAGTCAAAAAACAAGACCATACAATTGAAAGAAAGCAAACCAAGACTTTATTCCAGCTACCAACCATCCCCAAGCTGGCCAGCCAAGGCCACCTCCTGTAGAAGGCAACCTCACCTGGGGTCACAAGTCAGTTTATATAGGGACGGGAAAGGAGGTTCTAGCTTCTGTTTAATTTTAAAACTTTTGGCTGTTGACTAGGATACCTTCCCACAGCTCCCTAGTATCTTTTTCAGATTAGCTATTTGGTATGTCCAGAGGTCACAAGGTGTTGTTAAATGGAAATTTAAGCTTAAGAAAGAGAAGCCAAAGAGGGTTACAAAATAGATCCCTTTACAAAATGGTGTCTTTCCTGTTCAGAACCTATGACCCCAAATTAGAATTACATGTGGTTTCACTAAGCATCACCAGGAGAGATTCCTGAATGCAGTGCCAAGAGTCACCCAAGAGTATCACCAGATGAGACACACATACACACACACACACTACAATAACACAACCCCCTAAAATAATAACACAACCACCTACAATAATAATTACCTCTTAGAGGTGTGATAAAGATCAAATGAGATGATGCATCTTAAACACCTGTGCATAAGAGGTTTTCAATATACTGTCACAAATTTTATCATCTTGTCTTACTTGTAATTGCCTTATGCTAAACATTGAAAAATAAATAGGAATAAGATGCCTTCCAAGTCTGGAAAAACTCATAATCTAGATGGGAACAAAGAAACATAAGAAGGTAATTCCAACGAGTCAATAGCTATAATGATGCTGAAATGCTCGGGTCGTATGAAGGAGTTAGGAGGAAAAATAAGTCCTAAAGTAGGAAATTTCCTAAATAAATTTACATAGGTGATCCAAAAAGATAACTGAAAACTCATCAAAAAAGAGAATGGAAGTGGAGTCCAGATATAGGAAATAACCTCAGTAAAACCACATAAATTGGGAGCAGGGAGTTGCAATCCATTCAGTATTGCTAGCTGCAAAACTCAAGGCAGAGAGCAGTGCAGGTGGAAGGATGAAGTTGAAGACATAAGGAGGAAGAACTCATAGATGTATTCCTTGAGAGGAATCTTAAACTTCATTCTGTAGAAAACACGTAGAAAGGGTCCAGAAGATGGTTCAATGGCTTAAGGCAACTGCCTGCCATAAGGCAAACAAAAGGTTTGCCACAAGGCAAAAAAGGTTAAGAGTTCAAATCCCAGTGCCATTCATGTTACTAAGGCCATCACCAAATGATGACTCAATGGTTAAGAAAGCTACCAGGAAAAGTAGGAGTTCTTGAGCTTAATCCTCAAGTTGCACATGATAGAAGTCATCCTAACAGCTCTGGGGCCCAGAGAGATAGCATGGAGGTAAGGTGTTTGCCTTGCATGCAGAAGGTTGGTGGTTTGAATCCTGGCATCCCATATGGTCCTCTGAGCCTGCCAGGAGCGATTTCTGAGTTGTAGAGCCAGGAGTACTCTTGGAAAGGAATGAGATGAAGATGTTAGAAGGTGGAAACGCCTTAAAATTGAGCTTGAACTAGAGGATGGTTGCAGGAAAGGAGTTAAGAACCAAGACATAATTAGAAAGAGCTATAGGGAGGGGAAAAGGGGTCAGGAGAAAACCCATAACTTTCTACTCAGGCAACCAAATGGGCTGAATTTAGAAGGACCAGGGAAAAGGTGAGGTCCCAAGTGGGGGCCTCAAGTATTAATATGCAGAATGAGTTAGAAAGCTAGAGATTTCTGTGATTTATTCAGAAAGGTTTTTAGGCTCTAAAAACTTCACAAGGTTTTCCTCTCCCCTAGACCTATCAATTCTTATACCATCTTGAGAAGTGCCGATATTAAGTGCTTGGTAATTTATTATCTCTTCCCCTCTTCACAGAGCAGGCTATTAACTATTCTGACCTCGGTGCCCATATGCTCCTCTTCACTGATGCAATGATCAATGCCTTAATAGAGCTTTTTTCCTGAGAACTTTCAAGCACCTCAGAACTCATCACAGTATATGAACAACCTAAACTGTTTGCTCTCAGTGTCTTGATGTGGTCAAGATTGCTAGGGGTCAAGGGATCTGCCATCATGATAGATTGTGTAGATGGAGCCAGTTATAACTACCTTTGCTGGGATCTTCCAGGATCCATCCAATTCTATTAAACTCTGAAGAGGGAGTTAATCAGAGAATCTCACTTTTCATTGAATGAAGCCAAAACAGTTGAGTCTATGAATTTCCATTGTTTTTAAGTGTTGCAAACATACTCTTCAATGGTTTAGGACTCCTGACTTCAAAATTCATTGTTACTGAAGATATATGAGGATACTCTGATTTGCTTAATGAGATACTTAAAAAGATATATAACTGTAGGTGTCATCCAGAGATTATACAGATGTCCTACCCTTAAATATACATAAATATGAAGTCATTTATATAAGTATATATCTACAAAAATTGAATAAACAAATCACTGAGTTTCCTGCATTCTCTTTGGACTAGGAAAACTACTCCCTTTTGGTCTTTGAACAAGGCCAATATTAACTAATAAATATGCCTATTAAAATTTGTTATTTGAATATATTGGTTACTGGTGCATGAATGGTACAGAAACTAAAATAAAATTAAGCTCTTTATGTCCCATACCATTAGCAATACTGGGGAAGTGAATGACTTCACTATATTTAAAAATAATTTTTTCCACACACACCACAAAAGCACCACCGAGAAAATAAATGAGCCTGAGCAGAGTCTATAGTTGATCCCATGACAATATACTCCAAGGACGGAGAAACCCCATATTTCTTAGGCCAAGTGAATTCCTCTTTGAATGACCCCAATATTTACTGTGCCAGGGCAGGAGGGAAAAAACAAAAATAAAAAAGTACAAAACCTCGGTTATTTTTTTTATATATATATTATTTTTTTATCTTCATTTTTTATTATTATTATTATTATTTTTATTTACCTACCTATCTTTGGTAGATTTCTCTGTTTGGGTGTGATTATTAAAATTGTTGTCCCCAGTTATACTTTTTTTTTTCTCTTCTTTTCTTTCCTTTCTTTATGTGCTATGCCATGTTTCTTATTTCAAGACCATAGCGGTTTTCGTTTTGATTTGTTTTTGTTTGTTTCTTTTTTGTTTTTGTTTTTGTTTGTCTGTTTTTCTTTGTTTTGTTTTGTTTTTTTTTTCGTTTGCTTGTTTTTTTGTGGTGCTAATCGATATAGCCGGAATCCTCACTGGATATTTGACACTTCTTTTGGTACGGGGGGAGTGTTTCACCTTCTTTATCTCCTTGATCTCTCAAAGCGTTGATGAGAGCCCCTAGAAGGATTCCGCACATTTTCAGCATATTAGTCTCTTACCCCAGCTTATTTCTTTTCTCTTTTTCAAACAAAACCATGCATCTTGAACTAACTAGTCCTACCTCCAGTTAGAGGGGGAAATAAGGGAGACATCAAGACCAAACAGGTGCAAGACTACTAGGTAGTGGGTCAGATACAGAGGGGACCACATATTCTAGCCGCCCTGAGGGTGAGGGAAGAGGAAATGGGAGGGAGGACAAAAATGGAGGTATAGGTAAAGACAATCTGGTGATGGGAATCCCCCTTGCTTTTATGTAAATATGTACCTAAAATAATATTGTCAACAATATGTAAGCCACGATGATCAAAATAAAAATCATATTAAAAAAATAATTTTTTCCAGATCGCACAAAAGGACAGAGATAAATCTAGTGGTGTGTTATTGTTGGGTCAAATTTATTTAAAATTGTTAAAAACACAAATCTAATTGTCAGAGGCATAAATCAGTGATTACCTGAGACTACTGTAGAGATTAAATACAAAGGGCATGAAAGAACTTTCGGTAGTGATAGAAAGATTTTTTTGTTGTTATTTGAATTGGGGGGAGGAGTTAGGCTTCCTGGCTTATTTCTTTATTTTATTATTTTTTTTACTTTTTGGGTCAAACCCTTGTGTGATGTTCAGGGGTTACTCCTGAATCTTCACTCAGAAATGATTCCTGGCAGGCTCGGGGACTGTATGGGATGCCAGGGATTGAAAGCAGGTCAGTGGGTTGCAAGGTAAATGGCCTACCCCCTGTGCTATTGCTATTTAGGTGTTTTTCTTGTAGGTAACAAAACGTTGGATTCAACTTTTTGATTTATTTTGTCACCCTATGTCTTTTAACTGGTGCATTTAGTCCATTGACATTGAGAGAGATGACTGTGATGGAATTTAGTGTGATCTTTTAGTAGAAGTTTGGTGTATCTTTTTATTTTTTCTTTCTTTCTTTATTTTGATTGGTTGATTTATTGGTTTCTGGGCCACACCCAGTAGCATTCAGGGGTTACTCCTGGGACTCTGCACTTAGACATTGCCCCTGGCAGGCTGAGGGGTCATATGATATGCCAGGAATTGAACCAGGTCCTTCCAGGGTCAGTTGCATGTAAGGCAAATGCCCTAGTGGTGTGCTATCTCTCCGACCTCGAGTTTGGTATGTCCTGTGGTCTGTCTTATCTTAAAGTAGATATTTCAGTTAATTCTTCAAGGCTGGGTTTGAGTCTGTAAAGTTTCTAAGCTGTTGTTTATCTGTGAAGCTGTGTATCCTTTCTTCAAACCTGAATGTAAATTTAGATTGGTGAAGTACTCTTTTCTATAAATTAATTGAGTTTTGTCACTATATTCCACCACTGCCTTCAGACCTTGAGAGTTTCTTGTGACAAAATGGCAGTAAATTTTAGGGATACTCCTTTAAATGTAATTTCCCTTTTGATCTTGCTGCTTTCAGTTCTATCCCTATCTATAGGATTTGTTATCGTGACTAGGATGTGTCTTGGGGTGTTCTTTGGATATCTTTTGACTGGTACTCTTTGGAAATGTAGGATTTAGTTGCATGTACTCTAGCTCTGGGGGTTTCTCTGTAATGATGTCCTTAATTGTTGATATTTCATAAGGGTTTTCTTCCTGTGTCTCTGGGATTCCAATGATTCTTATGTTGTTTCTATTGAGTTTATCAGACTTCTATTTTCATCTGTTTCCATTATTTGAGAACTTTTCCCATTGTCTGATAGATTGTTTTGAGGCTCTTTTACAGCCTCTTCTGTTGTATGGAGTTGTTATGTATCTCATTGTCCAGTTCACTGATTCTATCTTCTGCTGCTGTTACTCTGTTTGAGAGGCTTTCTGGTGAGGTTTTTATTTTGCCTACCAAGTTTTTCAGCCATTATTTCAGTTTGAAGTTTTGTCATTTCTACTCTCAAGTCCTCTTGATTCTTTTTTGTGGCACATTAAGTTTATTCCATGCTTTATTTGAGTTCTATAAACACCCTCCATATTTATTCTCTAAAGTCCTTCTCTGAGAAGCTAAATAGGTGGCTGGTACTCTTTTGGTTCTCAGACCTACCATCTTCATTCTTAAGCATGGTGGAGGCCTGTGTTATTTCTCCCATTGTCCTGATTTTTAGTGTATTGTTTTCTATGTCCCATGCTGGTGTTGCTGGACTAGGAGGAGTGCATGGTCATGGAGCAGAGTGGAGGGGTCACACTACACTGGCTCTTTGTCTTGGCTACTGTCACTCTCCTGGCCATAGCCAATGCAGCTTCCAGGTCCCAAAGTCACAGAGACAGATGCCCCAACCTCTTGTATCTGTGGCATAGGTTCCACAGCTCTGGATTTCCCCCTTCCAATTCTGACCCTCACCTGGGCACCTTCTCTCTCTCACTTTTTTGGTAAGTCTTGCTAATGGTTTCTCAATGTTGTTGATTTTTTTTTTCAGAGAATCAATTCTTACTTTCATTAATATTTTGGATTGGTTTGGGGTGTTCCAATTCATTAATTTCTGCTGTAAGTTTTATTATTTCCTTTCTTCTTCCTGCTTTTGGCTCATTTTGTTGGTTATTTTCCAGTTTCTTATGCTGTGCCATTATTTATGTAGGCCATTTCATCTTTACCGATGAATGTTTACAAATTCTCCTTTTAATACAGCTTTTGCTGTGTACCACTAATTCTAATAGTTTATGTCCTTATTCTCAGTTTTTTTTTTCAGCAGTTTTGGTATCCGTTTTTACTTCCTCTCTAACCCACCTGTTAGTAACCTGTTGTTAAGTAGTAAGTAGTAAGTGGAGCATTTAATTTCCATGTCTTAAAGTTATTTCTCTGTTTCTGTTTTCTATTTTCAATGAATCATGGTCTGAGAAGATAGTTGATACAATTTCTGTCCTTTTGATTCTCCATAAGGAGGTATGTTCTATGGCCCAGCATGTGATGATCTCTTGGATAATGTTACATGTACACTGGAGAAAAATGTGTGTTTGACTTTTGAAAAATTAAAAGTCCTATATATCTACTAAGCCCCTATCCCATATCATACTCCAAAATTAGTATATCATTGTTGAGGTTTAGCCTGGTTGATCTATCAAGAGCAGTTTCAAAGTCTCCATTTACTATTGAATTGCTCTTGATGTAATTTCTTTTTTGATCTTGCTACTTTCAGTATTGTACATCTATAGTTTTGTTTTTTGAATTTTTATTGTGGTAAAAGCGTATTACAAATCTTTCACAGTAATATTTAAGGCACAGAGTGACAATGAATGAGGGGCATTCCCACCACCAGTGTTATCCTCCCTCCATTCCTGTTCCCAGCATGCCTCCCATATCTCCCTCCTTTACCCCCTGTAATGCTAGTAGAACTGTTTCCCACTTGTACAGCTTGTTGTAGATTGGGTATCAATTCTGTTGTCATTGACTTTGGGTTTGGTATCTACATCTATGTTTTTTATCAGTGTAACTTGGGTATGCCTTAGTGTGTGGTTGTTTTGTTTTGTTTTTTAGTTGGTATTCTTTGGGTATCCAAGATGTGAGTGTATATACTAGCTCTGTGAACTTTTCAACAGTGATGTCTTTGACTATTCTTCTTTAGGGGTTTTCTTTTTGGATTTCTGGGACCCCAACAATTCTTATGTTGTTTCTGTTAAATTTATCCCAAAGTTCTTTTGTTATCTGTTTGTTTATTCTGAGAATTTTTCCATTTTCTGTTCATTTATTTTGACATATTTTTCCTTTTTCTGTTGTTGTCTGGAGATTTTCTTCACTTCATCTTACTGATTATAATTCTGTCCTCAGCAGCTGTTACTCTGCCATCCAATGAATTTTTTATTTCACCTTCCAAGTTTTTCAGCTTGGACACTTCTGTTTGTATTTTTCTCATTTCTGTTCTCATATATTCCTGTGTTTGGTTGGCAGTCTATTCCATTGTTTCTTTTAGCTTTTGAATATTTTAAGAATTTCCCACTCTGAACTCCATTTTAAAGAAATTATATTGGGGATTAGTATTGATTGGGACTGAAGGATTGCTGTCTCCACACACCAGGTACAGCAGGTTTTTCTACAGCTTTATCATGGTTCCTTTTGTAGTCTCAAGGTGCTTTTTTCCTATGTCACTGTCAGTCTACCCCTACTGCCATAAAGTCTCCATAGTTTACATGGAAAAGAAATTATTTTGTGGTAATGTAAGCTTTAGCCTGCTTGAGAACCATGCTCCTGGGAGGGATCTTTAACCTATGTGATTGGCTAGGCCACAGTTCCCTGTATTGTTGGGTCTCTTCCTTGGGTGCAGCTCACAACAGGTGCCCCAGTTCCCCTTTAATCTGTTTTGGGCCCAAGTCCCTTTGTTGCTGTCGTATCTCTCACAGTGGCCAGTTCCTGGGCTCTCCTCAGAATCTCATAGCCCTAGAGTCCCTTTGTTAATGGGCAGTGCTCTCCCCTCCCATGCTTTCTTAAAGCCAAGTAATATTCCATTGGTTATATGTACCACTTTTTGGCATCTACCCTCAAAGGGCTCAAAAACTCAAAAATGTCAAAAAGACATTTGCAGTTCTATGTTTATTGCAACCCTACTCACAAAAGCCAAAATCTGGAAACAACCCCAAAGAGTCAAATGACTGGGCAGATGACTAGGCAAATTCAGAGTTTTGATTTACCTTTTTTTAAATTAGTTTTTGGGCCATACCCGGTGATGCTTAAGGGTTACTTCTGGCTATGCACTCAGAAATCGTTCCTGGCTTGGGAGACCATATGGGATGCCAGGTGACAGAACCGTGGTTTATCCTAGGCTAATGCAGGCAAGGCAGACATCTTACCCCTGGTGCCACCACTCTGGCCCATAACTTAACTTTTTTTAATCTTCAAATAACTCTGTACCGTATTCCATGCCTGCTGCTCTACATTTTGAACCCCTCTTTGGTTTTGTAGAAAAATAAATAATTATCTTTCAGCAGAGCTAAGATAAATCTTGATGTATATTTGGTTGTCTGTGAAACTGCTAGATGGTAAAATAATTTTGACAAAGATGGCCTCACCAATCTTGTAAAAGTGAAAGAAAAAAAGTATATTGGCACTGACAGCAAGCTATTTATGGTACAGCATGCAAAACTGCAGGAGCTAAGACATTGCTTGCTTTTTAGGACGGCTGGGTTGGCACAGAATATACTTTCTCTGGGTATGTTCTCTGGCAGCTGTTTGGAGTCAATTTTAGGGAATAAGTATGTGACAGTGGAGGTGGGAAATGGAGATATCCTTAAATAACAGCTGTTTCAAGAATACAGTTGTTCCTTGGCAAAAAAAAAAAAAGTGAGGACACTGACAGCTTATTTAAACAGAATCTTTCAATGTGAGTTCTGTGAATAATAATTTGACGGCACCTGTGCAAAGCACATCTGCAAGCAGGATAAAACTATTTGCATTTTTGCTTTTGTCTTTAGAGTTGAGATTTTGCTTTTCAAATGCTCTGGGCATTCCTGCTGCCTAAACAGGAGTTTGTGAATGCTCAGACCCAATGGAGGATATGTAGTCATTTACATTTCAATAACATTTGCAAGATTAATCTTGTTTCATCCACCTCTGTGTGCATGGCACAGAACTTATATCTTCTGATAATAGTCACAGTTCTTTGCAATCTATAGATTGTCTAGAGATTACAGATTCAAGCATGAACTGCCACAACCAACAAGCCTTGTGAACTTACCAAACCCATGTCCTTTCAATCAACTAGTCAGAGAAAAGTGACAGTTAACCAATGTTTCCACTGTAGCCAGTCAAACATAGCTGAATTAGCAATGATATATATATATATATACTATGATAGCTATGGAATGAAGATTCAGGTTTTTTTCTACCATGTTAGAATTAAGTTTGTTTATTGACACTGAATGTTTTTTAAATAAGAACCCATTTTTTATATTACTTAGCTTCATTTAAGTTCAATAACCTTAATTAAATTCCATACACTAAGCAAAGTATATGGACCTATTCTTGGATAATTGCATATATTAAGTTGTACTTTTTTATTTTTATGAAATGTTTCCATTGTATTTCACTTATATAATTTTAAAGTAATTTTTATGTTTTAAAATATTTTACTGCTTATCTTGTTTCTCAAATATATAAAATATAAATCAAAAATATATTTCTAAATTAAAATATATAAGATTAAAATTTTTTTCATTCATAAACATTACTCTGCTAGATTTTTTTCCTGAAGAGATCTTGATATTTGCAATTGTACATGGGTGGCAAAAGCAAAATAACCATGCATCTAATCTTGAAAACTAATTATTGGGCAAAAGCAAAAGCATTATTGAATAATAATAATATTCTGATGTGTTTATGCAATAGTTGGTTTTCTCTATTAATTCATGTAAGCTTGGGTGAATATTATGTATTGCTTAGATGACACAGAATTCAAGGATTTAACACCAGATTAATTCTACACTTTAGTTTTTATTTGTAATGCAGAACTTTTTTTTTTTTTTTTTTTTTTTTTTTGGTTTTTGGGCCACACCCGGTGACGCTCAGGGGTTACTCCTGGCTATGCGCTCAGAAGTCGCTCCTGGCTTGGGGGACCATATGGGACGCCGGGGGATCGAACCGCGGTCCGTCTCCTAGGCTAGCGCAGGTAAGGCAGGCACCTTACCTCGAGCGCCACTGCCCGGCCCCCTTTTTTTTTTTTTTTTAATGTGTTTCTTTTTCTTTATTTTTTTTTAATATAATTTTTATTTTGATCATAGTGGCTTACATATTGTTGACAATAATATTTTAGGTACATATTTACATAAAATCAGGGGGGCTTCCCATCCCCAAATTGTCCTCCCTAACCCTCCGTTTTTGTCCTACCTCCCATTTCCTCTTCCCTCACCCTCAGGGCGGTTAGAATATATGGTCCCCTCTGTATCTAACCTACTACTTAGTAGTCTTGCATCAGTTTGGTCTTGCTGCCTCCCTTATTTCCCCCTGTAAGTGGGGGCAGGGCTAGCTAGTTCAAGTTACGTGGTTTTGCCTGAAAAAGAGAAAGTAAATAATCTGGGGTAAGGGTCTAATACCCCGAAAATGGGTAGAATCCTTCTAGAGGTTCTCATCATCAATTTGGGAAGTGAATGAGAACAAGAAGGTGAAACACTCCACCAGTACCAAAGGAAGTGTCAAATATCCAGTGAGGACTCCGGTTATATCGATAGGCACCACAAAAAACAGATAAAAAAATATTAAAAAAAATAAGAAACAAACAAACAAAAAAGAAAAAACAACAACAACAACAACAAAAAACAAACAAACAAAAAAAAACACGCCGTGGTCTTGAAATAAGAAACATGGCGTAGCACAAAACGAAAGAAGAGAAAGGAAGAGAGAAAAAAAAAAAATAAGACTAATTGGGGACAATAATTTCAATAATCACATCCAAACAGAGAAATCGACCAAAATAGCTAGGTAAATAAAAATAATAATAACGATAATAAATGAAGGTAAGATATATATATATATATATATATATATATATATATATATATATATATAAATGTCCAAGGTTTTGTGTTTTTTGTATTTTTGTTTTTTTTTTCCCTCCTGCCCTGGCACAGTAAATATTGGGGTTATTCAAAAAGGAATTCACTTGCCCTATGCGATATGGGGTTTCTCCGTCCTTGGAGTATAGTGTCATGGGATCAGCTCTTTGCTCAGGATCATTACTCTCCCGGTGGTGTTTTTTTTTTGTTTTTTTTTTTTTTGTTGTTTTTTTTTTTGGTGTGTGGAAGACTTCTGCTCTGTCCAGGGTGATACAGTCAGAGCTCTGTGTTTAGAGGTCTCAGTATCTGTACAGATCCTGAGGTAGGACTTATGGTGAAGTCAGTCTTTGTGAATCTAGAGGTTCCGTTACCTCAGTGCCATTTTAATCCATCTTCTGTGGTTGGTGGTCTTGGTCTTTGCACTGAACCTAGGATGGCATCTAGAATAGCGTCTTTCTTTGTGCTTCCAGAATCCCCTTTCCGTTATAATTGTCTCTGCCGGACCTTTGGAACTGGGGATCATGTAATGCAGAACCTTTTAAGGCCTGCACAAAGGCTCAGTTTCCTATTAAGCTCCCCAAAAAGTCATATTTAACTTAGTTCTATGCTAAGTTCTTCCCCACACAGAGAGTTCCTTTCCTCTTTCCTCTGTTTTCTAATAAACATTTCTATCTTCTAAGTCTTTTCTACTTCTCATTCTAAGCATATTTATTACTCAATCTTTTTATTTTCAAAAATATTGAAGAATCTGAAAATCACTGTGCAATACAGAGACCCACCATCACTGTTCCTGCATGGAGCTTTTCTAGGGGGCTCTCGCAGGATCACTTACACACCTTCACCTCCAACTGTTGCCTTGATTTAATATCCCTGTTACCTGTTTCTTTGCCTTCAGGTACCTAGTCAGTCCCATAAGCCTACTGGAATACATGGACAATCACTTACCAGGTAGAAGGTGAACAGCACCAATTGGCAATTTATATGTAGATGAAAGATATCTTTGGCTTTCCTTCTCTGCGATCCCCACTTTTCCTTAGAGAGTGAAATGTCATAGTTAAGGAAGTTGGGTTCTTTACTGGAGATCTGAAGGGGCTGCCTGTGCTCTTCCTTTACTCAGTGTCCTGAGAAGGGAGTGAGTTCTTTTTATTTTATTTTTCATTCTTTAATAATGTCTTTATTTATACAATTTGATTATAAACATGATTTTAGTTGGGTTTCAATCATATAAAGAACATCCTCCTTCACCAATGTGACATACCCATCACCAATGCCCCAAATCTCCCACCTCCTTACCCTCCCTCACCTGTATTTGATACAGGCTTTCTACTTCCCTCATTCATTCACATTGCTATATTAGTTGTCAGTGTAGTTATTTCTCTAATTGCACTCACTGAGCAGTGAGCTTCATATTATAAGTTGGACCTTCCAGCCCTCATCTCTATTGTCTCTAAGAATTATTACAAAAATCTTATTTTTCTTAAAACCCATAGGTGAATGAGACTATTCTGTGTCTATCTCTCTCCCTCTGACTTATTTCACTCAGCATAATAGCTTCTATGTACATCCAAGTATAGGAAAATTTCATGACTTCATCTCTCCTGATGACTGCATAATATTCCATTGTGTATATGTACCACAGTTTCTTTAGCCATTCATCTGTTGAAGAGCATCTTGGTTGTTTCCAAAGTCTGGCTATTGTAAATAGTGCTGCAATGACTATTGGTGTGAAGAAGGGATTTTTGAATTGTATTTTTATGTTCCTAGGGTATATCTCTAAGAGTGGTATAGTTGGATCATATGGGAGTTCAATTTCCAGTTTTTTTTAGGAAACTTCATATTGTTTTCCATAAAGGCTGGACTAGACAGCATTCCCACCAGCAGTGAATGAGAGTTCCTTTCTCCCCACATCCCCTTCAGCACCAATTGTTCTTGTTCTTTGTGGTGTCAGTCTCTGTGGTGTGAGATTATTCCTCATTTTTGTTTTGATTTGCATCTCCCTGATGATTAGTGATGTGGAGCATTTTTTCATGTGTCTTTTGGCCATTTGTATTTCTTCTTTGACAAAGTGTTTGTTCATCTCTTCTCATTTTTTGATGGGATTAGATGTTTTTTTCTTATAAAGTTTTGTCAGTGCCTTGTATATTTTGGATATTAGCCTCTTATCTGATGGATATTGGGTGAATAGTTTCTCCCACTCAGTGGGGGGCTATTGTATCCTGGACACTATTTCCTTTGAGGTGCAGAAGCTTCTCAGCTTAATATATTCCCATCTGTTTCTCTGCTTTCACTTGTTTGGAGAGTGCAGTTTTCTCCTTGAAAATGCCTTTAGTCTCAATGTCATGGAGAGTTTTACCTACGTCTTGTTCTATATACGTTATGGTTTCAGGTCTGATATCAGGGTCTTTAATCCATTTGGAAAAAGAGTGAGTTCTAACCACAGTTTACATGACCTGTAAAGAGCCCCACTCTGGATTAGATATTTGAATCCAGTCCTCTAGAATGTGCCCTGAGATGCCCTTTCTCATTGTCTCTACTTTCAATCATCCACAGATACACTACTTAACTCTCCTCTCTGCAAATTCCTAGGGCACTATCCTTAAGACTGACTTTGGGAAGGCTTTTGATTTACTATGAGGTGGCCCAGAAGCTGGGCCTAGTAAGTCCTCTTTTCATTCCCATCCTGGTCAACCTTCTTCAGAATCTCTCTGTGACAATTTTTAGATTTTTTTATTCAGAGCATTAGGGAACAGTTCCTCCATCTATATAACACAATCTATATATAACTTTGAGGTAGAGCCTACTTATATTAGCTTGGGGCCTAGAGCTGATATCTTCAGCACCCAGAGCTACTTTGCCCATTCAGAACAGGTCACTTCAGACTGCTGGACAGGGTTCAACCCCAGTGACTAAGTGCTGTGGTTCTTTTTTGCTGGAGACATTTTTATTGCTAAGTTTCCTAGCACCAGTTTGGCTTTGATATGAAACTGAGCTCTCTGGATGGACAGGCCTTATTGATAAAGGGCACCTAAGTTTGGCATGCCATTGAAACCCATGCTATAAGGCTTAGACCAAGTGCAGAAGAGAGAATGCTCCCCTCCCTCTCATTGGGTAGTGAATGGGAAAACTCTAGAAGTTCTCAGACATCTTCTTTTTTTTTACAGATGGGAATGCCACCTCCAGAATCATTCTCAATAAATATATTTGTAAAAACAGGCCAGCATTCCATGCTGAGATCCTTAAAGACAGAACCCAGACCTGAGGACCTTCTGGGTAGTGATAAGTGGCAGGAAAAAGAAAGTGTTAATGTTGCTACCTATTTTGCAAACCTATTAGAAAATGATCAAAAAGTGCCTATTAGAAAGTTATTCTGGGAACTGCACCTGATAGTCCTAGCCTACAGATGTACTTGGTGCTGCCTTCCTCTGATGTGGCCCAGCAAGTCAGCATTGGTTCTGCCCTTGGCCAAGTAGCTTTGGCATGCTTGATGGTCCCCTCATCTCCCAGGCCCCCTCTCTCTTCCTTTCTTTGAGGCAGCTGAGTGATCTGGGGCTTGCTTCCTTTGAAGGTAGCCAGGCAGCTCTAGAGACGTCTCTCTCAGAACCTCCCTCAGACTCCTCTGAGCTATTTGAATTTTGTTCTACTGGGGATGGGGGACAGCAACAATTAGTAGCTCCTCTTTCTCAGGTAGCTGCTTTTCTAGTTCTAATGAGTGGGCACCATCATTATTTCCTACAGTTACTTCTCCATTGCTCTGTCTGCCCCTGCCCCAAAGGAACCAGAACAAGGCAGAGTCATAGACTCCACTCCTTCTCAACTGCTGCAGGAAAGGCACTTCCTTAGAGTTTCTTTTTACATGAGCCTCTCTACCTTGTTACCCACCAATAAGCTCCTTGTCTGCTAAGAAAATATTGATTGTCAACCTCAGAACTAGGAAAGCTGAAAATGGTAATGTCTCAGTTTCTTAGGTTTACAAATGACTTGACCATGATTTAATTGGTACCAAAACAGCTATTTATCTGCTTCCCTAAGAAACAGACTGGGAGAAAAGCATGTGGTTCAGGAAATACCAGGTTAGTCTCACAGCTGACAGGGCTTTACTCACCCTGGAGATACCTTGTTTTTCTTAACCATCATCAAGAAAAACTGCCCTCCTCTCACTCTTAAAGGGTCAGAGAACATCAGAGAAACAGAACATCTATCAACCAAGCATGATTCTCTTCGTGGTTCATTCTACATGAAGGTCTTCTGCTCTATGTAATCATTCTGGCTGCTGCTGCTGCTATCGAAGTTACTCGAGTTCTTGAACTGTAAATCATCCTTAAAAGAAGAAGGCGGGCACACTGATGTTGCTGATGTGTTCTTGGTGATCAATTTCTACTACTGCAGTTCACCATAGACTATTGCTTACAGCTGGTTTCAGCTATTGAAAGATCTTTGGATCTAGGACATTTACTGATCTGTAATGCTGTGAGCCATTTTTCCAGACTACAGAAGACTGTGTTGCAGATTACATTTGGGATCCAAAATTTATCTACTCTCCTCAGATTATCTCAAGACTTAGGGGATATGTATAACCTCTTTGTATACTTGAGTGTAACTCTTTAACATGTATAAGCTCTATGGTATATTTTGCTTTCCCTTTTTATTTTGATATGCTATTAGAAATTCTTAGAAAAGAGTAGAGATGGTATGCATCAAATCTTTTTGTGCTTTTGAGAGAACCAGGATAGGATCAGTTGGTTTATTATCTTCCCTATAGGCCATAATAGTATCCTATGGCACTGTTTCTTTTGCATAGACACTTTAAAATTGGAAAATATTAGAAACTAAGAGGAGTTATCCATTAGGGATGAAGACTCAATAATTTCCTACTAGAAGGGGCATTCCACTCTGAACATTTGCCTTGGTGACTTGACTTGGACATCAGTCATTTATCCCTGAAACTTGGGACCAATCATGGTTCTCTGCACCTATTCTAGGAATCGACATTCTACCAGTATAAGACCCTGGATTGCTACCAACCAGCCATGGTCTGGTCTTTCCTCTCTATACCTATAAAAGTTCTGGAAATTGGAGTTCTAACAAGACATTCCTACAGAAGACGAGAGGCTCAAGATCATTTTATGACTCAAATTGTGTTTGAGGAGACATTTCCAAGGACCTTGAAGAAAGGCTATAGAGTTAGACAAATTACTGTGCCTGGAGCCTGCAGATGGCACTAAGGCAGGATGCATCATGGGTAGGGATACCCTATTTTTAGGCCAAGAAGTTTATTTTTATTATGTTTTTTGCTGCGCCTATGCAAAATATTGCCAACTTTTATCTTATGAAGCATAAAGCCATAATCTTAGAATCAAGGGATATGAATTGTTTTGTTTTTCTAGAAGTCAAATAGGGGAAGATGTTGGGTTACTGAAACTACTCTAATCAATAATTGTACTTTACCCTAGGGTGTGATCCGGTGACAGTAAATTGAATTATTTCTTACTTGGTATTCTTCTCCCACCCTAGGGTGGGACCTGACTCCTGTCAATAAAAGCAGGGATCTGAGAAAGGCTGGGGCTCATTCTTTGGACTTCTTCCACTGAGTTATGCTCCATCTTAGGAGCAGAAAGCATGGGTGATTTAAATTCCTTGCTTGAGCACCGGATTTCCTGAACCCATTTTTGTATTTCTTCACTGTGTGAATTATTTTCTGTGGATCTTTACAACTGGAACTGTTCCCCGATCCTAATTGGACTGGGGAATGGGAACTGCCTTTCCTGTCTGGGAGTTTGTTGGAATCAAATCTCACCAATCTTGACACTTCAAAGGATATTTATATTAGGGAAAAGTACAGTGTGAACTTTGTGTCAGCCAATCTGGTTAGTGGGAAGTAAGGTGTGAGCTCTGTGTTTGGGGATTAAAATAGGGTATGTGTTCTGTGTTTAGGGGATTAGGGAAAAGAGGGTGTAAAGATTAGGGAGAGCAGAGTATGTGTTCAATGTGTTTAGCTACATCTCCTTTTCTGTTTGCTAAACAAAATATTGAGATGGTTTGCTGAACACAAAAATTTAAGAACTATGTAAATCATGCTATATTGTTCTCTGCAAGAGGCAGGACCCCCAGATCAGAGCCCATTGACAAGTATTACAAGTGGCTATTATTTTGCATAGGTGCAGTAAAAGCTAAGATAAAATGTTTTAACTTAGATTAACTTTAGAGCAGGTTGACTATTCCCAATAAACATTTGGTCATACATTTCAACTGCAGGCTTTAGGTCAATCTTTAGTTCATCTAACCCCAGAAGGTTCTACTTGTAAGTCTTGGGAAAAGTACATGCTCCCTTTCTCCATATTCTTTTCCTTAGTGGCTGTCATTGTGAAACATTAGACTTGAATTCTTGGGCTCTCTCAAGTCCCAAGTTATTGTCAGAGTGGCATGAAGCTTGCCATGGTTTCATGCAAGGTTCCATATCTTCTCCATTTATATTTATAATATGTTTATAATAGAAATAGAAATATAATATAAATAGATAAATCCATATCAGTGTACCCATATTTTTGAGTATGTGGCCAATCTCAGAGCAACTGAAGCTTAAGTCAAACCAAGATGACAAATGTTCAGGGTTTAGAACCCAACTGTAATGTTCAAATTATTGCATTCCATTAACCCATTTTACTGAGAGCCAATGCAAAAATGGATATTGCCAGAAAGTACTATTGGGACACCATTTAATTATAGCTAGATTGTAGTTCACTATCCCTGATTCATAGATATAGTACCAACATTGTTCTCCAGGAAATACAGATTTAAAAAGATACATATCCCCTCTTTATCAACGCCTAGGCAACAACATTGCTCCTCAAGAAATGCACATAAAGAAATACACAAATATGTTGACAGCAAGTCACCAGTAGATTGATCTTGGAGGACTACTTCAGCTAACGAGGTAATCTGTCAGCTGAGAGTAGTCAGAAGGCAATGAAAGTGTCAATGATTTCCTGCAGCTGCTGGGCAAAGTCATGGGCTGAGATCAGTCCCTGAGCCAAGGCCGACTTGAAAAAGCTGATCAATGTAGTCATTCTAGTTGCAAGTGGCAGTCCACGGTGATGGGGTTGGGGGAAGGGAGCACAGGAGATCTTCATGATGATGCATGTGAGGGGAAACAGGAGTAGGTGGGAATGGGGTAGATGAGACAGACTGGGAACATTGGTGAAGAGAAGTTGACACTGGTGGTGGGATTGATGTTGAAGCATGTTATGTCTAAAACTCAGCTATGTATAACTTTGTAAATCACAATACTTTAAATTAAAAAAAATTGGGGTCCACACCCAGCAGTGTTCAGGGGGTTACTGTGTGTTATTTCTCTGTCCAAAAAACACTCCTAGCAGATTCAGGGGACCACATGGGATTCCAGAGATTAAACTTGGTCAGCCATGTGCAAGGCAAATGCCCTATCCACTGTACTATTGCTTTGACCCAAGATTACTATTTTTCATTTCTTAGTTGAAGTAATGGTTTTTAGTTATTAATATAACAGAATATATTACTATAACTTAGATTGATCCCATTTAAATAGAATTGGTTTGTTGAAGTTCAGTGCATTACATGCTAGATTGCATTCGCAGAATATTTTATTAACATCAAGAAGTGGTAAGAAAAGGGCTTAAAATCTGATATTTGGGTATAAATGGTTTTTGTCAAGAGTATTCTTTACAGTGGGAAAGTAAACACATTCTGGATAAATTAATCTACATTACACAAAATTATATAATTAAAATAAGCCTGTACAAAAGGAACTGAAGAATGAGTAGGAATCTTGTTGCCAGGATTAAAATAAATGAACCTATAGATTTACAATATTTAATTAGTTTGTTGGTAAAACGTCATGAGATTGTTTTTCCTCCAGGTCTAGATGAATATCTAAGAAAAGTTCCTGGGGCATAGTTTTCATTTACTTCGCAGAGATGTCTTATTGACCAGAACATTTTGTGTTTTCCCCTTTTTGTAATAATGCAAAATAATGCACAGGCAAATGTAGAGACCCACTTCTTTTTCATTACTAAACTTGTTGACCATGCCAAAGCAATGTACTTTGTTACCAATTAGCATTCTCCTTTAGTCTCTTTACCCTAAGAGAAATTAGGATGTGTGTATCAGGGTCCAGTTCAAGGCAACAAGAAATACAGAAGACATTCTAATATGCAATTTTCCAGTGGGAATTGTTGTCCCAGATAGTGGCAGGCTGATTGGTCAAAATGGGTCACCAAGGTATCTTCCATACATCAGAGCAGAACCAGACAATCTGACAGGAAGAGATTGAAATAATAAGTGCTCAGAAGAAGCTCAGAGTATTGCAGAGCTGAGGCTCAGACCTCAAAGGAGTGGCAGTCTCCCTCTCCTGCTTAAGTTCTTGTGCATGTCTAGAGGCAGATTCCAAAAGGCCTAGTAGACTTACAAGACTAAAACTAACTGCTGGGATCACAGCACAGATTCTATTGAGAGAATAACTCGGCAATAGGGAGGAGAAAAGGTATTCCTCTTTCCTGCCTTGCTGTCTCATGAGCAAGCCCTTACAGGAAGACTGGCTGGCAGAGGGATGATTGTTGTCCTGGTCAGGCCCTCCTGTACACAATGCAGGAAAGCGAGGAGGGGCAAAGGAGAGGTGAAAAACAGCAGTTGCCTCTACCTGAAAAATAAGCTGCCTTTTCCTTACCTCCTATTCTGCATCCAATTGCCTAGAATAGAGTATAGCTCCTAGCAGACATTTGCTAAATATCTTTTGAATTAAATAGTGACTGAAGGAACTGAAACACAGTTCTAGCTACAAAGCCTACAACTCCTTTCACTATCACCACCCCGGTGCTGTTTTTGAGAAGGAACAAGCCAAGAGCATCTTTTCCGACTTACTTTACAAGTTTTTCTGCAAATAGTCATAAGGTCTGAAATAGTACTAGAGAGAACCAGAAAGAATGTATACAGCATCAAAAGAAACTAATGGCTTCCAGTCTGCCTTTTTCACAACATAGAATAAAATGTTACTTGATGTCCAACTTGACAAAAAATCTTCACGAGACAGTTTAGATTATGTTTTCTGTTAGATTGAAATAAGTAAAATACATTGATGACTGTGACACAAATCTCAGAAAAGTTTCAGACACTGTTCCTTTTCAAAAAGAGACCCCTCCAAGTATATCATTGTTAGAAACTAAACAAACTTCAGTCCCTCACTGCCAAATCACAAGTAAATGAATCTTGGCATGGGGCCAGAGTGGTAGTCAATGCATAGGCACTTGCATTTCATGTGACTCCCAGGTTTGATATTTGGCACCCCATATGATCCCCTGAGTTGCATAGAAGTGATCTCTAAGTGCTGAGAGAGGTGTATATGTTAGCACTAGTGGGTGGACCCTAAGACCAAAAATAGATAATAAATAAATCAATAAAAATAATTCCTGGCTTTTGTAAGTACAGAGACACACCTTAATTTTGTGAGTATGTCACTCCTTTCTGCCCTGAGTCACAACACAACAGGCAGCCTCTGTTCTTCAAAGATTAGCTACATCAGTGCCATTCTTTTTTTTTTATATTTTATTTAAACACCTTGATTACATACATGATTGTGTTTGAGTTTCAGTCATGTAAAGAACACCATCCATCACCAGTGCAACATTCCCATCACCAATGTCCCAAATCTCCCTCCTCCCAGAAAGAAGATTCTTTCCAGATTAAAAAAAAATGTTTTACTTCCATACAAATCCACTGAACTACAGTCAGTCTTCTACACTTAAGAAGTTAGTATGCTTTTCTCTAGCAGCCCTGGTAGCCTTACACAACATTTTCCAGGGGCTGGAGAGATGATGCAGATGTTAAAGAGTCTTGCCTTGCATGTGGCCAACCTGGATTCAATCCCTGGTACCATATAGGCACCTCAAGCACAACCAGAAGTGTTTTCTGCGTATAGATCCAGGAGTAATCCCTGAGCACTACCATCTGTGTCCCCAGTAGAAGACAATACCAAAAAATAACTTTTCCAAATATATCAGACACATGGTAGAATACCAAGTCCCATGTAAACAAGAAGAGTATACAAACTGCTATAATCATGAACCATTTTCACCCAGCTTAGAGAATCAAGCTACAAGTTTTCAGTAGTGGTTGGGTTTCTATTCTCTAAGACTGAGTGGAGCTTAGTAGGATTTTCTTAAAATTGGATGCCTGGTACTCAAACTTATCCTGGTGTCACTGACATCACCCTGAAGTTCAAGGTCATGGAACAGATTTCTGTCTCTCTTTTTGATAAAAGTTGAGAATTTACCTATATTGGTTTTAAATGTCATTTATAAATTCATTAATTTTCAGTAAGAAAAAAATTGTTTTGAGATGGAAAAAGTTCTTCCTCACTTATGGAGTTGTCTGGCTGTGTTCTCTTTATGAATCATGCAAAAAAAAAACTGGGTTATTTTACATACAGTCACACTCTCAGTGGATTGTGTGAGAGTTATGGCATGAAAGCCAGATTCTCACTTAGAGAGGTAAAATGTTGGCATATTAGCAGAAAAAGCTTAAATGGTGATTATTATGGTACTAATAAAGTATCATATATAGATATAAATAATATATAAATATATAATTAAACATCTGACATGTGAATGTTTCTTTTTGGGAGACCCCTATGGGAAGAACTTAGGGTACCCCATCTGCAACCAAAACATAGTTGATTCATTAGATCAGAGTTAAGAACAGAAATCTGGAGTCATCTGAAGTCAAGTTAGATTATCATTAGTTTTAGAACCTACAACATATACCCTTTTTGTTAATAACTATTTCTTCTTATTGATTGAGGACATTTTATTTCATTCCCTCTCCCCCACTTTATTCTGTTCTATATAATCATTGCTGTTAACCCTATTGATATTGACAAAGTGTTATATCTCTAATTTAGTGACTATTAAAGGGGTCAAAGATATAGTACAGGGATTAAGGCACTCGCCTTGCATACAGCTGACCTCAATTTGATCTCTTGCATTGTTGTTCTCATTTTCCATGTCTTCAATTTTGGTCATTACAAGTGATATAGGTATTCTGCAAAGGCTTTATCATTCTAGATATGTTGGACAGAACTATAATCTTCCCACTGAGATAGTATTCCTTAAAATGAACAGTTCTTGGGAATCTGAGTTTAACTCAGAGTCCAAAGCTCCTTCTTTGGAAGCCAGAGATTGGTGAGGTCAAGAATTTAAACCCGGGATTGACCCACATGCCAGAGACCAACTCTTATCACTCTCTAGCATGGAAGATGCAAAAATTTGTGAGCACCACACTGTTAACCAAGGCCATACATGAAACCTCAGTTAAACACTACGAGAAAATATGTGTGACTTTGAGATTAATACTGTACACTTGGGGCCGGAGCGATAGCACAGCGGTAAGGTGTTTGTCTTGAATGTGCCAACACAGGACAAACCCGGTTCGAATCCCATATGCTCCCCCAAACCTACTAGTAGCGACTTCTAAGTGCAAAGCCAGGAGTAACTCCTGAGCGCTGCTGGGTGTGACCCTAAAAACAAACAAACAAAATACTGTATACTTTCTTCAATACTATCAAGTGTGGGCCTGGTGGTCACTGTGCACTAAACCAACACTTCCAACCCAAGTTAGCAATGGCCCCTATTAAAAAATTAACACATCTTGAAGTGCAGATGAAACCCTTTTGCAGAGTCTGTGAGGCCGGTATTTTAAAGATAATAATACAAAGATAATACCCATCATTTTAGCCTCATTCATTTATTTATTTGGTTTGTGGGTCATGCCCAGCTGTTCTTAGGTCTTACTCCTGTCTTAAACCCTTCTCAGGGATTACTTCTGAAGAGGCTTGTGGGAGACTAATGGAGTATCGGGGAACAAATCAGGGTGAGATGCATGCAAAGCAAGTTCTCTACCCACAGTATATCTTTCTGACCCTCTACTCTGATATTTTTATGAGAGTAGGGTGCAACATGTCTTCTGTTAAGTGACATTAAAGAACATTAAAACAATGCCATTATTCTCACTAAAAGCTTGTGTTGTGAAAAATACACCTTTCACAAAAATAAGTTATTTCTGTTCATATGTCAATATGAATATCAATAGAGTGAATCCATAGAAGCAAAAAACAAATGCTATTACTCAATTTAAAAGGATTGTTTGGAAGCTAAAATTTTAGAGAATCAATGTGTTAGATTAAAAGCTGAGGAGACAAGTATTCACTTTGAAGCAACTTCCATAAAATAGAGATTTGAAGGATAATTTTAATTAGCCAAAATAAATTCTAATAGTTTGAATCCCACACTATATGATGAACCTACAAATTCAATAGCCTATGCTCTAGTCCCCTTCTACTGGAGATAAGTTTTTCAAATGCATTTCATTGTATTTTATTGTGCCCCAGTAAAATTTATTCTTGAGTGTGGACAAAATGATTTTTAAAAACAAATATCTGGCTCTCACCTCAGGCCCAACTATTTTATTAGCTTCCTATAACAATAAGAAGAACCCTTGGCAAGATTCCATTATTCCAGATGATTTGATACTGCTGGACTAAACCTCCTCTCCAAGTCCCTGCTGGTCTGTAACATTGACTTTTTTGTGATTCTTGGCATAAAGTTGGGTTGGTCTTGTCTCTAGACCTTTTCTGTGCTTTTTACTTTTCTTGGGTGTTTCTCCTTCAGAAACCTCATGGTTTTACTCATTACTTTGTCATCACCTCTGAGTTCTCTTAAAATAGTGCTCCATTGCCATTCTATCCCCAGTAGTCCCCTTATCTTTTATTTCCTTATTAGTATTTCATGGCTGGCATTACATTATATTTATTTGTGCATTATTGATTTTTCCTACCAACAGAAATCTTCATGAGGGAAGAGGCTTTTACTATCAAACTTATCACAGTGCAATCAGAACAGAATATGTACTGAATAGTTAAGTAAATGCTTATTGGATAAGTGAGAGCAAAACTGTCTCAATATTCTTATGACTAGATGTAAATTCAACATGGGCTCCGTTTTTGGCTCTATACCAAATACCAGAATGCAGAGATGAATAAATCATGATAACATTGTACTTAGAGAAAAGGTAAAGGTAAGGTATTTGGAGAGAAGTACAAAGGAAAAAATGATTAATTGCAACTGTGATATTCAAAAAAAGTTTCCTGATGGAGGGAATACCTGAAAATGCCTAGCGATGCTATTTTGACTTTATTTTGTTTGGAGTTTGCAAAATAATCACTTTGCTTTGTTGTAATTCTAACCATAAGCATTCAAAGCTTTTGTCTTAAAGAAAACTGCAGAACCTTTGGTTCACTCTTATCAGGAATCAGTTGTTTTGATAGGTAGCCAAAGCTACAGAAAGAAGGAGGTTATTTTTTACTAAAAAAAATTTTTTTTAAAGAAATGAGTAGACAATTCTGGACCCCTAATAGATGAAGTTTTGAGCCCTTGTCATGCCCTTCATCCCAGATGGTTCTTACCTTGTAAATAAAATTAAAAAAAAAAAAAGATTAAATTTTGTAAGCTCTGATCTGGTGTGAGAAGAACCAATCAACATTTGATAAGAATCTTATATACAACACCAGATCAATACACTGTGAAAATTCCCATGAGCAAAAAAAGAAATAAAAATGAAATAGGTCAATGCACACTGTCTTCCTCCACAGTACTGTTGCAAGGAAAATCATGAATTTGAAAATTTAGCATAGAGAGAGACCTTGAATCAGAGGACAATAAAGAGAAAGGATGGTGCTGGGGAAGGAAAAGCAGAAGGGAAGCTTAGAAAAATAATAAAGTATGTGACTTATTCATACTTCTAATGTTTGAAAAAATAAAATTTTTTCAATAAAGATCTTCAAATATCACATCAATTAATGTTATACCTAAATTATTAAACATCTTTTAGATATGCATAATTTTCAATGACTTCCCCTCTTCCCAGGTTTGTACAGATTTTCCATACTATATCTAAATCACAACCTTGATCTTGATTTATTGTTCTTGTTTTGCCTTTTTAAAATATTTTTATTATAATACTGTGACTTGCCAAGTTGTTCATAATACAGTTGTTTTAAGTGGTAATTGTTTAGATACCATTCCACAAACCAGTGTAAAAATCCCTTCACCAGTGTCCCCAATTTTCCATCAACCACCTTAGCCTGCCTCCTTGTAGGCACACAAATTTATTTCATATTGCTTGTTCAACAAAAGGCAAATGGAATTATAAAAACTTAGACCAACAAGATTCAATTTGAGATAATTATTATATCACTCCATTGTTAGTTTACATTCTGCTTTTACCCAAAAACAAAGAACAAAGGTGGTCCCCGATTTTCTCTTTCTTTTCTCCTATCCCTTTCACTTGGATAGGTCTTTTTGTCTTTCACTCCATTCTCCCCTTCCCAGTTGAATTTAAACTGGTAAATACAGTTGTCAGTTTGGTGGGCCCAGAGAGAATACACGGCAAGAAACTACCCAATTCCATGATTCTCTCTCCCTTATGACTGGCTTGGTTTATTAATTCACACAGCAACCCTGCTTCAGACCAGCTCACGGGGTTTGAAAAAATGACTCATAGGGTATTTTTCAATCCATGGTGCTTGTTGGGTTTTCTGTAACTGTTTAGGCTCAGTGAGTTTGGTAAATTACTTTGGAATTTTCCCATCATATTTATTATACTACAGAGTTAACACTACTAAATAATTTTGAGGCATCAAGTAACTACAGATTTGAAACAAATTTGGTGGCTTGGCAGTTTTATAAGATTAAGTCATGGGGTTGGGAAGTATTGGTGGCCATTATTTTTTTTTTTACTTTATTGATTGATTGGTTTCTGGGCCACACCCAGCAGCACTCAGGGACTACTCCTGGCTCTGCACTCAGAAATCACCCCTGGCAGGCTATGGGAACATATGGGATGCCAGGAATCAACCCAGGCCCCTTCGGGGGGGTGGGGGGGACATGCAAGGCAAACTCCCTATTGCTGTGCTATCTCTCCGGTCCCCATTATTTTCTTTTAAGGTTTGTAGCAGAGTCAGGTTGTTTTTCTGCCAGGAAGATAGTGGTTGTAGGTTTTCTGAGGCAAGGGTATTTTGGGGGTGTATTGGTCCAATCCCATTCTGACAAAAAAAAAAAGGTACCAGAGTTTTTAGCCCTGTAGTCTGGTCCCACTTGTGGAGAGTAAACTACTTATGTTATTTGATTTCAATCTCATAGCTGACCTGCTTCTGTTGGAAGGTATAAGGTATGGCACTGGGCTATTGTGATTCATGCAGAAAGGGGAATCTATTCCCACCCATTCTGAGAATTACAGAGAATTCTAATACAGCCTGGATCAGATTAGCTGGAAAGTATCTATAGCCATCATTTTCTTTTTTTGACCTTTATTTCTAAGCCTTTTTAGACATGTAAAAGTGAGTAATATCTCATTGAACCTCATACTTTACTCTCATTTCCATCCTCAGTTCTTTCTAGAGGAACTTATGTGAAAATCCTCCCACACCAGAAATTAACTATTGCCAAACATTTCCCCTGAATGAACCAGTACAAGGTCATGTTTCAACACTAAGTGATACAACCTTGGTGCTCTTTTCTCTCTAAAATCTCATATGTTGCAATTATAAACTATAGAATGCCGAGTGACCATCTCTTGATTATCGACCTTACTATAGTCAAAGATATCTGTTATTTATCTATCCAAGACATTGATTTACCCAGGATCCCCAATACTGTCATTAAGAACACACATTTTTTTCCATGTTTTCATTTTCCCATCCACAGAATTGTTTTCCACTTCAGACTGGTACTCAAGGTTTAGAATGGTTAAATGTACAACTAATATTATACACTATTTTGTTTATATATAATATTTTTTGTTTATATCACTGAGTCTCATTGCTTTGAATTGACTTTAGACCTTCATAATTGTGGGAGGAGGATGGCCTCAACTTCTCCAACTGATACCGGTTCCCCAATAGCAGGGAATGGTAACACTGGGGTTTCAGTCATAGGTATCTACAATCAAGTAGAGAGACTGGTAGAATTATTTGGAGGTTGTTTTGTAGTATGTGTGTGTGTGTGTGTGTGTGTGTGTGTGTGTGTGTGTGTGTGTGTGTTTGACTTTGGGGCCAAACAGTCGATGATGCTCAGGCTGTGTCTAAGGATCATTCTCAATGGTGCTTGAAGATCCTATATGGTGCAAGGAATCAACCCAGGGTCAGCCATGTGCTAGGCAAACAAGATAGCCTCTGTACCATCTCTGGCCCATGTAGTCTTACAAAAATTCAGAAATTCCTTTATTGTCATGAGTATCTTATTGTCATTCTATTAAGCTTTGGAAACAACTTCTGATTGGTGAGGACATATTGGTGAGGATCTATATCCTCTCTCTTTTCCTCAAATTATTTGTTTTATTTTTATCAGTTGATCTGGAGTTACCCTTTGTTTCCATAATAGTTCCCTTTGCTTGTATTTTAACTGTGAAGATATTCTCAAGTTCTTGTGTCTGAAAAGTGAGGTCATATCTTCATTCAACTGAATGGCTACATGAAAGAAGGCAGCCACTGATGGAATAAAGTCTGCCAGCTCCTGATGTGGTCTGACAGGTACAAGTGTTTATTTCTCACCTTTTCAGTAACAAGAGCTTTATGGACTTGGAGGGGCAGTGACCCCAGTGGACATGATACACTTTTATCTCTTTGATGCTAAAATTGCCCTCATTTTCTCCTGCCAAAGGCATAGTTTTAAAATGGCAACTCACAATTCGCGTTATCCTATTTGTACAGATGTGTCCTTCAAAGTCTAGTTTGACATCTAAAACTATTTAGTTCATCCACATTCTTTAAAGATCTCAAGGTTTCCAAGGGAGCACTGGACCCAAGGGCATCTCCCGAGAGACCTAAAACAAAAGTCCAGGGGCTCCTATGACAGGAATGAGACTTCCTTCAGTAAGATACAACTTTAGAAACATATGGACACTGCCAACAAGCACATAAATGCTTCTGCCAGCACACAAACACACAAAATAAACAGTAAAACCAAATGAACAAAATTGTCCAGCACAATTCTCAATGTACTTCATGCCATAGGAAAGACCTCCTGCTCTCCTACCAAGACATAGTTTTCTCCTTTTTCTTTTGCATTCCCAACACCAGTATTGACCTCCCTCCACCATAGTTCCCAGCATGCATCCTATACCTGCACCATTAGCCCCCTGGACTGCTAGTATAAAAGGTCCATTTGTGTGTATAGATTGTTATAGTTTGAGTATCTTTGGTTTTTGGGCCACACCTGGCGGTGATCAGGGGTTACTCCTGGCTATCTGCTCAGAAATAGCTCCTGGCAGGTACAGGGACACCGGGATTCGAACCAACCACCTTTGGTCCTGGATCGGCTGCTTGCAAGGCAAACACCGCTGTGCTATCTCTCCGGGCCCTAGTTTGAGTATCTTGATTCTATTGTCGTTGACTTTGGTTTGGGTATTTAGGTCTGACAATTTTTGATTTCCACTCAATGCTCCTGAGACCGCTTGGCCCCTAGGTCCTATCCACATTTTTTTCTTTTCTCAAATTTTAGGAATACAGAGAAATATGAGGCGGAATAGGATGATCCATGTTCTATGTTCAGTTAAAAAAAAAAAAGGCAGGAGTCCATACCTAGAAGCTATAAATAAAATTAAAAGAAGAAAAAAGAAAAAAAAAGGAGCAGATGTGGCAAGTTTTTGTTTTGTTTTGCATCGATGAAGTAAACATTGGGGAAATTAGAAAGGAAATTTTCTTGGCCTAAGAGATACAGGGTGTCTACACCCTTAAAGCCTACTGTCATGAGACCAACCACAGGCTCCAGCATATTAGTTGTCAAACCCCAAGGTCTTACTTTATGGACCCAGTAAAAGTCCTGCTCAGTCATGGTTGTCAAAGTCAGTCTTCTATTATTAGAGAACTTGGTTTTTGCACAGATCCTAGGATGAAGCCTAGGATAAAGTCTTTCATTATGGACCCAGAAAAAATTCTGCTCAGTCGCAGATGTCATAGCCAGTTTTCTGTAAATAGAGATCTTGGTTCTTGCATAGATCCTAGAATGGAGGCGTAGTGTAGTTCTCTCTTTATGTGAAAATAATCAATTCTTCATGATCCACGTTAAGGATTCTTATAGACAGAAAATTTGACATAAACTCTTTGTTCTTTCGCTAATGCTAGGAAGAACTAGTTTAAAATTCAATAGGAAAATTTCTCTTTGATCTGAGACATAGAATAACTGGCAGAGTGCATGTCTTGCATGAACTATGTCCTGAGCTCAACCTCATGTAAGGCAGGGCCAGCTCTCAGCACTGTTCCCAGGATGTCACCTGCTGGCACTTAAGCATCATGCAATTGGGTCTATACCAATGGATTGAGGATTACCCGAAGTAGCCCCCATCTTTGTCTACCTCCCAATATGTTTGAGTGTGGCTCCTAAATCATTAGTATCTCAAGGTACTTACCCTGTATATATCCAGCCCGGTTGTCCAATCTAGCACCCCATATGGTCCCTTGAGTCCCCCTAGGAATTAATTTTGAGTACAGAAGCAGGAATAAGCCCTGAGCACAGCTGGATTTGACAAAAAATAAAACAAATTTTAAAATAATAATAAATTTTAAAAGTACAACTTATGTGTTATTTTGGCCATGGTTTCACTGTTAAAAAACCTTCTTCTTTATAGACATTTTATTTTCAAAGTTCTTCACAATGCAAATATTCCAAATATTTGTTCAGGACACTTTGAGCCTCTCATATGCCTAACTACTTGCTGTTGTTAAACATCTGAATTGGCAACATGAACATCTCTGTGCTCACATGTAGCCATTGGAAAGCAAAGGAACCTGGGTGGCCTGAGAACATCCCCATGGGAAGATACTCCAGGATGGCTTTGTATTACACAAGCTACATAGTGGATAAAATCAGGAAACATTTTCTTTTTATCAGGCTGCCTTAAATAGACTTTAACAGGCCCATCAAATGCAGCTGCTTGCCTGTTTCAAGTTCAAATTTCATTACTAAAATTGGTGTGGGAGAGTGCCTCCTTAGAACCTAATCAGGGCTTGCAAAGGATTTATTTTTTAAGTCGCTGCCACTCTCCATGATCATGACAGTCACTCAGGATCATTCTTTGTATTGGCAAATTAGTTTCAGATGAGATAACCTAAGTTTCTGCACTGTCAGCTGAAGTTATCACTTACAGAACTTAGTCAAAAGGAGAATTAAAAGACATATGCAAAATAATGAAAGACATTTTTCAAAAAAACCATAAAGTCCAAAAAAGTGAGCATCATCACCACCATTGCAGGGCACTGGATATATTGATTACAGATAAAAGTCTGAGTTGGCTTGAAATAATTATCCAAGAAATTGATAACTGACCACCACCACACTTGGCCCAAAACCAAATTAAAACAAATGATACATGAAATGGATTTCTCTTTCTACTAAATACAACCTACTTCTACCATTACTTACCAACCTGAAATATCCTGAGTAATAAAAATATCTTATGATTTGAAGTTTGTCTCCTAGGTTTGCCATTTCTGCCAACTTATTTCATTCTCTCATCAACTTAAAAAAGGGAGAGAAAATAATCATTGCCCAATCACTTTGTGGTTTGAACCGATACCTTGCTCTAAAGTATAATCTGGTCCTGGAGATTTTGGATGAAGAGAAAAATGGCAATGTAATTTACTGTCTTCACATTTAATTTACGCCCATGCTGAGGAAGGCCTCCCCTGGAAAATTTTCTTTTTATCTACTTACTGAGCCTCTTAAGATCATTTATTTAGCACTCTGGATTAGAAATAAAAGTAGAATACACCATTAAGAAGGACAGAAATGACTACCTTATATTCTGAAAATGGGAGCATATAAAACAGACTACCTGTCTACAGTTCTAAGCTTCAGAGTTCTGCATATTCAGTTACATCATTTTCTACGGCCCAGGGTTCTGGGTTGCATCTTTCTTAGCATGGCACCCGGGTAGCTCATGCTCCAGCTAAGGATAGATTTTATAGACAGCTATAAATCTTGCTCTCCCACTCAGTAGTTATGAAGCTAGACAAATTACCTGACTTCTCAGTAGAAAAGGAAACTATACTATGTCCTATATGCTTATACTATACCAATCTTGAAGTTTGTTAAAAAGAATTAAGCTATTTTTATTGAAATGGCATTGCATTATGAATTACAGAATTACAGACATGTATCCTTGAAGATCAATTTTGCGGCCCCTTTGTACTGACTTACCCCTAGCTTCTATCAGTTTTCTTCTGGACAACAATAATGACTCTTATAACCCAAAAGTTTATGTTTGTTTTATCTATTTCATCTGTTTATATAAAAAAGATGTGATCAAGAGCTTAAATGTTACTAGCAATAAATTTACAACAGATTTGCAAGAGGGGATTTTTTTAAATGACCTAATCTAATAAAAGAAGAAAGAGCTGATATTTATAAGAAATATTTTTTTAGTGTTGAGTAGTCATTGAAGTAATTTTATTAACGTCATAGTTTAATGTAATCAGTACTCAGTAAACATTTATCATTGTTCATACTTACGATAGTGATAGCTCTCTCACAAACAAAACAATAAAATTTCATTACTAGCAACGAACTTTGATTAAGTCTTTACAAAGCACATCTCATCTATTATTCTAATGAGCCTCACAGCAATCCTATGAGGGGCATAATCTGTTTGTCTTTGTCTTAGTTGGGAAAATGAATTTAGGACTGTGTAATAGCTTGCTAAAGGTTTCAAAGCTTCTAAGTCAACTTCTACTACCATCTTATGAGTGATGCTGGTATGGAGATAGGTTAATGGAGTTGCACCTCTCTCCTCTCAAGAACATTTTTTTTCTTTCTGTTTCCTTGCTTCTGTATTTCTTTAGAGATGTCAACTCATTATCAGATTAAAGCAATGCACAAAGGCAGGAAATCTACTTGAAATGAACTAGTCCATATTTCACATTTCTTTCTGGATGCTACTACATAGCTTGCATAAGAGTATAGTAAACAAAAAATAAATAAATAAAAGGGCCGGTGAGATGACGCTAGAGGTAAGGTGTCTGCCATGCAAACGCTAGCCAAGGAAGGATCGCGATTTGATCTCCCAGAGTCCCATATGGTCCCCCCAAGCCAGGGGCAATTTCTGAGTGCTTAGCCAGGAGTAACCCCTGAGCATTAAATGGGTGTGGCCGGGGAAAAAAAAGAGTATAGTAAACAGCGTGGTCCCATAATTTATTTACCACACTTAACTCAGTTTTAATTTGGCCTATGTGTAAACATCAAATCTCTATTCAATGAATAAAAACTTGCTACAAATTAAAAATATTTATATAGAAGAGAATTCTCAGAAAGGTGTCCCTTTCTTTTTAACTAAGATACCCCATTAAAGTATGTTTATTTGCTGGTCTTCCTCTTCACATTATAAAAATACAAAGAGCATGAATCCCTCTCTAAAAATGAATGCTGAGATAGCAGGCTAATAATAAGGCCTACATTCAAAGCAAAGACAAAGAAAGATCTCAAGAAGAATAGCCACGTAGATGGGCTCATCTATGGCAGAGCATAGAAGAAAAAGGTAACTATTGTTTACACAGTTAAGAGAACATGAGTTACTGTGCTAACAAGTGGTTAAAGACCAAGTTTGGGCAAGTGTGCAGAAAGGAGAACATAAGGAAGAGGCTCAGCTCTCTGTATCACAATAGGGAGATGAAGCATTAGAGAGGGTTGTGTTGGCAGTGAAAAGCTACAAAAGGAGGTTGGCCTTCTCTGAAAGCAAGGAACCTAATCCATTGCCAGTTCTCTTCATTCATAAGAAGTCAAAACCTTAAACCACTCGGAAGGGCCAACTTCCCCGGCATCCCCAAGGCTCATGAAAATTAGCAATTTCTGTTGAAGAGTAGAAAGAAGAATAAAACTCTTTATCCCTAGAGGAGAATCAGAAAAAATCTTCAGCATGCCTCATTCCACAGCTATACACTTGAGGTCTGGTGAGAGGCAGGGACATTTGCACATAAGATTTTTTTTTTTATGAAAACAAAGAAGTTTTCTAGCTTTATATTTTTTAGTTTTCTCAGTATATTACATAATTATTTGTTTATCTTTACTGAAGCATCACTGTATTATAATATTATCTTTCTCAATGTGCATCATTAAAAATCAACATGTTCATAACCATATAATGTTCATCACTAAATTTCTTTCACTATAAAATTTAGTTCTTAATTGTCATGCTAGCACCACACCAGCTTCATAGATTCATTCTTTTCTTTTCTTTTTGTTTTTGTTTTATTTATTTTTTTGTTTTGGGTCACACACAACAGTGTTCAGGGGCTACTCCTGGTTCTGCACTCAGAAGTCACAATCAGAAGTTGCTCCTGGCAGGCTCGAGGGATTATATGGGATGCCAGGATTTGAACCATCGTTGGTCCTGGATCAGCTGCATGCAAGGCAAATGCCCTACCACTGTGCTATCTCTCTGCCCCCCTGATTCATTCTTTTCTTGAAATAAAGTGAAAAATAATGGGTACACTGGTCAAAAGCTGAAAGTTAGTGATCTCAGGAGGAGACGGTCAATTAAGATCTTTCTTCTGCTGAAGTCACTTTTGCTGCATCCATCACCTGTAGTCATCACTTTGTCTATGGTCCTGCCTCACCACCCCTCTATGATTCTCTGCAGAGACACAAATCTGCTCAAACTTCAGGTATAACTGTATTTGGGCTGAATTCACGAGGGCACTTTTGGAGTGAGTGTAGGCACTCTCCCCTTTCTATCCTCCTTCTAGGAGACCTGGCAATCAATAACATGCTCCACAAAAGCCATAGTATCAGTACTAGTGCTTTGAATTCCTGAACAACTTCATTTGTTTGATGCTATCATCCCTAAAGAAACACACCAATGTCGATGCCAATGAACTCACTTAATTTCAGAAAAAAATGAAGTAACAGAATGAACAGCTAACAAGAACTAAACCATCTCCCATTGTTTTAATGACTTCATTTAATATAAAATAATTTCCACAAATTTGCTTATAATTGTATTTCTTTCTTTTTTCTTTAGTAAATTTTCTTTTTTCTCTACCTTTTTCATTTTTCTATCTTTTTTTAAAGTAACTTTGCTTTTACTATAAGGAAATGAATGTATTTCCTAATGATAAAATAATTAGAGATAAAATAATTTTCACAAATTTGCTTATAATTGTACTTCTTGTTTTTCTTCATTTTTATATATTAATTTTTTCTTATCTTTCTTTTTATTTTTATTATCTTTAAAATAACTTTGTTCTCACTTATCTGGAAACAAATATATAGGTCAGGCACTGAACTGGGTTGAGGATGTATAAGGAAAGTGCTTTAACTCCTCCAGGTCTTAATAATATCTCTCAGATCCTCATACAAAAATTTCTTGATTTATACTTATGATGTTGTCACAAATCCACTTAACTCTGGAAAATCTCATTTTAAGCTTGCTGAATAGTAGTAACTGGTAATGAAATTTCCTTTCACTCTAAAACTATATTGGTTTACACAATAGATATTATAGACTACCTAATTTTGAACATATAGAGGATATAAGTCAAGGACATCTCCAAGACTTTGGATTGAATAACTAAAAGGACTAAGTTCCCTGAAATGGGGAAGTTTTTGGTGATATAGGTTTAGAAAGGAAGGTCAGGAGCTGAATTCAGATATGTTGAATTTAAGACATCACTGAGACATCCAAGTGAAAATGTCAAGAAGTTGACATTTTCAGGAAGTTGAAAGATGCCTATACCTCTACACACACAGACACACACACACACACACACACACACACACACACACACGCACGCACACACACACACACACACACACACACACACACTGCAATTCCAGAAGTGACTACTAAACATAGTCAATGGTAAGCTTCCAACTGGGTATGTCACCCAAACAAACAAAAAAGTAAATAGACAAAAGAAGTTTCCCTTGATATATAAGAATAAAGATTCACTAGTTCATTGAGAAATAGCAAAATTATTTACCAGATGTGAACACCTGGGGTCTAATCCAAAATCTAAGTTCACTCATTCTGTAATTCCATCATCCATAGTCTACCTTTGCTTCAATTTCCTCATTTCCTACATTTTTAATCTTTATTCAGGGTTAAATTCAGCAAATATTTATCAATTGCCTACTCTTAATTCCACAACTCCTAATTATTAGGAAAGGTGAGAGTATATAAGTGTTTTAGCAATGCACATTATGTAAGATTTTTATGTATTACATATATATATATTTTTTTTTGTTTTTTTGGGTCACACCCGGCAATGCTCAGGGGTTACTCCTGGCTGTCTGCTCAGAAATAGCTCCTAGCAGGCATGGGGGACCATATGGGACACCGGGATTCGAACCAACCACCTTTGGTCCTGGATTGGCTGCTTGCAAGGCAAACGCCGCTGTGCTATCTCTCCGGGCCCGTATTACATATTTTTGACTGACCATTTTCTTCTCCAAACTCTAAAATTAAAATCTAAGATAGACTACTCAAACATGTCCTGTAGCTGCCTAGAGGAATAGCTCAATGGCTTTGCAAATTTAAGATTGAAAAATTTAATCCCTGATACTGCCATGTGCTATCTGACACTATCCTGACAGCTCTGCTGTCTGATTTCTGACACCAAAAGTGACTTCTGGCTGCACTGGAGAAAAAAATATGTGCAAGGCATTACAGTATAGAGGTGCAACACCTGGAGAACCTCATTAAAAACGATGTGTGAGCACCATAGCCTTCAGTAAGTATGACCCCTGGCATGAACCTATCAAAGCACTGTAAGGACTTCCAACATGTGTGTGAGCACAACTAAAGGAGTGTGACCTAGGTGAGAACTATAAATGAGTGTACCAGAACTACCACAAACCTGACATTCAACTCCTTGAGAGCACTGCAACTAAATATGCAAGCACTAAAACCAGGCATGTGTGTGCATGCATGTGGGGTGAGGTGGGGTAGAGTGGCAGTTATCCCAATAATGAAGAGAAATGTGACAATATTTAAAAAAGAACAAGAAGAATGGCCACAAGTCTGTTCTCAATACAAACTCATTCTTTTTCATGTATTGAGTATCTGGTAAGGGGCCTAGTATTGTGCTTGTTCTAAAATACAAAAAAAAAAAAATCAGACACAACTCTTAGCTCATAATCTAATAGAAGGTGATCAAGTCAAGAAAAACATATGGGGAGGCCAGAGAGATAGCATGGCGGTAAGGTGTTTGCCTTGCATGCAGAAGGTCGGTGGTTCAAATCCCAGCATCCCATATGGTCCCCTGAGCCTGCCAGGAGTGATTTCTGAGATAGACCAGGAGTAATCCCTGAGCGCTGCTTGGTGTGACACCCCCCAAAAAAATAAAGAAAAGAAAACATATAAGGGCCGGCACGGTAGTGCAGCGGTAGTGGGTTTGCCTTGTATATGGCTGACCCAGGACAGACCTGGCTTCTGTCCACAGCATCCCATATAGTCCCCCAAGCCAGGAGCGATTTCTAAGTGCATAGCCAGGAGTAACCCCTGAGCATCATCGGATGTGACCCAAAAACCATAAACCAAAAAAAAAAGAAAGAAAGAAAGAAAGAAAGAAAGAAAGAAGGAAGGAAGGAAGGAAGGAAGGAAGGAAGGAAGGAAGGAAGGAAGGAAGGAAGGAAGGAAGGAAGGAAGGAAGGAAGGAAGGAAGGAAGGAAGGAAGGAAGGAAGGAAGGAAGGAAGGAAGGAAGGAAGGAAGGAAGGAAGGAAGGAAGGAAGAAAGAAAGAAAGAAAGAAAGAAAGAAAGAAAGAAAGAAAGAAAGAAAGAAAGAAAGAAAGAAAGAAAGAAAGAAAGAAAGAAAGAAAGAAAGAAAGAAAGAAAGAAAGAAAGAAAGAAAGAAAGAAAGAAAGAAAGAAAGAAAGAAAGAAAGAAAGAAAGAAAGAAAGGAAAGAAAGAAAGAAAGGAAAGAAAGAAAGAAAGGAAAGAAAGAAAGAAAGAAAGAAAGAAAGAAAGAAAGAAAGAAAGAAAGAAAGAAAGAAAGAAAGAAAGGAAGGAAGGAAGGAAGGAAGGAAGGAAGGAAGGAAGGAAGGAAGGAAGGAAGGAAGGAAGGAAGGAAGGAAGGAAGGAAGGAAGGAAGGAAGGAAGGAAGGAAGGAAGGAAGGAAGGAAGGAAGGAAGGAAGGAAGGAAGGAAGGAAGGAAGGAAGGAAGGAAGGAAGGAAGAAAATACATATGATGCATATGATGCAATGGGCTTTCCTATGAATTTTTTCTCAGTAATCTTGTTCATCTAAGCAATGGTCAAAGCTAATTAAGAATCCAGAGATGACGAATGTCTTTGTTCTTACTGACAACTATAATACTTCAATAAATTACTTCCGGAGGAGGACACTGTCCACTTTTCATCAATTTTAGAATCGTTAAAAAAAATCAAAATGCTTTAAAAATCTGCCAGAAACAAGCTGATTCCCTGACAATAACTATTATCTTAAATGTTTCTTGATTGAAGGGTGAATCACTGAATCCAGGCAAAATAACATAGAAGAAAGTTGGAAATAAACTGACAACAAAATTAAGGTATTGAAGTTCCAGAGATTGGTATCCTGACAGCTATTTCCAGGACCATTTACCTCTTTAAAATAGAGCCCAAAATACTACCTTTGAATTCTTTTAGGGGTTATCTAAAATTTGCAGAACAGCACTTTCTGCAGTCTAGTCCTCCTTAAGAACAAACCAAATATTTAGCTGGGATACAATAAGATTTCCATCCAAAATGACAATTTCCAGCCCTCAAAGGGAAGTGAATGTAAGTGCCCTGAGGGAGTAAATCGCATCATTTCATTGTCTTGCTCATAAGCAATTACATTGTTATGGAGAAAGTGAGATCTCATTAACATTAGAAAAAGATAAATGTTTGCTTTTTCAAGGGCAATGGCAAGAGGGGAGGAAGTACATATTTTATTTGGGAAGAATTAATGCTAAAAGTTGAAAATACAAAGGGGGAAATTACTTTAAAAAGTACTCAACTGAATTAACAACCAAAGCATTTTTATAATAACCAAGGACTTACTTTCAGTGCTTTTCTTGAATAATAATGGCACTTACTATCCTATAAAAGTTATTTCTTCAGAACACTAAATAGTCTCAATTCTCAACAACCATAGAGCGGTGAGTTATGTTTATGATTGTTGCTTTAAGGCAAAGTACTTGATTGGCTTATTTAAATAAAAATCTATTTAAGAAAAAAGTTCATCTCAGTAAAAATTTCCTCTCTCCACTCTTACCATTAGAGTTTGTTAAACTGGGGGTTGCTGTGGTTGCCAGGTTGTTGCCCAGTTTCTTTCATCTGTTAGCCTGGGGGTATGGATTTAATGAGTTCAAGAAGAAAGATTGCATACTTCCTTAAAATATTTAATACATGTCATATTCAACAATGACGTTCTAAATTGATTTATCTTGCCAACCTATGTAATTTTCAAATATGTGAACAGACCTCAAAGAACAATGTTGTTTTTTGCTGGATAGACAGTAATTGCAGATGAGGTGTCCGTTAAGACTATGTTTTTCTCTTTCGAAAATTTTAAACGTTTGAACCTAATAATAGTTAATATCCAAACAGAAAACATTAGCAATGAGATTAGCCAAATGAAATGTTCAGTTATTGTATGACAGAAAATGCTAGCATCGTTCATTTCTACTGTCCAGCAACATAAAAAAAAAAGAAAAAAAAAAAAACTACTGCAAGGAGCTGGAGAGTTAGTAGATCGGTGAAACCTCCTAAATAAGCTGTGTGCCATTTTGATTTGATCCTCTGCACCACTAGGAATAATTCCTGAGCACAAAATCAGGAGTAAACCCCCCAGCACCCAACCTTCAGGCCCTAACCCCTAGCTGGGAGAGGTACCTATAAAAAGAATAAATGGAAAAGCAGGCATATCTCCCATTCCCAGCTTTATTGACAGAATAGGTGATGTGATTTTTAAAATAAAGTTTGAGAACAAAAGGAAAAGCTATGCTTGACTTGACATACTTTTGCAATGACTAATTCTTCCAGGTAAATTCTTCCAGAAAGTATCTAGCCATGGCAGTAGCATGGCAAGATGAAGATGACATTTGGGGGATGCCACAATATATTTATGCTCTATCTTCTCCCTGAACTCTCATGATATCAAAGATTTCTTTCTACCATGCCCAGGTCACAAATGAACTAGAAATGTGGGACCAAGAAACAGCTCAGTGATAGAGAACTTAGCTGACATACGATAGAGAATTAAATCCCTGGTATCAGTATACATGCCAAGTATAATTCTAGTAGCGCTGCAGTTGTAATCTCTCATTACAATGACATGTTAGCTTACAAATTCTCAACAAACTGTTATGTACAGGTACCACTTTTAAAAAAGAAGCATGTAAGCATTATAACCAAAGGTGTAAATACGTGCCATTACAACCACAAAGGGAAGAGGGAGATTTTTTAAAATCAAAGGAAGAACATTAAAATGAAACCTGACAAAAATAAATCAAATGGTCCTTAGTATGTGACTAGATGTCACTAACTCCTCTGTGGGGATAAAAGAGTAATCACATCACATAAGGTTGCTCTGTTCCTTGTATACAGCCCTTCTATCAATTCAAATGGGGAATTGATTGCTTGCCAAATCATTATCTGATATAGCACATAAGTATACAAAGCATGACCATAAAATATCAGAATGAATTTTAAGAAAGACAAATAATCCTTAGATATACTTAAGAATATTTCTGTAAAGCATTTTATCCCAACACACTTGGAGACTGGACAATTATCCTCCAGCTCCAGATTTATATGAAATTCTATCATTCTATTTATGATTGCAGAATATCAGTATCTCCAGTTTAACAAAAAAGTGTGTTTTATTTTTGAAATCTATTTAAAGTTGCTTAGAGTAACAGTAACTGAAGTTTTGGCCACAATATATTACTCATCTTCTTCTTCCAATGTCTAATCATCTGGGTACTTCATGCTCAACTCATGCTTATTAGAGAATAACATACTTCACTGCATGGTTCCACAACTAATTGTGAAGACAATGCTCAGAGTTTTAAAATAATCATTCTCTCTAGATGTCCACTTGAGTGAAATAGCATCAATTCTCTATGTGTAAAAGCTAGCATTAAATATATATATTCCTTATTTATAGCCAATATAGCCATATTATTCCTAATATGAATCCATTTACTCTATTTGGCTAGCTACAACAGTTGATTTATTCAGACTAATTCTATTTCAAAATCCTAGTATTTCTGTTCATAATGGAAACAAACAGACTAATCTCTTATTTCGTTTTGGCTTCTAGGAGTAGTTATCAAGCATCTATTGTAAAACATTAGAATGTTAGTTGTTATTTTAACATAAAATAAATGTTTATTGGGACTAACAAAAGTATATCATGTTTTTTTATAAAATTCATATTAGACAGCAAATATTTTAGACTTTGTGGGTTGGGCAGCAAAATTGAATATATTATGCATGTTGATGAAATTCAAAATTCAATCAAAATCATTTTAAATATGCCACAATCCACAGATGCTGCTATTCTACCCATCGGCCAGTGCCACAGACTCATTTTACTCTCAAAAGAGAGAAAAACCAAGACAATAAAAGTCATGGGCATACTGGTCTCTAATCTGATTGAACTGGGTGCCTTAAAATGGGAACAGGGCAAGTCCCCTAGCCTACTGAAGCCTTCACAGCAGTACACACATCCTAAACCACTGCTGTGGCAATGGGCCAGCTTAATTGCTTTACCACTAATCTCTACAGAGACACCTGATGGCAAAATCTCTATTATGCTGATTGGGGGCCTGAGACCTCTGGGATTTCTGAGATCACTAAGTCAGGGAGCTTCCATATTCCAGAAGACCTGGTAACCTCTGCCATGTCCATACATTGACCCAGCTCCATAGATTTTCTGAGTCCTGAATTGTTCATCACTTCAATAACTGACATACTGACATCCCAGTAGGAATGTAAAAATATCAGATATAAAATATTAAGTCCATCTAAGCTCAACAAACAAAACCAACAACAGAATACGTAACTAATAATACCTTAGTAAACCTTCAGACAATCATATACTAACCCCATTGTGAGATGTGACAATTTTTATCAATTTTCTTTCTAATGAAGTTTTCTTTGATAACTTTACTACTATTTAGTTGTAACAAGCAATATTAAATAAATTATTCATACCTGCCAAACGGCAGAGTTGGAAAAGGGTAGAAAACTGGGGACAATGATGGAACATTAAATGCCAGAATTCGCTATATTATAAACCATGGTGCTGAAATAAAAAAAAAGTTATTAGAAAAAATAATTTAAGATGTTTTTTTAAATAATGAAGATGCACTAGTGAAAAGAATAAAATTCTTGGGTGTGGCCCCATCCTCCCATTCTTCCTGTGTAATCTGATCTCACCTGCAAGACCCCGCCCACTTTGGGGAGGGGTCTTGGAAAGGGTATGTAAGGCTTTGACTGGAGAGGGTTAGGGCTTTTGGGCCTTTGCCAGCAAGGAGGTCAGAGGGAAGAGGGCTGAAAGGAGTTAAGACACAGGGCAAGCTAAGAATGGCATGCGTAAATGGTTAGCAGCCACATCTGTTGACTAGGGCTGAATAAAGATGTTATCTCTCATGAAGCCTGCCTGTGAGTGAGTTCAATACCTGCCGCGACCACCTAAAGATGATGATCTGACAGTTAATGGAGGATGGAGCCACGTGATTCTGAGCCTAAGGATAAAGTCCTCCATGCACCATCCAAGTCCATCATAAGGGCTTAATGCAACACTTGGGGAGGGTGATATTTCACTTAATTGGAGCCATAGTTAATTTTTGTCATTAATTTTATTGTAAACACTCACTTGTAAAAACATTTTTAACTTGTGGACTAGGAAACCTCACATGGGGCTGGACTTACCCCAAGTATCACAATTTGCCAATTTCTCAATTTGTAGTGGAGAGTCTCCATAACTTGAGTTCGCTTTCCAAAAAGAATGGAGGAAATCTGATATAATTTGAATGTATTCCCCAAATTAAAATCTTTGTAAAATTCATGATATCAGTAGGTGGTATCTTGGGGGTATGGAAGGTAATTAGGTCTTAAGGATGAGACTCTTGGGGACTTAAATTAGACCTCTTATAAGAAGCCCCAGGGAACCTCACTCTGTCTCTCTCATTCCCTTTTCCTCTCTGTCTTTGTCTCTCATAGAGTACAAGAAGTCTGTGATCTAGAAGAAGGGCCTCTTTCAACCATGCTGGCACCCTAATCTCAAAACAACTATCAAAAGAATTTATTCCTATTTTTTCTAAGTTTGTAGAGAGCAACCCGAATAAACTAAAACAAATCCCTCTGCATTGCATCTTATTCAGTACACCGTTGTGGATGTTCAGTACCCTTGGCTCCTTCATGGCACATATGCTTGGAACCTGAGTTTAGAGAGTCATTAAGGAGGATTGGGAGAGTAGGCTTAGACATTTAGAAAGCAACTCAGAATTATATTATTTCATTAATTAAAAAAACAAAAAAATTCCCCACATTTTAATATGTTAGAAACTATACATCTTACAATCAATAATTTTATTTAACAGCATTTTTTTTCTTTTCTTATTGAGAATAAAACAATGTAGATACTTATAATTGTTGGCATCTGAGCTCCCCAGAAATATGATATTTCTCATTCACAGCAGCAGTTCAGCTCCCCCTGGAGTCTCTTCACCCCTGCCTGAGTAACCGCCTGTCTAATTAGGCTTATCTTCTGCCTTCCTATGGTGCCTCCAAAATGGCCCCTTTTGGAAATGTCAGTTCCTGCAAAGATCTGGGATGATCATCAAGAAACAGTCAGCTTGGAATTTCTTGGCAGACTGTTGGATGTAATAGGGTCTTGTTTAAAGATATACTTTCTTGTAAAATTGGAGTTTCCCTTAAATTATTTTTAAATTATTTTTCTCTTTTCAAACAGGAGGGAGATAATTCATGGAGATTAGCACAACCAGCATAGAAACTCTTTCTTCTGGATTAGCTTCCCTGAAACTGGCTCACAACTGAATTCCCTTGACAACTGCCTCTTCAAATCTGATGCCAGGCGCCACCTGGTGTCCACATCAAGTGGCACAAGAAATAGGTCTCGTGAAAGAAAATTTGAAGCACCAGCCAGATGAAAGGCAAAGAATGAAATAAGGAAATTAGGACTATGAACAGATAAAGCATGACAACACAAGTATCTATGAACAGAATGTGACTTATATTATTTTTTAAAACAAGTGACCGTGGACATCAGAATTTCATTAGAACTCTAAGTTCAAGCATGTTAAATAAATTTGCAAGGTCACATGGCTGCTAAATCGAAGAAATAAACTACACATTTTTACTTCATGCTGTTAGTGTATACAATGAATATTAAATAAATGTTTAAGAAAGTCTGAATTTGTATACATACAACTACACATATAATTATTGTTCCCCATACCCTCCAATAAATCAGCATTTCCATTTCCTGTAGCATCTTCTGGTAAGTGGCAGTTAAAGCAGCCCTAAGGAGGTTGAATACTTTAAGTATCTAGTCCATTTAGTCAGAGGCATGAAAACATACAACAGGTCATCAAGGTCTAAAATTCTTGCTTCTGGAAATGAATGTGGTTGCTCCTAAGCAACATTCTCCTGAAAGTTTTTTTATAAAAGTTTGATACCAATCTCCTCATTTAATCTCCTGGACTCGCCTCAAATTAACCATTTACCTGTAAAAGTCAGGGTTTACAAAACTATTTGTAACCTTGTGTGGCTGCCTGAACTTTCCATCTTTGTGCCAATGCCAAGAATTGCTTCACATCACTACAGCCACAATTTTCCCATTCCACAGCCCTCTCAGCCATCCATCTCCCCAGGACCATTCACAGATGGGGCTTGAGCCAGAAATGAATCACAAACATAAGGAAAGAAAAATGGATAAACATATGGAGGAAATAAAACTCTCCTGGAAAGTGACAGAATTTATTTTCACTCTCCAGGAGCTTTCTTCCAGACATGCAAACTTCCACCTTCTTGAAAAAGCATCTGGAAGTTCAGAATTATTTTCATCTGGCAAGCTCATGAACTGTGACTCCAATATTATGTATCTATTTTCTTACCAAAGACTTTTGAGAGCCCTGCAGAAAGAACATTTTCTCTCATCTTTTACCATCTTCACTCTTGAGAGATTTAGGATTAGTTTAGGCAAACCCATAAAGAAAAAATTAATGATAATTTGAACCACAGAAAAGCTCTGGAGTAAATGAGATATGTCTAAGAAAATTGTTAAGAGATCAGTGTAGAGGGCAGGCTTTTATGACTCTTATGGGAATACAGGCTTTAAACTTCGTGTAAATAAAACTTAACATGAAATATAAGAGGGGGTATAGAAGAGGAAATAAGAGAATCACAGTATAGGAATTGGAGAGATAGTACAGTGGGTAAGATGCTTGATTGGCACATTGCTGACCTGGGTTTGATCCCTGACATCTCATATGGTTGCTGGAGCACTACCAGGAGTGATTCCTGAGTTCACGGCCAGGAAAAACTCTTGAGCATTGCCAAGTATGGCCACAGAACAAAATAACTTGTTAGTTTCTGTTAATGCACATTTTTAAGTGTATTAATGAATGCACTTAAAGTTCTGACCAAGATAGACTAGTTATCTTACCTTTCTGAGCTCAGATCTCCTCACTCATAATGGTAAGGAATTTGCCTGCATTGAAATACTTGGGCCTGTGACCCAGCAGAAAACCCAAAGCAAGTTACCTCACCTCCCTCCACCTTATTATTTTATATACAATTTTATGTGTGTGTTGTGCTTTAATTTTTTAAATCTTTATATTTCAGGGATAATGGAAGAAAATAATCCAGAGAAGGAAAAGAAAGGGTGGGAGGGGTAGTAAACAATGAGAAAAAGGGGGGAAAGTAGCAAAGCACATTAGAAAGAACTTTTAAATGGGATGCCAAGTTCAACGGTGCTGCAAGGACCTGAGGATAATAAGAAGTGATTTGTGGATTTGGCAATTAGATCATTTTGATCTTTCAACCAGCAGTTTTAACAGAGCAGTAAGGGTGAAATCTGATTGCAAGCAGCTAAGAGAGGGTAAGTGATGAAGTGGAAATAGAGGGTTGGCAGAGCTTATCAGAAGGAAGCTCAGCAGTCCAAGAAAGAAGGTAGAAGAGAAACTGCAGCTGCAGAGAAAAATTATGGTGAAACTAAAGGAGCTTCTATGAGGGAATGCTTGTTTCCCAATATGTATGTGGAAATATAGTCCCCAAATTGATGCTGTCAGGAGGTAGGGAAGGGACTAAGTCATGAAGCAAAGTGCTCAGGAATAAAACAAAATCTTCCAGAAACTTCCAAGTCAAAGTAAACATTCCAAGACTAAGACAAACATTTTTCTTTTCCTTTAAAAAATTATATTAGGGGCCAGAGAGATAGCACAGTGGTAGGGTGTTCGCCTTGCACGCTGCTGACCCAGGACAGACTTGGGTTCAAACCCAGATATTCCATTTGGTCTCCCTAGCCTGCCAGGAGTGATTTTTGAGCACAGAGCCAGGAGTAACCCCTGACTGCAACCAGGTGTGGTTCAAAAACAAACAAAAAATCATTTTAATTTATGGAAGTTATTCTAGTGCTTAATTTTAAAGTATAAATATTTAAAATACACACCACCATTGTAGTGGCCAAGACCCTTCATCTCAGTCCCTATGTATCTTCCCTCACCCATCCAATTGCTGAGTATTAAATCTGGGTCAGCATATACAAGGCATGTACCCCTATTGTATTAACACTTTGAACAAGACAGAAGACTTTTTAATTTAAAGATGTAGAGGGAGCCTCATCAAAATTTCCATAGCATTGCTCAGAGACATAAAAAATACTTCTAAATTTTGAATGTAATCACAAAACTCTGAAAGAGCAAGACTAGTTTTCCCTTGTCAGCAGTTCCATCTGTCCCCATTTATCCAAGGCATATCTCATCCCCAAGGCTAATACTTTAAACATTCTAACTGGACCTTAGAATTCTACCTCACAAAGAGAGGATAAGATAATGGACAATGCCTAAGGCAAATGGCCAAACCAAAAGGATCCTTGCCATTCTTGTATTCTTTAAAACAGGGGTCCTCAAACTTTTTAAACAGGGGGCCAGTTCACTGTCCCTCAGAACATTGGAGGGTCTGACTATAGTAAAAACAAAACTTATGAGCGAATTCTTATGCACACTGCATATATCTTATTTTGCAATGAAGAAACAAAACAGATACAAATACAATATGTGGCCCGCAGGCCATAGTTTGAGGACCACTGCTAAATAACAATCTTAGCAATCAGTAAGAAATACAAAGAACCTTCTAAAGTTTATACAAAAACTTAGTTTTCCTTTTAACACACACACACACACACACACACACACACACACACACGTAGAATTAATTATTAAATATAAAGTCCTTGGTGGTACTTGGAGTCTGCCTGGCACCTGATGCTTCTTTAGGCAAGCGGGTCTGAGGGTTCACGGTGATAGTGAGGAAATAACCCGTAGCAGTCATAAAGTTTTAGGAGACAAGGTTTATTACAAGGCCCTCGTCACCATGTGTGGCTTCCAAGCTAAACAGCCTCTGCATTCATCCTGTTTCTAATCACTCTGTCCTGATGAACCTCTCTAGAAGAATCTCTCTCTCGCCCCTGAGACAACCCCTTAAATTGCCAACCAGACTCCTCCCAGCTATGGGAGGATCTCCCTCTCCAGGTGAGATAGGCAGGAAGTTGGGGGAAAGGGTAAAACACAGATACAAGCACATACACACACATACACACACACACACACACCAAGCCATATTAACTATATTAAGTTTTACCCATGTAGGAGCTCCTTTTCCTACTATTTTACTTACCAATAAACTTCATTCTAACTCTGAGTTTGAACATCACTTTCTACTCAATATTTTTGTTCTTGAAAATATTGAAGAACTGGGAACTCGAGACAACCACAGCGATCCACCAGCACTGCCACTGCATCAACTCCACAAATAGCCAAGGCATTTCTGAGAAAAAATTAAGGAGTCATCAGAAGTCAAGACAGATGCTAATTTTGTCTTATAATTTAACATGAGCATAACAGGGGTCAGGATGTAAGGCCTGAGTCTTCTTCAATGTAAATGCTGGCCTAAACTCCAGACAGTGGTTCCCAAAGGTACCAAGTCACACTCAGTGATAAGTGGCTAGAATAGCAGGACCAGATATCAATGAAGTATTAATATTAATTCCTTAGATATAAAGGGGAGTGGATGGATAAGTGCAGCAGGTCTCTGCTCACTATGCCTATTAGTAAAGGCAAAATGTATAAGCAACAAGATTTGAGAATCAATATAAATTCTACTTGTTAAGGTCCTGAGTCGAAGGAGGAGACCACACAATTGGAGTAAAGCAAACAAAAAAAACTTAATTCTATCAGCCACAAACTGACTGGTCAGAACTGTCTCCCAGAGGAAACAACCCCCAGCCAAGGTCACAAGCCAGTATATATATATATATATATATATATATATATATATATATATATATATATATATATATATATATATATATATAAAGGGATGAGTATAGGGAGGTTCTAGCTTCTGATGATCTTTAAAATGATTGGCTGCTGTCTAGAATACATTCCTACTTGCTCCCTCATGTCCCTCCAGATAGGTTATCTGGTATGGCTAGGTAGCTTGGGGCAGTGTTGATGGAAACATAGTTTTGAGAAAGAGAAGCCTGAGAGATTTACAACATGCGGTCCCCTACAAAATGGCATCCCTCCTTGTTCAGAACTCAGGACACCACACTAATTTTCTCACATATACAAAATTGGCCCCAACTGAGCTATGCGTTTTCAATTTGGAGAAATAGAAGCTTTCGTTTCTTGATTCCTGTAAATATGGATCTTTGTTATCAACTTTCATTAAGGTCACCTTTAACTCAAATGTAGAAGAAACATCCTGAACTGCTTTAGTTTAAATGGCAAGGGCTTTTTTTTTTCTCTTTCTTCCTTCCTTCCTTCCTTCCTTCCTTCCTTCCTTCCTTCCTTCCTTCCTTCCTTCCTTCCTTCCTTCCTTCCTTCCTTCCTCTTTCTTCCTTTTCTTACTTCCTTCCTTCCTTTCTTTCTTTCTTTCTTTCTTTCTTTCTTTCTTTCTTTCTTTCTTTCTTTCTTTCTTTCTTTCTTTCTTTCTTTCTTTCTTTCTTTCTTTCTTTCTTTCTTTCTTTCTTCTCTCTTGCCCTTCTTTCTTTTTCTCTTTCTTCTTTCTCTTTTGCCCTCCCTTCTTTCTTTCTTTCCTTCCTTCTTTCTTTCTTCTCTCTCTTGCCCTCCCTTCTTTCTTTCCTTCTTTCTCTTTTTCTTTCTTTCTCTCTCTTGCCCTTCCTTCTTTCTTTTTCTCTTTCCTTTTTTATTTTTTTCTCTCTCCTTTCTTTTTCTTCTTTCTTTTAAACACCATGGTTACAAGGTTGTTAATTATATAGTTTTTTTCACAGATAGAGTTGTTCATGATTGAGTTACAGTCATACAATGTATAACAAGTGCACCACCAATGTCAACAGTTTTCCTCTCACCCTTCCTGATTCCCTCCTCCCTCCCACCCACCCTCCTGCCTGCCTTTACTCCCCCCTCTCTCTTCCTTTTATTTTGTGACATTGTGCAAATGAATGCAAATACTACAAATGAAGGGGTGCTATAAATGTTCTTTCCATTATTAGACCTTCTCTACTCTGACTACACTCTCCGCTCTTTGTGACAAGCTACCTATCATGTAATAGTCCTCCTGGTTTTCATTGCTATTGTCTCTGGATATTATCCCCACACTATCTCTTACCACATATACTCGAGTATAAGCCAACCCGAATATAAGCCAACCCCCTAATTTTACCCTAAAAACTGGGAAATTTAGTGACTTGAGTATAAGCTGAGGTGGAAAATGCAGCAGCCACTGGCAAATTTCAAAAATAAAAATATATACCCAAAACAATTACAATAATTGAGGAATCAGTAAGTTAAATGTTTTTCAATATTTATTGCTAAAGAAAATTGTAAACTAGCAATAATAACTTTAAAATTTTAAATCAGGGGTCTCAAACTCGCGGCCCGCAGGCCGTTTGCAGCCCTCCATACAACATTTTGTGGCCCTGCCCTAGAAGAATCTTTTTTGTTTTGTTTTGTTTTAGTTGTTTGTGTCACACACCCCAATGTTCAAGGCTTACTACTGACTTTGTACTCAAGGATCACCCCGACTTTGCCTCTTGTGGCCCCCAGGAGTTTGAGACCCCTGCTTTAAATAAAGTGCAGAAAAACATAGCTTAACAGGTAATTAAGCTAAATCACAAAGGTTAAAATACTTCAAAACTGGATTCCTCCTCCCATGACAGTCATCTCTCTCAATGTATACACACACATATATATGTATATGTATATATATGTATATATATGTATATATATATATATATATATATATTTCAAGCTTCTCTCTTCCATTTCTTCCTTCAGAACCAGTGTATCCTTGTTGAGTTTCAACCTAATTGACCTATCAAGGGGTGACAGGATGGTTTTGAAGTCTCCCATTATTATTGTGTTGTTTTTAATATCTTTTCTCAAATCTGTCAACAATTGTTTTAATATTTTGCTGGCCCCTCATTGGATGCATATATGTTTAGGAGTATAATTTCTTCCTTTTGTACATATCCCTTGATTATTAAGAAATGTCCATCTCTATCTCTTATAAACTTTTTAAGCTTAAAGTCTATGTTGTCTGATATTAGTATGGCCACCTCAGCCTTTTTAAGAGAGTGGTTTGCTTGAATGATTATCCTTTGACCTTTGACTTTGAGACTATATTTGCTTTACTATTCAGATGTGTTTCTTGCAGGCAGCAGAATGTTGAATTCAACATTTTGACCCATTTTTGCCACTTTATATCTCCTAATTGATATATATATATGTATTTATATATATGTTTATATATATAGTCATTGACATTGGGAGAGATGATTGTCATGGTATTAATTGTCATCTTTTTGTAGAAGTTTGTTGTGTTTATTGGGTCTGCCTTGACTTAGAGTAGACTCTTCAGCATATTTTTTTAAGGTTGGTTTTAAGCCTGTAAAATTTTTGAGCTCTTGTTAATCCATGAAGCTGTGTATCCTTCCCTCAAACTTAATGAAAGTCTGGCTAGAGGGAGAATCCTTGATGAAGCATTCACTTCATTGAGTCTTGTCATTGTATCCCACCGCTGTCTTCAGACCTTAAGAGTTGCTTGTGATAATTCTGGTGTAAATCTTAAGGATGCCTCTTTGTATATAATTTTATCTTTATGATCATGCTGCTTTCAGTATTCTATCCCTATCTGTAGTTTTTATCATTGTGACTATTATGTGCCTTGGGGTGCTTTTCTTTAGATCTCTTTTAGCTGGTACTCTTTGGGCATCCAGAATAAGGTTGCACACACTCTTTTGTTCTGGGAATTTCTCAGTAATTATGTCCTTGACTGTTAATTCTTCATCAGAGTTTTCTTCCTGAGTATCTAGAACTTCAAGTTTATTATATTCTTTCTATTGAGCTTGCCCCAGAGTTCTATTTTCTCTAGCCTCTTTTGTCATGTGGAGGTGTTATGCAGCTCATATTCTATACACAGATTCTGTCCTCAGCTGTTGTTACTCTACTGATAAGGCTTTCCAGTGAGGTTTTCATATTCACTTACTATGCTTTTCAGCCCTGATATTTCTTTTTTGAGGGTTTTTCATTTCTACTGTCATAACCACTTGAGTTTTCTGGGCTGGTCCTAAGTTTGTTGAACATTCATGAATTTTTCTCTCTAAAGTCCTGATCAGAAATGTTATGCTGGTGGCAGGTATTGGTTGGGTCTCCAGAACTAGCTTCTTCAGTCACAAGGTATGGTGGTGTATGTGTAGTTTTCCCATTGTGAACTTTGATGTTCAGTGCTCTTATTAAGTGTTGTGGTATAGTTCCTTGACTGGAAGAAATTCGCAGCCATAGAGCAAAGCAGAGTGATTCTGTTCTCACTCTACTGAGTTCTAGCTGAGGTCTTCCTCATTTTAAGTCTTGTGATGCTGTGCTGGGCACTACCAAACAAATCCCCCCCCTTCTGCTTCAGCCCTTGGTGGTGGGGGTTGCTTACCTCATGATACTGTTCTGGGTGCTGCCAAATAAACACCCCTATCTGCCTCACTCCTTGCTTGTGGTATCACTTACCTTGCAATTCTGTCCTGGGCACAACCAGACATTCCCTTCTGTCTCAGTTCTTGGTGGTGGTGGTTGCTTACCTTGCTGGCAAGATTTCTTCAAAGCAACATTTCTTTCTCCTCTTGTATTCTCTGATTCTTTCTTCTTCCTTCCTTCCTTCTTCCTTCCTTCCTTCTTCCTTCCTTCCTTCCTTCCTTCCTTCCTTCCTTCCTTCCTTCCTTCCTTCCTTCCTTCCTTCCTTTCTATCTTTCTTTCTTTCTTTCTTTCTTTCTTTCTTTCTTTCTTTCTTTCTTTCTTTCTTTCTTTCTTTCTTTCTTTCTTTCTTTCTTTCTTTCTTTCTTTCTTTCTTTCTTTCTTTCTTTCTTTCTTTCTTTCTTTCTCTTTCTTTCTTTCTTTCTTTCTTTCTTTCTTTCGGGGGCCACACCCGGTATTGCTCAGGGGCTACTCCTGGCTATGTGCTCAGAAGTTGCTCCTGGCTTGGGGGACCATATGGGACACCGGGGGATCGAACCGCGGTCCGTCCAAGGCTAGCGCAGGCAAGGCAGGCACCTTACCGTTAGCGCCACCGCCCCGGCCCCCTCTTTCTTTCTTCTTTCTTTCTTTCTTTCTTTCTTTCTTTCTTTCTTCTCTTTCTTTCTTTCTTTCCTTTCTTTCTTTCTTTCTTTCTTTCTTTTCTTTCTTTCTTTCTTTCTTTCTTTCTTCTTTCTTTCTTTCTTTCTTTCTCTCTTCTCTTTCTTCTTTCTTTCTCTCCTCCTCTCTCTTTCTTTCTCTCTCTCTCTCTTTCTTTCTTTCTTTCTTTCTTTCTTTCTTTCTTTCTTTCTTTCTGTCTTTCTCTCTTCTTTATTCCTTTTTTCTTTCTTTCCTTCTTCCTTCCTTTCTTTCCTTCTTCCTTTCTTTCCTTCTTCCTTCCTTTCTTTTTTCTTTCTTTCTTTTTTTTAAAGCAACATTCCTTTCTCCTCTTGTATTCTCTGATTCTTTCTTTCTTATTTTATTTTTGAGCCACACTGGGTATGATATGGACTGACTCTTAGCTCTGTGCTTAGATCACTCCTGGTGGAGCTCAGGGGACTATATATGATGCCAAATATCAAACTGTGTAAAATAAACACATTCACAAGTGTTGAGACTGCCCCAGGCACCATGTTTTTAACCCTTTAGGCAGACAGGTCTGATGAAGCAGAGTAGTGATGGAGAAATAAAACAACAAGCATTCAGGAAAAATTCATCAGAGTCAGTCTGCTTTTTGCTTCATGGCCTTTCTGCTATGTGCTCTCTCTGTGCCCCCTGCTCCTCAGAACTGCTCTCTCTTTATTCTTCAGAACCAAATCTACCAGGGCAGGGGAAGGTCCTGAAATCCAGGTGGGCTTTTACATATCAAAGGTTGAGATTACCAAAAAGAGGAAGTCAAGGGAACACCTTTGTTTAGGGTTTTAGCTAGGTTCACTTTACAAAACTGGAATCTGCAAGTGAAGCAAATGCCCTAACTGTTACACTTTGGCTCCAGCCTCTACTACCTAATTTATTAAGCTAAAAGTTTTTCTAAGTTTTTTTTCCTCAGGCTTTTATTTTTTCTTTCTCATATTCATCATGGGGTCTGCCTGTTTACACAGTACTGGAATTCTCAAAGAAGTTTAGAATTCAAGTTTTATAGAGTAGGAAAAGAAAAAATTCACCAGGAATAAGAAAAAACTTCCCATTTGCTTCATCTCAACATTTGCTTCATCTCAGGTCCTGTCACTGGCCTCAGATGTTGTCTAGGAGAGGTTCAGGATCAGACTGCCCATGTTATTGTTGTCAGCAGCCAGAAATGCAGATATGTGAGACTCTGGTGATGTGCATTAAAAGTCACTGGGTTTCCAAGTTGAATCAGTCCTTTGGCAGTGAGGCTTTTGAAATGCAGGGACCCACTAAGAAGGACAGAAACCCTTTGAGATGCAAAAACTGCAGGTCAGAAAAGGCTAGAGCCTCTGAAAGAAGAGATTCCTGCAGGAAAGGAAACTGTGACAAGAATACCAAAGAAGACCATCAACATTCCAAGCTTTTCCTTTTGGCAGCACAGGGGGGAAAGACTTTCAACAACAGACTTTTGGACACAGCCTGGGTAAATCCTATAGAAATAACTTTACAGAATGTAAAGCAGAATAAGTTTCTCATCTTGGGCATTTGCCTACATTTCAACCTGAGGTGCCTACTCTCAGCTCTCTCCTTCGGAGAAAGCTGCATCCTCTCATTCTCTTTCTTCCTTATCCCTTATCTCTCTCTTTCTCTCTCACTCTCTGTTTCTCTCTCTTCTCTCTCTTTTTCCCTCTCTCCTCTTTCTCTCTTTCTGCTCTTTCTCTTCTCTTTACTCTCCTCCACATTTCTCTTTTTTTCTCCTTTCCTTCACTCTTCACAGAAGCCATTTGCAACACTATTATTCTGACAATAATAATAAACATTATTACTATTAATTCAATATTTGCTATGTCATTAACCACACCAATCTTTTACTAGATACATTATTTACTGTTCCATCTAGTTTAATGAGGAAGGAGTTATTAGTCTTTTCTACAAACTGTGGGGTCCTGGATTCTAAACAAGGAGGGATGCCATTTTGTAAGGACCACATGTTAGGATTTCTCAAGCCTATTTTCTTTAACACTACCCCAAACTACCTGGCCATACCAGGTAGTCTATAGGGAAAGGACACAAGGGAGCAGAAAGAAGGTACCCTAGATAACAGCCAATCTTTTTAAAGACCACCAAAAGCTAGAACCTTCCTGTATCTCTTCCTATATAATCTGATTCATGACCTTGGGTGAGGTTGAACTACTGCAAGAGACAACTCTGACTGGTCAGTTCAGAGTTGTTGATAGATGGATTAAAGTTTTGCTCAGCTTAATTCCAATTGTGTGGTCTTATCCTTCAACTCTGGACCCTAACAAAATCAATAAAGTCAAGAGCATTCAATTCGCGTAGGACACTTCATTTTTGAGTTGAATCTTGAAATGCAGGATCTTTCTCCCTTCCAAGACCAATCATAGTCTTCTCTCCAGTTCTCCCTATTCTGAGTCCATCCCACCTGCCCCTTTGACTATACACATTGGAAATAATGCTCCATGAGGACAGGGATATGTTTTCCATGGTGTCACCTACAACAGTTACTAGTAGGTGGCAAATGTCAAGTCCATGTTTAGAGGAGTGAATGAGATCCAGTAATAGCATGATCATAGAGGATACAAGTAACAAAAAATGCAAAGATGCTGAGAAATGAGTCTCAACTAATTTCTTTTGAGCATGCAGTTGCTAATATACCATTCAGTTTGTCCAAATCAGAAAGAAGCCTCTCTCACAAGACACTGATAACTACCTATTAGAAAAACTATTTTACTATATATCTGTTAGAAGAAGACTCATTACTATCATATTTCCTAAAATAATAACTGCAGAGATCTATGAAACCCACAATTTAGATAGCATTCTCTTTTGTGCACCCAATTACATGTGTAGCCACTCAAGGTGACTTTGCCAAGGATGAGCCAGAACTGGTAGATGTTTTTGTCTAGGTTGGTACCAAAGTCAAGTTTTTCTTATTTCTGACAATTGGACTCTGATCCACATGATTTTAAGTCATCACTTAGTCACTTTATCAACTTTGAAATAATGGAATTCTCAGAAAGTTTGTTAGTGTTGCCTGGGCACTCTGCTCTGTAAGGCTCATGATTTCAGAGAGCTCTCTTATCTCTTTGATGGAGAGCTATTTTCAAGAGCTGTACAATTCCCTGACATTCTTCTTTGCCTGTTGAAGACAGATTATCTTGAGAGAGTACAATATCTTAAGTACTTTAAAAACATTATGAATGCCATCACTCCCTTCTGCATCACGTTTTCTCTCTTGCCAGTAATCTTCCTCTTTGACCTGCTTTTCACTGTCTGTTTTATTCCCTTTGTTCTGTACAGATGAAACAACTGGCTTTGAAAAGGTCAAATTCAACATGCCAAAATAATATATTAATTTCTGTTTCCAAGGAAAAGAAAAGAAAATTGATAGAAAATATCAATATCTCTTTGAAGTTCTGGCAAAAGAGACATTCAAAATGCAGATTGTAATTGGTCAGGGATGCAAGATGCCAATATATAAACCAACTGAATTTTTATTCTAATTGCAATTTAAAAAAAAACAACAAAGGTCAAGAATAAACATCAAAAGAAATTTGACCATCCTGCTGGTACAAAATGTAATAAAAATCAAAAAAAAATCTAATGAGAACCAAGTTCTACTTCTCCTATTTACAAGATCCTGAAATGACTCAGTATATAAATAGGTCACAGTGGGGACATAGTGATAGCACAGCGGTAAGGCGTTTGCCTTGCACTTGGCCAACACAGGATGGACCCCAGTTCAGATCCTGGCATCCCATATGGTCCCCTGAGCCTGCCAGGAGCAACTTCTGAGCTCAGAGAGAGGAGTAACCCCTGAGCGCCACAGGGTGTGATCCCCCCCCCAAATAAATAAATAGTCACAGTAAACAAATACTAAATTTACTTTAATGATCAATTCAACCTACTCACTTTGGCAACTGCACTAAATCTTAGGCAAGTTTAATTTACTCCCATGTTTAAGAAAGCATTATATTTCTTTGCTTGTTTGATTTTGGGCCACATTTGGTGGAGCTCAAGGGTTACTTCTGGCTCTAAGGTCAAATATCACTCCTGGAAAGCTTGTGGTACCATATGGGATGCTGAAGATCAAGTCCGAGTTGGCTGCATGCAGGGGACCCACTGTGCGATCTCTGGCCCCAGAACACACTGTATTTTGCTTGTTCTGTTGTAGTACAAATACATATTGTACTATATTCTTAGCTCACCCATAAGCTCTTATCCATCATCTTGTTCTTAGTATATAATGTATTGGATTCTTTGAAGAAGAACCATATTTTACACATTTTGATATTTTCCATGATAAACTGGCATGTAATGTATGGTGTTCACAACGCTTGGTGGGAGTCAGATGTTGCTATATATTGAATGTCTGTTGATCCCTGCAAACCCACATGTTTAAGCCTTAATATCTGACATATTAATAATTGGAGGTGGAAACTTTGTGAAATAACTGAATTTATATAGGGGGCATGAGACTAGGATAATGCAAGTGGGGTTTTTATTGGTGAATAAAAGCAACAGAGCTCTTTTTTATTTATTTATTTTATTTTTTTTTTTTGGTAATGGTTTTTATTTTTTTTTCAAACAGAAAAAGCCATTTTAATCACACATATACATTCATAGGACTTTAAACAAAATGTAATATAAAATATAAAAAAAAACAAAACCCCACAACAAAAAAAAAAATTGCATTTACTTGTAAACTGCTTAACAGCTGGTGGGTTGGCTGACAGGGCTGCCCAAGAAAAGCAAAAGCAGATATAATGAGGTACATTTTCAATGAATAACCACCACAGATCATGTGAACTGCTCTAGCAGCCCAGTCACCTGTTCCCCAATCTCGCCTCCTTAGAGACAAACCAGGGCAGTCCTCCCATGAATTGAGGGCTCCAGCTATATCAATAAGCACCTCAAAGAACAGACAAAACAAACAAACCAACAAAAAAAAAAACCTAAAACAAACAAACAAAAATCACGCCATGGTCTTGAATTAAGAAACATGGTATAGCACATAACGAAAGAGAAGAAAGGAAGAAAGAAAAAAAAAATAAATAGAATTGGGGACAACACTTTCAATAATCACACCCAAACAGAAAAATCGACCAAAATAGATAAATAAATCAAAAATAATAACAATAATAAATAAAGGTAATATATATATTTATATAAAAAAATAACCAAGATTTTGTGCTTTTTGTATTTGTTTTTTCCCTCCTGCCCTGGCACAGTAAATATTGGGGTCATTCGAAAAGGAATTCACTTGGCCTAAGAGATATGGGGTTTCTCTGTCCTTGGAGCATACTGTCATGGGATCAACTCTAGACTTTGCTCATGATCAGGATCCTTTACTTTCCCGATGGTGTTTTTTTTTTTTTTTTTTTTTTTTGGTGTGTGGAAGACTTCTGCTCTATGCTTAGAGGTCTCAGTATCTGCACAGATCCTGAGGTGGGACTTATGATGAAGTCAGTCTTTGTGGTTCTAGAGGTTCTGTTACCTCAGTGTCATTTTAATCCATCTTCTGTGGTTGGTGATCTTGGTCTTTGCACTGAACCTAGGGTGGCACCTAGGATAGCGTCTTTCTTTGTGCTTCCAAAAGCCCCATTCCGTTACAATTGTCTCTGCCGGACCTTTGGGACTGGGGATCATGATTATTGTGCAGGTCATAGTTCAAGCCCTAAACTAGGGCTTTTTTATTGGTCCCAAGATGTATACAGTCTGGTTGTGGTTCTTGCAGCCAGTCATCTGCAAATCCCCATCTTGGTTTTTGGACTTACCAAAGGGTGCCAAGACTTCTGGTTTTGTCTTGTCGTTAGTTGGTAAGGTAGGCTAATCTGCTCTAAGGTTAGATGTTCGCATTTTCCTCGTTGTCAGGATAACATGTTAGAGCTGGGCCTTGTTGTTAGTCCCTCCGTATCAAGGCTGTCCCGGATGGAGTTTGTTTCCTGCAGCTGTTGTGAAGAGCTGTGCCATTTCTATGTCGGGGATCAAGGGTTCAAGGCTGAATGAATGGTATCTAATCACCTGAGGTCTAAGTTGATTCCACATGACATATTTTCAAGGCAGGAGATATCCCATATTGTAAACAACTATGAGTTCCTATCTCTAGTAGATAGGAGCTCTTTTTTTTTTTTTATATGTAAGATTTCCCCTTTACTTAGTGTGCCTTTGCAGGGGGAAGTGGTGCTACATTATAATGTCTGTATATTTGTGGGTGGATTGATGGGATAACCGAAACAGGTCACATACCCAAAAATGAGGGGAAAAAAAAAGGGAATTAAAAAAGTATGTGCTCACCAATATATATGTAGGACAATCATTTAAAAAAGATAAATAAATAAATTAAAAACAAAACAAAACAAAAACAAAAAAAACAAAACAAAAATAAATAAATAAATAAATAAATAAATAAATAAATAAATAAATAAATAAAATAAGTTAGCGAAGTTTTTAAGGAACCAAAGTGGTGCAGAGGACTACCTTACATTTGGGGGAGAGCAGGTAAAGAGGTGGTGTATTACAGGTTTTATGTCTATGTTGGAAGTACAGTTTTTCCCATTGTCTTTTGGGTTTTTCTTGTGGTGTGTGGGTTCCCAGGCATCTTCCTAACACATCCCCTGACCTTCTTCAGATTATTAAAAATTTGCGGCAGGGAGGTCTTGGAAGAGTTCTTGCATTGGGGATACTTTTGGACCTAGGCCCAGTTTCAAGGAACAGTCCGCGTTAGGGAGAGTTAGTAGGGAGGGCCTCTCAGCATGAGTCCACAGGGGAGTTGGCTGTCTTTTCTTTCAGGAGACGAGGTGTGGGTTTATCTGGGTGTCCCCTCGCCTGGGTGCAGGGTACTGGTTCATTGGGTAGGAGGTCGATCTTGATGCCTAATAGAATAAGGACTGAGGGTGAAGAGTTTTAATATGGTGGGAGATCTGGATGGGATTGAGGGGTAAAGGGATAGTTGGATTTCTGGAGGGGAGAAAGGGGAAGGTATATGGGAAGGGTATGAAGGAAGAGAAAAGAGAAAATACCTTAGAGAGAAAAGGGGAAGAGAAAGGGAAAAAAGTAATGAGCAGAATAGAGAAAAAAAAAAGTAGTGAGAAGAGAGAATAGCAAGGGAATGCTGGTTTGATTAAAAGTGTTCGAAGAATAGAGCCTGTGGTTTAAGTCTGTACGTCTCAGGTTCTGCTTCGATGATCTGAATGATCACGTGTTTCAATTCCTAAATGGAGGTATTACCTAGAGATAAAGTGTATGTTAAAGAGTTTTCTCGTGGCCATCTCGTAGTGCATGCAAGGTATGGTATCCCGTGTGGTATCCCAAGTTGCCACCTTAGTTTGTCCGCCCTTTATATCCAAGGGCGCCTGTGGACAGAAAAGCTGAGAGGTTATTTAAAATATAGTAAGATAAAGGCATTAAAAGGTAGTGTTATGGTATGTTGCCATTGCAGTCCGTGATTTCCCTTGGTGTTCTATACTTGTGTTCCTGTATACGAACTTCAAGGGATTATTGTGGGCCTTTGTTGTAGAAGTCTGATTACCTACCTGTTCTCTCTATGCTGCCATTTCTGTTGTTATTGTTTTCTTTATGGTATATTGTGTAGTCAAAAATTTGCATTATTCCTTTTTCATGTATTTTGGACACTGCTCCCACGTATATGTTGACTATTACAGTGTTCGGAGTTTCTACCATGTTAAACCCTGTTATTTGATCGTTAAGTATTAGTTGTGTATAAAATATGTGTTCTAGGTGTTTCAGAATAGTGCTACCATTCTGTGTTTTTCTTTTGTCTTCTGACTTACTTCGTTTAACATAACATGATCTAGGTCCATCCACGTTGCTGCAAAGTCTGTGATTGTATCATTTCTAACTGCCATGTAATATTCCATTGTATATATGTACAAATAGAACAATCAATTACAAAATTCATCTGGAACCACAAAAGACCCAGGATAGCCAAACACATACTGAAAAATGAGAAGTTGGGAGGCATCTCCATACCTAACTTGAAACTATACTATAAAGCCATAGTAATTAAAACAGCATGGTACTGGAACAGAGACAGGACCTCAGACCAGTGGATCAGAACAGAATTCCCAGACATAAACCCCCAGATATACAGCCAACTAATATTTGATAAAAGAGGCAAGAATATGAAATGGAACAAAGAAAGCCTATTCAACAAATGGTGTTGGTACAACTGGAAACTCACATGTACGAAAGTGAAAATCGACCCATATCTCACTCCTTATACAAAAGTCAACTCAAAATGGATCAAAGACCTGGAAATCAGACCTGAATCTATAAAGTTTATCGAGAATAAAATAGGCAGAACACTCGAAGACCTTTATATCAAAAGGGTCTTTGAGAATGGAGCACCAATGGCAAGAACGTTAGCATCAAATATAAACAAATGGGACTACATCAAACTAAAAAGCTTCTGCATGGCAAAAGAAACCCTACTTAATGCAAGAAGACAGCTAACAGAATGGGAAAAAATCTTTTCACTTGATATATCAGATAAAGGGCTGATATCTAGAACATACAAAGCACTCAGAAAGCTGAGCCCCTCAAAACCAAATAAAGCCATAAAAAATGGGGAGATGAAATGAATAGACACTTCTCTGAGGAAGACAGAAGGATGGCCAACAAACACATGAAATCATGCTCACCTTCACTCATCATCAGGGGATCCAAATCAAGACAACAATGAGATACCACCTCACACCAGTGAGGTTGGATCACATCAAAAATAATGGAAACAACCTTTGTTGGCGAGGATGCGGTATGAAAGGAACTCTCATCCACTGCTGGTGGGAATGCCCCCTAGTCCAACATCTATGGAGTAAAGTCTGGAGAGTGCTCAAAGAACTCAGAATTGAGCTGCCATTTGACCCAGAAATTGCTCTCGTAGGCATATACCCCCAAGATGGAAGGACATTCATTCCAAAATACGTATGCACCCCACTATTTATTGCAGCAATCAGTATAATAGCCAAATCTTGGAACCAACCTCGATGTCCAACAACAGATGAATGGATCATTAAGATGTGGTACATATTTATTTTTTTATATATTTTGCTATTTAAAGATACACCATGAATGTAGTTATCAGAACATCAGGAAGAGGGCCCTATCAGAAACAAGCATGTTGGCACTTTGATCTTGAACTTCCAGCCTCCAGAACAATGAGAAATGAATGTTGCTTAAGCCATCTTTATCAGTAATGATTTTGCCACAATGACAAGAACTGAAAATTATATTCTTGCAATAAGAAATTAGGCATCATTTTTATAATAAAATCTTGCTTCTGTATAGCAAACGAAATGTATATTTAGCATCATCTACAAGGCTAAAAGACAATGTCCTTAGCTGAATACTTTTCCCTCATGGTGTTATTGATGCAGTGATGTCGTGCACTGATGTCTCCTGAATTTGCTCATTTCTCAGACGTTCTATATTATTTTATTTTATACAATGACTCAAACAATAAAATGCAGGTGCCTGACAGAATCTTGAAGTCATGGCACTGAGTGAGCAAAATGTGAAAGAATAGACTTTTCCTAGTTACCAATGTTGCATTAAATAATTAATGATGGAGATGGATAGAAGTGGATGCGATCCCAGGCCACATGGCTCCGCAACCCCCATCCAGCCGGCGGGTTCCAGGCCCAGGTGAACTGAGGAATCAAGACTCACTCACAGGCAGGCATCAGGAAGCATCGCTTTATTCATCCCTATTCACCACATGTGTGTGGCCTATCTCATAACCTTTCAAGTATTCAGCCATTCTTAGCTACCCTGCATCTTAACTCCTTTCAGCCATCTTCCTTTGACCTCCATCCTGGTCAAAGACCACAAGAGGCAAAGATCCAAAAGCCAGAGAGCCCAGCAGGGCAGAAAGGTGCGGAATCCCCTCCGTCTTTCCAAGACCCCTCCCAGGAATGGGCGGGGTCTTGCAGGTAAGGTCACACATAATATCTGGTTCCCAAGACCCCTCCCAGAAATGGTGGGTCTCAGGTAGCTACACCTAAATCCAGGGTGGAGTTACAACCAACACAGGAATGTCTTTAGGGGTGCATGGTAAATGCCATGGTACTACACAAACAGGAGTTCTGCCAGCCCATAGTTTCCCAAATTTCTTTTCTATCAGGAATAGTTGGTGAACTACAATTAAGAATAATACAGAAACTACGGATAATACCTATTCAGGAAAAGAATGCAGTTTCCAGAACATTTCTGTATAAAACATACTGGTCAGGAGAAGAGTGATTAACAGTGATTAAATTTGAAAACAATTTAAGTTTCCAGTATTTCTCTAGAAATATGACTGGCATTTGCTCTTTCATTTTAGGAGAGAAGATGCTCATCATTTTTAATTTTGGATTGCATTTTCTAAACAGACTGGCAATTTCCCTAAGATCTCAAGAAAAGTAACAAGGGGAATAAGGTTGTTTTGCTTGTATACTTATTCTACTTTGAGCAATTATGTAAGCAGAAATCATGTATGGCAGAGAGTACAAAGTATAGCAATATAGTTCCTGTTGTACATGGATATCAATATTATCCCTAGGGAAACTTGTCTCTTTCTGATCTGTGGTAGATTATATTTGTTAGTCTTGATCTACTTTGACCACTAAATGAACACAGTGCACTTTGTGGTATTTAAGAAGTATTTAAGGTATGAATACTATTCTACAGTTCTACAAAGCCTGGGGCCCTATATTGAAAGGGAAGGTCTATAAAATGCCCACTTAAGATATAAGGCCAACATCTTCCACAAAAAAAATCAATTTAAAGTGAATCAAAGACCTTGAGATTTGATTTGAAACTATCAAGTACACCAAGGAAAATAAAGGCAGAACCCTCCAAAATTTGGGCCTCAAATATGTCTTCAATGATCTGATACCATTAGCAAAGGCAACAAAATTAAAAATAAACAAGTGGGGCTACATAGAATTAAAAAATTTCTAAAAAAATATTAAGAATTTCTGCATGGTAAAAGAAACACAGACTAAAATTAAAAGACAGTTAACTGAATGGAGAAAATATTAACATTCAATATATCACATAAAGGTCTGATATACAGGATGCAAAAAGTACTCATAAAGATGTGTTTTAAAAAGTATCATAAAAATGAGGAGAAGAAATTAACAGGTGAATGATCAGTAGTCACAGTTAAATTTTAAATTTTTTCTTGTGTAATAGTGCGGTGATAGGGCATTTGCCTTGTATGTGGCAGACCTGAGACAAACCCGGATCTGATTCCTGCATCTCATATACTCTCCTGAGCCTGCCAGTAGTGATTTTTGAGCTCAGAGCCAGGAGTTACCCCTGAGTGCCACAATGTGTGGCCCAAAAAGCAAAAAAAAAAAAAAAAAAAAAAATTGAAATAGAAATTTTTCTCAGTACCAAATCAAATCAATATAACATTTAGATATCATCTCATAACAGTGAAAATGGCACATATAAAAATAATAGGCACAATCTGTGCTGGTGGGAATGTGTTGAAAAAAGAACTCTCATTCATTGTTGATGGGAATATCATCTAGCTCAACCTCCTGTGAAAAACAGTAAGGAGTATCCTCAGTAAACTTAGAATTGAACTGCCATATGACCCAGCAATCCTACTTTGGGGTATCTAGCCCCAGGACATTGAACACACTATTATTCATTGCTAAGCTTCGTAAAATAGCTAAGATATAGAATCAGCCTAGGTGCTCAATGACAGATGCATGGATTACGAATATATAAAACCGCACACATACATTAAAAACTATTCAGTCACAAGGAACAATAGAATGATGCAATTTGTTTCAACATGACTTGAACTGGAAGATTTCATGTTGAGTAAAATAAACCAGAAGAAGAAAGACAAACACAGAATGATATCCCTTATCTGTGGCAAATAAAATAATTGAATTAGGAAATGTAATGTTGGGACTGGAGTAGTAACACAGTAGTAGGGCCTTTGCCTTGCAGGGGACTGACCCAAAAAGGACATGGGTTTGATCCCCCAGCATCCCATATAATCCCCCAAGCCAGAAGTGATTTGAGCACAGAGTCAGGAGTAAACTCTGAGCACCAATGGGTGTGACCCAAAACAAACAAACAAAAAAGGAAATGTAATGTTAAAGGGGAGATGCCTAAACCACTCTTGACTCCAGTGTTTAGAAAGAAAAAGCACAGGCATGAATGAAATGTAATGAATGGGGAAAAAAGTGAATGGAAAGTAAGAAAGGTGAACTTTATAATGTGCCTATCAAGATAAAGAAGTGGTGGGATTGGTGTGGGGTGGAGTATTGGAACATGGGTGGAGAAAAATTGACTCTGGTGATGAGATTGGTGTTGAACTATTATATGCCTAAAATTCAACCAACTATCAATTATTTTGTAAATCATGATGGGGGGTTGGACCACACCCAGCAACGCTCAGAGGTCACTCCTGGCTCTGCGCTCAGAAATCACTTCTGATGATAGCATAACAGTAGGGCATTTGCCATGCATGCAAGGTCCCTGGTTCGATTCCTGGCATTCCATATAGTCCCCAAGCCTGCCAGGAGCAATTTCTGAGCATAGAGCCAGGAGTAACCCCTGAGCGCCACTGCCTGGTGTGACGCAAAAATTAAAAAAGAAAAGAAAAGAAAAAAGAAAAGAAATCACTCCTGACAGGCTTGGGAGACCTTATAGGAAGCCAGGGATCAAATTCAGGTCTGTCCTGGGTCAGATGCATGCAAACCCTACCACTTTGCTATCACTCCGGCCTCTCTAACTCATGATTCTTTAATAAAATAAAAAAAATATTTTAAAATAAAAATGAAAAATGTATTATGTAGAGCCAAGTTTGATAAAGAACAGTAAGTGTAGACCAAAGCAATGGTGCAGAAAGGAAAGCATTTGCCTAGCATGAGGCAGAAGAGCTGAATTTGATTCCTGGCATCCCATATTGTCTCCTGAGAATTACTAGAACTGATCCCTGCGCACAGAAACAGAAGTAACCCCTGACTACTGCTGAATGTGGACCCAAACGAAACCAAACCAAACAGAAAAACAAAGCAGGAAGGATGTTCTCGAGGCCAATACTGGGGGCTACAGAGACAAAGAGAATGGGAAAACATTCCTAGAGATCAGAATATCCTCAACTAGAAATATTCTTTGCCTGCAAATTGGAGAACTATCTATGCTAGAAAGTTGTCAAAATTGTTGCAAACCAGTTATCATTTTCATTTTTTTCTCTTAAATAATGTGAACATTTCTTGTATTATCTAGTGCTTATTTTGATAAGGGAGAAGAGGACAACCAAAGTGTGTTTTATATTTAGAGTATTTCATGTAAATTTGGAGTTCACCTTTTGTTAAAAGTGAGATAAAAATATTTGTATCTGTGAGTTGTAATCCTAATCCTCAAGATGTTGGTAGATGGGCACGGATAGAGGTTGGGGTAGAGGAGGTAGGGTACAGAACTAAAAAAGCACCTGTTTTAAATGGAATTAGGGTCTCAAAAGTCCAAGAAAGTGTCATTACCCCTTACATCATGTGAAACCACATCAAAAATTCCCTATCTGTGAAGCAGAAAGTGATCTCTCACCAGAAACTGAATATGAGCATATCTTAAATTTGGAAGTTCTGAATTCCACTGAAGAAACAAATCTCAGTGGTTTATATGCTACCCAATCTCTGTAATTTTGGTATAGAACCCTAAATTTGCTAAGAGAAGGAGTTTGGAATATATTCTATAGAAGGGAAAGGTGAAACTAATATTTGATTATTGTTATCAGACTGTAATAGATATTATAAATATTTCATTATTTCTTTTATCCTTTCCTTCTGAAAATACTACAGAACTATTCTTGTCTTCTGTGTTGGGCAAAGCCACTGGCTTGCTTTAGCTAGTGGAATGAAAGCAAAATCATGTAATTTTGCTGTGGATGCAATAAAGATGTAGAGCATTATCATCAATGCACATACCCCGTTCCAGAAAACCCTGAAAACCAGTGTTAAAAGAGCAATATTATTATAAAATGATAAAGCTATTTTTTAAAATCAATTCCAGGTTCCTGGATGATATGCAAAGAGCATCCTCCCCTGCCAACATAAGGTAGACATGAAGTCTGAGAGGAAACAGGACCTAAATTTATTAAGCTGCTGCATAGTTAAGGAGACATGAAAAGGATTCAACAGAACAGACTCCGACTGTACATGTACAGTAAAAGATAAACACTTGTCAAAAGAACCCCTCTTTTATCTTCAAGAAATTTATTATAGATCTCTTTACGGATCCTCCAAGACAGCAAACAGGTAAGGAACACCTTAAATAACAGTATTTTCACATAACATGGTTTAAGAACATGTTACATCTGAATCACTAGGTAGTTGTGAGGAATCCAAATACAACCACTGAAGCTCACTGCTTAAGCAAAATGCTGTTTTAAAAGGCTTTATTTTTCTCTGAGTCTGAGAGATAATATGCCTTGTGCATTACTTCCAGAACAATAATCCTACAATCCCTTTAAGTCAAAAAAGTATTTAAGACCATTGCCAATTCCTTAGGAGTCAACACCTCAGTATTATCAAAATATATATTATACTCATCTGGCCTTTTATCAGGCTTTGATGGACCTGTAATATAGACAAATTCATAACTGTCAATGAAATCAGTATTTCAAGTAGCTGTTGATAGTATTATTAAGAATATTTATAACCAACCATGGTTTAATTTTCACTACTATGATAAGTGTTAGATATACAAAGATGATGGTAATATTTATCAAGGGATTTCTCAAGCATGTAAACAATACTAGATTTTTATTATTTACTACTCTTTTATATTCAAGAAAGCCCCCAAAGTGCTGAATTATCAAATGTTGTATATAGATAATATAGGATTATAGTTCTCTAAGCCTCTGATAACAAGGCTTCTATTATCCAATAAATATATAATAACTCTGTCTTGTGTGTTCCCATTTTAAAAACATTGTTTAACATATTGCTTGTTCATTATCATTAAACCCTGACAAGAGTACTATCAAGAATAAGACACTTTTAGGAATACTAGATACAACTTCTAGCATTATGCTTGTGGAAACATTTTTAAATTTCTTTTTTTTTTTTGACTGAAGCACTGTAATTTAAAATATTGTTAATGATGATTTCCCATGTATAAAACTCAAACGCCACACCATCATTAGTGTATCCACCTTTGGGAAAACATTTTAAACAGAAGAAATCTCAACAAAATTTCTTGGGGAATTCAGTCTCAAAGGGATGTAAAATAGCAATAAAAATGGAAAAATTGAGAACCAAATAGTACTGGGGTTAAGGCATTTGCCTTGCTGACCCCAATTTAAGCCCTAATACCACATGGTCCCCAATCACTGCTGTTATGTCACCCCCAGCAATACACAGTATGCAAAGCCCACTGTTCCCCTCTAAACAAACAAATAAAACTATGTAAAATGAGAAAACAACTTTTTAGTCAAAGAAACTATCATAAAAATGAAAAAGGAGTTAGGACTACTAGAATAAATAAGAGGCAGTGATGAGGCTTAGTGGTAAATCATAGACCTCGTTTGCAGGTTCTGAGTTCCAGCCAGGCACTAAAAAAACAAGCAAGCAAAGGAACACATAAATAAGAACATGGTCTATGAATTAAAGGGTAATGTGATGAATGGAGGGAGTTATTCACAAATCTGACAAGTGATTAATATCCAAAATATAATAGATAATTCATGCAGGTCAACAACAGCCCCAAAAATCCTGTTTTTAAATGTGAAGCAGACGTGATCAAACAACAAACACTCTTATTAGGAAAATGAAAAGCAAACCAACAATAAGATACTGTATTCACAGCAGTGAAGGTGGTTTATTAACCAAAAGGTTCGAAACAAATGATATTTTGAAGGACCCTGGTCTTTTTCCTGTTGTTTTGCCACTCTAGGTGAGGCTTGCCTCTAGCTGACATCATTGGGCCTAATCCGGAAGAGGAAGCAGAATCCCTCCTTTCCTGTTGACTCCCAACTGCCTCCATATTTGACCTGTGCCACATAAATGGGTCCTACCACAACTCCTTCCTGCCCTTCTACTTGCTGCTCTACCTTTGCACAGTACAGCTCCTTCCTTAAGCATGTAGTTGCTAACATGGTTGCATGACAGATCTACTCAACAAATTGCATGCTTCTCATAGTTCTTCTTCCTGTTATATAGTGTAAAAGGTCAGAGAAGAAAAAAACATGTTAATTATCTTCCATGATGGCAAAGACATAAGAATACCAGTGAGAAAAACATATAGAAACCCACCAAGCTCAATGAGAAAATAACAATACCACTAAAAAATAAACAACACCCATAAATCTTCAGACATTGTCTTTATCGGCACTATGATAAGGATGTTCAATGATTTCAAAGAAATGATAGCACAGGTAGTCAACAAAGCACAAGAAAATATGAGTCCAAATAAAAAAAACTACTACAATAAGAAATGACAGAAATAAAGAACATAGTAGGTGATATAAAAAAGTTGATAGTAATTCTGAATAGCAGAACAAAGTTGAACAAAGATTGAGAAGCTACAATTATAATTAGAAATTGTTAGAAAAGAGGTGGAAAATAGTTTGAAACTAAATGAACACCATACCAGAGAACTATGGTATGAGTTCAAGAAGAATATAAGAAACATCAGAGTCTGAAGAACAGGAAGACAAATGTGATAAAGTAATAGTTAAAGTATAGTTAATAATAGTTAAAGAATCAGTGATAGAATTGCCAAGAGTTGGGGACCGCAGACACTGACATCCAAGACGTCTGAGGGTTCCAATGAAAATAAGCTAAACTAAGAAAACTCCAAGACATATTTTACCCAATCCAGAGATAGAGAATTCCAAACACAGCACTATCAAAAAAGGGTACTTACATACAAAGGGAAACCTACGGGTTTCACAGCAGATCTTTCAAACAAAATTCTATGAGCTAAAAGGGGAAATATATATAGTACCAAAAAATGAACAAAATGAACTCATCACCAAGAATACTCTAATCATTCAGAATTGAAAGAATAATACAGAACTTCATGGGCAGGAATTCATAGCATTAAAATCAATTTTGCAAGAAGCGTTAAAAGCTTCTTTAAAGGACAGCACAAACTTTTGAAAATATGGTACTGATTATGTCATTCAACTAACAGTGAATATGGTTGCCCTTTACTAGGTTAAGTGCGGGGACAGCATAAGAGAGAGCTGTGGGACCACTGCAATTGCAGGAAAAAGAAGAAAGAAGTTCTCCAAGAGACACAGTGGAAGGCTACATCAATATATTCCTGCTAGAGCTCATGTAACCGCAGTCCCTCAAATCTGTTTTTCTGCTTAGTTTAAGATCTTTTCTTCAACCTCATTAATGTTTAACCTAAAAATGAACTCATTCCTGCTCTGCTACTGACTGTATAGCTTCTATTCTCTCTACTAGAAGAGAAGCTTGTTTCCCAATAAATATTTGTCTATTGCATGCTAGACGACCGTCAATTATGCCCTTCTTTCAGAGGGTTGCTTCTAGGTCTTGGGTGGTTAATTCCCACATTAAGAAAGGCAAATTTGAGGCTGGAGCAAATAGCACAGTAGTAGGGCATTTGACTTGCACATGGAGTACCCAGAACTAACCCAGGTTCAATCCCCAGCATACCATATAGTCCCCAGCAATTTTGGAGCGCAGAGCCAGGAGTAACCCAAAGTTCCCCCCCAAAATATAAAAACATAAATTCAGATAGATATATATACTCCCTTATTTATAATATGGTTTATAATAGCCAAGTGGCTACCCACAGATGCTTAATAAAGAACATGTAGATGTGTAGATGTAGAGGTGTAATGAAAATAAAAAATCTCCACTATAAAAAAATATGAAATCTTGCCATTTGTAAAACATGTAAAATTAACCAAAGTTGGTATTATTTTAGAGGAATAATAAGAGAAGAAAAATAACATATGATTTCCATTCAAATGAACTAACAATAGAACAAATGAACTAACTTAATAAAACAAATCTTTTAGACTCTAAGACCAAATTAATTGGTGTCTAAAAGATAGGAGTGGAAAGGGGGTAAATCAAGCAAAAGAAGTTAATATGGAAAAAGGTGGAATATGACTTCTAGTTGGGAACATAATATAGAATATTTTATTTTATTTATTATATATTTATCATAATAAAATATATAATGTTCTAAACTAATGCTACTTCAATTTAAAAAAAAGTGTTAATCCCCCCAAAACAGGGGTCCTCAAACTTTTTAAACAGGGGGCCAGTTCACTGTCCCTCAGACCATTGGAGGGTCTGACTATAGTAAAAACAAAACTTAGGAACGAATTCTTATGCACACTGCATATATCTTATTTTGCAATGAAGAAACAAAACAGATACAAATACAATATGTGGCCCATGGACCATAGTTTGAAGACCACTGCCCCAAAATGTGAAGACATGACACAAAATAGATCACAAAAAAGGGCACTCACTTACAGTATGAGAAGTGCAATAAAAAATAAATGTGTGAAAGAAAATAAAAAAATAAATAAATAAGTGTGTATTTTCTTTGACTTTAATTGAGAAGTCAAGTCTAACTACAAGTATACCTTTCTTAATATGAGAGTTAACCTCCCAAGACCTGTAAGCAACCCTCTGAAAGAAGGACATGATAGTCAACTGTTTATCATGCAATGGACAAATGTTTTTTTTTTATAATTTTTTTATTTAAGCACCATGATTACAAACATGATTATAGTTGGGTTTCAGTCACAAACAGAACACCCCCCTTCACCAGTGCAACATTTCCACCCCCAAAGTCCCCCTCCCTCCTTCCCAACTCCTGCCTATATTCGAGACAGGCATTCTACTATAGTTTTTTTTTTTAAGTTCAGTAAGCTGTTTTTTTTTTCTTTCTTAAAGGTTAAGTATTAAAAAAAATGCAGTAGTAAAAGTGTGAAAGTGGCCATCGCTGTTGTTTGCACAGGCTCAGCAAAATATGGGGGAAATGGAAAAAAATCCTTGGCCTGATTACAAGAAGGCCTCACCCCAGAAGTTTATTGGCATAAGACCGACTCTGGGCTCCAGGTTTAACAGTCTGTCCAACCCCTGAGTCATTCTCCATGGTCCTGGTGAAACTTTTTCGCACTTTAGCTGTTGTTGGTGTCAGGTTTCTGTATTTAAATATTCTGGATTCTGTGCATTTCCTTCATTGATGTGAAGTATCCTCTAGTTTCACCTCACCATTAGATGCGGAGAGATCTGCCCTGCAAGCAGATTGTTGCCAAGTCATCTGGGTGTTGAGAGCACTCTTTGGAGTAAGTCAATGCCAGAGCAGTGGTAGGGTCTTCCCTGGTAGAAGTTTGCATCCTGGTAATGTTATAGACAATTGTGGTTGTTTCCATAGATGGTATTTATTGTTCAGGAGTGTATAGGCAATGCCCACTCTTCTGAGGCCTAAGCCAAATCATTATACCAATGTTCAGGGGATAAGGCCTAATTGCATTACAAAATTTGTGTTCCCATCTCTATTAGATAAGAACTTATTTGCATATGTAATATTTCCCCCATTTTATTTTTATTTATTTATTTTGGTTTTTGGGTCACACCCAGCAGCACTCAGAAGTTACTCCTGGTTCTACACTCAGAAATCACCCCTGGCAGGCATGGGGGACCATATGGGATGCCAGGATTCAAACCAACATCCTTCCGCATGCAAGGTAAACACCTTACCTCCATGCTATCTCTCTGGCCCCATATTTCCGCATTTTAATGAGCCTATGCAAAAGAGAAACAATGCCATAAGGTATTGTTGGTGCATCTGGGGGCCGAGGGAGCAAGTACAACATTCCCAGTAACTTGATTCAAACATGAATTCTATATAGAGATACTCTTCTACCAGCATTGCTTATTGAACAGTTTTCAAAGGGAAAAAAGTAAACAAACAAAAACCAGTGGGTAAAATTGTCACTATATAAGAGAATATTCAAAAAGAGTTATAGATGTTAAGGGAATACATTTAAGATATACAAAGGAGATACACATGACCATTTTATGTTTTAGAAATAGTCGGGAAGGGAGCAGAGGGTGTTGTTTCTGGGACACCACTTTGCTCTGTGATTTAGCCATCTGGAATCTGTAAACAACTACCAGCATTCCCATATCAGGAAATGTCTTTGAGTGGGGGTGTCTCAGAAAATGATTATGGTAGCAAGCACAGGTACCCAATGAAGGGAGTTGGAGGATAGGAGTCCATTGATGATAGATTGATAGGAACAGAGTTTTGCTTTCTTCTCGGGCTGAGATTCTATTTTTTCATATTGGGAGTTGGCTGGCAGTTAGCTTGAGAGAGGATATTAATCTGCCTCATAAGGAACGAAGACCTGAGGATAAAAATGGTTACATGTGAGGTAATAGACAGTGGGGGTGAGAATAAAGAACTAGAAATGAGCCTGTAGGTGGTGAGCCAATGGGGGAAGGGAATAATACAACATAGACATTCTGATATTGTAAACATAGATGAACATGTATGTTATCCTATTTAACTATCCATACTATTTAATACAAAGTGTATTAAACTATCCGATATCTTATAAATCTGTATAAATTTTATGTAACCTCCACGGTAGTTTGAGAATGGGGATTAGTGGGAGGAAAGTTCACCAGTCCCCTCCCCCAATACACACTGCTGGCGCAGGGTGGGGGATGGGGAGGCCTAGGGTCCCCTTTAAACTGCTCGCTGGGACCCACCTTGTTGGCACCCTGGGCAGGCAGCCTGGAGTAACCCTGGGGTTTGGGAGGAAACAGAGAGAAGGCTGTGGGGGACAGCCAGAGGCCACATCTTGCAATGGACAAATTTTTATTGGGAGCAAGCTTCTTTTCTACAATGTCTTCTGTGGGAATGTTTCCAAGTGTCTGAAAAAATCCACAAAAATTGATTTGGGATTGCATATCTATTTTAGTGAGTAGGCAAATTTGCAAGTTTAGAATAATAAGCCATGACTGTGCATGTATGCTTAATATGTAGTTGATATCATGAAAACATAGATAAGTTACAATGGACAATCCAGGGAAAGTAAAAAAGATCTTAGTGTGCAAGAATAGAAAGAGATAGAAAACTTAGTAGAAAGGGTTTAGAGAGATACTTAAAGGATGGTGTGAGTGCATGCTTTACATGCGGGAGCCCTGGGTTCATTTCCTATATGGGGAACATATGGTCTACAAGCACCACTGGGGATAGTTTCTGAGCAATGCCAAGTATGACCCACAAACCAAACAAAAAAATTTTTTTAAGAAAAAGAAAAACAGGGGCCGGGCGGTGGCGCTAAAGGTAAGGTGCCTGCCTTGCCTGCGCTAGCCTCGGACGGACCGCGGTTCGATCCCCCGGCGTCCCATATGGTCCCCCAAGCCAGGAGCGACTTCTGAGCGCATAGCCAGGAGTAACCCCTGAGCGTCACCGGGTGTGGCCCAAAAACAAAAACAAAAACAAAAAAAAAAAAAAGAAAAACAGAGAGAAAATAAACCTTGAGTAATAATTTAAAAAGTGAATGGGGGATTGAAGAGATAGCATGGAGGTAAGGCATTTGCCTTGCATGCAGAAGGTCGGTGGTTTGAATCCCAGCATCCCATATGGTCCCCTGTGCCTGTCAGGAGCTATTTCTGAGCGTAGAGCTAGGAATAACCCCTGAACACTGCCGAGTGTGACCCAAAACAAAACAAAAAAAAGTGAATAGGAATTTGACTCATAGGAAAATGGAAAAAGGTGGGTATTTTAGGAGGAAGGAAATGTGTGGGAAAATTATGTAAACTGAACAGACTAGTAGGCAATGATCCTGAGATGATACATCATGCTAAGAGGTTAGATTTCTACCCTCAGTAAATAGCAGTGAATAAGATCCTAGTTAATTGGGGACAGTCTCTCAATTTGCATTTCTCTTCTATTTGCTACACTGCTACCCTGCCAAATAGTAGGAGAATGTAAGTGATTATTTTCAGAATAGCAATTGTTTGCCCTCTCCCTTTTGTAATTTCTTCTACTTAAATTTCATTTCCTAAGCATGCCTTGCCTGAAAGCTTCATATTATGATTTATTCACTGAGTAATTTCACATTTAGAAGACAATGTTTTGGCAATGTTTTGATTAGATGAGAATCCAAGACATGGAACATGACACGAATCAATATCTGTCTAATTCTTAGATAACTACAACTCAATCAAAGAAAACCAGAGTGGCTATAATATCTATTACCTATCAGCTGCATGAGTTTTGACTAAGCAAGAAAAATAATCAGTCAGGAGGGATTTTTGTATATGTGGAGATGATTGGGCTATAAACAGATTAAAAACTGGACAAATTGACCCGAGTAAAATTTGTCATATGTGGACCCTTTGCCTCTCATGTTGTTTTAAGTGGTTGGGCCCATTGTTAGCCCTAGGCAGTTCTCAAAAGACCAACCTTTCATTCATTAAATGCAAATGGTCAGGAACCCCAATGGCCCTAAGTGGTCAACAGATGATGAGATGGTAGTTCAGGACTTCTTCGTCCATCTTTTTTTTTATCATTATAATCCCATTGTTTTCTTTCCTTATGATAGTTTTGCTTTTTTCTCCATTTATAGTTAACTCTACTGCTAGAAAGATCTTGTTTAAGTAGCAAAACCAACGTATTACTCTCTAATCTAAAATTCTCCTAAGACAATTTGACTACTCTTAATATATATGGTCTTTAGGTCCAATTTGCTCAGATTTTTCTTAATTTCCTCATGCCATCTTCATATTCTGTGTTTGAGCTAGTGATCTAATAAATCACCATTCAATATTTGTCTTTCAAATAATGACTCACCCTACCTTAGGGTTTTTGCCCACCAACAACCTCTGTCCTTAATATTATTCTTCATTGTCCACCACAAATTCCTACCTAATTATGCTGTTTCACTTTAGACATCACCTATTCCTGAAAGTACTTCTTGACCACCCCCTTCATTCTTCCTGGGAAATGATGGGCGGTAATAAAATAATTCTCACTATGGAATGATGTTCCATTATTTCTGATATTTTTCCACACAGACACAAATCATATACTTCCCTCTTATTTTACCATCTTCTGCCTGTATAATAAAGACTATATTTAACCAGAACCAGAACATAGTCCATCTGTATTTCAAAAGTAAACAGTGCCAATACTGTAATCATAAAAACTAGTTAGGGTAAGATAGCTAGAGTTCTAAGTTAAGCCCCAGGTTTAATTCCCAGCAATGCCAGAACAAGTACAACCCATAAATGCTTGCTTAATATTTGACTAATTGACCTGTGAATAAATCAATATAAATATCTTATGAATATACAAAACACTGAACTTAGGATAGGTTCATGGGCAAGATATGATCATGTGCAAGTAACTTATTTTTTACTCTCATCTACTTTTTCCTGAGACTCAATTATCTGCAAAATATGGAATGCAAAAACACTAACTTCATGGTTATGTTGCAATGTTTGCTTAAACCACAAATCAGAAAGCCCTGTAAATTGTGATTTTTAGACACATTAATTATTACCCATATAGAAAAAATAATTTTATAGCTTAGAGGGTTAATTTTTTAAACCACTGATTTCATTTAAAAAGAGAGATTAATTTAATGCTGTAGGTGTAATTTTATCCAATAAATGAAAATCATTGTACTGTGACTAGATTAGGATATTAGGACTCTCATGAAATGCAGCAGGAAATTGGAAATGTTTTTAAAAAAATGCTAAATAGAGGGAGACTTGCAAATCTAAGCGTTAAGAATAGCTGGGGCAGAGGGAGAAAGAAATGTACTATGCAAAAATTAAGAAAAAATTTCCAGTATAAAAGAAAAGAAATATAACCCATAGTGTATAGCCCATAATTTATTTATGGACAGTGAAATAATAATTTATAGTCAACCCATTTTCTGTGTGGTCAAGTGGAAAACTGGATATTGCCAATGATCCTGTGACATGTTGAAGATAGACATTCTACTCTTCAGTTCACTGAACCTTATAGAATTTTCAGCTGGCTTCTCCATAGGCTCAGCAGAGAAAGCTTCAAGGGCAATAGTTCAGCTTCACTAAATGAGCAGTAGAGTTAATGGACAATCATGTTTAGCTGAAAACTGACACAGAGTATTCCTCACTGATGAATTCCAGATCATCTCTGAATCTACTTCCTTTTCAACTTCTAGATAAGCAATTATATTTAAATTTTAGGAACTAGCTGGTTTATCGTCAAACAACCTGCTAGCAAACTGAAACAACTTGAAACAACTAACTTGTTCAAATAAATAAAACAAGGATTTAGGAGCTGGAAAGATTGAAAGGCAGGTAGAATGCTTGCCTTACACATGACCTAACTGAGTTTGATCCCTGGCACCACATATAGTCCTGAGAGCTCCCCAAGATCCCTAAGCACAGAATTAAGAGTAAGTCTGAGCACTGCTGGGTGTGGTCCCCCAAAGAACAAAAACAAAACCAGGGATTTAATTATTGCCTCTGGACCTCAATTGTATATAGACCTAAGAGAGCAGGCAGATTTTTTCAGTTGCTGTTTTTACTAAATTGCAAAAGTAAAATGACAGTAGAGAAAGCACTTCCCTGTTTTCCTGAGGTCTGATTGGGACCTCTGGTAGGCTCAGATTCTTTTTAATGTCATATCCATTTCTTTTGAAATCTCAAGAGAAAAATTCCTTCTAAAACTTAACCTTTCTTATGAACTCTATTCTGTTTGACTACATAAACTGAGCAGTAAAAAGAGAGTCATAAAAATTATTAATTGACAAGGATTCCATGCATATACCTCTTCAGTAAATTCTTATTTAATATTATTCTTATTTATATTATGTATTATATTATTAATAATATATTAATATCATTAATACATTAATATATATTCATTATTGTTATATTAATAATATTGTTATATATTACTCTTATTATAGTATTAATACAATTCTTATTTAATTTAGAGAAAAACATCCATTTCTCTACCTTAAAACAAAAAGTATTACCTGTTAATATATGCCAACAACTATTTAGCACTTAGAAATGTTCAAATGACCAGAGAGATAAGTACAGCAAGTAGGACATTTACCTTACACATACTCCACTCAGGTTCGATTTTTAGCATCACATATGGTTCCCTGAGCACTCCTAAGAGTGATTCCTGACTGCAGAGCCAAAGGTAACCCCTGAAAACTACCAGATGTAACCCCTAGACCAGGGGTCTCAAACTCAATTTACCTGAGGGCCGCAGGAGGCAAAGTCGGGGTGAGCCAGGGCCACATAAGGGATTTCACACACACACACAAAAAAAAGTCCTCAAACGTCATTATTAACAGTTTTAATTATTTCTTCTGAACATCAATAGAATATTGAGTGAAGATCATGAACAGTTCTTCTGAACATGGCATCTTTTGCCTATTCCTTGCTGCCAGAGACTTGATAGCGCATCTTCTCGCAAATCTGAACCACACTTGGCTTTACAGAGGAAGCAGTTGAGACCCTCAGTATGGCTTAAAGATGATCATCAAGTCTAGACCTGTACTTTGACTTACTGAAGTTCAATGTGGAGACTATCTTTTCACACAAATATGTGCTCCCAAAAAGGCACATGGTGCGCTTGAACATTCGGAAAAGCTCAGGGAAGCTGGGGGGAAATTCTCTCAAAAATTGCCCATGCATGTCTGCTTTGCCACTAATCTCCCTGAACTTGGCTTTGAGATCAGAGTTGCATTGCAGGTCAATGAGCTCCATTTGAAGCACAGGAGAGGCATTTTGCACATCAAAGGAAAAGGGGTCCACAAAAATTTGGAAAGTGACTTTGTGCTTTTTGAAGTCTGCAAATCTGTGATCAAATTTCTTCTCTAGCTTAAAAATAGCATCAACATATTTCTCACCACTGAAATGTATGCCTCCATCCACAAGTTCCTCGCGTGCTGGGAAATGGCAAAGGTTTGTCTGAGAGAGCTGGGATTTCCAGAACACAAGTTTTGTGGAGAATGCTCTCACGTTGTCATAGGCAGCACTGATAAGCTGCCCTGGGCCTTGTAACATCTTGTTTAGTATGTTCAGCTTATGTGTGATGTCAACAAGAAAAGCTAAGACCATGAGCCATTCGTGATCACTCAACTCAGAAACAGCATTCCCATCCTTCTCCATGAAGGCTTTCACTTCTCTCAACTCAAAAAATCTTTTCAGGACATTTCCCCTGCTGAGCTAACATACCTCGGTGAAATAGAGCACATCTCCATATTCTGATTCCATTTCCTCTAGGAAAGCATGGAAACTCCTGTGCTTTAAGCCCCTGGATCTGATTTGGTTGATGCATTTCACAAAAACAGACATCACATTGTCACATGGCAGGCATTTACTGCAGAGGGCCTGCTGATGGATAATGCAGTGAAGAGCAATGGCCTTCTCTACACCCTCCTCTTTAAGATTTTTTTGAACAGTGCCACTAGTCCATTTTTCCTCCCTGTCATAGATGGCACTCCATCAGTTATTATTCCAACAAACCTCTTCCATAGCAAACCTGCATTCTCAATGGCATCATACAGATGCCGAAATATCTTATTAGCGGTGGTCTGTCCATGCATTGGAATTATTGTGAGCAGCTCCTCTGTCAATTCAAAAGTGCAATCAACACCACAGACATAAATTGTGAGCTGCGCAGTGTCTGTTATATCTGTGCCCTCGTCAAGAGCGACTGAGTATGCATCAAAACATTTGGCTTGCTCACACAGTTGATGAAAAATGTCACTTGACATGTCAGAAATGTGCTCTGCCACAGTGTTGGCAGAAAGGCTGATTTTGCTAAACTGACCTTTCTTTTCCGGACAGATAATACTTGCAGTCTGTAACATACATTTTTCAACAAACTCTCCTTCTCTGAATGGTTTCCCTGCCTTAGCAATCATCTCACTAACCATGTAACTAGCTTCAACTAATGCAACATTCTCTTTGATTGCTTTCTTGAAAAAAATCTTGTTGCCTCATTAGACATGCTTTAAGACTGGCAACCTGCTTGGCTCTCTCATTTCCTTGATATTTTGCACATTCCTCAGCATGTTTAGTTGAATAATGGCATATCAGGTTGTATTCCTTGTGCACTGCAACTTTCTCTGAACAAATAAGACATGTGGGGATGCCCTGTGCTCAACAAAGAAATACTGCGTCTCCCACTTTTCCTGAAATTGTCTGTGCTCATCATCAATCTTTCTCTTCACTGCAGGCTTTGATGAAGTAATGATGAAGGTCTGACAAAATCTAATTCTGTAATAAACTTCTCTTCCTTAGGCCTCCGATAATGCAAGGGACACCAGGCAGGAGCAGCGAAAATGATGTCTGCGCTAGGCGCAAAGTATTTGCAATTATTCGCTTACTAAATATTCGCAATAAAAAATCGCATTAGTAAGAAAAAAAAATCGCAAAAAGTCGCATTAAACATTTGCATACCCCGAACGGAACTGCTGCGGTATGCGAATGTTTAATGCGATATTTTTTATTAACGCGATTTTATTGCGATTATTCGGTAAGCAAATAATCGCGAATACTGTGATATTTGAAGGCCGGCTGCGGGCCACAAAATGTTGTACGGAGGGCTGCAAACAGCCCGTAGGCCGCGAGTTTGAGACCCCTGCCCTAGACAAACACAAAAGCAAACAAGAATTGTAAAAAGAGGGGCCCGAGCGATAGCACAGCGATAGAGTGTTTGCCTTGATTGTGGCTGATATAGGACGGACCTTGGTTTGATCCCCCAGCATCCCATATGGTCCCCTAATCCTGGAGTGATATCTGAGCACATAGCCAGGAGTAGCCCCTGAGTGTTACTGGGTGTGGCCCCAAAAAAACAAAAAACAAACAAAAAACAATAGAAACAAAAAAATAAACAGTGAAACTGAGTTATGACACCCCAGTCAAAATACAAAAGGAAAGAAATGACTTTCCAGTCTGGCTCAAATGAAACACATAGACAGATCTTGGTTTGAAGGCTCTATCTCTTCAGCAGAAATGTGAGTTGCTCAACCTCCCACACCTGTTACTTTGTCTATAAAACAGGACAATGATGGTTCAAAACTTAGGGAATGAGTTCTTAAAAATAAATCACTAGTAGAGTGTAGCTCAAAATAAGGGTACAATAAATGTTTTAAAATGACAATTGAGTACATACAATGTTTGATGTCCAGAATATCCAGAGATCACCTGTGAGCACAGAGTAATGAGTGACCCCTGAATTTCACCCAATATGGTCCAATCCTGTATCTCCCCCCTCAAAAGCTTTGATGTCAGCCAGGGAATTGAAGTAGATACTTTTCTATGACATGACGTGTGTTTCTTATCACATACAATCTTTGATTTTTAATTGTGTACATGACCCAGGAGACAATACTACATTCCCCATTATCTTTTGCAGATAAAAGTGGCAAATAGTATAAATTCTCACCAGTGAACTACAAAATAGAGTGCGATCTGGCACTTTCAGACAGACCATATAAAAATCTAGTTGGCATCTGTCTTTTTAAATCCATTTCCTTAATGCCTTTCTTTATCCTACTACTAGGGGTAGATATGAGTATTAGAGCTGTAACAGCTACCCTGAACTATAAAAATGACGTGTTTAGGACAGAGAAGAGATTTAAAAGAAGTAATCTTGATTACTCGAAGGATTCAGCATTTCAATCTCAGAAAACATTACTCTTAATTTCACAAAAGGGAAAAAATTTAATTCTAGCATGTTTAAGCTACTGTTTATTGACAACTATGTCATAAATTGCTGTCAAATTATTCCCCAAAAGACTACGACTATTTACTTTTTAGTTCTCTTTACCAACACCTTCTTATACCATAACAGGAAAAGGAGAGAAATATCCCTGATTCACTGGAAGAGAACAAGTATTTTATTTCTATCACATTGAATAGGTGAAGAAAAATAGCTAAATTATTTCTACCTCATCTAGATTGCTTTTGATCTAGCACTAGATTTTCTATGAGGCCTTTAAAAATAAGTGACACTTCAAGGACAAACAAGATCAAATATGATTATTATTTTTGACAATACTTAATAAAAATGGAAAAGATAGAGGTGGTGCCAATTTCTCATTCTGGTTGACCTTGCCATGTTCTAATGACATCAGCAAGATTAAAGTACCCCTATCACAAAGTTAGAATTATTTTTGCAAGAGGAGTTGGAGAAATTAACTATCTAGTGATCTACAATTTTTTATCTTTATATCACAATACCAAGGGAAATAACTGAGAATAACATTGGCCAAATACATCATCATTTAAAGTCTATTCTGGCATTCTCACTATGCCAGATGACAAACTATCTATTACTAACTCTCAATGTGTCAAAAAGGACAAGAATTATGTTAAAAATATTAGTAATTTTAATAATATTTGCTATTATCTACATGCCAAGCACAGACACATATGTATTATACATATATAACTTATATATAATTTGTATTTGATTTTCACAAAAAAATTAGGTGTGTTATTCTCTTTCCATAGCTGTGTTTTATTTGAGTCAGATCTAGAATAGAGTGGACACTGTGCCATTTATTAGTTATGTGTGACAGAAAATAAATTATCATCCCTGTTTATTATCATCTAAAGCAAGAACATGCTTTCAAAGGTTCAGACTTGGACTGGGAAGATAGTACAGGTGTTAAGTGCTTGTCTTACATGTGTGTGATCCTGCAAACCCCAGAGCACTTTCAGGAGTAATCACTGAGCAGAGAACCAGGTATAAGTCATGAGCACCATTGTATGGCCCCAAAACCAAAATAAATAGAAGCAAATGTTACAGAACTTATTACATATATGTGCTAGTCATATATGCCAACTGCACTTGGATAAACAGTGCCCAGAAATTTGGTCAAACATTATTCTGGGTGCTTCTGTGAACATGTTTTTTGACATAATCACAATTTGAACTGCTTTACTGAGTAAATCAGATTGCTCTATCTAGCATGGATAGAACTTATCCCATCTGACCATTGGAGGTTTAGTTGTAATAAAAGACTGACCCTTCATGAAGTAAAATAATTTCTCTTGAATTTTTTGAAACATTAGCCCTCTTTCATTCATTTTGCTAACTCACTTTCCAGAACTTGGGACTGGCCAGCCTGATATGAGTCAATCTTTTATAAATTATGTGTATATTATCAGTTTTGGAAAATACCAAGTAATATAGTAGTTTTATCTAAATAAAGCAATAAGCTATTTACTTATTAAACTTCCTTTCTCATAAGAGTCATAGCATATGCATTGTTTTTGCCTTAAGACAAAAATATCTGAGCACTGTTTTCTTGAATTCAAGACCCAGAATGAATATAGTATTGATCATCATTGCTTATCATTCATTTTATGTGATTTTGTTGAATGAATTATTTGTTGTTTTTTTTTAAAAAACAGATTGAGTGATATCAAGATCTACATTGTGTTAGGTATTAAATCAATGCTATTGAAATTGTTTTATTATAGTGTCAAAGTTTAGAAAACAAAACTTTTTCCTTGACTTTCTCATAGTTATTTTAGTTTCTTCCTCTTTTTGAGCTTTATTTTTCCTGAAAAAAAGAGTTATGAGAAAAATATCAGTTCAATAAATAATCTATTCAATCAATACAGTATACTAACATATCAAAAATGACAGATTATCTATAAAATATTCTTGTGTAAGTTATGTAACCAGAACACCAAGACAGATTATGTAACTTGTTTAAACTAACTTGTTCCAAAATGAACCTCTAAATAAAAATAGAAAAGTATATATAGGGACCTTAACAAAACAAATACACAAATTCAGTATGGTCAACTTTCTTTAGAAAGTTACTATATTCCATACTAATTGTATGGCTGGCATTGTGCTGTATTTTGAGATTATTAAAGTGAGTAAAAAATTAATTTGTCCCCAAGAAAAATGCAGTTTTGGTTCCATCTCATGTGGACTCCTGAGTTTATTAAGGGAAAATGAGTAAGCTCGACTGGTAATGAAGATAGAATAGAGAACACAATAATGAATAAAAAAGGAGACAGGAAGGAAAATGGTCTTAGATGAAGTGCAGAACGTATATTTTATACTAATGAATAGAAATTGGTATATTTTATACCAATGAATAGAAACAGTATGATGTGTGGGAACACACAAAACTTGACTCCAAGGCTGGAGAGATAGCATGGAGGTAAGGCGTTTGCCTTTCATGCAGGAGGTCATTGGTTCGAATCCCAGGGTCCCATATGGTCCCCCATGCCTGCCAGGAGCAATTTCTGAGCATGGAGCCAGGAGTAACCCCTGAGCACTGCCGGGTGTGGCCCAAAAACCACACACACACACACACACACACACACACACAAAGACTCAAATAGGAGATTAGGTAGGGAAAGAAAACTGAAAGTGGATAATTTTCAGATTCTGGACGATCTTTAATGTCATGCACAGAAATTTAGAAGGGTCTCATCAATCATTCATAGTAACTTAATGTAATGGGGTGAATTACTCTGATAGAAACTCAGCTTATGATTAAGAACAAAAGACAGGGGCCGGGCGGTGGCTCTAGAAGTAAGATGCCTGCCTTGCCTGCGCTAGCCTTGGATGGACTGCGGTTCGATCCCCCGATGTCCCATATGGTCCCCCAAGCCAGGAGCGACTTCTGAGTGCATAGCCAGGAGTTACCCCTGAGCGTCACCGGATGTGGCCCAAAAACCAAAAAAAAAAAAAAAAAAAAAAAAAGAACAAAAGGCATTTCCTTTACCCTTTACATTCATTCATTTATTAGTGCCACACTGTTCACCACATAGTCTACTATACTATGTTCTTTTATCAGAATATATTTGATAAAATTCCTTCCTTAACATTTATATAAAGAGAATTGGAGACTAAGAGAGAGAGAAATAGCTGGGGAAGGATTCACAGTTGATTCTTGTTATTTTATCCTTTTTGCCATATTCTTGGTAATATGAGTGATAGTAGGGATTTCAAAGGTAAATATATTCTACCAATGTCTTTATCTTACCCTAGAACACATTTAAAGTATTCTAAAAAGCATTCGTTTTCATTTACTGATAATTCTACAGGATAGAGCAAAGTTGCTTTTCTTACTTGGAATTGCAGTGCAGTGGTTTATTACAGAATGAAGTCAAGCATTCACAGTTTTCTGTTGCTTCAAGAATAAATAAAGTCCCAGGCTCCTTGGTGCTGAGGACTTGGAGGTGACTTAAGAGAGTTTTCAGGGTGTCAAAGATATTCAACCACTTCTCCAGAAATCACACACTTGAGGGGAACATTTGGCACACTTCCTGAAGGAAGGTAGTGGGTTAAAGTGACATGGAAATATCTTCCTCTGGTCAGGGTTTAGCCCTCTTATTTGGAGCTGAGTCAGAGAAATATGATTTAGAGAAGGCACATCACCTAAAATAAGACTAATGAATAGGATGATAGGAAAATTGCTTCCTTGGTCATCCAAATAGAGATACAACTGCAGATATGAGCAACTCTGTATGTCACAGCAGCTAATCAAGTAAAGAGCCAACCTCCTTATTCTCTAGGTGCAATAGTCAACTAAAGGTGGTTCCTCTTGGTGTGCTATGAGGAAGAAACCAAGTCCAATGTGCCTTTCACAAATTCTACTCACAAGGATATTTTATCTGAGATGAGACTAAGGTTAGTACTAAAAAGATTAGAGATTGATTAGATTGAAACTGTGATATCATTGACAATTGTTTTCTTTCCCCTGTCTTCTCTCACCTACTGACAAGTTTCTGAATTGCAAGTACAAGTCACTATAGAGAAATGGATGCAATCGATAATGGCAAATGAAAGACACTTAAATGTAGAAACACTAAAGTGGAATTGTAGTCTAGTTGTGTTTTTCTTTTGGTGCTCAGCTGGGAAGATGTCATTCAATATAATGCAGCAAAAAGCTACTGAGTAAAATTTCTCATTAAGTTATGCCGTATTATATACTAGTATTTCAAACAGGTCTCTTGGATCTTGTCTTTACTACTATCATAGCCAAAGAAATTTGGAAATGTAAACTCACAACAATGCTAAATCACTGCCTCATTTTCCACGATGGGCTCTGTGACTTTTAAAGAACTAATCATTTATTCATTCATCATTAACATGTTGACTCATCAAAGAGAATAATTGTGGACAAAAACAGAATAGAATTATTATTGAGTTTATCACTTTTATCACCTTTCCCAGTTTTTTTCAATGACTACAATTTTTGTGAGAATTTGTTTGGAGCCAGTAGCAGGGAAGCACATATACTCATATATAGCTTCAATCCAACAAAGGTTTATCTCAATTTGGGAAAAGCAGTTCTTTTTTCATTTACTGAGTGCGCATATTTGGGACAGATATAATAGAGTGCTGAGGGAGAAAGCAAGCCAGATCAGGTGAATCAACCTTGGCAGTCAATGGGGTTACAGATGTAAGCTAGATTGCCTTAACATCAAATTTGTTTTTAATGTAAATACTTTTATTTAGGAAAATAAGTGGAGGGGAAAGGAGAATCCCATAAAGCAAAAACAAACAAACAAACAAAAAACAAAAAAAAACATTTGCAATGCATCAATTTCAGTAGAACCTGCCTCAATGACTATGACTTTGAATGAATATATTCCCTAAATTAAAACACTTTTTTTAAACTTCTAAATCTTTTTTCTTCTTTCGGTTTTTTGGGCCACACCTATTTGATGCTCAGCGGTTACTCCTAGCTAAGCACTCAGAAATTGCCCCTGGCTTGGGGGGACCATATGGGATGCTGGGGGATCGAACTACGGTCCTTCCTTGGCTAGCACTTGCAAGGCAGACACCTTACCTCTAGTGCCACCTCACCGGCCCCTAAACTTCTAAATCTTTTTTAAAGCACCATGATTACAAGCATGTTTGTAGTTGGGTTTCAGTCATAATCAGGATACCCCCCTTCATCAATGCAACATTCCCACCACCAATACCCTCCCTTCTTCCCCACCCCTGCCTATTTTTGTAACAGACATTCTACTTCTCTCATTCTTTAACATTGTCATGCTAGTTGTTAGTGTAGTTATTTCCCTAACAGCATTCACCACTCTGTTGTGAGCTTCAAATTGTGAGCCAGTCCTTCTGGCCATTCCAGCCATAACTCTATGATTAGTGATGTGGAGCATTTTTTCATTTGTCTTTTGGCCATTGTATTTCTTCTTTGAGAAAGTATCTGTTCATTTTTTCTGCCCATTTTTGAGGGGGCTATATATATATATTTTTCTTATTAAGTTCTGTCAGTACCTTATATATTTTCTATATTAACCCCCTTGTCTGATGAGTATTGGAAAAATAGTTTCTCCTGTTCTGTGGGTGGCTTTTGTATCTTAGGCACTATTTCTTTTGAGGTGCAGAAGCTTCTCAGCTTAATATAATCCCATCTATTTATCTCTGCTTCCACTGATTTAGAAAGAGCTGTTTTCTTCTTAAAGATGTCTTAGTCTTAATGTCACATAGTGTTTTACCCACGTGTTGTTCTATACACCTCATGGTTTCAGGCCTGATATCAAGGTCTTTAATCCATTTGGATTTGATCTTTGCACATGGTATTAGATGAGGATCTGAGTTCGTTTTTTTGCAAGTGACTAACCAGTTATGCCAACACCACTTGTTGAAGAGGCTTTCCTTGCTCCATTTTGGAGTTTTTTTGCCCCTTTATCAAGGATTAGTATGTCTGGAGAACATTCTCTGAATACTCAAGTCTATTTCAGGGATCTGAGGATCTGTCTTTATTCTAGTACCATGCTGTTTTGATAACTATTGCTTTGTAATACAGTTTAAAATTGGGAAAAGTAATGCCTCCGATATTCCTTTTCCCAAGTATTGCTTTAGCTATTTGTTTATTTTCCAAATGAATTTCAGGAGTGAATAATATACTATTTTTGAATAATGTTATGGTTATCTTTAGAGGGATTTTATTAAATTTGTATGATGCTTTGGGGAGTATTGCCATTTTAATTATAATAATTCTGCCAATCCATGAGCAGGGTATGTGTCTTCATTTCCTCTCTTATTTTTTGAAGCAGGCTTTTGTAGTTTTCTTTGTATAGGTCCTTCACCTCTTTATTTAAGTTGACCCGAAGATATTGAATTTGTGGGGCACTAGTGTGAATGGGATTGTTTTTTTAATGTCCATTTCTTCTCTAACATTATTTGTGTACAAGAAGGCCATTGACTTTGCATGTTAAATTTGTAACTTGCCACTTTGCTATATAAATCTATTGTTTCTAAAAAGCTTTTTGGCAGAGTCTTTAGGGTTTTCTAAATATAGTATCATGTCATCTGCGAAGAGTGAGAGCTTCACTTCTTCCTTACCTATCTGGATGCCCGTAATATCATTTTCTTGTCTAATCACTATGCAAGTACTTTCAGTACTATGTTGAATAAGAGTGATGAGAGAGGGCAGCCTTGTCTTGTACCATATTTTAGAGGAAAGGCTTTTAGTTTATCTCCATTGATAATAATATTTGCTATTGACTTGTGGTAGATGGCCTTGACTATATTGAGAAAAGTTCCTTTATTCCCATCTTGATGAAGGTTTTTTTTTTGTTATCAAGAATGGGTGTTGGAACTTATTGAATGCTTTCTCTGCATCTATTGATATGATCATATGATTTTTGTTTTTCTTTTTGTTGATATGGTGTATTATGTTGATTTACTTACGGAGGTTAAACCTCCTTGTATTCCATCAATAAAACCTACTTGGTTGTGGTAAATGACCTTCTTGATGATGCATTAAATTCTATTTGCCAGGATTTTGTTGAGTATCTTGTATCTGTGTTCATCAGGGATATTGATCTGTAATTTTATTTTTTGAAAGCATCTCTGTCTGATTTTGTTATCAAGGTTTTGATGGTCTCATAGAAACTATTTGGAAGTGTTCCTGTTTCTTCAGTTTTATGAAAAAGCCTAAAAATGATTGGTAGAAGTTCATTTTGAAAGGTTTGAAAGAATTCATTAGTGAACCCATTTGGGCTTGGGCTTTGTTTTTGAGAAGATTTTTTTATCACCATTTTAATTTCCTCAATAATGATGGGGCTGTTTAGATATGCTATCTCATCCTTATTTAACCATGGAAGGGTATAATAGTCCAAGAATTTATCCATGTTTTGTGGCATGGAGTTTCTCAAAGTAGTCTCTAATTACCCTTTGAATCTCTACAGTATCTATAGTGAGCTTCCCCTTTTCATTTCTAATCTGGTTTAACATTTCTCTCTCTTGAATTCTTTGTGAGTTTTGTCAGTGGTTTATCAATCTTGTTTATTTTTTTAAAGAATCAACTTTTTCTTTCTTTGATCTTTCGAATTGTTTTCTGAATTTCCATTTCATTGATTTCTGCTCTACGTTTTATTATTTCCTCCTGCCTACCTTTTTTTTTTGTTCCATTTGTTGGTCATTTTAAAAGCTGTGTCATTAAGCTATTCATGTAGGCCCCTTTATCTTTCCTAATGTGTGCTTGCAAAGCAATACATTTTCCTCTCAGTACCACTCTTACTGTGTTCCATAAATTCTGATAATTTGTGTACTTATTGTCATTTGTTTCCAAGAAAGTTTTGATTTCCTCTTTGATTTCATCTCAGACCAACTGGTTGTTTAGTAACAGGCTGTTTAATTTCCAATTGTTAAAGTTTTTCTTCTGTGTCCCTTTGTAGTTCACATCTAATTTCAGAGCCTTGTGGTCAGCAAAGGTAGCCTGCAAAATTTCTATCATCTTGATTTTATGGAGGTTTATTTTATGTGCCAGCATGTGGTCTATCCTGGAGAATGACCCACGTACATTGGAGAAGAATCTGTATCCAGGTTTTGGGGGGTGGAGTGTCTTATATATACTAGTCCTCTTTCTTCCATTTCTCTTTTCAGGGCTAGTATGTTTTTGTTGGGTTTCAGTCTGGTTGACCTATCAAGTGTTGACAGGGCAGTGTTGAGGTCTCCCACAATTATCGTGTTATTATTAATGTCTTCTTTCAGATTTGTCAATAATTTTATTAGATAATTTGCTGGTCTCTCATTGGGTGCATTATGTTTAGTAGTCTGATTTCTTCCTGTTGCACATATCCCTTGATAATTACAAAGTGTTCGTCTTTGTCCCTTACAACTTTTCTGAGTCTACAGTTTGTGCCATCTGATATTAGTATGGCCACTCCAGCTTTTTTAAGAGTGTTGTTTGCTTGGATGATTTTCCTCCAGCCTTTGATTTTGAGTCTGTTTGTTCTGACTATTGAGGTGTGTTTCTTGTAGGCAGCAGAACATTGGATTCAGTTTTTTGATCCATTTAGCCACTATGTGTTTCTTAACTGGTGCATTTTGTCCATTAACATTGAGAAGTTAATTGTCATGGGATTTAGTGCCATCTTTGTGTAGAAGTTTGATGTGTCTGTTGGTCAGTCTTATTTTAAAGTAGACCCTTCAGTTTTTCTTTTAAGGCTGATTTGAGTTTGCAAAGTTTCTGAGTTGTTGTTTATTCGTGAAGCTATGTATACTTCCTTCAAACCTGAAAGTGAGTCTTGCTAGGTGCAGTACTCTAGGCGAAGCATTTATTTAATTGAGTTTTGTCACTATATTTCACCACTGCCTTCAGGCCTTGAGGGTTTCTTGTGATAGGTCTGCTATAAATCTTAAGTATGCTCCTTTGAACGTAATTTTTCTTTTTAATAGAGCTGCTTTCAGTATTCTTTCCATATCTGTGGGAGTTTTCATTGTGACTAGGATGTGTCTTGGGGTGCTTTTCCTTGGGTCTATTTTAGCTGGTACTCTTAGGGCATGCAGGATTTGGTTGCATTTAGTCTTTAGCTCTGGTAGTTTCTCTGTAATGATGTCCTTGACTGTTGATGCTTCCTGTGAATTTTCTTCCTGTGTCTCTGGGACTCCAATGATTTTTAAGTTGTTTCTGTTGATTTTATCAAAGACTTCTATTTTCATCTGTTCATATTTTTGAGTAATTTTTCCATTGTCTGATCATTTGCTTTAAGACTTTTTTCTGGTCTCTTCTGCTATATGGAGTTGTTATGCATCTCATCTTTCAGCTCACTGGTTCTATCCTCAGCTACTATTACCCTGTTAGAGATACTTTCCATTGAGGTTTTCAATTAGTCTACTGAGTTTTTCAGACCTGTTATTTTAGTTTGGAGTTTTCTGATTTCTATTTTCATATCCTCTTGATTCTTATTAGTGATTCGTTCAACTCGATCTATGCTTTCTTTGAGTTCTGTGAACATCCTCCATATCTCTTCTCTACACTTCATATCTGAGAGACTATCTAGGTAGTTGGCCACTTTCAGATCATCAGAGTTGCCATCTTCATTCTCTATGCCTGCTGTTGGCCTGTGTTGTTTCCCCATTGTCATGTTTGTACAGTGACTAAAATAATTTTGAAAAAAAAAAAAAGATCATATGGGGCCCCATTAATATGGAGTTTGGACATAGAAGCTTCTGGGATTTGTCCAGAAAGGAGGAATATTTGCCTCTAATTGTGAAAGGGCGGGTCATCCAGGAGACTGATCTCATCTGGAAGGGTAAGGGTGAAGATCAAGGATTAAGAGATGTGGCACTGGGGCAGTTTACACCTTTTGGTGTTATTTTTTTTTCTTAAAAAAAGCACAAAGCCTTCTTGTTTTTCTATCTTTTCTCTTACTTTGGATCCTCAATTAGAGTACTGAGAGGAGATCCCAGACCTTCGGAGCCCTGCTAGAAAGAAGTCCCCCCGAAATATTTTAAATACTAATACACAACTGGGAGTAGTTGTGGCCATTACAAGAAGATAATAAAGAGGATTAAAAATTTTGTATGGATGTACATTTAGATAGCTCAGCTGTATATAAATAAATAATGTTATTGAGACATTAAAAATCTAAGGAATACAAAATTGATGTTTTAAGTCACCAACTTAATCAAGGACCAAAATATCTCACTCCAAGTGGAAAAATATGACAAAATATATTCAAGTAAAATGTAATACATATTTCAACATATATTCAAGAAACTATCAAAATTTCTTATACTGAATCTATGAAGTCAGATTACAAAAAGTCAAAAGATAAAGAACTGAATAAGCAAACTATTGTATAAGCGAAAATTACACATATCCAGAATGTGGAGCATTCTGTAGTTATCATGAATATATTATGAAAATATTAGAGAACTGGTCCATAGTTCAAGAGTTTCTGGCAGGAAAAGTCCAGATTTTCCACCAAGCTCCAGAAAAATAATGAAAATTATTTTTTCTTCTGGAATAATTAATAATAATTATAATTTTATAATTAATAATGATATTATAATTCTTAATAATTAAGAATTATTAAGAATATTATTAAGAAATTTAAGGCCAGAGAGATATCATGGAGGTAGGGTGTTTGCCTTGCATGCAGAAGGACGGTGGTTCGAATCCCAGCATCCCATATGGTCCCCCGAGCCTGTCAGGAGTGATTTATGAGCACAGAGCCAGGAGTAACCCCAGAACATTGCCAGGTGTATCCACCCCCCAAAAAAAGAAATTTAGTGTGAAAGGTTTCCCTCACTTTCCAAAAATAGAAATATCCAGGAAAACTTTATAAACCAAGACTGCATAAATGAAAAATGCTTTTTACCATAATTTATATAGAAAGACTGAAATATTTCAAGGTTCCCCAAATAACCAAATCAGCCAATGCATACAAAATATAGAATATCACCAATATAACAAAAGCAAGAATGTAGTAATTCCGAGGGAAGGAGCTTACGTCATTCCTACTGACCTGTATCTTCTGTCTCTACAATAACTACCACAAAACAAGCACTGAATACCATTTTTTCAACTATTGTCATAAAAATAAATAGCATAATGCAAAACAAAGGATATCTGTATAACATATACACTCTACAAAATTGAAACATAATACATAAGAAATGTACAAGTAACTTTCCTAAAATTATATATTTAATTAAAGGCAGACCAAGTTTAAACTCATGTTTTCTCACAAAAGGACATGGAAGGTATTTTATTTCCCAACTTTGAACTATATTACAAGGTAGAATAATCAAATTGCATGATAATTGAATAAATATTTTTGTATTGTTTGTTTTGGGACCACACCTGGTGATGCTCAAAGATTACTCTTGGCTCTGCACTTAGGATTTACTTCTGGCAGTGCTCAGGGAACCCTATAAAATGCCAGGGATCAAACTTGAATCAGACATGAGCAAGGCAAACAGCTCATCTGTTGTACTATTACTCTGTCTCCATAATGAAGATATTTTACTAGAGCAGAATAAAACCAATGAGAGTTCTGAGTTAAGTGCCCAGATTTATAGTCAGCTAATCTATAAAAAAGGAGCTAAATATACACAGCCAGATAAACTAGATAGCCACATTTTAAAAAATGAAATGATCTATACCTCACATGCTTCCAAAAATAAACTCAGTATGAATTAAAGATCTTGAGATTAGACCAGAATTCATAAAATATGTTTAAGAAAATAGCACAACTTTACAGGAAATTGACCTCAGAGCAATCTTCAACTAAATTACAACAGTGGCAAAGACAACAAAATAAGCAAATGGGAGTAAATCAAATTAAATGGCTCTTGCACAGTGAAAGAAAGCTCTGATAAAATATATACCCTAGTAAATGGGAGAAAATATTTGCATACATATGTCAAATAAAGAGTTGATATCCAAGATCTCTAAAGAACTCACAAAACTCAACAACCAAAAAATCTGTGTCCACCAATAAATGGGGCCTGGGACCAAGAGATGAACAAATAAGTCCCCTCAAAAGACATATGAATAGTAAACAGGCATATAAATAAAGTGTTCATTATCACTCACAATTAGGAAATTCATATCAAAACAACAATAAAATATCATCTTATGCTAGTAAAAATAGCACATATGCAATATCTGTAAACAGCCAGTGTTGAGGCATTGTGATGAGAAAGGAACCCTTATGCACAGTTGGTGGAAATGTCACCTAATTCAGTCTTTATGGAGAATAATATGAAGATCTATCCAAAAAATAGGAATAGAACTACAAAATAATCCAGCAACACTACTTCTTTTCATCTATTCCAAAAACACAGAAGAATTAATTCAAAAGGATATGTGCACACTTATGTTCATCACTGCACTTAGAACAATTGCCAATATTTGAAATTGACCCAAATGCCCAACTATATATGGAAGTTCTGACATATAAATACAATAGAATATTATGCAGCTCTAAAAAAGAACAAAATCATGCAATTTGTAGCAACATGCATAAAACTAGATGACTAAATGATATGCTAAGTAAAGTAAGAGGAATGGAATAAATCATAAAAATGATCTCTCTCAAAACAGAACAAAAAGATATCAGCAAGGTAGTAGCAAAAATCCAAAATGATGAGAGAATTAATCTACCTAATTGAGTTTTGGGTTGGGAATTAAGAGGGTGGGGCTTTGGCTCTTGGGTAAAGAAGGGAAGGGGTACATTGGTGATGGGTGCAGTGATGGAATTATATACATGAGAAACTGTTTTTAATTGCATTGTAAACCACTGAATCTCAATAAAATTTTGTTTTGTTTTGTTTTGTTTTTGGGTCACACCCGGCAGCGCTCAGGGGTTATTCCTGGCTCTATGCTCAGAAATCGCTCCTGGCAGGCTTGCAGGACCATATGGGATGCTGGGATTCAAACCACAGTCCTTCTAAACGCAAGGCAAACGCCCTACCTCATGCTATCTCCCCAGCCCTTGATAAAAATTTTAAATAGAGAAATAAATTCAGGTTTTCTTATTCCAAATATATTACTTTCACTAATAGAACATGATATATATAAAAATCATACCTAACACATAGAATAAAAAATAGAATGACCTATATATGAAATATGGAAATAAACATTTTTTTGAGGTTTTCTTCTAACAATGGGTTTTCTGGAAGACTATATGTGAGCTGACTAGTTCTCCCCTCAGTGAGAAGTCGGTAGCCCTGATACATTTGTATCCCTAATTATTTATTGCCTTTCAATCCTTTAGAATTCAATGAAAAGATCTATTTTTCCACACCAGTCCAACAACTACATTGAAAAGCCATAGAAGAAAACACAAAAGACTCTATATAGTGCTCCTTAATTATAAAATTGCATGCTGCCTCTCAGAGAAAAACAAATGCGATAACAATTCTAGAAAAAGAACAAAGATATAGTATAATTCACAGCCTAAAACTTTCTTAGTTTGAGCCCATTGTTTATCTCTCACCACAGCTGACACTTAATTCTTTTCAGTACAGAGAGAATGGCCATTTATATGCATGAACACATATTTACTATATGATAGAATTACCCAAACAAAGGTAGGAAAAATGTAAAAATAACACAATTAACAACGTTCTTACCCTTTTTAATTTTATTAGGAAGCTCACTAAAATTGTGGATATAGTTGCCTGTAATGACTAATTTGCTCTTTTGTTTACTTGCTTGCTTGCCTTGAAATAAAAAGACTTTTGTTCTACAGTTGATTATTTTACAAAAAATGCATAAGATTAACTTGCATTTGTGTAGTGAAATGGGAGAATTTTTTAAAAAAATTTAGTTATATGATATAATAAAAGCATTTTATTTTAATACATTTCAATGTTGTTTTCCCTACTTAACTTTATTTTACACTTACAATGTTTTAATTTATTTATTTAGAGGGACTCCCAAGCAGTGTCGGAGGGCCTCAGGATCATGCTAGGCAATGCCATTCAAATGAACATGCAGAATTTTTTAATACTTGGGTCCAGCACTGCCAGGGAGTCACTGTGGTAATTCTCAAAGATACTCAAGGAGATACCTTGATGTGAAGCTGGATATCAAACGCAGGGTCTCATGCATACCAGACAAGTGCTTCAGACCTATGTGCTATCTCCCTGGTCCTTTCAATGTACTTTTAAAAAATATTTATTTTATTGACACCATTGTAATTTACAAAGTTCATCATAGTGGGTTTCAGACATAAAACGAGTCAGGGCCAATCCTACCACCAGTGTCCTCCTCCCTCCATCAATGTTACCTTAGTGCATCCCATACCACCACTCTATGCCCCTCAGCCTGCCAGTATATCAGGCCCATTTTAAGTTTAGATGGTTAAAGTTTGGGTCCCTTGATTGACTTTGGCTTAGATATTTAGTTCTGTCCTTTTTTAACACTACCAATGCACCTGAAACCACGTGGCTTCTGTCCCTATCCTTTGTAGATTTGTTTATCGTCCTTCACTCAGTTTCTTTTCTTTTCCTCACTATACTCTGGGGCTAAGGGTGTTAGAGATATCTCCCATTCTGACCATTGCATTTTTTCATGCAGTTGTACTTTTTAATAAAACATTTATCTTGAAAAATATCAGCTTTAAAAACATTTACAACCATAATAATATTAGTTTGTTTTTCCCAGATACTGTCTAGTTAATAAACACTGATATTTTTAAAAGGTGATTTGAAAAGCAAATAAAACCCAAGAAACCAAAATAAATTTTAGAATATATAATAATTAGACTGTGACATTATTGTGTAAATAAAAAGAGAAGGGGGAAAGCTTTAAAAAAGAATATATAAATAACAAGTTGAAGAATTGGCTATAGAGAGAGAAATATTTATTTTGTAAAATATCTTTATTTAAGCACCATGATTACAAACATGTTTGTAGTTGGGTTTTATAAAAAGAACACCTTCCTTCACCAGTGCAACATTCCCACCACCAGTGCCCCCATCTGCCTCCTCCCCCCCCGACCCCCTGTCTGATTAGAGACAGGCATTCTACTTCTCTCACTCATTAACATTGTCATGATAGTTGTTAGTATAATTATTGCTCTATCTGTTCTCACCACTCTTTGTTGTGAGCTTCATAGGATGAGCCGGTCCTTCCAGCCTTCATCTCTATTGTCTCTGAGCATAATTACAATTATGTCTTAGATTTTTCTTAAAACCCATAGATGAGTGAGACTATTTTGTGTCTATCTCTCTCCCTCTGACTTATTTCACTCAGCATAACGGTTTCCATGCCCATCCATGTATAGATAAATTTCATGACTTCATCTCTACTGACATCAGCATAATATTCCATTATGTATATGTACCACAGTTTCCTTAGCCATTCATATGTTGAAGGGCATCTTGGTTGTTTCCAGATTCTGGCTATTGTAAATAGTGTTGCGATAAAAATAGGTGTGCAGAAGGTATTTTTGCATTGCGTTTTTGTGTTACTAGGGTATCTCCCTAAGAGCGGTATCACTGTATCATATGGGAGTTCAATTTTCAATTTTTTTTTAGAAATCTCCATATTGTTTTCCATAAGGACTGGACTAGTTTATACCAACCCTTAAGCTCATGTGATAACTTGAACTACCTCAGACTGGACTAGTTTATACCAACCCTTAAGCTCATGTGATAACTTGAACTACCTCAGCAGATGTTATGCCATTATAAGGAACTTGTACTACCTTAGAATGTCTCAGCAGATGTTATGCCTTTATAAGGAAATCATCCCTACCCCCTCTCCCCATCTTTCTGGCTCGCCAAATGAAAAGGCTTGGTAGTCCAGATGCTGCTCCAATGCAGAGAAATGAAGAGACAGTCACTTAGGCAAAAGCTCAAGTGGGTTCTTTATTCTAGCCTGCCTTTCCAGAACCAAACAGAGGCAAAGGACCACGTGGCTTTCTTTGTTCATCCTTATATACCATAAGAAGGGGACCCAAGGACTAATAATATCTCCAGGACCCACACCCGGTAAGATGTCCCCACCCAACGAATGTGGGGCCGATTCCTGCTGTGTGATTGGGCACCCAGAGACTTAAAAGGAACGGTGGACATGCTCTCTGCCTTTTTCCTGCTGAGCCAGCCTAAAGACACCAAGGACCATAATCTCTCCAGGACCCACACCCGAGAAGTTCAGCTGCTCCACTCCATGCTGCGCTTATCTTTTAACCCCTGAATTCCATTTCTCCACATTGTAAAAAGCGATCTACAGCCTTACCAATGGAGAAATTTTGCAGAACACCCCCATGTTTAAAGAAATCAAGATGGCTGCTCTGATAATCTAAAAAGTAGGAAACAGCTAGGTATCCTCTCAAATAAGAAATTTAGAGTAAAATTATGGAAGATGTACAGGGAGCTCAAAAACAGCATAAATAGACTTGACTAGAACACAATTAAGCATCAAGAGGATTTGACAACTGAAATTAGAAATTTTCACACTGAAATAACAGGTCTGAAAAACTGAGCTTATGCAACTCTTGCCAGGCATGGGGTTTGGGGAGACCCCATCCTGGAGGCTTTCTCCCTATCCTGTGGAGTTCTGGGAGGCTTGGTAGGCCCCACAGCCATCCCCCTCTTTCTCCCCTGGACTCCTGGCCCTCCCTGGTGCCGGCTCAGATGGCCAGAGGTGGGTTCAGGTGAATTCTTAGGGGTCCTCAGGCTTCCCCCCTCCCTCCATACTCCAGGGAGTAGGTTGGGCAGATATCTGGCTTCTGGTTTCCTCTTTGAATCTGGAGGCCAGATCTTGCCAGGTATGGGGTTTGGGGAGGCTCCATGTCGAGGCCTTCTCCCTCACCTGGGGAGTGCTGGAAGGCTTGGCAGGCCCTCAGCCATCCTTGTCTTTTTCCCCTGACTTCAGGCCCTCCCTGGGTGCCAGCTCAGATGGCCAGAAGTGGGTTCAGGTAGACTCTTAGGGGTCCTCAGGCTTCCCCCCTCCCTCCGTACTCCAGGGGGGGGAGGTGCATGGAGAGGAGATTGGGCAGCTATCTGGCTTCCAGTTTTCTCTTTGAATCTGGAGGCCAGCTCTTTCCAGGTATGGGGTTTGGGGAGGTCCCATGCCGGAGGCCTTCTCCCTAGCCTGGGGAGAGCTGAGAGGCTTGGCAGACCCCCAGCTGTTCTTGTCTTTTTCCCCTGACTCCAGGCCTTCCCTGGGTGCTAGCTCAGATGGCCAGAAGTGGGTTCAGGTGGATTCTGAGGGGTCCTCAGGCTTTCCTCCTCCTTCCGTACTCCAGGGAAGGTGCATGGGGAGGAGGGCGGGCAGATATCTGGCTTCTGTTTTCCCCTTTGATTTTGAAGGCCAGTTCTTCTCAGGTATGGGGTTTGGGAGTCCCCATGCTGGAGGCCTTCTTCCTAGCTTGGGGAGAGCTGGGATGCTTGGCAGGCCCCCTTCCATCCCTCTCTTTTCCCTCTAAACTCCAGGCTTTCCCTGGGTGCCAGTCCAGGTGGGCTTTATAGGGGTCATCAGGCTTTCCCTATACCTCTCCCTACAGTAATGAGAATGCACTTTGGGAGGAGAGTGGGTTGTTCTAGCATTAATTTATGTTGAGACTGTCACTGGAAATTTTTTCTCCTTGGTCTCCTATTGATAGTATTGTATTCATATAGTTTATATATGCATAATATCCATCTTGTATTGTGACCTTGATACTGCCCTTACAAAGCTCATTTCCAATCCTTTATTGCCTCAGTCCCAATCCTTATTTCCCCCCATCTTCCCATGTAGGTGCAGCTCATGACATGAAGCTCACCACATAGAGTGATGAGTGCAGTTAGAGAAATAACTACACTGAAAACTATCATAACAATGTGAATGAATGAGGAAAATAGAAAGCCTGTCTTGAGTACAGGTGTGGGTGGGGTGGGGAGAAGGGAGATCTGAGAAATTGGTGGTGGGAATCTTGCACTGGTGAAGGGGGTGTTCTTTACATGACTGTTACCATACAACTACAATCATATTTGTAATCATGGTGTTTAAATAAAGATAATTAAAAAAAGAAGGGGAGAGAGTGAGAGGGGGTAGGAATGATTTCTTTATAAAGGCATAACATCCGCTGAGACATTCTAAGGTAGTACAAGTTCCTTATAAGGGCATAACATCCGCTGAGGTAGTACAAGTTCCTTATAAAGGCATAACATCCGCTGAGGTAGTACAAGTTTCTTATAAGGGCATAACATCTGCTGAGGTAGTACAAGTTATCACATGAGCTTAGGGTTGGTATAAACTTCCTTTTTAGGACAAAAAGGGTTAGATACAAAAAGCAGATATAAGCATAGAAAATTACAAAGTTCTAGTTACAAAACCTGACCTTTAAGTTCCATGAGCTACAGCAGTGAGGGCTGGTGTAACTAGTTGTTGACTTCCCTTTTCAATCCCATATGGTCCCCTGAGCCTGCCAGGGGAGATTTCTGAGCGTAGAGCAGGAGTAACCACTGAGCACTGCTGGATGTGACCCAAAAACAAAAACAAAAAGAAAAATCTCAGTAGTATGGGAATTAATAAAACTTTACTCGACATAGTCAAACCCATTTGCCACAAACCCACAGCAAATATTACACTCAATAAGGAAAAGCTAAAAGTCCCCTCTTGAACATCAAACAAAAGATAAGGCTATCCACTCTCATTACTCTATTAAATATAGTATTGGAAGTATTTGCCATAATAATTAGGTAAGAAAAGATGATAAGGATATCCAGAAAGGAGAAGAAATCAAGTTTTTACTAGTTGCAGATGGCATGATACTATATTTTAAAAAGTCTAAAGACAAAAAAAAACTCCTAGATATAATAGATAACCATGACATTTTTCAAAGCGATATATACACTCCCAAAATTTATATGGAATAATAACCTGCTACCCCCTAGACAGCTAAAAAAATCTTTGAGATAATGAAGATGGGGCATAACTTTCCACACTTCGAACTATATACAAAGCAGTAGTAATTAAGACAGCATGGTACTAGTTTAAAAACAGATCCTCATATCAGTGAAATACAATGGAAAATCCACACATAGATATTGTCAGTTACTCTTTGATAAAGGAGAAAAGAGAAAGAGTGGAGCAAAGGAAACGTTTTCAACAAGTGATGTTATGAAAACAAGTCAACCACATCCAAAAAAAATCTCGAAGCCATAGCACAGAGGGAAGGACTTTTGTCTTGCAAACAGCTGATCTAGGTTTGATCCCTGGCATTCCAGGGTCCCCTGAGCTTACTAGGAGTGATTTCTGAGTGCAGAGCCAGGAGTAACCTGAGTGCTGCCAGGTATGACCCCAAAACAAACAAAAATAATGCATTCAAATCTCTTTCTAAGTCCATATATAAAAATAAAATCAAAATGGATTAAAGATCTCAATATCAGATCTGAATCTGTAAGGTACACAGAGGAAATTATAGGCAGAACTCTCCAAGTCACAGAAGCTAGAAGCAGCTTTAAGGATGAAATACCATTGACAAAACCAGTGGAAGCAAAGATGAACAAATTGAGTCTACATTCAATTGAGAAGATTTTTGGACTTCAAAGAAAATGAAGATCAAAATAGAAATATAGCCCAAAGACTGTAAAAAATGATTTTTTCCATGATACATCTGATAAATGGTCAATGCCCATATATATAAAGCACTGATTGTGATTTACAAGAAAAAAAATCCAAATCTATCTAGGAATGGGGAGAAATGTCTAACAGAAACTTTCTCAAAGAAGAAATACAAAATGTGTGATATCATTAATCACCAGGTAAATGAAAATAAAATAACAATCAGATATCATCTCATCAAAAAGAACAATGACCACTAGTGTTGGCATAGATACAGAGTAATGGGACCCTCATTTACTACTGGCAAGATTATTATCTGGTCCAGCTTTTGGGGGAAACAATATGGACATTCCTCAAAAACCAGAAATTGAGCTTACCCAGCTATTTCACTGATGGGAAAATACTTCAATGCCCCCCCCCAAAAAAAAACAGAAAGACATCTGCAATCCTGTTCATTGCAGCACTGTTCACAATAGCCAAAATCTGGAAACAACACAAGTACCCAAGAGCAAGTGACTGAATAAAGAAGCTATTTTACACTAACACAGTGGATTATTACTTGTCTGAATTGAATTATAGTAATTGAATACTACTTCAATATTACTTAATTGAAGTAATGCACTTTGCTGACATATAGATGACTCTTAAGAGTATTATGCTGAGTGAAATGAATCAGTAGGAAAGGGACAGACAGAGAATTATATCATTCATATGGGCTATAAATAAACATAGTAGGGATAACTACTTATTCTTAATAGCACCATTATAGAAAGAGGATCTCTGGGGGATAGGTGTGGTATGGGAAGGGACCACTATGACAATGCTAGGAAAAAAACAGTGATAAAGTGATATTTATGTTAACCTATCAGTAACATTGTAAACCACAGTGCCTAAAAAAAAGGAGGGGGTAATAAAGAAGTACCTATTACAGAAGCAAGCTAAGGGTGGAAGGAAAACTGAGGATTTTGGTGGAAGGAAATGGACAATAGTAAAGGGATTAGTGTTGAAACATTGTACTCCTAAAACTCAATTATGAATAATTTTGTAATTCATGGCAGGTCAGTTTAAAAAAAAATCGGCAGTTATATCCTCTTGAAGACCTTCTCCAAGAATCTTATTGTAATCATTAGTTACAATAAAAGTAAGACCCTAAAAGCAAAGAATTTACTTGAGAAATTAAAAGAAAAAGTTAAGTAAAAATCTTAATAAAGTTTTAATAAAAGATCAGTGGTCTGATAAAACAATATATTGGGCAAGTGGCCTTGGCCTTGCAAGTGGCCAAAACAGGCTCCTAGCACCTCATGTGGTCCCTTGAGAACCTACATGTCCTGAGATCAGAGTGAGGAGTAAGCCCTGAGCACTATTGGGTATAGTCTAAAACCAATAACAACAAATTAAGAGCAAGAAATTGTGAAATATTAAGATGAACTAAATAAATATTATTAAAAAATTATCTAAAATATAATGATAGGGGAGCCATGGATGTTTTGGAGGCAAACAGCTTCTGATTTACAGGCACAGGGATGTGACTTTAATCTCTTTTTTTTTTTTTTTTTTGGTTTTTGGTTTTTGGTTCACACCTGCCAGCGCTCAGGGGTTACTCCTGGCTCTACGCTTAGAAATCACTCCTGGCAGGCTCCGGGGACCATATGGGATGCCGGGATTCGAACTACAAACCTTCTGCATGCAAGACAAACACCCTGTCACCATGCTATCTCTCCGTTCCTTTTTTGTTTTGTTTTGCTTTTTGTTTTTGGGTCACACCTGGCAGTGCTCAGAAGTTACTCCTTGCTCTATGTTCAGAAATTGCTCTTGGCAGGCTTGGGGGACCATAAGGGATGCCGGGATTTGAACCACCATTCTTCTGCATGCAAGGCAAACACCTTGCCACCATGCTATCTCTCCGGCCCCATGTTCTCTCTCTCTCTCTCTCTCTCTCTCTCTCTCTCTCTCTCTCTCTCTCTCTCTCTCTCTCTCTCTCTCTCTCTCTCTCTCTCTCTCTCTCTCTCTCTCTCTCTCTCTCTCTCTCTCTCTCTCTCTCTCTCTCTCTCTCTCTCTCTCTCTCTCTCTCTCTCTCTCTCTCTCTCTCTCTCTCTCTTTTGTTTTTGGGTCACACCGGGCAGCACTCAGGGATTACTCCTGGCTCCATGTTCAGAAATCACTCCTGGCAGTCTCGGGGGACCATAGGGGATGCCGGGATTCGAACCAATGATCTGGCAACTGCCTTACCTCCATGCTATCTCTCCAGCCCCGACTTTGATCTCTAGTACTACCAACATGCACCAATATGGCTTCTACAGAACTTTTCTTTGGGACCCCAGCACTGCAACAGGTATACAGCCAGGTATGTCTCATCATCACAAGGTAGTGAGCAATCCTGATGAACACTGTAGAATAGTATTTGAACACCACAATCATTTATGTGACTCTGCCAAGCACCACAGTAAAATAGGGTGGAGGGGCTAGAGGGACCACAATTGTGTATTCAACTGTGGTCACCACAACAGTAAGAACTGGAAGGAAAGGAAGAAAATAAAAATAAATATGTAAAAGAAAATACCCCCCCAAATATGGTAAAGTATTAAGAAAAAAGAAAGTAATGATTTGTAGCCCATATGAAAAGGAAAAATAGCTAAAATATAAAAATAACCTAAAAGGTCAACAATAAATAACTTGGGATGTATTATATATTACTATGAAGCTTTTTAAAAAGATTTGGGGCTGGAAAGATAGCACAGCATTTGGCCGATCCAGGACAAATGGTGGTTCAAATCCCGGCATCCTAATTCTTGCTTTGTTTAGAAGTATAGATGAGATGGAATATGTCTCAGATAACCTGACCTTAAGAGGATTCTATTATTAATTATTACACCAAAAAGTCTGCATTCCATATTTTCATCTGTCCATTTCTCATAAAAGCACTTTCTTGTAACCATGTAGACAATATGGTTACTTGAATGAAGGACACAAAGCTGCCATTGATCCAACCATACTGCTAATGAAGCTCTTAATGTACAGTTGTGTTGGAATAATTTATAAAAATTATAAAAGTTATATTTTATACATTTATAATTGATGACTTAAAAGATGGTAAATGACTATGCACCACAATTTATTACTCAAAATAATTAGCAATTTTTATGTAGCTTATTTTACACACAAAAACCTTGAGTTCTCATATGACCCAACAATACCACTCCTGGGAATATACCCTAGAGGACTCAAAACACAATGTAGAAAAGGTACTTTCACTCCTTTATTCATTGCAGCACTATTACAATAGCCAGAATTTGGAAACAACCTAAGTGCCTGAGAATAGGTTAGTGGATAAAAAAACTATTGTACATTTACACAATGAAATATTAAGTAGCTGTTAGAAAAAAATGAATTCATAAAACTTGCTTATACATTGATGGATATAAAGAGTATTAATGCTGAGCAAAATGAGTTAAAGAGAAAGGGATAGACATAGAATAATCACATTTATTTGTGGAATATAAAAAAAAATAGCATGGTAATAATAAACAAAGAAAAGAGAGACGAGGGCCAGGAGTATTAGTCCATGGAAAGAAACTTGCCACAAATAGCAGGATGGTGCATTTAGGGCAGAGAAGAGACCACTATGGCAAGATTTGGAAATGACCACTCCAGAGAACTGGTTATTGAAAGTAAGTAAAGTAATATGCATGTTATGCCTTCAGAAACAATATTACAAAAAGGAAAAAGGGGAGGGTAGGAGAAAGGGAGAGAGAGAGAGAATAGTTTGATTCATGTTTAATCAAATATTCATTTAATTAAAAAAAGAATTAGTATTTTGAACATTTATTCCTCCACATGAAATTAGAACCTAAAATGTAGTTATGCACTGGACATAGCCTGATAAAGTTTGATGGAAGTTAATTTTTAATAGCAAAAAAAGACTTAAGAGAACTTGATAATCATATAATTCAAATTAAACAAAACTCTAGAAAATGCTGGATGAAGATTGCCCATGTGTTTCTGTAAAACCTTTTTTTTATCGATCTATTTTTGGGGGGCACCCAGATATGCTCAGAGGTGACTTCTTGCTGTGCTCTCAGGAACTACTCCTAGCAGTGTTTGGGGGATTATATGGGATACAAGGAATTAAACCCAGGTCAGTAGCATGCAAGCCAAATGCCTTACTTGCTATATACTCACTTCAGCCCTGAAACCTACTTTTTAATATCATAGATAAATTCCTTTGGTAAGTTTTAAAAATATGGGCCGGAGACACAGCATGGAGGTAGGGCATTTGCCTTGCATGCAGAAGGACGGTGGTTCGAATGCCAGCATTCCAGATGGTCCCCCAAGCCTGCCAGGAGCAATTTCTGAGCATAGAGCCAGGAGTAACCCTTGAGTACTGCCTGTTGTGACCCAAAAAAAAAAAAAAAAAGTTAACTCTACTCCATGTTCTAGTGTGGATACTGTTTTCAGTATAACTATTTCACCTCATATATGTTAAACATAGATATTGCCTTTTCTGACCCTAATATTCCATCCAGCAAATCTCCAATTCTTCATTTATCCTTAACTTACTCTTTGGTTTTAAAAAAATTTCGTCTTGTTTTCCTCCAGTACAACACTTTCTCTTTCAAACTTGACCTAGATACGAGTTCATCATTTCAATTATAGTTTTTTTTTTAATATACCACAATATGATCATAAGTGCTATAATGCTGATTTCATAAAATTAACTTTTTTCTTACCTTACAATAAAATAAACACATAAGGAAAATGAGAAGAAAGAAAATCATAAATTAAAATCACCATTAACCAAATTAAAAAATGCATGAACATTGTAATGTACATGTAATAACAGTTATATTAATATATACATATACTTATATTGCTAAATATAGATTATATTATAACTATTGGCTTTATATAAATATATAGTATTTTTAACTTTCATTGCAACTCTATAATATAAATTTACAAAATGAGGGGAATAGATCTTATTAATAAAGTAGACAGTAAGGAATGGGGGCCTTTTAGCAGTGAAATTCAGAAAGCCATAAGTCCAAGAAATGTTTGAACAGACAAGATACAGATCCAAGATAAGTCATCTGCTACCCAAGGACAGACCATATTCAAAGATAATTCACAGGCAGAAACAAATTAAAAGAATAATGAGACAATCAGAGTCAGTCCTTTTCTTTGACAACACACTAGCAATGGCTCTTAAATGGAGTCCAAACTAAATCAGCTTAGAAAAGACCCAATGTAATTAGCTTCCCAAAGGAACTTGGCACAGTTGGTTCTGATGCTACTACCTACGTCTTCCTTGTGGGTTTTTAATCTCTTTTACTTACGGGGTTCTCTTTTCTTTCATGAGAAGCCTGCATTTGATCTGAATTAATCTAATTTTCCTTTAATAAAGAGTTTTTCTTAAATAAAAATACTCTATCCTCTCATAATTTTTTCCTGAAATTAAAGATAAAAATCTTTAACGTGCGTGAAAGTAGGGGCTAACTTCCCCCTTTTACTTCAAAGAGCATACTCATATGAAAGTATGAGAACAAAAGATCCCCAACATGCTGGGTGGCAGGGACAAGCTCCCATACTGTGAAGATGAAGTGGGTCACTGGTGTATTAAATGCCTGCATTACTGAGACTAACAGGATTTTAGTGTCTATTCTATGCAAGAGCTCATTCCTTCTTTACCAATACTGAACTCTTAGGCTCCTTCACACCCCCCACTTAAAACATCATGGCCAACCAGTCAGGAATAGATAACTCTCTGTATTACAACTAACTCCTCTCCCTTTCCACTCTCCAAAGTACTTTACCAATAATAAAAAGAATGCAGACCTTTATGTTTTAAAATATCATCAAGGTGGGGAGGGGAAAATACTATCAAGGAACTGGAGTGATAGAGCAGCAGGCAGGCTTCTTGTCTTTTAAGTGGCCTACTAAGTTTGATTCTCAGCATGCCCCATTATTCCCCAAGCACAGGAGTGATCCCTAAATGCAGGGCCAGGAGCAAGCCCTGATGATAGCCAGTGTAGCCTCCCACCCCCCCCCAAAACCAAAAAAGTAAAATAAAATAAAATCCTATCAAATTACAACTGCAAATAGTGTTCAAAATATAAGATCATGACTGCATAAAGAAACAGAACATTCAGAAGTATAAAAAGAATTTTAAAGGGTGACAGGAGTTGATGTAAGGTTATAATTATTTTGACCATTGGATTTTTAAGAAAAGGTCTCCTATATAAATGATATTTTATATAATACCACTGGCAAAGAAAATAAAAGGTGAAGTAAGCAAATGAGATAATATCAAACTAAAAAGCTTCCACACTGCAAAAACAAAACAAAACAAAACAAAAAACTAACATAAAATAAAAAGATTGGAAGAATATATTTGGACATCACACATCAAAGAACTAATAGCCATCTTATAAACAGCATTTTTCATAGCTCAAGCCAGCAATAATTAGGCAACAAAATAAAAAAGAGATAAAGGAGATGAGCAGAAAATACCTCAAAGATGACAAAGATGGCCAACAGGTTTATGAAAAAATGTTCATTGTCACTAATGAAGAGGGAAATGCAAATCAAAATGACAACAAGAACTTAAGATTACAGAGAATTGTCTAGAAGAGAAAATCTGGAAACAATAAGTGCTAGAGAGAATGTGGAAAGAAAAAAGGAACTTTTACTGGTGGTGAGATTACTACATGGTAAACTTGTTTGGAAAAACAATTTGAAGATTGTGGGGTTCTGAACAGAAGGGGGATACCATTTTGAGGAGGGTTCCATGTTGTAGACCTCCTAGGCTTCTTCTCAAGCCCAAGTTTTTATTAATACCATCCGAAGATATCTGGCCATGCCAGGTAGCCTATCTGGAAAGAACGCAAGGGAGTGATAGGAAGGAACACCAGACAACAGCCAATCATCTTAATGATAATCAAAAGCTAGAGCTTCCTCAGCCCCTCCTTATATATACTGGCTTGTGACCTTTTTTGTGGAGGTCGCCTCCTGTGGGAGGTGGCCCTTGGCTAGCCTGCCAGTTTGGGGCTTGTAGCTGACAGAATAAAAAGTCATGCTTTGCTTAATTTCAATTGTTCAGTCTCGCCCTTCAACTCCGGATCTTAACAAAGACACCTCGAACAATTAAGATAGAACTTCCACATGACTTGAAATTCCTCTTCTGCACATCTAACCCAAGAACACAAAAATATTATTCCAAAAAGATTTAAATGCACACTTATGTTTGTTACAACATGTTGTTTATAGTAGCAAAGATCTGGGAAAAAACAAGTGCACACATTCAAGAAGGTAAAAAAAAAAAAAAAAGATATACACGATGAACTATTCTTTTTTAAGAAATGATGTAATCATATAGTTGCAGTTTTCTACAGCCTGAAAGAAATTTGGTAAAAAATAAAATTCTGGGTATTGGGAGCCAGAGAGATAGCATGAAGGTAAGGCATTTGTCTTGCATACAGAAGGTCGGTGGTTCGAATTCCGGCATCCCATATGATCTCTGGAGCCTGCCAGGAGCCATTTCTGAGCATTGAGCCTGGAGTAACCCCTGAGCACTGCCAGGTGTAACCCAAAAACAAAAACAAAAAAAATTCTGAGTATTGAAACTGAATATATAAATCATAAATCTTACTGAAGAAAATATAGAACAAATATTTTATAATATTGGTTTTAAGTATTCAGGGATCCAACTTCAATTTGAAGAGAAACAAAAACAATAATATACAATTGAGATCATCAAAACAAAAGAACAACAATCTAATGGGAGAAGTTATTCACAGACCAAATATCTGACAAAGTACTTAATAATTATATGCAAAAAATACAAAACTGAACAGCAGCTACAAAGTGCTAAACAAAACTAACTCAGTTTCTTTCCCTCCCTGATGTAAAAACATAAAGGGTTGTTATATATTGATGATAGTAACTGACAAAGTTTATTCTACTGGCTAGTTTAATACATATTATAAAGAATATTGTTTATTTCCATCCTAAATTATATTGCCTTTATGCCACTCTGTCTGGGTAATCAGATATTAAAAAGCAATAAAATTCAAATTAATTATTTTTTTCTCTAGTCTTTCCTCAACATTTTCAGACATTTGTTTCAATCCTTCAAATGATTCGTAATGCAAATGAAAGAATGAAAGAATCTGAAAAGTCACAAGTTGGATTATGACCTCTTAAATTAAGTTCATTTAAATAGCTTTCAGTACAGCAAAGAGCAGACCTTACATTTGGGGTGAAAGGAATCACAATTTGAAATGTCATTTGCCTCAGGCAAGCACATCACATTGAGTTGTATTTAAACATAGCTTAAAGCTAGCTTCACACTGAATTATAATGGAAAAGTCATTGATGTCATCTCTTTAATCTATGGTAGCAAAAGAAAAGAATTTTAGTATTGTTAAACACGGGAATAAAGAATCCATATGTAGTTAATATTCCGCTAGATTTACTTTTAGGTAGCAGCAAAGGTTCTCTGACCAATTAAAAAACTTACGAAGTTACCCAGTAACTGGCATAGTTATATATAATATTAGTGTATAATTTAATTGAAAGACAGTTCACTGTTTGGAACAAATAAATTTGCAAAGATTTTAAGCCAATTTTAGAAAAGAAATAAAAAGCTTTCTTCCCTATGGTCTATGGAGGTCTGTGATCTTACCCATCTTCTAGCTAGCATTTATATTAAGGTACTGAAGAAAACAAATGTGAAAATCAGAATCAAATATCTATAAAAGCTGTAAACAATGAAGAGATAATGATTATCAGAAAAGAATTAGATGAAACATTTTGAAATCTGGAAATACACATTTTTGTGGAGAACTAAAGGACATGCTTGATCTATGTGTAGTCTTAGGTTTAATCTCTTTTTATATGACACATGGTATGTTGACATACCCAAGACAATGGACACTGAGAATGGCCCTACACCATCTCCGTGTACTGCTGAGTGTGTGGACCCTATAAAAATATTCCTAAATTATTTTTTCACCAGAATGAATTACACAAGAAATTCTCTTTAATACATTTTATGTTAAATTATCTGTCCTATGTATGTGGTCTATAAAGAAAATCAAGACAACAAGTGTCAATTTAAAAATAACAAGGATGTATCAAATTTAGAATTATGAGTGAAATTAAATAGAGGTCAGGAGAAAATTCACCATCTGAGTTCTTTTCAGGTTACAATAGTAATCAAAACGGCATTAAATATTAGCAAACAATTAATTGAATAGCAAGTATGAAGAATTTACATCACAGTATATTATAAAAAAGTTGGAAGGGGCTGGAATAATTATTCAATGTTATAAAACCTGGGGGTCAAAGGAAAGGGGATATTTCTCTTTTCCTTTTTCGGGTGATGCAGGTGAGGATTCCCATGTGACTTCTGTGAAATGGAGGGAGAAAGGCCGTAGTCTCAAAAAAAAGAATCTGCAGTTTCCTCTCTACCTACCTGTACCACCAAGGAAAGAGTTTGGGGCGATCTAGGACTATGGATCATTATCTAACAAGTAAAGCAGTCAGTCTTAGTTCTTACCCAGGCCTTTTGGTTCATAGCCTATCCTCAGAGAAAAGAATTTCAGGAGAGACAAGCAGTGAAGAAAAATAGGTATTATTTCGAGATACGAAGGTAGGGGAGGGAGAAGATTAGAGAGTAATACAGTCAAGAGGGAGTGTGGACATGTCCAAAGGCAGAGAGAAAGCATGAAAGTACACATCTTAAAAGGGGAGATATACAGAAGACATATTACTCAGGCAAGTAGACAGACAACATATGTGCACACCTCCTTTGTTCCAAGTAGACTTTTATAAAATTTGCCCAACCTGCTCCACGTGAGGTGTTCCGCTCTTTTTTAGAGTCTTGTTGTTAGGGTGGTTACCAGTAGGTAATTAGTGGTCTTTTTTGATATTCCTGTCCTGGCCTTTGTTCATGTTGAAGATTCTCTAGATAGGGGGTTCAATCTTTGGACCTCTAGAGGTGCTAGGTAAGACTCCTATCAAAGGTGAAGTACTCCTCCAAATTCTGTCTCGGTTTTATTATATCTAAAGAATTCATTTGTGTTGGAGTCCCTTCTCTCTTCATGGGGTGGGGGTTTGGGGCCACACTCAGCAATGCTCAGGGGTTACTCCTGGCTTCTACACTCAAGAATTACTCATAGTACCACCACCACCACCACCATCACCACCACCACCAACAACAACCACCACCACCACCACCAAAGAGAAAAAAAATTATTCATGGCAGTGCTGGATTGGGGAGGGAGGAGACTAGAGTGTGCAGGGGATCAAACCAGGGTCAACTTTGCGCATGACAAGCAACTTACCTGCTGTACACCACTCCTAGGAAGAGGAGATTTCACATAACAAAAATATGATTTTATTGTTAGTTTATGAGTAAATAATTAGTTTCTCAGGGATGGAAAGGTAGCTCAGGTGGAGTGTACAATTTGTATGATGGTTCAAGATCAGGCTCAAGGCCAAAGTTTTATCTCTAAGAGCAAAGCCAGGAATGGCTCCTAAACACCACTGGATATAGAAAAAAACAAAATAAAATGATGAGTTTCTCAGGAGTACAAGTTCACAGGTAAATTTACAACTGGATGATATTCCTGATATTCTCCACACTACATTTCCCCAGGTCATTAAGGAGGGCAAGGGCAGTGATTTATTTATTTTTCTTTGATAAGGTGAGAAAGAAAAGGGCAGAAATAAATTTTAAATATTAATCATAGAAAAAGGAGAAGCTTTAAATGTTAACTATTAAAAATATCTAGAACTAAAAAAATTTTGAGCTACTTATCCCAAAAAGACACATAGATAATAGAATTAAATAGGAATCCACAAACAATCATTCATAAGATTAATATAAATAATGTATAATAAAGTGATGAATGACAAAAGTTAATTTGTTGAAAATTGATTTAGATCTTATGTAAAACAATATTCTAAAGTACTAAATAAATTAAAATCTTTAATTCAAGAGGCATTACAGATTTAATAATTAAGTAATCTTGAGAAATGTTGGAAAAGGAATCCTTAAGGTTAAAATTAATTTTTAATAAACTAATGCTAAATTTCAAAATTTGTTTTTTTGGTTTTTGGATCACACCCAGCAGTGCTCAGGGGTTATTCCTGGCTCTATGCTCAGAAATCGCCTCTGGCAGGCACAGGAAACCATATGAGATGCTGGGATTTGAATCACTGACATTCTGCATGAAAGGCAAACGCCTTACCTCCATGCTATCTCTCCAGCCCCAATTTCAGAATATTTTAACAAATCTTTATCTCAAATATTTTTTTAAAATTAAGCAAATTTGAAAATATATACATAAGATGAGTTTAGCTGAAAATAACTTCCTTATAGATCAGGTTGAAAAATAAAAGCTGGACTGTAACTTAGTGCTAGTATGCATCCATGCATATATGAAGTCTGGTTCAATAGTGTCACTAGACACTAGTCACTAGGTACTAATAAATAAATTATTGAATAAATAAACAACCATCCCAATAAAAAGGGCAATGGTAGCCATGAAAGAGAAAGTTCCAATTTTCAATAAACTGAAAATAATATTCAATCTCACTATGTTTCATATTAATGCTACACATACAAAAGAAATTTGATAGAGAATATCAACTTGGTGATATATTCAAATATAGAAATATCTAAATAGAACTCACCTTTATATTCTTTTTAAACTCTCAGCTTCACATTCTGTTCTCTGCTTTTTTCCCTTCAGCGGGTCAGTCCCACTTTCCTTGACACTTCCCGACATCACAACTCCTCAAAATTTTTCCCAAACCTGTTCTGTCTGCTAATAGACACCAGCCTGGTATTACTAAAACCCTGGGGACAGCCGCAAACTCAAGTTATAGAGTATCGAAGTATGTCTTAACCTGCCCTACCTATGTTGTCCTCATGGCTTAGTCATTGGACATACAGATTACTACTTTCCACACCTCTTATAAAATCTCCTGATAAAATTATGTATGAACTAATTTTATCAATCTGACCATAGCCAAAGATTATTCTGTATTTCTGATTCTTAAACAACCTGCTCATATTATGCTCCCTGTTGAGATCCAGGGTGATTGGTATGATAATTCTGTTGTTATAGCCTTAAAGAAACTGCATGGTTTTTTTTTTGGGGGGGGGGGGAATGGACACACCCAGTGGTGCTCATGGGTTACACCTGGCTCTGCACTCAAAAACTGCTCCTAGTAGCTCAGGGAACTATATGGGATGCCGGGGATTGAACCCAGGTCCGTCTCGGGTTGTTAGCATGCAAGAAACTGCATAGTTTTTTTTTGTTTTGTTTTGTTTTTAGTTTTTGGGTCACACCTGGCAGTGTTCAGAGGTTATTCCTGACTCTACGCTCAGAAATTGCTCCTGGCAGGCGCAGGGGACCATATGGGATGCCGGCATTCGAACCACCATCCTTCTGCATGCAAGGCAAACACCTTGCCTTCATGCTATTTCTCCGGCCTCAAGAAACTTTATGTTTTAATGAGGCCTAAGCAATTTATTGACGCTCTTACCCTAGGGATCACTGCTTTGATCTCCATTTTTACATTTATTGCTATCTCTACCCAGCATTGATTAAGGAAGAGCATACTTCCTTCCATGGTAATGATTTATCTAGAAATGTTGGCCTCACCAAGGCTGAACAGGAGATAATGGATAGAAAATTAGAGGCCAAAAGTGATGCTTTGGAAGACACAGTCATTTGGCTTGAGAATGAAGTACAAAACCTCAAATTTTAGATGTCCACTCATTACCATGAGTGAATGTAAATATGTATTATCCATATAATAAATCTCAGCCTTGGGATAAATAAGTACCCATATATTGGGCGTATGGCAACACAATGCTATATCTTTGATGGGCCCAGAAGTACTTTCATAGATTTATTGGTGCTTATCTCAAATGAGTTAAAAACATAAAATGGTGTAAAGAGAAGCTCTTCAAATGTTCTAAGAAAACTGGATAGTTGTATGTAAAAGAATGAAACTGAATACTTAGAAACTGTAGCCCATATATAAAAATAAATTCAAAATGCACTATTGACTAAAAGGCGAGTGACGTACAGTGAGGTAAGGCACTTGCTTTGCATTCCCCACCAGAGTTTCATTCTCAGTACCACATAATGGTTCCATGAGCATTTCCAGTCCAGGAGGGATCTGATCACAGTGCCAGGAGTAAGTCCCAAGCACCAACAAGTGTGATCCAAAATCAAGCACACTTGTGTGTGTGTGTGTGTGTGTGTATACAAATATATATACAAATATATGTATATATATGTACTAGACCCCAACCCATAAAATGCACAGAAAACAGTATCAATGATACCTCCTCTGACATTCACATTAGTGATGGTTGGGAAGACTTGACCCCAATAGCAAAGAAAATAAACAGTTGGATTTGATATAGTTCCTTTATTTCTGCTTTTGTTTTGCCTGTGGGGGTATCTCATTGGACATGAAGTCAGTATTGTGGAATGTTCTGCCTATGTTTTCTTTTTCTTTTTTTAATTTTGGTTTTTGGGTCATACCCGGCAGTGCTCAGGAGGTATTCCTGGCTCTATGCTCAGAAATCTCTCCTAGCATGCTCAGGGGACCATATGGATGCCGGGATTCGAACCACCAACTTTCTGCATGCAAGGCAAACACCTTACCTCCATGCTATCTCTTCAGCCCCTGCCTATGTTTTCTTTATGTATTTCACTGGTACAGGTCTGATATCAATGACTTTATCCTATTTTCAACTAATCATTTTGTACATTGTAAAATAGGGATCTAGTATAAATGTTTTACATGAACCTAGTCAGTTCTTCCAGCAATATTATTTGAAAAGAATTTCCTTGTACTACAGCATGCACTTAATATCTTTGTTATAGAAAACTATTCATATATCCAAGTGTTTTTGTTTTTGTTTATGTTTTTTAGCCACACCTGTGATGCTCAAGCATTACTTCTGGCTATGTGTGCAGAAATTGCTCCTAGCTCGGGGGACCATATAGGATGCCGGGGGATCAAACCGTGGTCTGTCCTTGGCAGACGCCTTCCTGCTTGTGTCAGTGCTCCAGCCCCAAAGACATCCAAGTGTTTGTCTCTGAGCTCTCAATTCTATTCCACTGAGTCTATCCATGAGTCTGTTTTATTCTAGAACCATGCAGTTCTGATTACTAAGATTAGTAGAGAGTTTAATGTCTTGGAATACAATTTCTCCCATTTTACTTTTTTATCAGGATTGTTTGACAATTCTGGGAGATGTAAGTTTTCATAAAAATTTTAGAAGTATTTGTTCTATCTCTTTAAAGAATTTCTTGGGAATTTTAATGTGGGCTTAAACTGAATCTATAAACTGTTTTGGGTAAAATGGTCATATTAACAAAATTTACTATTCTAATCAACTAAACAAGGTGTGTGCTTTCGTTTCCTTGTATTATTTTCTTTCTGCGGTGATTTAAAGCTTTCAAGAAACATATCTTTAATTTCCTTTATTTATTTCTAGATATTTACATTTTGAGTGGGATTTATTGCTTTGATGGGGCGAGGGATTTTTAGTGTTGACAAAAATTAAAAAGAAAACAAATAATAAATGATGGTTTGAGCATCCAGACAGAAATATTGGGCTTAAACTATATGCTATAACAGATATTGAGGTTTACTGGACAGATAGACCTGACAGATATTTCACTCAAAATAAAGAGAAAACACATTCTTTTCCAGTATACATCAAACCTTTTCTATGATTAATTTTTATGAATTAATAGGCAAGCATGAGTAAGCTTCTTTAGCATAATCATGAATGGATTGCTTCTTTAAAACAACTATTCTCATATATCATTGTTTATATATAAAAATATGACAGAGTTCTGTGCAGTGTGTGACTTCTCTTTACACTGTAAAGATTCACCATTTCTAGAAACTTCTAAGTGGATCCTGGGATTTTCTTTTCTTTTCTTTTTTTTTCTTTATTTTTGGGTCACACCCAGTGATGCTCAGGGGTTACTCTTGGCTATCTGCTCAGAAATTGCTCCTGGCTTGGGGGACCATATGGGATACCAGGGGATCGGATTGCAGGTCTGTCCTAGGTTAGCACATGCAAGGCAAATGCTCTACTGCCTGTGCCCAGAGTTTAGAATTTTCTATGTACAATGCCATATCATTTGCAGATAGCAGTAGTTCTATTACCAATTTGAAAACAACTTAACACTAGTGACATTGGCCATTATCAAAGAGAATTGAAAAAACTAATGTTGGCAGGGACAAGGTGAAAATGAAACCATGATGGTGAGACTGCTGTCTTGTCCAGACTTTACAGAAAATGGTGTGGCGACTCCTTGGAAAATAAATAACATTTATTTGTGATCACTAGCTAATACCTTCCTGCTATTACCTCTGAAATATTAGAACAGTAATCTTCAGACTATATGCACACAGAAGTGCATCATGTCACTCACTTTTCACCATATGGAAACAACCCATATGCCCTAAAATGGATAACAAATGAGTGGAAAATTAAATTGTTATATTACCTTACACACATTTACATACACAATGGAATACTACCCAGCTATGGGAAAGATTAAATCATGTAGTTTACTGGATGTGGAGGACATTATGCTAAGTAAAGTGTCAGAAGAAAATAAACTTCAAGTATTAAAATTTCCTTAAAAGTATAATCTTCCTATTGAGTTATTGTTTCATCAATTTTTTCCATTGCATGAATCATCAGATTTCACAGTGCATTGTATAGGTCTTAGCAAATCAATCTTTAAATACATGATTTAAACTTGTATTTTTCCCTTTTTTTCTTTATTTAAACATCTTGATTACATATATGATTGTGATAAGGTTTCAGTCATATAAAGAACACCCCCTTCACCAGTGCAACATTCCCACCACCAATGTCCCATATCTCCCTCCATCCACCCCACCCCCACCTGTACTCCAGACAGGCTTTCCGGTCCCCTCATTCATTCACATGATTATGGTAGTTCTCAGTGTAGTTATTTCCATAACTGCACTCACCACTCTTTGTGATGAGCTTCATGAAGTGAGCTCGAAGTTCCAGCCCTCTTCTCATTGTCTCTGAGGATTGTTGCAAAAATGACTTTTATTGTTCTTAAAACCCATAGATAAGTGAGACTATTCTGCGTCTCTCTCTCTCTCCCTCTGACTTATTTCACTCAGCATGATAGATTCCATGTACATCCATGTATAGGAAAATTTCATGACTTCATCTCTCCTGACGGCTGCATAATATTCCATTGTGTATTTGTACCACAGTTTCTTTAGTCATTCATCTGTTGAAGGGCATCTTGGTTGTTTCCATAGCCTGGCTATTATGAATAGTGCTGCAATAAATATAGGTGTGAGGAATGGTTTTTGTATTGTATTCTTCTATTCCTAGGGTATATCCCTAGGAGTGGAATAGCTGGGTTGAATGGGAGCTATATTTGCTATCTTTGTAGACCAATAAAATGCAGGCTATTATCTTCAAAAGTTCAGCAACAACGACTGCTGTGGAAGATAGATAACGAGGTCCCTCTTTTAAAGTTCTAGAATAACGCATTGCATCATTAGAACCAGACTGGTAGTCTAAAAGACTAAAATTCTCAAGGAAAGGTATTTTAGGTTGGCGGACATTTTTTATCTTCATTTGCCTCCTGAGCAGCTCCTTCGGCTGCTCTGGGTGCCCAATGCGGCCGCTCAGTCTGCCTAAAATCCTCAGATCCCAGGCGTGCACCCCGATTGCTCCGGGGACCGCCCACCAGTTCCTGCCCATGAGCTTTATAGTTTTCTTTGTATAGGTCCTTCACGTCTTTGGTCAAGTTGACTCCAAGATATTTGAGTGTGTGTGGCACTAATGTGAATAGGATTGCCTTCTTGACTTCCTTCTCTTCCCTATCATTATTGGTGTATAAAAAGGCCATTGATTTCTGTGTGTTAATTTTGTAGCCTGCCATCTTGCTATATGAGCCTATTGTTTTTAGGAGCTTTGATAGAGTCTTTAGGGTTTTCTAAGTAGAGTATCATTTCATCTGCAAACAATGAGAGCTTGACTTCTTCCTTTCCTATCTGAATTCACTTGATATATTTTTCTTGTCTGATCACTATAGCAAGCACTTCCAGTACTATGTTGAAGAGGAGTGGTGAGAGCGGAAAGCCTTATCTTGTACCAGAATTTAGAGGAAAGGCTTTTAGTTTTTCTCCATTGAGGATAATATTTGCCATTGTCTTGTGGTAGATGGCTTCAACTAGATTGAGAAAGGTTCCTTTCATTCCCATCTTGCTGAGAGTTTTGATCAAGAATGGGTGTTGGACCTTATCAAATGCTTTCTCTGTGTCTATTGATATGATCATGTGATTTTTATTTTTCTTCTTGTTGATGTTGTTTATGATGTTGACAGATCTATGGATGTTAAACCATTCTTGCATTCCTGGGATGAAACCTACTTGGTCGTAGTGTATGATCTTCTTGATGATGCCTTGGATCCTATTTGCCAGGACATTGTTGAAGATCTTTGCATCAGCATTAATCAGGGATATTGGTCTGTAATTTTCTTTTTTGGCAGCATCTCTGTCTGGTTTTGGTATCAAGGTGATATTGGCTTCATAAAAGCTGTTTGGGAGTGTTCCCTTTTTTTCAATTTCATGGAAGAGCCTGGCTAGGATTGGTGGTAGCTCCTCTTGAAAGATTTGAAAAAATTCATTTGTAAATCCATCTGGGCCTGGGCTTTTCTTTTTGGGCAGATGTTTGATTACAGTTTCAATTTCCTCAATAGTGATGGGGGTGTTTAGATATGCTACATCCTCCTTACTTAACTGTGGAAGGTTATAAGTGTCCAAGACGTTTTCCATTTCTTCTAGGTTCTCATGTTAAGTAGCATAAAATTTCTCAAAGTAGTCTCTGATTACCCTTTGGATCTCTGCAATATCTGTCGTGATCTCCCCAATTTCAATTCCAATACGGGTTCTTAGATTTCTCTCTCTCTCTCTCTCTTTCTTTGTGAGTATTGCCAATGGTCTATCAATCTTCTTTATTTTTTTCAAAGAACCAACTTCTGCTTTCGTTGATCTTCCAGATTGTTTTTTGGTTTTCCACTGCATTGATTTCTGCTGTCAGCTTTGTTATTTCCTTCTGTCTCCCTATTTTTGGTTCCTTTGGTTGGTCATTTTCTAATATTTTGAGCTGCGCCATTAAGTTATTCAGGTATGCCCCTTCTTCCTTCCTGATGTGTGCTTGTAGAGCTATAAATTTTCCTCTCAAGACCGCTTTTGCTGTGTCCCATAGATTCTGGCAGTTTGTGTCTTCATTATCATTTGTTTCCAGGAAAGTTTTGATTTCCTTTTTGATTTCATCTCGGACCCACTGGTTGTTCAGTAGCAGGGTGTTTAATTTCCAATTGTTAAAGTTTTTCTTCTGTGTGACTTTGTCGTTCACATCTAATTTCAGAGCCTTGTGGTCAGCAAAGGTAGCCTGCAAGATTTCTATCCTCTTGAGTTTATGGCGGTATGTTTTATGTGTCAACATGTAGTCTATTCTGGAGAATGACCCATGTACATTGGAGAAGAATGTGTATCCAGGTTTTTTGGGATGGAGTGTCCTATATATATCTACTAGTCCTCTTTCTTCCATTAATCTTTTCAGAGCTAGTATGTTTTTGTTGGGTTTCAGTCTGGTTGACCTATCAAGTGTTGATAGGGCTATGCTGAGGCCTCTCACAATTATTGTGTTATTATTGATTTCTTCTTTCAGATTTGTCAGTAATTGTATTAGATAATTTGCTGATCTCTCATTGGGTGCTATATGTTTAATAGTCTGATTTCTTCCTGTTGCACATATCCCTTGATTAGTACATAGTGTCCATCTTTGTCCCTTACCACTTTTCTCTGTATAAAGTTAGTGTCATCAGATATTAATATGGCCACCCCAGCTTTTTTGAGGGTGTTGTTTGCTTGGATGATTTTCCTCCAGCCTTTGATTTTGAGTCTATGTTTGTTCTGACTATTCAGATGTGTTTCTTGTAGGCAGCAGAAGGTTGGATTCATCCTTTTGACCCATTTTGCCACTCTGTGTCTTTTAATTGGTAAATTTAGTCCATTGACATTGAGGGAGATGATTGTCATAGGATTTAATGTCATCTTTGTAGATAAGTTTCCTGTGTTTGTTGGTCTCTCTTGTCTTAGAGTAGACCTGTCAGTTTTTCCTTTAAGGCTGGTTTATCATCTGTGACATTTCTGAGCTGTTGTTTATCCATGAAGCTATATATTCTTCCTTCAAACCTGAACGTAAGTCGGGCTGGGTGCAGTATTTTTGGTGAGGCATTCATTTCATTCAGTCTTGTTACAATATCCCACCACTGTCTTCTGGCCTTGAAAATTTCTTGTGACATGTCTGCTGTAAGACTTAGGGATGCTCCTTTGAATGTAATTTCCTTTTTTGATCTTTCTGCTTCCAGTATTCTATCTCTATCTGTAGGATTTGTCATTGTAACGAGGATGTGTCTTGGGGTGTTTTTCTTTGGGTCTCTTTTAGCTGGTACTCTTCGGGCATGCAGGATTTGATTTTATGTAGTCTTTAACTCTGGGAGTATCTCTTTGATGATGTCTTTGACAGTTGATTCTTCCAGGAGACCTCCTACCTGGGTCTCTGTGACTCCAATGATTCTTTTTTTTTTTTTTTTTTTTTTGGTTTTGAGTCACACCCAGCAGTGCTCAGGGGATACTCCTGGCTGTCTGCTCAGAAATAGCTCCTGGCAGGCACAGGGGACCATATGGGACACCGGGATTCAAACCAACCACCTTTGGTCCTGGATCAGCTGCTTGCAAGGCAAACGCCGCTGTGCTATCTCTCCGGGCCCAACTCCAATGATTCTTATGTTGTTTCTGTTGAGTTTATCAAACACTTCTATTTTCATCTGTTCGCATTCCTTGAGTACTTTTTCCATTGCCTGTTCGTTTGTCTTAAGGTTCTTTTCCAATTTCTTCTGTTGTGTTGAGTTTTTCTGCATCACATCTTCCAGAACTCCGATTCTCTCCTCAGCTGCTGTTACCCTGCTGGCGAGGCAATCCATTGAGGTTTTTGGTTGATCTACCGTGTTTTTCAGATCTGTTATTTCAGTTTGGAGTTTTCTGATTTCTGTCTTTGTGTTCTGTTCAGATCGATCTATGCTTTCTTTGAGTTCTTCAAACATCTTCCATATTGCTATTTTAAGTTCCTTATTTGAGAGGTGGTTGGAATTTATTAGGTCATCCGAGCTTTCGTCTTCATTCTCTGTGCATGGTGTTTGCCTACGAGATTTCCCCGTTGTCACGCTTGTAGTGTGGTTTTTCCTGTGTGTTGTGGTGGGGTTCATTGGTTAGAAAAAGTGCGCGGCTGCGAAGTGAAGTGGAGTGCTCTTCTGCTGCCTCTTGTTGACAGTTTTTTGGGGTGCGCTCCCTAGGCCTCTGAGGAGACCCTCAGGTATTCAGAAACACACAGGCACAGGAGAAGTTTCCCTTTAAGTCCTCAGAGTGAACAAAGGCACAGCAGTGGAAAGCCTCTGCAGGCCAGAGAGCTCAGCTTATTGGACAGCGACCCCCACAGCCAGAGTTTACTCACTGGGCAGCTTCAAAATGCAGTTTTTTGGGGGTGCACTCCCTAGGCCTCTGAGGAGACCTTTAGGTATTCAGAAACACAGACAGGCATAGGAGAAGTTTCCCTTGAAGTCCCTAAACTTGTATTTTTTAATTATTTTAAAAGTTCCTGATTAACAGATTATAGCTTGATATGTATAAAACAAGCTTAAAGTAAAAAAAAAGCCTTCTTTTCTTTCAAAGAACAAACTATAAAAAATTTATGCATTTTTATAATAATCAAAACTCATAATGCAGTATATAATGTGAGGGATAGTGAATTAACAAAATTGGTTATTGTTATTCTCAGATAATTTTTCACGATTGACTTGTTTTCTAAAATTGAAAACTAAATTAATGAATAGTAGATGGAATCAAGTAAGAACCACTGGAAGTTCTGCTTATACAGAGTCAATGCCAACAAGTCTCTAATGATTAGAGACTGGGGTTGCTTATCTTGAAGAAAACACAATTAGATTAGACATTTAGATTATTTTATATTATATAATAACTTATATGGATACTGTAAGGCTTGGCAGTCCAGATGCTGTTCTGATGCAGAGAAATGAAGAGACAGTCACTTAGGCAAAAGCTCAAGTGGGTTCTTTATTCTGACCGGCCAGGGTCCAATGCTCTTTCAGAACCGAACAGAGGCAAAGGACCATGTGGCTTTCTTTGTTCATCCTTATATACCATAAAAGGGGGAGGGGGATGAAGGGCGTAGGGAGGACTTCCTTATAAGGTTATAACATTCACTAAGGTAATACGAGTTCCTTATAAGGGCCTGACATCTGCTAAGGTAATACGACTTCCTTATAAGGGCCTGACATCCGCTAAGGTAATATGAGTTCCTCTTTAGGACAAAAAGGGTTAGATACAAAAAGCAGGTATAAGCATAGAAAATTATAGAATTCTGGTTACAAAACCTGACCTTCAAATTCTATGAGCTACAGCAGTGCGGGGCTGGTGTAACTAGTTGTTGACTTCCCTTTTCAGATACCTATGAATATAATTATATTTCAAAACTATTTTTCTTTTTCTTTCTTTTTTTCATGGCTTAATATAACATTTGCTTTGCTTACACATGTCACTTGCCTTCCAGCTTCATGTGTGTGATTTCTATCTTTTAAGGGACTTTTTTCCCTTTGTTATTGTTTTCTTTTTTATTAAATATAGCTTTAATTTAAGTAACATGATCATATTTGGGTTACAGTCATAACCAGAACACCCCCCCTTCACCAGTGCAACATTACCCCCTCCCCCCCTTCCCATCTCCTGCCTGTATTCGAGACAGGCATTCTACTACAGTAATTTGTTTTTATGTTCAGTAAGTTGTATTTTTTTCCTTAAAGGATAAGAGTAAAAAAAATATAGTAAAGGTGTGATAGTGGCAATCGCCGATATTTGCATAGGTCCAGAAAAATGGAGAAAATGGAAAAAAAAAAACCCTTGACCTGATTACAAAAGGGCCTCACTCCAGAAGTTTATTGGCATAAGACAGACTCTGGGTTCCAGGCATACCAGTCTATCCAACTCCAGTCATTCTCAAGGTCCCGGTGAAATTTTTGCACACTTTAGCTATAGTTGGTATCAGACTTTTATATTTAAAGACTCTGGATTCTGTGCATTTCTTTCGTTGATGTCAGGCTGATGTGGAGCATTCTCTAGTGTCAGCATATCATTAAATGCAGAGCGATCTGCCCTGCATGCAGATTTTTGCTGAGTTGCCTGGGTGTTGGGAGTACTCTTTGGAGTAAGTCAATGCCAAAGCAGTGGTAGGTCTTCTCTGGTAGAGGCTTGGATCCTGGGAATGTTAAAGACAATTGTGTTTGTTTCCATAGTTCAGGTGTGTGTGGGCGATGCCCATTCTTCTGAGGCCTGAGCCAAATCATTATGCCAATGTTCAGGGTAAAAGGCCTAATTACATTACCAAATTTGTGTTCCCATCTCTATTAGATAAGAATTTGTTTGCATATGTATTATTTTCCCATTTTAATGTGCCTATGCAAAAGAGAAGCAATAGTACAAGATATTGTTGGTGCATCTGGGGCTGAAGAATAAAGTCCAACATTTCCCGTAACTTGGTATAAACGTGAAATCTATACAGTTACTTTTCTACCAGTATTGCTTATAAAACAGATCTCACAGGGGAAAATCAAACAATCAAATAACTAATCTAGTGGACAAAATTGTCACTATATGAGGATATTTGAAAAGAGTTATAGATGTTAAGGGAATACATCTGAGATATACAAAAGAGATACATGTGACCCTTTTATGTTTAAAAAAAAAGAAAGAAAACAAGGGTATTTGAAGACAACAGGTGATAGTTGAGTTTGAGACATGTTTCACGACATTACAACCCTATATTGTCCTTGAACTAGGGGTTATGCTGAAGCTGAATCCGGTGTCATGCAACAGTCCATAGTTCGATGGGGGCATGAGGGGCCACCAAGCATGGGTCAATAGGCATGTTGGTTGTAGTTGTTTGTATAGGCATGAGCTGGGGACCGAGAGGGTGTCATTCAATGAGGAGCTGGATGGTGGTGTTGGGGCAGAAGGTCAGTCTTGGTGTCTACACAATTAGGAACTGAGGATAAGGAGGATTGAATAAGGGGAAGATAATGGTTTAGGGTTTGGGTATGAGGAGGTAGGAGAGACAAAGGGGTGAGGGGAGAGGCAATACATAAAAGACTAGACAATATAGGTCAATTTGAGTGTTTTATCAGAATCTTGGGCATCCTGATTCTATTCTAGGAACACTCTAGGATCAGGAATGTTTTTGGATAATGCTTAAGAAGTATATTTGTCTTTGAAAAATAGTATTACTAGCAAACAAAGGGGGTCCAATATACATAGGGGAGGGGTTTCCCTCCTCCACCCGCCCCCTAGGGCCCGAGTTGCCAGGGCTGGTCATGAAAACCCGCCTGGCGTGGGGGGTCCCAGTCTCCTGGACCTTGTTCAGTCCAGGAGATCTGTGGCCCTCTGTCCGACCAGCGACCCTAACATACCAGAAAAAAAGAGGGACGGCTTTCCTGGCATGTGCGCTCTGCTGGGTCCAACTGCGAGATCCCTCTTCAGTTTGAAAAGTGAAAGGGAGGGGTTTCCCTCCTTTGCCCACCCCCCAGGGGCCGAGTTGCCAGGGCCAGCCATGAAGACCCGCCTGGCGTGGGGGGTCCCAGTCTCCTGGACCGTGTTCAGTCCAGGAGATCTGTGGCCCGCTGTCCGACCAGCAACTCTAACATACCAGAAAAAAAGAGGGATGGCTTTCCTGGCATGTGCGCTCTGCTGGGTCCAACTTCAAAACTATTTTTCACATGTAGATATATATGTATGAATATAAAATTACTTATGTATATAATTACTAATTTTCTAACTTTGGCTAAATATATAGTTGTACCTCTATGAAAATATAAAAAGTACCTCCGCCTGAAATCATAAATATATACATATCATAAATACACAGCTAAATATTTTATTATAATTAGTGTCTTTTAAAAATTAACATTATGCTATATGTATGCAACTTAAGTGCCTAATACTATTATAAAGACCTAATATTTTATTTTGATTATAGAGGCACCCATTTCAAAGATATCTCTCATAAGTTAATGCATAGCCAGGAGTAAGACAGAAAAACTAGATAAAACTAGATAAGGAACCATGTTACCTCTTCCAATGGCCACATACTTTTAGAAATCCTTGGTTAGAATGTATGCACACAAATTATTATTTCAAAATTTAACAAATGTCAACAACAGATAACTGGATAAAGAAATTAGGCATGGTTTTGTTTTCAACAAGCAATATAACATAAATGGTTTTGTACCTGCTAAGGTGGATGTTTTGGGGAATAGGTGGGAAAACAGGGGTCAACAGTAAAGGGAAGGCCATACTAGTGATGGGATTGGTATTGGGACATTGAATATCCAAAACAACTGTATTCTAAACAACTTTGTAAACCACAGTGTTTAAATAAAGTTCTTTGGGGGGCCAGAGCAATGGTGCACCAGTAGGGCATTTGCCTTGCATGCTGCTGACCCAGAACAGACTGTGGTTTGACCCCATGGTGTCCCATATGGTCCCCCCCCCCCCCCGGGCCTGCCAGAAGTGATTCCTGAGCTCATTGCCAGGTGTAACTCCTGTCACCGGTGTGGCCTGCCACTGCATGCAGCATAGATATCTCCATCTTAGGAGAAGCACACACCAGATGTGTCTATTGACTTTCCTGGTGCAGTGCCTGATATTCCCCAAGAATTTTTTAGCCAGGAGTCCTGTTTGAGGAAGTTAATCATAGCCCCTACGTGGATCACTGGCTATATTTCTGTTTTATATATATATATCTGTAACAGAAATATAGCCAGTGATATATATATATGTATCATATATATATTATATAAGACATGTCAGTGACATTATATCTCTTTTCTTTACATTTGGCTTTGTCTCCCTTGCAAAACTACAGACCAAAATTAGGCCTCAGTCAATATGCAGTCAGAGAAATGTCAGTACCAACAGTTGCTAAAGTTCCCCGCTAGCTAAGTATATTTGCAACTCAAAGATGCTTCTAGATGGTAAACAACAGCCCCTATCTTTCTTGCATTTTACTATTCCAGCAGGCTGCAAAATTTGTAGCAAAACCAGTTTCTCTTTCTTTGTTATAAGAACTTCCTTTCTAAACTAGACACACACCTCTATCACTTCTTTACCTTTTAGCTGGGGGTTCTTTTCACCTGTATCTGCTAGTTCCTTGATATGTATATTCTAGGGCCTGCTATCATTGTCTCCCTTCTCCTAAGATGCCCTGCCCTTTGTTTTCGAGGAAATACTTTGCAAACCAGAGTTGTGCTTAAAATGTCATCAGCTGAAAAGTAAATTTTGTCTCACAATTGTCTCATGTCTGTTGCTGACGCGGGTACCCATACAATGTATTTTGTGTGGTCTCATTATTTCATATTTCATATTCGTCCTTTCGTGTACCCGCTTTCCTTCGTGAAGATGCCTGCAGCAGTGGCCCAAATACCAAAAACAAACAAACAATAAATAAAGTTCTTTCAAAGAAAAAAACAGTGGCCTGTATACAAAATAGAATATTCTGCAGCTATAATTAAAAATATGAAATCTTGCAGATTGCAGCACCTTAGATGGAAATAGAGGCATCACGTTAAGAAAAATAAATTAGAAGAAAAATACTAGATGATTTCACTCATCTGTGACATATAAACAACAACAAAAAAAGAATAGACAGTGCTGAATGACTATAAAGTCTTTGCCTTTCATTGTAAGTTTGAGATTACCAAATATTGTTAGAAGGAAGAAGAGGGGAAGAATGAAGGGAAAAGTGGACTTACAGATGACTTAAGGACAGAGGTAGATATTCTGAGGGTGAAAGTGAACTAACTTTTTAATTAAAGCCATAATAATTAGCACTATTTTAATCATATTGCCTGAACTATTACAAAATACATTTAAATGAAAAATAGATTGATATAAACAAGTTAAAATTACATTTGTATATATTTTATTTATTTATTAGGTTTGGGGCCATATAAGGTGATTCTCAGGGGTTACTCCTGACTCTGCACTCAAGAATTGCTCTTGATAGTGCTTAGAAACCCATATGGGATACCAAAGATTGAACCTAGGCCAGCTACATGTAAGGCAACCATTCTATACACCATACTATAGCTCCAGCCCCATATTTATGTTCTTAAACTAGTAATTTCTATAGTCTTTACTGTGATGACCCTGGCTTCATATGGGTCATGATGAAGTGATATTGGCACTATGGTGGTGTTAATATTAGTGATAACATATTACTTCTAAAAATAAATACTTATGCTCTTTTATTTAGTACATACAGGACTTTATTTAAAGACCATGTGTTACATTGTTGATATCATACATTTGTTTTCAAATTATTTTAAATATAATTTTTATTTTGATTCTGAAAAGTTCGGACGACCCGTCCCCCCCAGTTGCCCAGCGCAGAATAGTGAAAAAGGCACGTACTCAGCAATTGCAGGCAAGTTCCAATTTAATCTGATTGATCAGAGGTTCGAAACGTGCTCAGAGCAGAGCAGAGGTTGCGAACCCTGAGGTCTGAAATCAGGGTTTTTTTTATACAGTTTTCAGGTGGGCTGTGTTATTTTTACAGCGGAAACAGGAATGGGCTTTGATGTGGGGGAATCCGGAGATTTTGGGGGTAGGTGTGAGTAGGGATACAGACTTCAAGTCTCCAAGTGAGCGGGACCCAGACTTTAAGTCTCCAAGATGTCTTCAGGACGATTAATGCGGGGTCTGTAAAACCATGGGGAGCCAGCAAATGGATCAGCACCTGTAGCTCAGTAGATAAGAGACAAGCAGGTAGTTAACATAGCTCATTGGTCTGTCAGGATAAATTGAGGGGAGGGTGAGGGGGGAACATTGCATTGCATGAGAAAGAGACAGACAACTCCCATCAGGAATGTGTAGGGGAAAATATGTTTTTCACTTCTTTCAATTCTAGTGGCTTACATATTGTTGACAATAATATTATAGGTACATATTTACATAAAATCAGGGAGGTTCCCATCACCGATTTGTCCTCCTATACCTCTGTGTTCGACCTACCTCCCATATCCTCCTCTCTCACCCCCGGGGCTGCGAAAATATGTGGTCCCCTCTGTACCTAGCTTACTACTTAGTAGTCTTGGTCTTGGTGCCTTCCTCTAACTGGGAGGAAGGACTACATAGTTCAATTTATGTGGTTGTATTTGAAGAAGAGAAAAGTAATAAACTGGGGTAAAAGTCTAATAAGCCAAAAATGGGCGGAATCCTTCTAGAGGCTCTCATTGTCAGTTTGAGAGACGAAGGAAAAAAATAAGGTGAAACACCCCAACATTACAAAAAGAAGTGTCAAATATCCAGTGAGCACTCCAATGATAATGATAGGCACCACAAAAAAAGCCATGGTTTTGAGTTAAAAATCATGGCAGAGCACCTAAAGAAAGAAAAGAAAAGAAGAAAGAAAAAAATATAAATATAAATGGGGACAACAACTTCAATAACCACACCAAAAAAATCGACAAAAAGTAGATAGGTAAATAAAAATAAAAATAGTAATAATAATAATAACTTATGCTCTTTTACACTAATATTACCTCATTAAATGAAAAAATACAAAATTAAATTAAATTAAGGTAATTATTGAGGGGAAAATTAAAAATAGGAAAATATAACTGAATACTTAAGTAACCCTATTTTTCTCTTTCAGTGTCCTAATTCCTACACTGCATTTTAAATTCACCAATAAAGGGCAAATCTGAAAAATAACAAGCATTTCACCCTTAATTCCATAATGGTAGAACTCTAGATCTAAGCTTTCTCCCATCCTCTTGAACACAACCTCCCACAGGTGAAGTCATGTTCTCCCTGAAATTTGCAAGTAGCAAATCTTTTATTTTCAGAGTTCCCTTGTGTGTACTGCTGAGGTACTTCTTGTAGTTATAAAAAAGACACACAAGGGCAGACACATCACAGCATGGGTCCTGGTTGTAGAAATGTTTACTCAGTCATCACAAGTAGTAAGGCCCAATTGAGTGCCTCCTGCAATTCTAAACCATAACATTAGCAAAATACACCAAGATGTCATTTTGTTTAAAATAAACAACTTAGCATGACATCTCTAATACCATGCCATTATATCAATATCATTTCTAGGTATTTATCAATGGAATTGAAATGGTTTTCTAGGAGATATTTATATTCCTATATTCAATGTTGCACTATTTACAACAGTCTACAGATAGACACAACCTGATTGCCTACCAGCAGGTGACTGGCTAAAAAAATGGTGGTACATTCATTCACAGGTGAATAGTGTTCAGGCTCAAAATTGGAAATCTTGTTATATGCAACAACATGGGTGAAACTGGAGAACATTTTGCTAAATTAAAGTAGTCACAGAAGGACAAAGACTGTCTGAGTCTGCTTTTGACAATAACTAAAATAATCAAATTAAAAGCAGTAGAAAATTAAATAAAATGAACCACATGCAAGAAGTTATAGGAAGGGAAAAGGGAGAACTGACTGGTAGACAGGTAAGGATTTTAGATATATAAATGGAAAAATTCTACATATCTGCTTATTATGATGTATGTAAAGTTATAATACTGCAAAGCTTGGTAATATAAAAATTAATCTTTGTAACAATATTATAAAATGTTAAGCTTGATAGAAGGATAGTTTTCATAATAAAATTTTAATATCATTGGGCAAGAGCAAGAGTATAGCAGGTAGAGTGTATGCCTGCATAGAACTAACCCGGGTTTGATTCCTGGCATCCCATAGCCCTGATGACTACCAGGAGTGATCACTGAACACAGAGTCAGGAGTAATCCCTGAGCACCACTGAGTATGGCTAAAAAAAAAACAACCCAAAATTTAATATCACAAAACAAATAAGAAATACAGGGCTAGCATTCCACTACAGAAATTGGGATCTTAAGAATTGTACTTAATCTTTCAATATAATCTTCTAATGGATACTTTTATATGAAAAAATCTTGCATAGTCCTCAACACAGGAATTAGAGAGAAGAATCTGTAAGTAAATCTCTGGTTTCAAACTTAATATTCATCTATAATGGTGGATATTTTAAATATAAATTAAAGGGATCAGATATTAGATTGATTTTAAAGGACTAAAAATTTCATATATATGCCTACTCTTTATAGAAGCAATTATTTATATTATGCTTAATATAAACCATCCTTTTGTTTAATTTTTTTATTGTAACGCTAGATATTCTGTGGTGTTTGTTGACTCTACCCACTGTTAATCATACTGAGTGGTAACCCTACCTCAGGGTTATATAACCCAACTGACATATAAATTGGGCAGGGATATGTGATTGGAGAACTGATGTTTAATAGAAAGGAATTCACCATAGCATTAGTGAGGGGATGGCGGAAATGGGACAGGGAACTAGGGAGACACTGAGACAATGGTGGAGGGAAGTGGGTACTATTGATACAGGGAGTGGTGCTGAAATGTATTATGCATGAAACCCTTTCATTAACAGAACTGTGAGTTGTGGTGCCTGAAAAAAATAATAAATAGCCTAGTAAAGAGAAACAAAGTACAACAGAGAAGGTACTGCCTTGTACATGGATAATCTGGGCTTAAAGCAGGCATCACATATAGTCTCCAAGATCTGCCAGGTGGAACTGCTGAAGACAGAGTCAGAAATAAGTCCTGAGCATCTTTGGATGTAATAAAAAGAAAATAGAAATAATAAAGGATAAATAATTTATTTTGTTAAACTACCCAGTGCCAAAGAAATAGTAGAGGGATTAAGGCACTTACCTTGCACATGGCTAATACTCTCTAATCCCTGGCACCACATCTAATGCTGAGACACCACCAAAAGAGATCTCTGAGCACTGCGTATCCTGGTTGTCGCCCCCAAATCCAAAAAATAAAAACTAAACATTAAATAAAAAAATAAAATAAACAGAGTTGGGGAGATAGCCCAAAGGGTAGAGCATATGATCTCAGGCTTCAAATTTGATCCCCAGAGAGCAAAGCCATAGCATAGGGAATAGGGTGTTTGCTTTGCATGCTGCCAACCCGGGACCGATGCAGGTTCCATCCCTGCATCCCATATGATCTCTGAGACTGCCAAGAGCGATTTCCGAGCATAGAGCCAGGAGTATCCTGAGTGCCGATGGGTATGACCCAAAAAATAAACAAAAAAATAATTTAAAAAAATCAATCAAACAGGGGCTGGAGAGATAGCACAGCAGTAGGTTGTTTGCCTTGCACGCAGCAGATCCAGGACTAATAGTGGTTCAATATGGTCTCCCGTGCCTTCCAGAAGCGATTTCTGAGCACAGAGCCAGTAGTAACCCCTGAGCGCCACCGGGTGTGACCCATAAACAAAACAAAACAAACAAAAAAAAGAAATAAAACTAACAAATTTTATTTCCAGGATTACATGATCCCTTGCCTTAAAAGTGAATCCTGAGCCCTTGATCAAAATTTTAAATTTATACTTAACTTTAAAAATGGAGTTAAAAATGAGTAGATGCCATAAGGTAGATAAAAGTATAACCAATTGGTTCAGGCTCAAGTTTTGAGGAAGAGAAAATTGAGTCTAAGTGTTTCAATAGCGCTGTCTTAATTAGGAGAAGAGTAAAAAATTCTGTGTACCATGTATTGTAAGATACTCTTTAAAACTGATAGAGCTATTAAATATATTTTAAGGCATCGCATATTATTATAAATGTACTTTGCACTTTGCCTTTGGAAATATACACAGAGCCTACCCAAATGTAAATGCAGGGAAATCTTTCATCTTTCAATTTTTTTTAACTTTTGATCTCCTTTAAAGCATTTAAGTCAATATTTTACATAAACAGTATTGACAAATTAGAAAAGCTTGGCAATGGTACTAAGCTACAAACTTTATTTTATGTAATTAAATTTATTAAGTGGTCACTTTTACCTACTGAACATCTGTTTTACCATTTCTGAGATTATATAAAAACATATTTAATAGACTGCTTCCGTATAGAACTGGCTACTATGAAAAAGCCAAGTGAGGTAGATTTGTCCTTAGTATCCCCCACAATCACCCCTTAGTTCTCTGCTTTGCAGTGTTGTATTCCTCCTTTTCTCTATAGTTAAGCCACTGCCCTAGGCGTCAATCATAAAAGGTTGATATGATAGGCTATACCCATCACAAAATGTGTGCTAGGCTTAGCCAGATTATAGGAGGATTAGGCATGAAATAAAAATGAATTTACTTACAGGATTAAAGACTGACAATGGCTTCAGGGGTAAGCTTTCCAGATAATATTCAGACTTGAAATGCCCTATCTTGAAGGACCTGTGTAGAAACTGCTGTATTTAGAACTGCTATAGCTTTGAACCACTCACAATAATCAGAGGTCACCATGCTTCCTAGGTCTATGTTATTCAAACTCAAATTCTGAAAAGAACTAGAAACTTACCTGAAACTCACAATTTCTCAATAATTAATGTGTAATATAGGGGAAAAATTTACCTCAGGATATGTGAAGACTGAAATCTTATAGACTTTATAATAAACATTTTCACTACTACAAATATATATACATAGAGTATTAGACTTCTAATGATTTTAACTGAAGGCTTTGTGTGATCATGATACTCTGATAGATGTTTTAGCACTATCAGCCAACAGGAAGCCAAGGAGAGTGATAAAGGACAAAGCCTATGGCCCCAGCTCTGATTAAAATAATTGCAACTCATTAGCAAATTGACCTCTGGTAAATGAGTTAACCAATCTAAACCTCAGGTTTCTCAACCTCAAGCATTAAATTAAGATAGTGATACACAATTATGAAGATGAAGTGGGAAATGCATGAAAAACATTTGTCAGTACAGTCAAAATTTTTAAGAACTCACTATATGTGATCTATTATTAAAAAGCAGATTGTTTACTGAATATTACTTCAGTCCTGCAAAGTCAAAATTTGAGATCACTCCAGTGGTGCTTAAGGCTGCAATAGGGCTGTGCGTGGTGATGCTAGGGGCTGCCCAAGGTCACACTCAGCAATGGAGCTCCCTAGACATCAAACTGGGATCAGTTACCTGCAATGCATATACCTTACCCTCTGTACTATCTCTCTGACACTTAGGTAATGTATTTCTAATGTTTAGCAATGTCTGTGTGTGTGTGTGTGTGTGTGTGTGTGTGTGTGTGTGTGTGTGTGTGTGTGTATGATTTGAAGCACTAATATAGTACCAATTTTTACTTAATATTTTCTTATAATTACAGTCAAAGTAAAAATGAGTTTATTGCATTTTTCTGATTACAAGAAAGATAAACTAGAATCATAAAGAAAATTATAGGAAAGGAACTGCAGGAATAGTATAGTAGGTACTTGAAAGCAGTTGACCCTTGTTCAATTCCCAGTTCTCCATATGTCCCTTGGAGTTCACCAAAAGTGATACCTGAGTGAGGAGCCAGGTAAAAGCCCTGAACATCTCTCTGTGAGTGTGTTCCACAATTATAGGTCCACAAAAGTAATACCAAAAATAGAGTGATAGCACAGCAGCTAAGGCATTTGCCTTGCATGTGGCTACGTAAGGTTCAATCCCCATTACCACAAATAGATTCCAAGCCCCACCAGGAGTGATCCTGAGAATAGAACCAGGAGTTAGCCCTGTGAACCACTAAGTGGAGACCCAAAACAAAAAAGAAGAAATTATGAAGAAAAAAAATCAACCAAATTTAAAGACAAATTTAATGACATATTTCCTGAAGCAATAGTAATTCTACTGGGGCACAACAGGGAGAGCTTTAGCCTTGTACATAGACGACCCAAGGTTCGATCCTTGGCATCCCTTATGGTTGGTTTCCTTAGCACCACCAGAAATGATTTCAAAATGCAAAGTCAGAAGTAACCCCTGAGCAATGCTGGGTGTGGCCCCAAAATAACAACAAAAAGTAATTCTACTATATGTTTATTTCAGATTTTGAAATAGAATGACTTCAATTAATAACCTTTATTCATGAATGCCATTCAAAAGTTAATGTTAAAATGGGAATATATCTAGTGCTCTCTGTCTGTCTCTCAGCAGAAGAGACATCAAGTAAAGTTTCTGATACTATCAGCTTCACTGGGTTCAAATCCAACTATCATTTTCCATTTGTTTATTAAACATTCATCTTGGGTAAGTTACTTGAATTCTGTTTACAAACTTCTTTACCCATGATAAGGAGTTTCTGCAAAAATTAATGGCATTAATAATAAAAGTACTTAAAACAATATCTCATACATAGTATGTACATTTTAAAAATTATATTTTCTCTTAAAATGATATCTATCAAATATTGTTAAATAAACAAAAGTTACTCACAAGATCAATTACATATATATTCCATTTATAGTAAATAACAAAACCAATGGATTTTAGCTATGTACATAAATATTTAAAAGACTATATATTAAATGCTAATCAATAAATTTCACTGCTCTATAATATTTCCATTTTCTATTCTTTATGTATACCTTTATTAAGAAATTGGGGGTTGAGAAAACCAAGAAACCTCTGCCCACGTGGACCCATAGTCTTCCTAGCAGAAAACAGTTCAACTCCTCTCTTACCCCTCCCAGTGCTATATGCTAATCTCACCTGGATGGTGATACCCTCCCACTGTAGGAGGGATCTGTAATTGGTAATTACAGGGTTACCCGGGGAGGGAAGAGGCAGATGCAGCAGGGAAAGGGATCGGACACTAGAAGGGTGCTTGCAGGGGAGCCGATGGAGGCTGCTTAATAAAGTTTAGCTTAGAGGCCATGTGTGAAATATGAACATGGTGAATAGGGCCTTATAATAAAACTGGGTATCTCCTGAAACTTAAACTGACTGTGGATCTTTTTTTCTGCCATCACCCTGTACCTACAGACCTGCTAGCTGAATGGGCCGCAGGCACCTGGCAGAGCTGAGAAAGGCCTAACCATCCATCCGCAATACTAGGACTCCGTAATTAATAATAAATATAACACTCCTCTCCCAACCTACAAAAGAAAATAATGGCTGCTCAGCTAGTATAGTCCAGAATGATACCTGGGCAGCATTATCAGAAGGGGTGAGGATAGATTTTCCTTTTTGCATGAGCTGCAACAGCTCAGTGACATAACCTACGTCATCTGACAGAAATAGTCTGTTTCCCTGGAGTTCCATCAGGGGTAAACTTTACCTAAACAGTCAGGAGAAAGTCTTGAGCAAAGTTGAGAAAACCCAAATTTGAAAAGATTAATAAAAGTAGATTAATTAAAAATATATTTTGAGATAGAAAAATTAAGACTTTTGGCCTGGCCTAGGGTGGGGGGCCCGGACCTGGGTCACCCGAACCCCCTCTCCCCCTTTCCTCCGGATCTCCAGGTGGGTTTCTGGGAGGAGCTCATGGGGCACCCTGGGTTTTCCCCACTCCCAGGCCGGGTCTGGGGACCGGCCTAGGTTGGGCTTAAATCCCTGTCCTTCGGGCTTGGGAGGGTCTCTCTCCCTTCCTGGAGCTGGATTTTTAGCAGCACGGGGGGGCAGCTGGCAGACCTCCGTATGTGCCAGCGGCCTTTTGGCCTGGCCTAGGGTGGGGGGCCCGGACCTGGGTCACCCGAACCCCCTCTCCCCCTTTCCTCCGGATCTCCAGGTGGGTTTCTGGGAGGAGCTCATGGGGCACCCTGGGTTTTCCCCACTCCCAGGCCGGGTCTGGGGACCGGCCTAGGTTGGGCTTAAATCCCTGTCCTTCGGGCTTGGGAGGGTCTCTCTCCCTTCCTGGAGCTGGATTTTTAGCAGCACGGGCGGGCAGCTGGCAGACCTCCGTATGTGCCAGCGGCCTTTTGGCCTGGCCTAGGGTGGGGGGCCCGGACCTGGGTCACCCGAACCCCCTCTCCCCCTTTCCTCCGGATCTCCAGGTGGGTTTCTGGGAGGAGCTCATGGGGCACCCTGGGTTTTCCCCACTCCCAGGCCGGCTCTAGAGGGTGGATCAGGGGGTGTAGTTTGATCTGGGGGGAGGCAAATAATTTCTCAGCTATACTCAGGCTGTCACTGGCAATTTCATACCAGTCTACATTTTGAAACCGCACGGGGGCTAGCGCCCCCGCGCGATCATATGCTCCTCCCAACCATCAGTACCCCAGATTTACCCTTCTTAACTTCAGTAACACACAGCTTCTATCTCTGACCAAAGACATACAGTAGATCTTACAAATCCCAGAACTATTTAGAAGGACACAAATCGAACACATATTGAACACATATATTTTTTGAATATTTTATGGTTATTTTCTTTAACTGCTGTAACTCTCTATATATTCTTCTACCATGATGTTTCTATCCACTTTTCATCTTGTCTTTTCTTTGTAAGCTGTTCAGTAAGGATTGTGGTGGAACTATCCCTCAGTTTGATGCCTATGATTGAACTATGTCATGGAAATTGCTGGTCTTGTTCCTATTGCCTCCAGATGCACCAATAACGCTTCGTGGCATTGATCCTTGTTTGCATAGACACATTAAAATGGGAAAACACTATACATACAGATTAGTTATTATCTAATAAATCTCATTACAATGTACCTTACACCCTGAATATTGATATAATGACCTGGCATAGGCCTCAGTTGAATGGGCATTCTCCATTCACGCTGGAACCAGGCAAGCTATCTACGAAACATCCAAGGTCTTTTATAGCAACAGTTGGAAGCAGTCCTCTACCAGGAAAGACACTACCAAGGGTGTGACATCGACCTCCTAATAAGACACTTCCGTTTACACTGAGAAGACGTGACAACAACAATGACCTGCGAGAAGACATGACAACAACGATGACCTGCTCTACAGGACATGGTTCTCTCTATTGCCCCTTAAGTGTGAGGTGAAACGAGAGGATGCTCTGCACCATCCTGACTGCAATATGGGATATGCAGACTCCAGGATCTTTAATACAGAAGAATGATACCAACAACAGAGACTATGTGGGCCCGGAGAGATAGCACAGTGGTGTTTGCCTTGCAAGCAGCCGATCCAGGACCAAAGGTGGTTGGTTCGAATCCCGGTGTCCCATATGGTCCCCCGTGCCTGCCAGGAGCTATTTCTGAGCAGACACCAGGAGTAACCCCAGAGCAATGCCGGGTGTGACCCAAAAACCAAAAAAAAAAAAAAAAAACAACAGAGACTATGTGAGGAATGGAGGTGTATTGCCACTACAGACTATGACTTGAATTGGACAAACTAGTTTGCCTGGAGCCTAGAGTCAGTCCTGTGCCAGGAAACTTCAGGGGTAGGGTCTCCATGTATTTAGACCATAATTTGTCTTTCCATGTCCCTTATGTTTTGGTGGGCCTATGCAAACAAATGCCACTTTAATATCGTTTTTTACTATGTTCTCTTGACTCCAATCCTTAAGAAAAACAACCCATTAAAACTTTTGAGGTTAACTTAAACTAGTAAGCATGTGCATGGAACTAGATAAATGTACTTTGCCCTCAATGTTTAAAGAGTTACATAAGTCTAATATCTTTAGATTATATGGTGTGCTGCTAAGAAACAATATGTACTACAACTGGGGATTTGAGGGACAAAGTAATTGTATTGTACATGGGTTCAGTTTTGTTTTTCTTAATGTTCTTTGGCTGAAAGTTCAAGGCTGGGATATCATCGATGGAACTACTGAGAATCCTGTTTATGGGTGATTGGGCTTCCACTGTAACTTTACCCTGTCCTCTTTCTTTGCATCTTTGTTGTCATAATTAAAATAATAAAAAAAATAATTAATAAAAAAAAAAAGACTATAAAAAAAAAAAAGAAAAATTAAGAAAGGATGTAGAGGAAAAGAACAAAAGTCAAACTCTGTGGCTTTCAGAAAAATACAATAATCATTAGCTTTCAACATTATCCCAAAAAGAGGTTTAATGTTTATAAAATTGAGAGCTATATTAATAGAAGTGTAATACAGTGAATCTAAAGGTAATTTTAATTTACCAGACATTTTTATTGTCTCATATGCCTACTAAAGACATTTTTCATATGATATGAAGAATATGCAAAAGAAAACAGTGAAGTACCTTTAACACTGGCAATAAACACTAGAAAAGTTATTAAATTTAACAGAATGGTGACTGAAGCATGGACAACTATATTATGATGATAAAAAACACAATCAGTATTTTCCCTTTCTTTTATGAGAGCAAAAATGTAGTATTAAACTTGAAGTACCTTTAATGCCTACATTGTTTTCATTTGCCTAACTTATGGAATAACTTTCATAACTATACAATTCTAAAACCAAGTTTACACATTTTGTTTCATGCTGTATGTTTTATTCTTTACTGAGAATGTTTACTAAAAGCTTGTTGTGTATGTAAACATTTTTATGGGATTATTATGTTACTGTCCCTACCCTGATAGGTGATTGTGCCCTACCCTAGGGTGTGACCTGGCATTCTGCTTCTACCCTAGGGTGGTACCTGATTCTGATGTATAAAAGCAAGGGTCTGTGGAAGGCAGGGGCTTTTTTCGAGGGCTGATTCTGGGGCTTTTGACTTCAGCCATGTCCACTGAATAAAGCTGATATCTTCTGAAGCCTGACTACCTGTTAGCTTTCTACCCGCTGCATTTACCGCAGAACCACCGGCTGAACAGGGTAATAGACACGTGGTCTGAGCTAGAGAAGAAAGGCCTCACCCCCCATCCTTCCATCAGTCAACCTCATCAGGGGCTGACTTGCAACAAAGCTTACTAAACCTACAAAAACCTGTTTTCTCAATATTAGAGAAAATATTCTATAATGATTGCTTGAAAACATAAAGCAAAAAGAACATAAAAACGGTATAGAACTTTTAAGTGTAGCTATCACTTTTTTTCATGATAACTAAAAATAGTATAACTAGTTTTAATTAATAATATTTTTCAAATATATAGAATATAATTTCGTAATATATAGTGGATTGAGATTAAATTCTTAGAAAATTTAAAACATTTCTTAGTTATCAATGCTTCTTAAGTCCAATGTGTCTCTCAAATATCACCATCAAGTCTGTTAAATATGATATCCTATATTTATGACCTATGCTGATGGTAGAATTCTAACTATTGTGACATCATTCAATACCTTAGAGTAATATTGCATATAATTGTTTGACTGGTTTAAAGGTCACCTCCCAATTATGGAGTAAAATCTGCCATATTATCCAAATATGTAACTGAAGGACAATATGACTACTTGCAATTTTAGTTCTATAGCATTGCCTTAAGTAGCAATGAGTAAATCTTCTAAATTATGTTGTAAGACTTCTTGTCCAACAGGCAATATATTCTGTAGTCTCATTGACAAATTTGTTAAAAAACCATCAGTGCAGCTTTTATGTCAGTGGGGATATCATTGTTATGAACCTAGGATTTACAGAACGCTAGCAAAAATTCTAAGATATGTCGACTTGGAAGGATTTGACATACTACTCTCAGATTATATTGCATTTGTGGAAAAATCAGGACACTGTTTTGAACCAAATTTTAATCTTGAATTTAATGAAATATGTGTGAATACAATTCTCTACTGGATTTTTGCCAGAAAAGGTAATCCTGACTTTGTTGAATTGCTTCTCAAGAAGACAAAAGACTATGTGCAAGACAGAAGTTATAACTTGGCACTGATATGGAGGTAATAATTTATGTTTTTACCATAAAAGGAGAAAATGTGTCTTTTAGATTAAGTTACTACTTGTTTCTATGATAAAGATACACTGTGGTTATATCTGGATAAGGATTCCTGACTTGATTTTCTGACTTCATTCCTGACTCATTTTCTCACTTATTCATTGTTCAATATATTTACTTATATATATTACTAATGTTACTAATATTATCATTCCTGACTCATTTTCTCACTTATTCATTGTTCAACATATTTACTTATATATATTACTAATGTTACTAATATTATATTTATATTATTATATTATGTCATATTTTCTATTATGTTATTAATAATATTACTAATAAATGAGTAATGTAATAATAGGACTTATACTTTAGTATTCAAAAGTAGAATGCCTGTCATGAATACAGGCAGGGATGGGGAGGAGGCAGGACATTGGTGGTGGGAATGTTGCACTGGTGATGGGGGTGTTCTGTTTATAACTGAAACCCAACTACAAACATGCTTGTAATCATGGTGCTTAAATAAAGATTTATATCAAAAAATAAATAAAATAAAATAATTGAATAAAAATAACTTAAACATAAAAAGCCCATGTTGATTAGTCCATATTGATTAAATCAAGTGCATATTGATCAGTTATTGATTAGTCTATAACCACTTTAATCAATATAAAGCTAAATTATATTCAGCCTGAAGCAGAATTATTTTTCTTTTTTTTCTTTTTTCTTTTTTTGGTTTTTGGGCCACACCCATTTGACGCTCAGGGGTTACTCCTGGCTATGTGCTCAGAAATCGCTCCTGGCTTGGGGGGACCATATGGGACGCCAGGGGATCGAACCGCGATCATCCTCCGCTAGCGCTTACAAGGCAGACACCTTACCTCTAGCGCCACCTTCCCGGCCCCAAAATTATTTTTCTTAATTGTGTATTACTGTGATATTGGAGAACTATTGAACTGACTAGATTGCTATCCTTAATGATCACTCTAGTATATATATTTACTGCTGATAGTGGACTAAAATAGCAGTAACTAAAATCCCAAAAGAAACATTTTAATTTTGTTTTTGGTTTTGGGGACACATTGGCAGTGCTCTGGATTATTCCTCTCTATGATCAGGAAACACTACTGGTGAGGCTTGAGAGACCATATGGGTCCCATGGGCTGCATGCAACATAAGGCATACAGGAAAAAAAATAATGGGAAAAAAAAACAGAAATATTTTTTTGATTTCAAATGGAGGGCAAAAAAAGAAAAACTGAAAGGGAAAGAAGGAAAATGAAAAAAAGTATGACATGAAGGACCAGAGCAATGGCACAGTGGTAGGGCATCTGCCTTGAATGTGGCTGACCCAGGAAGGACCTGGGTTCGATCCTTGCCGTCTCATATGGTCCCCAAGCCAGGAGCGATTTCTGAGTGCATAGCCAGGAGTAACCCCTGAGCATCACTGGGTGTGTCCCCCCAAAAAAGTATGACATGAGATTAAAATTTAGATGCAAAGAGAGTGAAGCACATTAGAGATCAATTCTACATACCATAACATCATTTAAACTTTATAAATTAATTAATATAAAATTGTTTCAAGCCAGAGATACAGCTTACTGGGCAGAAGGCATGCTTTCCATGCAGGAGGCCTGGTTTTGATCCCTGGTACTGCATGTTCCCTAAGAGTGACCTTCAAGCACTGAGGACTAACCCTAAGTGCTCATGAGAACGGCCCTGCAAACACAACAAAAATTTTAATTTAATCATTGATTTAGATGACCTAAGAGTTTATTAGTAAACCTTCGCTCTGGGTTGCAGAACGTTTCTGTCAAACAAGTTAGATGGGAAATACCATAGGCCAGCTAAGATCCATAAATAACAACGAAGGCACAACTAGCAACAAATAGCTTAGTAAGCTCTCAATGACTGTAAATGACACCATTGTGATATATAACAATTTTCACAAATTTTCTCTTACTGAAGTATTTTTCAATGATCCCATTAACCATTTTGTTCTAACAAAAAATATAAAATAATTTTGTGCCTGCTAAGGGGACAAGCTTGAATGGGTGAAAAACTGGGCACAATGAAGGGAGAAAGTCAGACTGATGGTGGAATTAGTGTTGGAACATTAAATGCCAGAAACAGCTGTATTATGGGCAACGTCATAAACCACATTTATTTTAAATAAAGTTTATAAAAAGTAAATCTTTAGTGGCACTTCTGTATTTAAAGATAAAGATGTTCTTACAGTTATCTCAAAGTTCACCTTATCACCTCTTTCCTATGTCCCCCTTTTCACTCTGCCACATCTGGTCCCTATCTCACTATTGTAGGTATATTCTGTCCTCTAAAGAGTCTTAAATATTCAAATAGCTCATTTCTTCATGTTTATTCAAATATCACTTTCAGTAATACCACTCCTCAAACATCCTATTTTAAAATGTTTAAATGCCTTTAATGCACCCGCTAACACTTTCAGGTTTATTCTGATCTACTTTTTGTCTATTTTTCACATTACTTACCAAAAGTGCATGCCATAAAATTGGCTTGTCTGCTAGATTCATTCTATATTGTCTTTTAGTCCCCACTACAGCATAAGCAAGGAAGCAGACAATCTTTGCTTTATTTATTCACAAATTCCAAGCACCTAAAATGTAATGCCCAGCATAAACTATGCATTCTGTAAGTATTTGTTGAATAAACTATTGCACATAGCTGAAGTAATGGTCACAAGTGAATCTGTCAGAGAAAGAAGGCAAATGAAAATTGGTTTAAAGAAAGTCTTGTCTATTTAGATGTTGAGAATAGAGACAATTAATGGAAGAGGAATTTGGAATTTGATATGTTCCTTTTAATTCATGAGAAAACATGGTTTCAAAGAAGTCAAATGTATTGTCATAGATGAAGAAATATCTATTGAATTTGGCAGTAAAAATAAAAAAAGAAAGAAAGAATTAAAAATAATTATTGTAACTACAAAACTGAATCATTCTCTGCATATCTATATGGAAATATTATGCCCTGTTTCATAAGTGTAAATGACAGGTTTTCAGAGACAAGGGGTTCAGTTCATTAAACTCACATTTAAAACTGATTCTTGCTTTGCTTGCCATACTCCATCCATATAAGTAGTTATAATTAACTGTCAGTACAGATTAAGCAAATTTTGCTTTACAGTAACATGCTCTTTAAACAAGAGGATTAATCATATGTCATTTGGATACAGATTAGACTTTAAAATCTCATTTTAAATCTCTAAATTTTAGCTATGTTTTCAACATTTTGGGTCTAAAATAGTTTCTAAAGCTAGTGGTAATTTTAGTCTCTTAAAATCAACTAATATCTCACTAAATCTTAGCAAGAATTACTTGCTATCTGCATATTAAGTTCTCTGAATTCCCATACTCATAAGACTCTTAAGTCAAATATCTCGAGAATGAACAAGGTGAATAAGTTAGATTGTCATTAAAAATTTAAATGACTGTACCTCTTTAAAAATCCTGTTAGACTCAAAAACCATAGAATAAGTTAAATAAGTTTAATTTACATGTACATTCTTCATAATAGTAATTCAAATTCAATTAAAATTATTACTCTATGTATTTAAGGGATATCATAGCAAATTAAATAGGCATAAATATTGCCTTTTACAGCTTTAAATTTTATAGTTCATCTGGATCACCCACTGGGTGTGAAGATGAGAAAATTAAAGATTAGAAATATTAAACAATGGGTCCGGAGCTGTGGCGCAGCCATAGGGCGTTTGCCTTGCACGCGGCTGACCCAGGACTGACCTCAGTTTGATTCCCCCGGCATCCCGTATGGTCCCCTGAGCCGGGAGAGATTTCTGAAAGCATAGCCAGGAGTAACCCCCAATCGTCACCGGTGTGACGCAAAAAAAGCAAAAAAAAAAAAAAAAAAAACCAAAACAACAAAAAAATGTTACCACGAGAGCATAAAAACCGGCTAACCTTTGCAAAAGCTGGCTCCCTGTGTGTGACACCAGGCGGGGAAAATCCGCGAAAGTACACCGGCCCAGTGGGGCTCAGCTGTGAAAGACTGTGAGTGTGACCTGTCTATGTCTGTCTACTGTCCTCTTGCGTGAAACTCTTGCGAGTGGGGCAAAAAGAGCCTCCAGAAACCTCGCTCGCCCAGACGCCATTTTCAGGGAGGGACTTCAGAGCATAAAAACCGGCTAACCTTTGCAAAAGCTGGCTCCCTGTGTGTGACACCAGGCGGGGAAAATCCGCGAAAGTACACCGGCCCAGTGGGGCTCAGCTGTGAAAGACTGTGAGTGTGACCTGTCTATGTCTGTCTACTGTCCTCTTGCGTGAAACTCTTGCGAGTGGGGCAAAAAGAGCCTCCAGAAACCTCGCTCGCCCAGACGCCATTTTCAGGGAGGGACTTCAGAGCATAAAAACCGGCTAACCTTTGCAAAAGCTGGCTCCCTGTGTGTGATACCAGGCGGGGAAAATCCGCGAAAGTACACCGGCCCAGTGGGGCTCAGCTGTGAAAGACTGTGAGTGTGACCTGTCTATGTCTGTCTACTGTCCTCTTGCGTGAAACTCTTGCGAGTGGGGCAAAAAGAGGCTCAGAGGAGCATGGCCGCTCCGCTTCGCTACGCGGCCGTGCACTCTTTCTAAGGAAAGAACTCCATTGCAATAAGAAGGAAAAATCACACTAAGAACGGCGCTATATCACAGAAGCAAACATTTCTCTCTGGACTGTCTTCTCTGTTGCATGCTCGGGCCTAAGATTTGACCCAGTGTGAGGCTTCATCCACGGAGGACTCCCCTCCCTTAGAGGCAAGTCAGCCCATCCAGAAAGGGAGGAGCCAGAGGAGTGTGCTGCCTACATCATATAGACAATGAATACCACTACAACACGTAGAAAAACCCACAATACAAGTGTGACAATGGGGAAACAACGCAGGCCAGCATCAGACATAGAGAATGAAGATGACAATTCTGAGGACCAGATAATGACTGAACAACTAATCAACCTCTCATATAAGGACTTTAGACTAGCAATATGGAAGGTGCTCAACAGACTCCAAGAAACCATGGATCGAGTTGAACAGAACACTAATAAGAACCAAGAAAATATGAAGGCAGAAATGACAAAACTCCAAACTGAAATAACATGTCAACTAACAGGACTGAAAAAGTCAGTAAACGAAGTGAATGACAAAATGGATAAGCTCTGGGACAGGGTATCAGAAGCTGAGAATAGACTTGGTGCTGTGGAAGATGAGATACATAACAATTCCATACAGCAGGAGAGATTGGACAAAAAACTTAAAGCAAATGAGCAGACAATGGAAAAATTAGTCAAAGAATGGGAACAGACGAAAATAGAAGTCTATGATAAGATCAACAGAAACAACTTAAGAATCATTGGAGTCCCAGAGACCCAGGAAGAAAATTTCCAGGAAGAATCAATGGTCAAGAACATCATTAAAGAGAAACTTCAGAGCTAAAGAATATATGTGATCAAATCCTGCACTGCCCGAAGAGTACCAACCAAAAGAGACCCCAGAAAAACCACCCCAAGACACATCCTAGTCACAATGAAAATCCCACAGATAGAGACAGAATTCTGAAAAACAGCAAGATCAAAAGGGGAAATCATGTTCAGCAAGCTTCCCTGAGATTTACAGCAGACCTGTCACCAGAACGCTCAATGCCAGAAAGCAGTGGTGGGATATTGTGACAAGACTGAATGAAATGAATGCTTCACCAGAATACTATACCCAGCAAAAACTCACTTTCCGGTTTGATGGAAGAATACATGGTTTCACAGACAAAAAAAGCTCAGAAACTTCACAGACACAAAACCAAGTCTTAAGAGAAAAACTGAAAGACCTAATCTAAGACAAGACCTACCCAAAAGACACACCCAAATTTTGAAATAAAGATGGCGGTTAAATCCCAGGACAATTCTTTCTCTCAACGTCAATGGACTAAATGCACCAGTTAGAGACACAGAGTGGCTAAATGGATCAAAAAAACTCAATCCAACCTTCTGCTGCCCTTACAAGAAACGCACCTGAATTAGTCAGAACAAACCATAGACTCAAAATAAAAGGTGGAGAAAGTTATCCCAAGCAAACAAACACCCATTAAAAAAGCTGGAGTGGCCAAATACTTAATATCAGATAATGCAAACTTTATACTCAGGAAGGTTGTAAGGGACAAAGTACGGGACATTTTATATTAATCAAGGGGTACGTAGAGCAGGAAGAATTCACTCTCCTAAACATAATGCACCGAATGAGGGCCAGCAAAATATGTAATACAACTGTTGACAAATCTGAAAAATAATATCAACAACAACACAATAATTGTGGGGGACCTTAACACGGCTTTGTCAACACTGGACAGGTCAACCAGACTGAAACCCAACAAGAAAGACTAGATCCTGAGGAGAGAAATGGAAGAAAGAGGCCTAGTGGATATATATAGGACACTCCATCCCCAGAAACCTGGATACACATTCTTCTCCAATGTACATGGGACATTCTCCAGGATAGACTACATGCTGGCACATAAAACATACCTCCATAAGATCAAGAGGATAGAAAATTTTGCAGGACTACCTTCGCTGACCCCACAAGGCTCTGAAATTATTTGTGAACTCTCCAAAGGGACTCAGAAGAAACACTTTAACACCTGGAAGTTAAACAGCCTCATGCTCAATAACCAGTGGGGTCCGAGATGAAATCAAGGAGGAAATAAAAAGGTTCCTGGAAACAAATGACAATAAAGACACAAACTCTCAGAACTTATGGGACACAGCAAAAGCAGTACTGAGAGGAAAATTTATAGCCTTTGCAAGCACACATCAGGAAGGAAGAAGGAGCTTACCTGAGTAGCTTAATGACACAGCTAATAGAACTAGAAAATGCTCAACAAAAGGACCAAGAATAGGAAGACAGAAGGAAATAACAAAGCTGAGAGCAGAAATCAACGAAGTGGAAACTCAAAAAACAATCCGAAAGATCAACGAAAAGCAGAAGTTGGTTCTTTGAAAAAATAAAAAAGATTGATAGACCACTGGCAAACCTAACAAAGAAAGAGAGAGAGAGAAACTTGATAACTCGTATCAGGAATGAAAAAGGAGAGATCACTACTGATATGACAGAGATTCAAAGGGTAATCAGAAACTACTTTTGAAAAACTCTACGCCACTAAAAATGAGAACCTGGAAGAAATGGATAAATTCTTGGACTCTTATAATCTTCCACGGTTGAAGGAAGAGGATGTAGCATATCTAAAACACCCCCATCACCATTGATGAAATTAAAACAGTAATCAAATGTCTGCCGAAAAACAATAAGCCCAGGTCCAGATGGATTCACTAATGAATTCTATCAAACTTTCCAAGAGGAACTACTGCCAATCTTGGCAAGACTCTTTCATGAAATTGAACAAACAGAAACACTTCCAAATAGCTTTTATGAAGCCAACATCACCTTGATACCTAAACCCTAACAGAGACGCTACCAAAAAAGAAAATTACAGACCAATATCACTGACTGAATGCAGACTGCATAGATCCTCTCAACAAAATCCTGGCAAATAGGATTCAATGCCTCGTTAAGAAGATCTCCACTACGATCAAGTAGGTTTCATCCCAGGAATGCAAGGCTGTTTAACATCCGTAAATCTATCAACATAATACACAACTCAATAACAAGAAATATAAAAACCACAATGATCATATCAATAGATGCAGAGAAAGCATTTGATAAGGTCCAACACCCATTCTTGATCAAAACTCTCAGCAAGATGGGAATGGAAGGGAACCTTCCTCAATATAGTGAAGGCCATTCTACCACAAGCCAGTGGCAAATATTATCCTCAATGGAGAAAACTGAAAGCCTTTCCTCTAAATTCTGGCAACAAGACAAGGCTGTCCTCTCTCACCCCTCCTTTTCAACATAGCACTGGAAAGTACTTGCTATAGCGATTAGGCAGAAAGGATATCAAGGAATCCAGATAGGAAAGGAAGAAAGTCAAGCTCTCACTGTTTGCAGATGACATGATACTTACTTAGAAAACCCTAAAAGACTCTATCAAAAAGCTTCTAGAACAATAGACTCATATAGCAAGGTGGCAGGCTACAAAATTAACACACAAAAATCAATGGCCTTTCCTATATACCAATAGTAATAAGGATGAAATGGACATTAAGGAAAACAACCCCATTCACAATAGTACCACACAAACTCAAATATCTTGGAATCAACTTTGACTAAATTTGTGAAGGACCTATACAAGAAAAGTATAAAACTCCTGCTCCAAGAAATAAGAGAGGGACACACGGAAATGGAAAACAACATACCTGCTCATGGATTGGCAGGATTAAATCATCAAAATGTCAATACTCCCCAAGGCATTATACAGATTTAATGCCATCCCTCTAAAGATACCCATGACATTCTTCAAAGAAGTGGACAGACACTTTTGAAATTCATTTGGAACAATAAACACCCTCGATAGCTAAAGCAATCATTGGGAAAAAGAATATGGGAGGAATTACTTTTCCCAACTTTAAACTGTACTACAAAGCAACAATTATCAAAACAGGCATGGTATTGGAATAAGGATAAGGTCCTCAGATCAGTGGAATAGGCTTGAATACTCAGAAAATGTTCCCCAGAGAATACAAACCATCTAATTTTTGAATAAAGGAGCAGGAAATCCTAAATGGAGCAGGGAAAGCCTCTTCAACAAGTGGTGTTGGCACAATTGGATAGCCACTTGCAAAAATTGAACTTAGACCCCCAGCTAACATACATGTATGAAGGTAAAATCCAAATGGATTAAAGACCTCGATATCAGCCCCCCAAACCATAAGAGTATATAGAACAGCACATAGGCAAAACACTACAGGACATTACAGGCATCTTCAAGGAGGAAACTGCACCTCCAAGCAAGTGAAAGCAGAGATTAACAGATGGGAATATATTAAGCTGAGAAGCTTCTGCACCTCAAAGGAAATAGTGCCCAGGATACAAGAGCCACCCACTGAGTGGGAGAATATTCACCCAATACCCATCAGATAAGGGGCTAATCTCCCAAAACTTATACAAGGCACTGACAGAAACTTTACAAGAAAAAAACATCTAACCCCATCAAAAATGGGAGAGAAGAAATGAAACAGACCACTTTGACAAAGAAGAAATACGCATGGCCAAAAGACACATGAAAAAATGTTCCCACATCACTAATCATCAGGGAGATGCAAATCAAAACAACGATGAGATACCACCGCACACCCCAGAGAATGGCACACATCACAAAGAATGAGAAAAAACAGTGTTGGCGGGGATGTGGAGAGAAAGGAACTCTTATCCACTGCTGGTGGGAATTCCTTGTCTAGTTCAACCTTTATGGAAAGCGATATGGAGATTCCTCCAAAAACTGGAAAATCGAGCTCCCATACGATCCAGCTATACCACTCCTAGGGTATATTCCTAGGAACACAAAAATACAATACAAAAAACCCCTTCCTTACACCTATATTCATTGCAGCTCTATTTACCATAGCAAGACTCTGGAAACAACCAAGATGCCCTTCAACAGACGAATGGCTAAAGAAACTGTGGTACATATACACAATGGAATATTATGCAGCTGTCAGGAGAGATGAAGTCATGAAATTTTCCTATACATGGATGTACATGGAATCTATTATGCTGAGTGAAATAAGTCAGAGAGAGAGAGAAAAACGCAGAATGGTCTCACTCATCTATGGGTTTTAAGAAAAATGAAAGACACCCTTGTAATAATAATTTTCAGACACAAAAGAGAAAAGAGCTGGAAGTTCCAGCTCACCTCAGGAAGCTCACCACAAAGAGTGATGAGTTTAGTTAGAGAAATAACTACATTTTGAACTGTCCTAATATTGAGAATGTATGAGGGAAATGTAGAGCCTGTTTAGGGTACAGGCGGGGGTGGGTGGGGGAGGAGGGAGATTTGGGACTTGGGTGATGGGAATGTTGCACTGGTGATGGGTGGTGTTCCTTTTATGACTGAAACCCAAACACAATCATGTATGTAATCAAGGTGTTTAAATAAAAAAAAATTAAAAAAAAAATGTTACCACAATTACAAGTTCTTCACAGAGACCTTATCAAAGTGACAAGAGATGTAAGAACTGATAATCAAAGAAGACCAAAAATTTTTTTTCTGTTTATTTGAATCAAACTTAAGGGGTTACTCCTCCTCACTCGGCACTCAGAAATTACTTCTGAATGTGCTTGGAGAACTATACCGGGTGCCGGGGCTCAAAACCTAATGGGCCACATGCAAGACAAAAGAAGTTTCCTTTTATGAGGAGCAACTGAGAACTGACAAGACTGCCCAAAGATTATGGCATTTGCCTTGCATATGGCCAACCCGGGAGGCTCAAAGGTTAAGCACTGTTAGGAGTGAGCTCTGAGCAAAGATTCAGGGGTAGGGTAGCCTCTGAGTATCACTGGGTGTGGACCTAACCAACTGCTTTCCCCGAGAAAGAGTTGGCCCAGAACAAAATTAAGAATTTACACATGGAGTCAGAGTAATTGCTCAGTGGCAGCATATTTTCCTTGTACCTGGCAGACCCGAAACTGAACTGGGTTTGATCTGCAGCATCCCATATTTCCCCCAAGCCTGCCAGGAGGGATTTTTGAGCGCAGACCCAGGAGTAACCCCTGAGAGCCGGCCAGGTGTGACCCCCAAAAGCCCCCCAAAAGAACAATGAAAGAAAAATATATACATATATAAGCAAGAGTAGCATAGTTTAATACAATCATGATTTAGAAAACTAAATAAGAATCAATAGGACAGGGTATACAGAAGTAATTTAAGAGTTCACTTTTATATGTGTTGAAAGTACTTATAAAAAACAAAGATGTGGGGCCGGAGAGATAGCATGGAGGTAGTGCGTTTGCCTTGCATGCAGAGGGACAGTGGTTGGAATCCCGGCATCCCATATGGTCCCCTGAGCCTGCCAGGAGCGATTTCTGAGCCTAGAGCCAGGAGTAACCCCTGAGCGCTGCCGGGTGTGACCCAAAAACAAAAAACAAACAAAGAAAAAAGATGTGATGTCCAAGACAATACTGGTTTCAGTGATGGTTCCAGGAGAGTTAAAATATACATATATGTTTATTTAAATATAAAAGTCAAGGGCTGGAGAGATGAACAACTGTAGGGCATTTGCCTAGCATGCAGCCGATCCAGGACCCAGGACGGATGGTGGTTCTAATCCCGGCTTCCATATGGTCCCCCATGCCTGCCAGGAGCGATTTTTGAGTGCAGAGCCAGGAGTAACCTGTGAATGCTGCCAGGTGTAACCCCCGAGCATCACAGGGTGTAGCCCAAAAGCAAAAGAAGAAAAAAAGAAAAAGAGCAAAGAGTAATTTTAAAAAAAGACATCGAAATATCTTTATGGGCCCAGAGAGATAGCACAGCGGCGTTTGCCTTGCAAGCAGCCGATCCAGGACCAAAGGTGGTTGGTTCGAATCCCGGTGTCCCATATGGTCCCCTGTGCCTGCCAGGAGCTATTTCTGAGCAGACAGCCAGGAGTAACCCCTGAGCACCGCCGGGTGTGACCCAAAAACCAAAAAAAAAAAAAAAAAAAGCTTTATGTTCTATTAATGATTTGAATGTATGAACCAAATCAAGAACAAAATAAAATTATACTGCTCTATTAAAAAGATTAACCTTAGCCTCTTTTCCATTTTAAATTTTTCAATTATTTGTCTTATAATAGTTCCAAATCAAATAACTGTGGATTTCTCAAATAAAAACATAACTTTTATTACTGAAATAAAATATAAAATTTAAAAATTTGAAAAACTGAATTTTAATTATTAAAATTAAAAAATAAAATCAATATAACTTATTAAAGCTAAATAAATTATTAAAATATAATTAAAATTAAATATCATACAGCATACATCTTTTTGCTTTTTTTAATATAATTTTTATTTTGATCATAGTGGCTTACATATTGTTGACAATAATATTTTAGGTACATATTTACATAAAATCAGGGGGGATTCCCATCACCAATTTGTCCTCCCTACACCTCCGTTTTCATCCTACCTCCCATATACTCTTCCCTCACCCCCAGGGCTGCTAGAATATGTGGTCCCCTCTGTACCTCGCCTATTACTTAGTAGTCTTGCACCTGTTTGGTCTTGGTGCCTCCCTTATTTCCCCCTCTAACTGGGAGGCAGGACTAGCTAGTTCAAGTTACCTGGTTTTGTTTGAAGAAGAGAAAAGTAATAAACTAGGGTAAAAGTCTAATATGCCAAAAATGGGCGGAATCCTTCTAGAGGCTCTCATCATCAGTTTGAGAGACGAAGGAGAAAAAGGAGAAACACTCCACAGTACTAAAAGAAGTGTCAAATATCCAGTGAGGACTCCAACAATAACAATAAGCACCACAAAAAAAAAAAAAAAAAAAAAAACAAAACATGGTCTTTCTTGTGGTGTGTGGGTTCCCAGGTACCTTTCCATCACACCCCCTGACCTTCTTCAGATTGGCAAAAGATTTGCGGCAGGGAGGTCTTGAAAGAGTTCTTGAATTGGGGATACTTTTGTAACTAAATCCGGTTTCAGGTAACAGTCCACGTTAGGGGGAGTTGGTAGGGAGGCCGCAGCATGAGTCCGCAGGGGAGTTGGCTGCCTTTCCTTGCAGGGGACGAGGTGTGGGTTTGACTGGGTGTCCCTTCGCTTGGGTGCTGGGTACTGGTTTGTTGGGGTAGGAGGTCAGTCTTGATACCTCATGAATTAAGAACTAGGGGTGAAGAGTTTTAATACGGTGGGAGGTCTGGATGGGATTGAGGGGTGAAGGGATAGTTGGATTTCCAAAGGGGGGAAAGGGGAAGGCATATGGAAGGGGTAGGAAGGGAGAAAAGAGAAAATACATTAGAAAGAAAGGGAGAAGAGAAAAGGAAAAAAGAAAAGAGAAGAAAAAAATAAAAAAGAAAGTAGTGAGAGGAGAAAATAGCAAGGGAATGCTAGTTTGCTTGAATGTGTTCGATGAGTAGAGCCTGTAGTTTAAGTCTGTACGGTGCTTCAGTGGTCTGACTGGTCATGTGCTTCAATTCCTAAAAGAAGGTATAATCTAGAGATAAAGTGTATGTTAAAGAGTTTTCTCGGGACCGTCTAGTAGTGCAAGCTAGGTATGGTATCTCCTGTGACTGAGCCCTGAGCTGCCATCTTAGTTTGTCCACCCTTTGTATCCAAGAATGCCTGTGGACAGAAAAGCTGAGAGGTTATTTTAAATATAGTAAGATAAAGGTATTAAAACATAGTGTTATGAGATGTTTCCATTGGAGTCAGTGATTTCCCATGGTATTCTTTACCTGTGATCCTGTATAAGATCTCTAAGGAATTATTATGGGCCTTTGTTGTAGAAGGCTGGTTACATACTGTTCTCTCTACGCTGCTGTTTCTGGTGTTGCTGGTTTCTTTGTGGTATAATGTGTAGTCAAGAGTTTGTGTTGTTCTTTTTTCATGTATTTTGGGCACTGCTCCCGAGTATATGTTGACTATTACAGTGTTTGGAGTTTCTACCCTGTTAAACCCTGTTATTTGATTTTTGCGTATTAGTTGTGTATAAGATGTGTGTTCTAGGTGCTTCAGAAGAGTGCTATCATTCTGTGTTTATCTTTTGTCTTCTGACTTACTTCGTTTAACATAACATGTTCTAGGTCCATCCATGTTGCTGCAAAGTCTGTGACTATATCGTTTCTGACTGCCATGTAGTATTCCATTGTGTATAGATACCACATCTTAATGATCCATTTATCTGTTGTTGGACATCAAGGTTGGTTCCAAGACTTGGCTGTTATACTGAATGCTGTGATAAATAGTGGGGTGAACACGTATTTTGGAATGAATGTCCTTCCAACTTGGGGGTATATGATTAGGAGAGTAATTGCTGGGTCAAATGGCAGCTCAATTCTGAGTTCTTTGAGCACTCTCCAGACTGTTCTCCATAGGGGTTGGACTAGGGGGCATTCCCACCAGCAGTGGATGAGAGTTCCTTTCATACCGCATCCCCGCCAACAGAGATTGTTCCCATTATTTTTGATGTGAGCCATCCTCACTGGTGTAAGGTGGTATCTCGTTGTTGTCTTGATTTGGATCTCCCTGATGATGAGTGAAGGTGAGCATGTTTTCATGTGTTTGTTGGCCATCCTTCTGTCTTCCTCAGAGAAGTGTCTATTCATTTCATCTCCCCATTTTTTATGGCTTTATTTGGTTTTGGGGAGCTCAGCTTTCTGAGTGCTTTGTATGTTCTAGATATCAGCCCTTTATCTGATATGTCGAGTAAAAAGATTTTTCCCATTCTGTAAACTGTCTTTTTTGTGTTAAGTAAGGTTTCTTTTGCCATGCAGAAGTTTTTTAGTTTGATGTAGTCCCATTTGTTTATGTTTGATGCTAAAGTTCTTGCCATTGGTGCTCCATTCTCGAAGACCTTTTTGATATACAGGTCTTCGAGTGTTCTCCCTATTTTATTCTCGATAAACTTTATAGATTCGGGTATGATTTCAAGGTCTTTGATTCATTTTGAGTTGACTTTTGTATAAGGAGTGAGGTATGGGTCAATTTTCACTTTTGTACATGTGGTTTTCCAGTTGTACCAACACCATTTGTTGAATAGACTTTCTTTGTTCCATTTCAAGTTCTTGCCTTTTTTATCAAACATTAGTTGGCTGTATATCTGGGGGTTTATGTCTGGGAATTCTGTTCTGACCCACTGGTCTGAAGTCCTGTCTCTGTTCCAGTAGCATGCTGTTTTGATTATTATGGTTTTATAGTATAGTTTCAAGTTAGGTAAGGAGATGCCACCCAGCTTCTTGTTTTTCAGTATGTGTTTGGCTATCCTGAGTCTTTTGTGGTTCCAGATGAATTTTGTGTTTGATTGTTCTAATTCTTTAAAGAATGATGTCTGAATTTGGATAGGGATTGCATTAAATCTATATAGTAGTTTGGGTAGGATAGTCATTTTGACTATGTTAATTCTACCTATCCATGAGCATGGGATGTTCTTCTATTTCTTTAGATCCTCTTCAATTTCTTTCTGAATTGTTTTGAAGTTTCCCTGGTATAGGTCTTTCACTTCCCATGTAAGGTTGATTCCTAGGTACCTGATATTTTTTGATACTATTTTAAATGGAATTGTATTTTTAATCTCTCTCCTCGACTTTGTTGTTTGTATATAGAAATGCTACTGTCTTTTGTGTATTGACTTTGTATCCAGCCACTTTGCTGTATTGGTTAATTGTTTCTAGGAGTTTTACTGTGGATTCTTTAGGGTTTTCTATGTATATCATCATATCGTCTGCAAATATAGTTTGAGTTCCTCTTTCCCAATTTGGATTCCTTTGATTCCCTTCTCTTGTCGGATTGCTATTGCTAGGATTTCTAAGGTTATATTGAATAAGAGTGGAGAAAGTGGACAGCCTTGCCTAGTTCCTGAACTTAGTGGGAATGCTTCTAGTTTCTCACCATTAAGTATAATGTTGGCTGTAGGCTTATCATAGATAGCTGTAACTATCTTGAGGAAGGTTCCCTCTAACCCTATTTTGCTGAGTGTCTTTAACATGAAAGGGTGTTGGATTTTGTCAAATGCCTTCTCTGCATCGATTGATATGATCATGTGGTTTTTGTCTTTCTTGTGTTGATGTGATGTATAATGTTGATTGATTTGCGTATGTTGAACCAACCTTGTGTTCCTGGTATAAAACCCACTTGGTCATGATGTATGATCTTTTTGATGAAGTGCTGGATTTGGTTTGCTAAGATTTTGTTGAGTATCTTTGCATCTATGTTCATTAGTGAGATTGGTCTGTAGTTTTCTTTCTTGGTGGTGTTTTTGCCATCTTTGGGAATGAGTGTGAGATTAGCCTCATAAAAGGAGTTGGGGAGGATCCCTGTTTTTTCTATGGTTTGGAAGAGCCTATGAAAAAGTGGTAGTGAGTCTTCTTGGAATGTTTGATAGAATTCACCTGTAAATCCATCTGGGCCTGGACTTTTGTTTTTAGGTAGTGTTTTAATTACATCTTCAATTTCCTCTGAGGTGATTGGTCTGTTTAGGCTTTCTAGTTCTTCCTTTTCCAGTCTTGTACAGCATACATCTTTTTGCTGTTTTTAACCTTCATTTTGGTGCAGATTCATGATTTGGAATACTCTTTAAAATACAAACATTGGGGAGATAGCTTAAAGGGATAAAATGCATGCAGTTCATGTCAATCCCAGATTTAATCTCTAACACTGAGAGAGAGAGAATTAAAATGTCTTCCCAAGAGGCAGATGAAAGAAAGAAAGAAAGAAAGAAAGAAAGAAAGAAAGAAAGAAAGAAAGAAAGAAAGAAAGAAAGAAAGAAAGAAAGAAAGAAAGAAAGAAAGAAAGGAAGGAAGAAAGAAAGGAAGGAAGGAAGAAAGAAAGGAAGAAAGAAAGGAAAGAAAGAGAGAGAGAGAGAGAGAAAGAAAGAAAGAAAGAAAGAAGGAAGGAAGGAAGGAAGGAAAGAAGAAGGAAGGAAGGAAAAGGAAGGTAGGAAGGAAGGAAGGAAGGTAGGAATGAAGGGAGAGAGGGAGAGAGGGAGGGAGGGAGGGAGGAGCTGTGGGAGGGAAAGGGAAACTGGGGACATTGATGGTGGGAAAGGTGTACTGGTAAAGGGTGGTATACATTGTGTGACTGAAATTCATTCATGAACAATTTTGTAACCATGGTGCTTAAGTAATTATTTAAAAATGTATTATATTGGAGAGTAAATTACATGCAATTTAAGATATTTGATATTTAAAAAACCATTATTTTACTACTGTTTGGTCTGTCTTGCCAACATTTATTAATATTTCATTCATGAGGGTGGTTATTTGTTTGACTTGCAGAACTTTCACACCAGTATACTGTCCAACTCCACTAAGTGGAATTACACCTCTGCTTTATGTGGCTCAGACTAGACAATCCAATATATTAAAAATACTCCTACAATATGGAATCTTAGAAAGAGAAAAAAACCCTACCAACATCGTGTTAACAATACTGCTCTACCCTTCAAGAGTAAGAATAATGGTTGATCATGAATTGGTAGACATTCAAGAAGATGCCAAAACTTGTTTAACATTGTGTTCCAGAGTACTTTCTGTCATGTCAGTCCGGGAAATAGAGGTGAGAAAAATGCTATAATATTATTTTGTGTGTTTGAAATAAAATATACTGATCAATTTCAGTATAAAATTATGAAGGAAGAATTAGTTTAATGTTTAGTTCCTCCAACTGCCAGTAGAAGCACCTGGGCATAACTAGATGATCTAAGACTTCCCCCACCAAGAAAAAAAAAAACACACCCTTAAACATTTAAAAAAGGAGCCAAAGAGATAGCATGGAGGTAAGGCGTTTGTTTGCCTTGCATGCAGAAGGTCGGTGGTCTGAATCCCAGCATCCCATCTGGTCCTCTGAACCTGCCAGGACTGATTTCTAAGCATAGAGCCAGGAGTAACCCCTGAGCACTGCCAGATGTGATCCAAAAAATATTAAAAAAAAATAAAATAAACCAAATCTCTCAGAAATGCAGAGGGGTTATCCCTGATAAAGCTTATGAAATAAATCTATGTTTAGAGAAAAATTAAAAAAACAAACACAAAAAGGGCATGTTTATCTTGTCAAAATGAACCACAAGTTTCTTGAATATTTATAAGCAAGAACTTGCAAAAAATAATTAAAAAAGAACTTTCTTCCTGGAACCAGAGATGAAATCAGTATAAGGGATTAGGCACTTCCTTATCATGAATCCAATGCTGATTTCATTCTCCAAACTACATATAAGTCCCTCGTACACTGAAAGGAGTGGTCTCTGAGTATCAGCAAGAGTGGCCCTTAAGCACAGAGCCAAATGTAACCCGATAACCATGATGTGGTCTCACAAAATAGAAAGCTATTTGTAAAAGTGAGCCTTCAGAAATAAATTTCTTAAGACATATAATTCTGGGCTAATTTTTTCTTAGAGCTCAACTCTGCATAAAAATCATCTAAGCCTAGATCAACTGTAAGAGTATTGATTGAGTTAATTTTGCAAACCAGTTTTTAAAACAACAAAGAAATTAAGGAGCCTGAGAGCACAGCGGTTGGGCATTTGCCTTGTACTTAGCTAACAGGGGAGATACCCAGTTTGATTCCTGGCATCCCATATGGTCCCCCAACCTGTCAGGGGTGATTTCTGAGTGCAGAGCCAGGAGTAACCCCTGAGCACCGCTGGGTGTGGCCCAGAAACCAAACAATCAACCAATCAATAAATAAATTTAAAAAACCAACAAAGAAATTAAATAATTACACATATTTATTTCAGTCATTTCTTAGTCCTTTTCTACATGATTATTATAGACTGTAATCAGTTCCCTACCAATTCTGTAATTGCTATTCCGAAAATACAATCAGAATAGAGAAGTACTAGGTTAGAGCGAATCAAAATTATGTGTCTGAAGGGCCAGATAGTACAGCAAGTAGGCTACTTGCATTGCACAAGGTGGACCCAGATTCAATCCCCAACACCCAATACAGTGCCCCAATCATAGCCAAAAGTGATTCCCGAGCACAGAACCTGGAGTAAATTCTGAACTCTGCCAGATATGACCTCCAAAACAAACAACCCTCCCCACAAAATTATGTATCTAAATGACAAAGAATTTATAGCTGATTTATAATCAGTTGCGTTTTTCGGGATATACTCGGCATATAAGACCCCCAATTTTCGGTTGACTTTTTTTTGTTTCAAAAGTCGTTTTATATGCTGCCGGAAAATACGGTAGTTAAAAAACTCCACTTTAGAACATGACTCTGCAAGCAGAGAGGTTATGCACATTTTAAGTTACTATATTTTATGTTACCACAGCTCAATGGTTAGTATATACTGGGTACTCTTTTTTTTTTTGGTTTTTGGGCCACACCCGGTGTTGCTCAGGAGTTACTCCTGGCTGTCTGCTCAGAAATAGCTCCTGGCAGGCACGGGGGACCATATGGGACACCGGGATTTGAACCAACCACCTTTGGTCCTGGATCGGCTGCTTGCAAGGCAAACACCGCTGTGCTATCTCTCTGGACCCATACTGGGTACTCTTTAGTGATGAAATGATGAAAAAATACAGATGTAAGTATCTTGAAGTCTTTGGAGAATGATTTTACTAGAGATGTATCTATAGTATAGCAGTATATTTTACTTACGAGTTTACATAATAACATTTGATTTCTAAGACTTAGACTTATTAAATAAAATGTTAATAATTTGGACTACCGCAGTGATTATTGGAAAATTTAAATATTTCCCTTTTCTTTAGACACAGCTAAGTTTAGGAAGACATCCAATTATTTCCAATTGGCTGGACTACATTCCTTCAACGAGATATAAAGATCCATGTGAACTATTACATATTTGCAGAATGACCATCAGGGCTCAACTATTGACCAACAATATGCTCCCAAATGGCATATTTTCACTTCTTATTCCTACTTGTCTTCAGAACTACCTAAATTTAGAAAATTAGCCCATGTCTTTTTCTTGAGTTCAATTGAGGATTCTCATCGCAACAGCTGTATGGTTTACAAGTTAATAAACTTTTAACTTCACGCAAATTTTATTGTATCAAATATTCACTACAAATTACACTTTCACATGGCACCATATACGAAAGTTATTTTATTTAGTGGTACTAGGAATTGAAATCAGGGCCTCACACATACTCTGTCACTCACTGAGCAACATCCTTGGCCCCAAGATTTTGCAGTGCCTGAGATGGATACCAGGTCTCATATGTACTTTTAAAAAACGTTGAGCCACATCCCCAACTAGGGTTTTTTTTCTTTTAGTTTTTGCATCATTCCTGATTATGCTTACAGATTACTCCTGGATCTACAGTTAGGAATTACTCCTGCTAGTGTTCAGGAGCATATGGGATGCCAGTGATCAAACCAGGGTCAGGCATACACATTACTCACTATTTCTCCAGGCCACACTGAATAACTTTTAACATTTTTCTCTGTCAATTACCTTTTAATAGAGTTGAACAAATTAGATACTGTTAAGATATTTTATTTTTTTGTTCTGGGGCCAGCATCCAGCAGTGCTTGGATGGTACTCCCAATTTTTGTTTAGGGATCACTCCTGGTGGTGCTCAGGGGAACCATATAATATAAGGAATAAAACCTTGATCTCCCTTATGCAAAGCATACACTCAGTCTATTAAGCTATCTTTTCCAGTCCCCCCAAATACTTTATATTCACCACTTTAATATGCACTTAAACAATTAAGCTTTTCCTTTCCTTTTATATTCACCATTTTAATGTTTTTAACTTTTCTTCAAGGATTCCTTGGAAATTTTGATTATATTTGTTCTAAACTCTGAAGCTTTTATTATTTTCTTTACAAGCTAGATATTTTTTTTTTTTGGGTCACACCCGGCAGTGCTCAGGGGTTATTCCTGGCTCCAGGCTCAGAAATTGCTCCTGGCAGGCACGGGGGACCATATGGGGCGCCGGGATTCGAACCGATGACCTCCTGCATGAAAGGCAAACGCCTTACCTCCATGCTATCTCTCCGGCCCCTACAAGCTAGATATTTTATATTATATATTCATACATTTATACAAGGTAAAATATTTACTAAGATCTTTCACACATAAGACATTTTTGGCAACATAAAAATTAACCTCTACCCCACTCCTTAGAAGTAATTTATAACTTTCTGGACACCATGATCACAATGGACATAAAATAATAAACCAACCAAGTGGTGGGGGTGAATAGTAGTAATTGAAATGGATCATATTAAAAATAATTAGCTTTGGGGCCAGAGAGATAGCATGGAATGTATTGAATTTGCCTTTCATGTTAAAGGATGATGGTTTGAATCCCGGCATCCCATATGGTACCTGGAGCCTACCAGGAGCAATTTCTGAGTGTAGAGCCAGAAGTAACCCCTGAGTGCAGCCAGATGTGACCCAAAAACCAAAAAAAATAAATTAGCTTTAACTTAAAATCCAGATTTAGATGTGACACCCCTAACTACTTAATACAGACTATTTTTAATTGAGGCCAAATTGACATATAACAATAGTTTCAGATATAAAACATAATAGATGCACGTATGGCAACAAATATGTATTTTACTATGATCAAAAATAGTCTAGTCAACTCTCATCATCACATATGGCTATAAAATTATCTCATGTTGAGAGCTTTAAGGAAGTCTTTATCAACTTTCAATATATTATTATGTGTAACCTGCAGCATATTGACATGACTACATTTCAAAACCTATTTCTTTTGTAATTGTAAGTTTTTATTTAACTCTTTTTTTTTGTTTTGTTTTGTTTGATGCTCAGGGGTTACTCTTGGCTAAGCACTCAAAAATTGCCCCTGGCTTGGGGGGACCATATGGGACGTCGGGGGATCAAACCGAGGTCCTTCCTTGGCTAGCGCTTGCAAGGCAGACACCTTATCTCTAGTGCCACCTCACCGTCCCCTATTTAACTCTCTTTTATTCATTCATTTTGCTTACTCCTAAATAAAGTAGAATTTAATAAATTTAGTATTAAATCACAATGAAGATATTTCCAGTTAGTAAGTTCTTTAATTACAAAATGCTTTCTATTTATTGGGATTAAGTCATAAAATGTTAGCACATCCATCATTAAAATGCAAAAATGTTTCCATCATTGTCCCTAGATTCTTTCTCATCCTCTCCCCATCCCACTCTCACTTCCATACTTCTCCCCTGATACTCTATTTGGTAAACTTAAGTTCTGTCATTAAGAGCATTAGGAATTTATTTTCATGGTCTATTCCTGTGCTGCTTCTTTATATTTCCTGTATGTGAAATCAACCAGTATTTGTCTTTCTCCTCCTGATTTATTTTGCTAAACATGAATCCCTAATTCTATCCACATTATAGAAAATGCAACATTTCAACTCTTATTGGCCTTTGTATTTCATACGTATTTGTACATCTATTTCCTTATCCATTTATTAGTTGAACATTTGGATTGTTTCCAGATCTTGGCTATTACAAAATAGCACTGTAATGAACATTGAACTTTTCAAATTAGTGTTTATATATTTCTTGGGATAGGTATCATATGGGGCTCTATTTTCAGTTTTTTAAGAAGTTTTCATGTTGCTCTTCATAAATGCTGAACCAGTGGAGTTCTATTTAATAAGGATTCCTTTCCCCCAGCAGCCTCATCTGGTGGTTTCAACCTTCCTGATATAGGCTACTCCACTGTTATTGCCATTTTGATGTTTACTTCCCTGACTATGAGTGATAATCAAATGAGGTATGGCTACATGAAAGGCAAATGCCCTCCCCACTGTGCTATTTCTTCAGCCTCAGAAACTGTCTTGAAAATCAGTATTGGTGCTTTTCCTGTTTCCCCTCTCCCACAATTGCTGCCTTCCCTTCCCCCTATTACAATGACTAGAGGTGATAAAACATTTGTTGTGATGCTCCTTAGAGTCACACACACATCAGGTTGCAGTGCTCTCATACTTAGTCATGGTACTTGACAGGGTCACCTCCTGGCAGTGGTGCTTACATATCTTTAGTTGTGCTCAAATCCCTTTAGTCATACATATCTGGCTAAAATGCGGTTGAATACAGCACCAGGAATCACTTATGGCACAGTAGTTCTGTCAAAATCATAGTGAAAGTGAACAACACAGGAGATTAAACTCACAACCTCACACTTGCAAAGAATATGCGTTAGCTAATAAACTACCTCCTGAGCCCAGTTCTTTTTATTTTGACTACCTAGAATACCAGGTAACTGCATGGTTAAGCTACTGAAGATTTGGGAGTATGTTTATGGATTTCTAATTCATTTCCTGTTTATATTATGAGGAGAGAGATTGATTCTTTTTCATTCCAACATTTTAAGGGTTCATTCAGAGTGATCAGTCTTGAAAGACAGCTTGATATCTAATTAATAAATATAATTCCTTTCTTCAGAAACAGGTTTTACTTGAAACTAAATAAATAGTGGAATTTCCAAGTTTGAGGTTCCTCAATTTAACACAAATTCCCTAGAATCCCATCTATCAAAACAACTTGATGTATCATGGTTGGTTTTGTGGAAACTAGAATAATATGAACCTCATACTACTGGGATGCCATTATTAAACATTAATAAACAGAGTCCTTTGTTTCTGACTGAGGAATCATTTATCTTGTGACAATAAACACAAAACTGGTAAATTAAACTGCTAGTTTTCGGGCTACTTAAATATCTCAGATGCTTCACAATTCCTGGCAACAAGAACCTATTCTTCACTCATTCTGTGTATTTTAGGATCCATTTTATAGAATCTGGCAAATGGTAACCTACTGCAACCTAGATATTAGATCCCTCCTGTGACACTGTTCCTGAACCACCTGTAGAGCAACTGCTCTGGAAGCATCCTTTTGAGCAATTATTTGGGGGATTCTCCTGAGGCAAGAACTTTGTAGAGACAATACTCCAGAGATTGGGAAGGAGGGGCACTGCATACCCATAATCAGTGGTCACAAATCAATCTTGACTCCTGTGTTGTGTCTCCTCCCTGGCAGCTCTAGTTAAAGGAGATAATACCTACCAAAACTCTGTGCTGCTCCTGAGGCATTTCTATGCTCTAATGTTTATGCTTATCTTCTTCCTGACACCTGCCTCTAGCTATGCTTCTGCTATGCCCTGCCAACCTCCACTTATCCTAGTTCATCTGGTCCTATATAAGCATTGTTAAAATGGAATCAAGTGTCTCTGAACATCAGCCTGGGATCCATTTTTTGTTTGTTTGTTTTTTGGTTTTGGGGCCACACCCAGTGATGCTCAGGGGTTACTCCAGGCTATGAGCTTGGAAATCACTTCTGGCTTGGGGGACCATATGGGGGGGGTGGATTGAACCATGGTCCCTTCTAGGCTAGCGCGGGCAAGGCAGATGCTTTACCGCTTGTGCCACCGTTCCAGCCCAGATCCATTCTTTAGTCACCAGTGGGGGCAACGTTCTTGGTCCTGAATGCACTGGGGGACAGAAGTTGACCCTTGTCAGCAGACAGGGTCAGAATACTAGGGACTACTAAAATTTTAACATATTTATGAGAAAATGGTATTTATCCATGTCCTCATTAAGATGGCATATCAGTTTCTAAAGTATATAAATATATATAATAAAATGTAGTAACTTATCACTTACTTTTCCTTTCCTTATACTTTCATCCTTGTAACATAAATGCATTGCAGGCTTGATCTAAAGAAATATTTATTCACACACATAAAACTATAATTATAATTGAGCATATTTTAAGTGTAAGGATAATCTTCTTTCCCTCCTATCCCCATATAGCCTCTGGACTTTAAAAGATTAATTTATGTAGGATCTTATTCTCTGAGGAGGAAGGTAGAATAAACTAAAAGAATGGCTTTGAGATAGAAATTAAAGAGGCTCGCTAAATCATAATAGACATTTACCTTTAAAAGGATGGATTATGAGATATTGATCTATAAATTTAGAGAAAGAAGAAAAGAGGTACTAAAAGGTTGAGCAAATAGACTTTAAAATTAAAAGAATAGATTTTCCAATACTCACATCTAGTCTACAGTATCATGATACAATAATTATTTTTTTCTTTTATGTTTCTACTATATAAAAATTTTAAGTCACTTAATTTTAATATATACCTATTTTTATTTCACTCTTCTAAATTTAAAATAAAGGGATTTAATCAGCTGGCTTCAGTTTCATATCAAAAGTTCTAAATAATAAAAAATATTCTTGAAAGTTGAATGGATTCTAACACTGAATTAAATCTAAGCTGAAGTTAATATATATAAGGAAATAATAATGCTCAGCCAATTTAATATTTTGCATCTGGCTCTGCTTGCCTATTTTCTTCTACATATTCCCCTTCCCCTTCTGCCTTTCATTATTTCCACCTACCCTGCCACCCATCTCCCAAATTGTCTTTGCCCTTCTGCTCTTTAAAATTTGATACCATGGCTAAATTATCTATTTAGTATTAGGAATCACTGTTAAAAATATTCATTTCAAAGGCTGTAAATTAAATCATGATAATAATCAAATCAAACACTGTGAATCTTTCTAAAACACGACAGTAGGTGAAATAAGTAATCTAATAGGCATTGAATATATGTCAAAAGTAAATAACTTACATTAACTATGCTAAGGTATATGTATGCAATCCAATTTCATTGTACCTAGTATCTAAAATGCACTGAAAATGCTAAGAAAGAATCAAAGCTTAAAATATTAATATTAAATTTTATAAAACAAAATATTCATGTCAATAAAAATTGCAGTCTAGTCTATGTAAGAATTCTTAATAACTATAAATATAATATTTTTATAGAATGTAAACTCTGAGTTTCAGATATTTTGTAGTCAAAAAACCAGTAATTTCTTAGTCTTTGCCCTTTAGGTTGAGATTAAATAAATGATGCATATTGAGAGGAAATTTTAAAAATTTTCTCAAAAGATTTGAGAATACAATGTTCTCTACATTTTCTAACAAACTGGTGGCATTTCATTTTACACTGTACATCAGGGGTCTCAAACTTGCGGCCCGCGGGCCGTTTGCGGCCCTCCGTATAACATTTTGTGGCCCTGCCCTAGAGGAATCTTTTTTGTTTTGTTTTAGTTGTTTGGGTCACACCCCCCAATGTTCAAGGCTTATTACTGACTTTGCACTCAAGGATCACCCCGACTTTGCCTCCTGCGGCCCCCAGGTAAATTGAGTTTGAGACCCCTGCTGTACATTCACAAAACAAAAATCTTCAGTAAACTCTGAAATGGTGATGTAAATTACATCTTTGTGAAAATGTTCCCTTGTGAAACAACTATGGCAAACATCAATATTCTTTCTGCTGCCTTGGTTACTTATTTAAAAAAAAAAGATTGCCAAACATAAAGCACTTAAGGAGGCTGGTTAGTTGAAAATAAAATGTGTGGTTATGTGAAAACTGAAAATTTAGAGATGATACCCATCCTCTTCCAGAAGCATTGAATTGAAATGTTTATTGATGAAAATAAAAATATTCATATTTTAAGTTTCCAGCATCATATTTTAAGTTCCCAACATCATTCTAAAAATACTTCAATAGTATCCAATGTTGGAATTTGGAGATCTTAATTAGAAAGTTACGGTTTGGAGAAATAGTACCAGAGTCAAGGTTCTTGCTTTGCATGTGTCAACCCCAGCTCATTTCCCACACCACATTTGTCCCCCTGGCTCCACCAGAATTGATCCCTGAATACAGAGGCATATCTCCTAAGCACACTCAGATGGATATAGACCCAAATCCTAAAATAAAATAAAAATTTTCATAGGATCTTATTGCATCAGAATAGAATTAAGAACTCACATGAATTTTCCAGTCCTAAAAAGATATTTACAAAAATATCTTAAAAGTAAAAGAAAGGGCCAGAGTGGCCGAGCAAGTGGTAAGGTGTCTGCCTTGCCCATGCTAGCCTAGGATGGACAGCGGTTTGATCCCCTGGCATCCCATATGATCCCCAAGCCAGAGTGATTTTTGAGTGCATAGCCAGGACTAACCCCTGTAGACAAAATAGCATGGATAAATTTTTTTTTTCTCTTTCTTTTTTTTTTTGGTTTTTGGGTCACACCCGGCAACGCCCAGGGGTTACCCTGGCTCTATACTCAGAAATCGCTCCTGGCAGGCTCAGGGGACCATATGGTATGCCGGAATTCAAACCACTGTCCTTCTGCATGAAAGGTAAATGCCTTACCTCCATGCTATCTCTCTGGTCCTAATATGAATATATCTTCATAAATTACAAAAATAGTCTTGCTAACCTCAGCTTTTGAGAACATAAATGTTATATGACTAGTTCGCACTTAAGATAAGACTTTCTAATCATTTTTTTGTTGTTGTTGTTGTTTTGGGTTTTTGGGCCACACCCGGCGTTGCTCAGGGGTTACTCCTGGCTGTCTGCTCAGAAATAGCTCCTGGCAGGCACGGGGGACCATATGGGACACCGGGATTCGAACCAGCCACCTTTGGTCCTGGATTGGCTGCTTGCAAGGCAAACGCCGCTGTGCTATCTCTCTGGGCCCAAGACTTTCTAATCTTAAGATAATACTTTCTAATCTCTTATATAGAGTATATAGATGACAATTCAAAAATTAATATAATTTTCAATTAAGACAAATTTAGCAAAAAAATTTCTTTTGTTCTAAAGAAAGCATAAATTATTCTTTCCTCATTAAGATCAATGATTTCTTTACAAAATTGTGAACTGTTACTGATCTTCAGTGTTTTCTGAAATATGTTCAACCCTGAGAAGATCCGCTTCATACTTCTTCTTGAGATTACTTAAGTATATTCGTAAACTTTGTGTATCCAATTGAGAGTTTCGAGCAGTTTGAACAAGTCTAGTAGCTAGTTGGTACACAGCTCTCTCTCTTTCCATCTCAGGGGTAGTCTTTTGGCTGTGCTGTTATTGAAAAAAATATAAAAAAATTAAGATATAACTTCTACGTATTTCATTTTTAAATGCTGGCAACATTCTATATCCTTTCATAGAAATATTAGAAAAATGAAACTCCACCATAAACTAATAGTTCTGGATAAGTTATCATCCAACTAAGAAATAATATACCAGAATATTATTTTTACAATAAATTATTAATATTTACTATTTCATGGTAGATACTTATATCATTAAAAATGCTTTTCAGGAGCCAATGTGATATTACAGCAAGTAATAGCATGCTTCTCTTGCATGATGCTGACCTATGTGTAATCTGCAACACAATATGTGGTCCTCTGAGCCTGCCTGGAGTGATCCCTGAGCAGAGACATAAGGTCTGAGCACATCTGAGTCTGGCCCAAAAGCTAAGAATAAAAATTATATTTTAATTTAAAATTTCTCAAAACGGGGGCCGGGCGGTGGCGCTAAAGGTAAGGTGCCTGCCTTGCCAGCGCTAGCCTTGGACGGACCGCGGTTCGATCCCCTGGTGTCCCATATGGTCCCCCAAGCCAGGAGCAACTTCTGAGCGCATAGCCAGGAGTAACCCCTGAGCGTTACCGGGTGTGGCCCAAAAACCAAAAAAAAAAAAAAAAAAATTTCTCAAAACGGTACCTAAGTAAGTTTGAATAAAGCTGTGTTTTTTCAAAGGAATAAACAAGATTGACAAATCCTTAACTAGCTACACAAGAAAAAAAGAATACCAAATAGATCAAATCAGAGATGAAATGAAAGAAATGACAACAGATACATCAGAAACACATAAAATCGTTAGAGGTGGTCCAGGAAACAGAGATCTGGCCTCCTTGGGACGAAAGAGACAGACAAATCCCCGTCCATCCAAAGCCAGGCCTGCTGCCTCCATCATCCACAATCACCATTTTCCTGATGGCCCTGCCTCATCACTGACCCTCTATTGATTCCCTTCATGGACACCAACCTGACCAAAGTTCAGTTATGCCAGTTTCTGAGCTGATATCACCAGTGCTATTTTTTATAGCACTATGCTCCTAAAAGTCATAGTATCAGTAATGGTGCTTTGAATCTCAGGACAACTTCTTATGCTGTCATCCCTATAGAAACACACCAATTTAAATGAATGGACAGCTAATAACAAGAGCTTAGTAAACCTATCATTGTCTTAATAGTTTCATTGGAAATACAATAATTTTAATAAATGTGTTTGCTACTATACTTTTTCTTTTTTCTTTCTTTTTTCTCTTTATTATTTTCCTTTCTATGTTTTTGTAGTAATTTGCTTTTACTTATCTAGAAATGAATGTATTATCATCAACTATGTCAATTATGTGATGCATTTTCTTTTTTGGGGGGGGAGGGATCACACCGGTGATGCTCAGAGGTTGCTCCTGGCTATGTGCTCAGAAGTCACTCCTGGCTTGGGGGACCTTATGGGACACCGGGCGATCGAATGGCAGTCGTCCTAGGCTAGCACTGGCAAGGCAGACACCTTGCCTCTAGCGACACTGAGCTGGCCCGGATGCTTTCCTTTAAACAAAGAAATATATTGGGGCCGGAGAGATAGCCTGGAGGTAAGGCATTTGCCTTGCATGCAGAAGGACGGTGGTTCAAATCCCAACATCCCATATGATCCCCAGAGCCTGCCAGGAGTGATTTCTGAGCGTAGAGCCAGGAGTAACCCCTGAGCACTGTCAGGTGTGATTCCCCCACCCCCCAAAAAAACAAAGAAAAATATTATTAAAGGTTGTTATGAACAACTTTATGCCACTAAGTTCAAGAACCTAGAAAAAAATTGATTCATTTTCAATAATCATGCAACCTAGTAAACTGAACCAGGAGGAATTAAAATACCTGAGCAAACCAAAGATGGAAACTGTAGTTAAAAATATTCCCACGGGGCCTGGAGAGATAGCACATCGGCGTTTGCCTTGCAAGCAGCCAATCTAGGACCAAAGGTGGTTGGTTCGAATCCCGGTGTCCAATATGGTCCCCCGTGCCTGCCAGGAGCTATTTCTGAGCAGACAGCCAGGAGTAACCCCTTAGCACTGCCGGGTGTGACCCAAAAACAAAACAAAACAAAACAAAACAAAAATTCCCAGTAACAAATGTCCAATCAGAAGTTTCACCAATGACTTTTATCAAAACTTCAATGACTTTTATCAAAACTTCAAAGGCTTATTACCTATATTCCTCACTTCCAAAATACTGAAAAAATAATAACCCCTTTCAATTTTTTGGCCACACCCAGTGATACTCAGGGATTACTCCTGGCTATGAACTTAAAAATTGCTCCTGGCTTGGAGGACTATATGGTTGCCAGGGGATTGAACCACAGTCTGTCCTAGGCTAGTATGTACAAGGCAGATGCCTTACCTCTTGCACCACCGCTCTGGTCCCCCTTTTTAAGCTTTTATAAGCCAACATCATATAACTACCAAAAGGGGTAGATATTATTTAAAAATAAAATTTCAGGATATTACTGATGAATACTGTTGAAAATATCTTTAACAAAATCTTAGTAAACTGTGCTCAACAATATATTGAAAGGATGATCAAGTGGGATACATCCAGAAAATAGAAAGCTGGATCACAAATACATTAATGTAATATAATTAATAAATAATTATTTATTAATATATTAATAATATAATTAATGCAACATACCTTTTAAAGGAAATAGCCACAAAATTATTAATTGTCTGGTCCATCCTCTATAAAAAATATGGAGATTCTCAAAAATGTAATTATGGGGTTTCCATATGACCTAACTATTCCACTTCAAGGCATCTATCTCTAATCACAAATATTAACCTGAACACACACACACACACACATACACACACACACATATATTCTTTTGTTGTTGTTGTTGTTGTTTTGGTTTTTTGTTTTGTTTTTGGGCTACACCCGGTGACGCTCAGAGCAGACATATGGACAGGGTCACTTTGATAACTGTGACATGTAGTTACACTTGGCTTTTGTGCTCAGAAATTGCTCCTGGCTTGGAGGATCATATGGGATGCTGGGGTATCAAACTGCGGTCTTATATATAAGAATATTTATATGTATATATATATATTCTTATATAACCTATGTTCACTGCAGCACTTGGTATAATAGCCAGAATATGGAAACAACCCAAATGTCCAACAACAGTTAAATAAATAAAAAAGTTGTGATATATACACTATATATACATGTGTATATACATATACATATATATATATACACTATCCATAGTATATACAAAATAGAATATTGTGCAGTCACAAGAAAAGAAAAATTCATGCAGTTTACAGCTTGGATGGAACTGAATGGCATTATGTTGTGGGAAATAAACTAAAGGCAGAAAGGACCTCACTCATCTGTGGTATATATAGAAAAAGATAGAGGGTAAGCACATACCAACTGATGATAAACTCTAGGCATTAGGTTACAGAATTGAGAATACGAGGTTGAATATCAGGTTGAGAATACCAGGGAGAAGATGGGAAAAGGATGAGCCTGTCTGAAAGTAGCACAAGAGCATAAGTCTGGGGCACATTGATGGTGGTAAATTGAAGCAACATTATACAACAAAACTTTAACTATCAATTATCAAATAGTGGGTAAATGAATGGAGAGAAGGAACTCTGGATCAGAGCAGACATATGGACAGTGTCACTTTGATAACAGTGACTTTGTACTTAAACACTAGGGCTAATGAGATAGTACAAAAACTATGATGCTTGCCTTGCATGTGGCGCATCCAGGATCACTTGTAGGCACCACATGTGGTCCCCAAAACACTACCAAAAATGAACCCTAAACACAGAGCCAGGAGTAAGTCCTGAAATATTGCCAAGAGTTGACCTAACTTAAATACTATTACCTAAATTATCATTTTTAAACTTCCCTTATCAAAAATATATAAAAGATCATGATTTTTACTTTTCATACTTACTTTACATAGATTTCTCATTATAAATTTAATGTGACAATAAGTATTACAGAATTAATCTGTTTAACGTAGTCTCTATGTTATTGATTAAATTACTGAAAAAAGTTATCAAAACTGGCCCCAGAGAGTTGACAGGGCCAAGATGTCAAAAAAGGAGCCTGGTAAACTGCACCAGAAAATGAAATGAGCAGAATGGAAACTGCAATGAGTTCTGTAAGAAGCCCAGCAGGGAAGAGGCAGTACAAAACTCCATGGAGCCACAACACATCCCAGAAAACTTCTGTTTGAGAACAATTAAGTGGATTGCCCATCTCTCAATCACTAAACTAAAGAATAAATGAAGAAACTGAAAAAGGGTAGCTTCTTGAACCTTCTTTGAACCTGCACAAAGAAACATACATGGACCATGGCAGAAGCTCACAGTGTGGTCAAAGGAAAAGCAGTGAAATTTTGGGTAATTACACTCATGGGCTCTTAGTTCTCTAGCAGAAAGCCCCATTGGGAAACTGGCTAAGCACCTAGTGAGAGCCCAGAAAAGAACAAAAAAAGGCTCAAAAACTGATAACTTCTGCAATCAGAAACATTCAAGGAAGCTACTGTTGTGTATGTAAGCATTTCAATGGGATTATTATGTTACTGACCCTACCCTGATCGGTGATTGTGCCCTACCTGGGGGTGTGACCGGCATTCTGCTCCCACCCTAGGGTGATACCTGATTCCGCTCCCACCATTGGGTGGTACCTGATCCCACCACTGGGTGGTACCTGATTCTGGGGGATAAAAGCAAGGGTCTGTGGAAGGCAGGGGGCTTTTTGGCTGGAACTGATGCTGAGGCTTTTGGCTTCAGACTTGTCCTCCGAATAAAGCTGATATTTTCACAAGCCCGACTGTCTGCTAGCCTTTTACCCGCCGTTCACCTCAACCGCCGGCTGAACAGGGTGGCAGATGTGAGCTCCGAGCTGGAGGGGAAAGACCTCATCCTCCATCCCTCCATCAGTCAACCCCCATCAAGGGCAGTATTGCAACAGCCACCACAGGTATGTTTTTTGACAAACACCACACTCCACCCCCACTCCCAAGTCAGGAAAGAAGTTAAGCAAAGCATATGCCCTATCCACTGTACTATTGCTCTGGCAAAACTTGTCTTAAGACCTCAACCCATAAACTATATTGAAGAAAACAAGTAAAACCCTTCATGACACTGAATCTAGGGCATATTTCAATGATTTGACATCACTGGCCAGAGGCCAAAATAAACAAACGTTAAATCAGTAAGTTTCTGTAGCACAAAGAAAAAGATGAGTAGAATAAAAAACCTCATATATTAGGAGAAAATGTTTGCCCACTTTTCATCTGAGTTAATATACTAGATAAATAAAGCAATAATACATAACAAAAACAAAACAAATAAAAAGTTCCATCAAAAATGAGAAGAGATGCACAGACATATCCATGAGGTGACATAAAGATATTTTAAGCATATGAGAAAATATTTGTCATCACTTATCATCAAGAAAATGCAAATCAAGACAACAATGAAGTATGACCTCACACCAGATAGAGAGAGATAGAGAAAGAATATAATTTAAAAAGTGTAAAATAAAATTAGTGGTGGCATAAAAGTGAGGAAAATGGAATTCACAAGCATTGTAGGTAGGAATATTGTCTGATTCATCCTTTTTAAAAAAATATGGACACATCAAAAAACTAAGAATTGAGTTTCCTTATGACCCACCAATTACACTTGGCATCAACCCCAAAAAAGTGTCCAAAAATATGTTTATTGAATTTCAAAAATAATTCTTACTGATGAAAAAGTTGCTTACCAAAATTTTTCCAGTAATTTGAGTGGTGATTTCTTTGGCATCCAAGACAATTGATGATGGGAATGATGAAACCTCTGCAGCTTTTAATCCTAAAATTATATACAACAGAGTTTCAATATTGTTATTGTTGATGACATAAGTTTTAACTAGTACTAATATTTTAATGGACTTAAACCTGTTTTCACAGATATTTATAAACTACTTAACAATTCTCAAAATTAAGCCTAGGATGTGGGTCCTTAGCAAAGTATATACTTCCGTACATAATATTTGGTTTCAATTCTCAGTAATGTAAAATCAATTAAGTTTTCCAAAATTATGGATGGGGGGTCAGAGATATAGCACAGCAGTAGGGTGTTTGTCTTGCAAGCAGCCCATCTAAGATGAACAGTGGTTCGAATCCCAGCATCCAATATGGTCCCTGGAGCCTGCAAGGAGCAATTCCTGAGTGCAGAGCCAGGAGTAACCGTTGAGCACCACTGGGCGAGCCCCAAAAACAAAAACAAAAAGAAAAAATGGGGCTGGAGAGATAGCACAGTAGTAGGGTGTTTGCCTTGCATGCAGCTGATTCAAACAGACAGTCGTTCGAATCCCGGGATCCCATATGGTCCCTGTGTCTGCCAGAAGCTTCTGAGCTCAGAGGCAGGAGTAATCCCTGAGCACTGCAAGATGTGACCCAAAAACCAAAAAATAAAGAAATAAGATAATATAAATTACCTATCATTATATTTTTGTGATAGCAGGAAAACAAAAAAATAGAAAGCAATAATTAGAAATCAATTAATAACACTGATAAACCAACTATAAATACAGTTAGTGCTGAAGGTCTAAGATATATATAGTTTATGTCAAGGCAGAGAATGTCTAGTTATTGCTGAATGTTGATCTAACACAGGGGTGGCGAACACGCGGCTCTCGAGACACATGCGGCTCCCGGCCAAAATGAATGTGGCTCTTTGCCTCTTATCATTATTTTGTATACTGTGGCTCTTTGCCAAGTTTGGATTTTGTTCTGCTGCTTCTGAGGAGAGACCTCTGAGGAGAGATCTCCGAGCGCGTAGTCCCGTCCCCAGGCTGCGTCATACCGTCTCCCATCCCTCGGAAACAACTGTATGGGCCAGCGAGTCTGGGGACCCACCTGGCACATGTTGAATCACATCTTGCCGTTAGTTCTTAGTGTGGAGGATGCAGCACACCCTCATCATCACTGCAGGATTTTTTTTTTTTTTTTGGTTTTTGGTTTTTGGGCCACACCCGGCGGTGCTCAGGGGTTACTCCTGGCTGTCTGCTCAGAAGTAGCTCCTGGCAGGCACGGAGGACCATATGGGACACCGGGATTCGAACCAACCACCTTTGGTCCTGGATCGGCTGCTTGCAAGGCAAACACCGCTGTGCTATCTCTTTTACCCTCACTCAAAATGGCAAAATGCAATGTGTTTAATATGGTATTGTTAAAATTAGATGCTTTTGTTTGAGTGTCTGTTTTGGCAGGTCACTGCGTGGTGTGGCTCTCTGACTCACAGTTTAAAATTTTGGCTCTTTGTTTCGAACTTGTTCGCCACTCTTGATCTGATAGTTCAATGAGAAAGAGATTTCCTTTTTTGGGTGGGGGGGGGTTTGGGGTCACACCCAGCAGCGTTCAGGGTTTACTTCTGGCTCTACACTCAGAAATCGCTTCTGGTAGGCTCAGGGGACCATATGGGATGCTGGGATTCAAACCAACGTTCTTCTGCATGCAAAGCAAATGCCCTATCCATGCTATCTCTCTAGCTCCTAAGAAAGAGATTTCTTAAATAGTAAGGAAATAAAGACTATTTTTCAAGCTAACACCAAATAGTATTCTCATGTTAATTTTATAGCATAAATTACACATAGGCTTTCTATTGCATGTATACAGTCTATTATAATTCTTTATAAGCAACAGAAATGGGGGAAAGGGATGTAACTCAGTGTTAAATAATTTCCTTATATGTGTGAGGTTTGAAACCAATAGATTTGAACACTAAACCCTCAAAGGAAAAAAAAGGCAATAGAAATATTACATTAACATTTACTGAGAAATTACTAATTACTAGTTTATATATGATAATTTAATCTCAGCAAAGCCAAAAATATGATAAATGACATAATTAAATAATATAATGTATAATTAAATGATATATAATGATATAATTTAAAAAATTAAATTGAGACAATAAAGATTAAACATAATTATCTAGATTATTTCCCACTCAAATGTCAAAGATGATCTTTCCCTCAGAAATATCCCATTCAATTAAAAATTCATATATTTAACTAAATGAAAGCTATATGAATTAATTAGAAGTTATACACATTAATAATTACTTATATAAAAAATATCAATTTAAGTTCAGAAATAAATTATTTCATAATACATTCCATTTTAAGACAAGATAATTTGAGCCAAGTAGGACAGCCTGGAGGTAAAGTACTTGTTTTGCACACAGCTAACTTGGGTCTGATTCTCAACAACCCAGATGGTCCTCTAGCACTACCCAGAGTAATTCATGAGTGCAGAGTCAGCCCTGAGCACACCTGGGTATGGCCCAAAAACCAGAAAAAAATTAGTAATTCTCGAGTTTCCTAAATCTTTGGAAAAAATCTAGAGGAAAATACTGAAAGAAAGGGCCCGGAGAGATAGCACAGTGGCGTTTGCCTTGCAAGCAGCCGATCCAGGACCAAAGGTGGTTGGTTGGAATCCCGGTGTCCCAAATGGTCCCCTGTGCCTGCCAGGAGCTATTTCTGAGCAGACAGCCAGGAGTAACCCCTGAGTACCACCGGGTGTGGCCCAAAAACCAAAAACCAAAAAAAAAAAAAAAAAAAAAAACTGAAAGAATGAAAATAAACAATTTTCAGTTCACTATACCACTTGAAAATATAAACCAAATTATGTTTTTTCTACTTCTATCACATTCATATGTGATAATTCCATTGAGAGACTGACTGTTGTATATCAAATATGAGTTTGACATAGAAAATACAGCCTAAGAGCACCTGAACTCCCAAAGGAATACAAGAAAGTTGATTAAACTGACAAAAATAGAGTAGAAAGTTATCTGTAGCAAATAGCAATATTTCAACGTATGCATATAATTTCTACATAAAATACCATAATTTTTTTCTTCTGTGAGTCCCTTAGAAAGTTTGTAGGTATACAATATTGCTTCCTTATTTCTTGATGTGTTCTTAACATGTTGAACTTCAAAATGCATATTTTCTACATTAGGATACAGAAATTCTATTTGGCATAGTTCCAGAAAATGTGTAGCGAACAGTGTAAATGCCTGGAACACATAACAATAAATATCATTACTTTAAAATGTGCTGCATTAGTAGGTAGGTGGCTTGCCTTACATGCAGTTCAATCCTTTCCAAGTCTGAACATTTCCAGGAGTGAATCCTGAGCAGAGTCAAGAATAAGCCCTGAGCACCTTTAGGTGTGGCCCAAACCCAAACTACTCAAAACAAACAAACAAGTCCTTAAATGATATTTTTTTTTTATGGTTTTTAGACCACACCCTGTGACGCTTAGGGGTTACTCCTGGCAATGCGCTCAGAAGTCGCTCCTGGCTTGGGGGACAATATGGGACACCGGGTGAATCCAACCGCGGTCCGTCCTACGGCAGACACCTTACCTTAGCACCACCACGATGGCCTTAAATGATATCTTTTTGTTGTTTGTTCTGGGGTCATTACTAGTGATCTGGGGTTACTCCTGGCTTTGTACTCGGGAATTACTCCTGGCAGTGATTAGGGACAATATGGAATGTTGGTGATTAAATGCAGATCAGCATGTGCAAGGCAAGTGTCCTACCTATTGTACAAATACTCCAACCCCATAAGTGACATTGTAAGATATCAAAAAGATGGGCTGGGTAAAGTAGCTTACTGGTAGAGCACTAACAGAGCATATATGATTCTCTGAGTTTGATCTCTGACACTGAAAAAAGAGAGTTTTACAAGAAATAAAGCTTTCAATTGAGGACATCATTTAATAGGGAATAAAATAAGTCACAATATTTCTTTCAACATTTATTTACCATGTTTACTTATTGAAGTTATTGCAGTGGAAAGAATGAAATCAGCCCCATAGTATATTACTACATACTATGTAATCAAGTTTCCCTTTTGAAAAAAATTACAGGGGTTAGTACATCTGGAATCCAAGTGATAATTTTGGCATTAGGAAACCACCTTCCTGATCATGATATAACCCCTGCCAGGTAAGTATAATCCCTCAACTCAAAAAAAAAAATTTTAGGTAGCTTTTCACGGGATTAGCAGGTTTTGGAAAATAAAATCAACAGATTAACTTGTATCGCTTTAGATATTTAAAGTTGTAACGGTCACGAAGCAATAGTACTGTGGGAAGGGAGCTAGCTTTGCATACAACCAACTTGGGTTTAATCCCCAGCGTTCCATATGGTCCCCAGTGCACTGCCAGGATACAAAGCCAGAAATAACTTCTGAGCATCACTATGTATGGTCCCCAAACCAAAGATAAAATAAAATTTCAAGGGTCTTTATAATTTTTAGGTTTTCTTTTTATTTGGATTAGAAAGTTTATAGAGGAAAAAAGGATGAGAATGGGGAAAAATGGTTAGGACAATAATTCTCAAACTTCAGTAATTTCCTATGGAGCTTGTTAAAAAGATGCAAATTATTTTTACTTTTCCCATCCACTATTCCAAAATAATTCTCAATCAATAATTGTAAAATGGGGCTCATATGCAGACCAGATATGGAGACCATACATGTAGACCATGTGTATGTCCATAACCTGCATATATTTTCCAGTTCAGAAGTACAGAAGCAGAGAGAAATTTGAATAAATAGTTACATCCTAAAATATCACCATTGTGAAACTAAATCAAGGGTCTTCAACCTTCTAAAACAGGGAGCCAGTTCACTGTCCCTCAGACTGTAGTTTAAAAAAAACCCAACTATGAACAAAATGAACAAAAGGATGTAATTTAAGGACCTGCTGCCAGAGACTGAGGAGAAATCTAGAGACAGTGAAAAGGAGGGGAATGCAGGCACATTCCACACATGTACAATGCAGGTCCAGGAGGAGTCAGCAGCTAAGCAGAACAGGCAGCACTGGCAAAAATATTCCGGGGCGGGGTGCTGGATAAACATCCTTGGTGGGTACATACAGTTACAGCACAGGAACGTTCTGTCTTATACAGCAAATATAGGCCTAAACCTATGTTTTAACTGCAAAATTATACGCCCAGTTGTCTTATATGCCAGCAAATACAGTAAGTCAATTCTTTCACTTGGGGTGGGAAAACCTCGGGGCAAAGCCTCTTACACTTTAAAAAAAAATCTCATCAGAACTTAGCAGCTTCATTATCACCATTTCATCTGATTTTCCTATAGGTTTCCACTCTTAACGTTCATGATTCTATTCCTGCCCACTCTTTTCACTTTAACGAAACAGTCTTTCATGTTGTGACATTATAGTATTTTACTTTATATTGTGACATTATAGTTAACACTATTATACATGGAGACAATTCTCAAAATGTTTTCATGTTTTAGTATTTTATTTTATTAAATGAAACCAAGTAATTAGTTTTTTGTTTGTTTTTTGTTTCATTTTCAGGCCACATCCAAAAATCACACTTGGGTTACTCCTGGCTATGCACTCAGAGATCGCTCCTGGCTTGAGGGACCATATGGAATGTCAGGGATTGAAATGAGGTTCATCCTGGGTCAGCAGCTTGCAGGGCAAACCCCCTACTGCTGTGCTATCTCTCTGGCCCAAGTGATTAGTTTTAACATTATTTCTATTTCTTGATTTTCTTCTCTCATCATCTACATCATGACTAACATTCTAACAGTTCCTGTCCCCAAAGAAAACAAAGTTACAAATGTTATGATAATTTAGTTAGAGAGATTGTCCTATATGTGTCTGGTCCTCAGTTCAACCTCAGCATGGCAAAAAATAATGAAAAAATATTATAACATATTTTGATATCTAAAACTAATGGTGATTTTAAGTATATATAATATTCTGATAAATACATAGTAAATATAATAAATTATTATAAATTCAAAAAAGGCATTTAAAAAGATTAGAAATTAATCCACTTAAACAATACCTTTAAGCTCAGTAGATATTCAATAACAGCATAGCAAATTCCAATACCTTCTTCTGTATTAGTACCTCTGCCAAGTTCATCAATTAATATGAGTGACTTGTCATTAGCATTATGTAGAATGTATGTTATCTGAAATTTATAATTTTAATATTATTCACTGTAACAAATTGATAGCACTCTCATAGAAGAGAAAAATCCAATGCCTTTATAAATTTACCTGGCATATAGTCTTATAAGGATTCCTGCTAAGCAGAAAATAACACTTGTCTTTTCTTTCTAAAAATATGACTAATAATTCCAGTAGAATTAGCTGATATATATATATTATAAATATTATCATTACATTATGTCTAAAGCAATAGTTAATGACTCATCTCAAATACTGATGTCTGACAGGGTAAATAGAACAATGAATTAAATGTTTAAGTACAAAGATAATCACTTTCTTCTCTATAAATAATTAATCATTTGTTATAAAATACTCAAAACAATCTCTCAGGGCCGGCGAGGTGGCGCTAGAAGTAAGGAAGGACCGCAGTTTGATCCCCCAGCGTCCCATATGATCCCCCCAAGCCAGGGGCAATTTTTGAGTGCTTAGCCAGGAGTAACCCGAGCATCAAAAGTATGTGGCCCGAAAAACCATTTTTCTCAAATTTTTCTCAAATTATCTTAGCATATTTATATCCAGTAGGAATTAAAATAAATATTGAATTAAGGATTTTCAAAACCACCAGTACCTTGAACAAGAAATTTAAACGCAAGCCTAAGAAGATCAAGATTTTAATTGAAAAAATGCTTCTTTTCCATCTTAGATTATTAACCTTTCTCAAAAGACAGAATTACACTCTTGTGAATACAAAAGTAACCACGATGGCTATTGTTTCTTTCTATATGATAAAGTTCTTGAAAGCTAGAGCTATTTAAAAAGATATACTTCATGGGGCTGGAGCAGTGGCACAAGTGGTAAGGCATCTGCCTTGGTCCCCCAAACCAGGAGCAATTTCTAAGTGTATAGCCAGGAGTAACCCCTTAGCATCACCAGGTGTGGCCAAAAAAACAAATATATAACTTCATGACAAAAGTTTTTCCTTTCTATTTTGCTGTGCCTATGCAAAATAAACAAACAAAAAACAACAACAAAAACCCCACACACCTTTTTTTAATTAAAAAATTTTTAATCTCCTATCTTTTAAAACTAGGCTCCCTCCTTTTTCAGAGGACCTTGGGATACAGATTACTTTATTTTAGACATATTCCTGCATTTTCTCTATAAAACTAAGAAGAAAGGATCAAAGCAGACTAGAGGCCTGGGGCCAAGTGGTCTTGGATGAATTTGTGTGGAAATAAATAAGGACAAAACTAAGTACCCAGGCCAAAGTCAATGATGATAAAATCAAGGGACCTAAACTTAGACAATCTAAACTTAAAGGGATCTATTATATTGGCAGGCCAGGGGGCAAAGGGTGGTTGTATAGGATGCATTCTGGGGCCATTAGTGGAGGGAGGCTAACACTGGTGGTTGGAAGGGCCCTGACTCATTGTATATCTCAAATTCAACTATGAAAGATTCTATTGATCATAATTGTTTCAATAAAATAAAAATTAAAAAATAAAAATAAACTTCATAGAGTAGAAGAAAAGTACAGGGATGAAATGCATTCCTGGAAAGCAGTCAACGAGTTCAATCACCAGCGCCATATGCAGACTCCTGAGCACCACCAGGATTAACCTTGAGCACAGAGGTAGGAGTAATCTCTGACCTCTGGGTTACAGTGGTGGGGAACACTGGATGGAAGAAAGTAGACATTCTGGGGAGGAAGTGGTATTGGATTGTGTTACTCATGAAACCCTTTCATTAATAGTATTATAAGTCATGGTGTCTAAATTAAAAATGTTTTTTAAATGTACCCATAATAATAGATGATACATAAAACATTTCTGAGCAGTCACATATAAAAAATGTTTTATTTATGCCACACAAAACAATAAAAGAACCAAAAATATAGCAGCACGGGGGTAAAGGTGTTTGGCTTGCATAAAGTTAATCCTAGTTTGATTTCTGAAACGTCCCAGAATGATTCCTGAGCACAGAGCAAGAATTAAGCCCTGAATACAAATGAGTGTGGTGCAAAAGTAAATTAATAAATAGAAAATATTTCATTTTTGACCTACCACCTGTGCCCAGGAAGACATAGGGAAATCAACAGTTCTCATCCACAGTGCATATAGCTAGAGAACAAAGAAAAGTTAAAAAACAAAAACAAAACAAAACAAAAAAAAAAAACAGGGAACTACTGGACCAACAAACTCAAGAGGAATCCCAGTAACAGACTACACAGCAGTAAGCCCCAAAAGGGGTCACAAATGACAGGGTTCCTTACAGAAAAGGGACAAGTCTAGACCTACATAAATTAGAGTCAAGTAAAGAGCAAGAGACAAGAGCAAAAAAAGTCATACACTGAACCAACAAACAGCAATGAGACAAGACATGTGATATCGTGCATAGGTAAAAATATAGAGAACTGGATAGTTTGGAGGGACCATTTAATTAAACTATTAAACTATAATTTAGGATAAACTATAATTTCATTTAAAACACTATGAAGGAGTGTTTTATCATTCAATAATTTTATATGTTTCTTTAAAACTACTTTTCACTAAATATTAGTTTCTTGGATATGGAGGATAAGGTGCATGCCTTGTCTGTGAATGATTCCAGTTCAATCATTAACACCACCTGGTCCTTAAGGACCAACAGTTGCAATCCTGAATACCCCTAACCAGTTGGAGTGGCAGAGGTAATCATTTCTGGCACCATCAGGCCAGAGAAACAGCACATCCTTTAGGCCCTCACACTGAACCCTAGGCTGGTTGGACTCCCTTACCACCTGAACACCATTTGCAAGACATAAAACAATAAATACAATTTCTTTAGGGGGGTGGTTTTTGGGTGGCACCAGTGGTGTCTAGAACTATTCCTGGTTTTGTGATTGGAGTTCTTGACAGAGCTTGGTGTTTCATTTGTATTTCTGGAGACAGAACCAGTGTCAGTCACAGTCAATACAGGTGCTTTTCCTACTATACAATCTTTCCAGTCCTAAACTAAAGCATTTGCTTTCATTTCCACTTTTGTTAAAAATTGGGAAGCTGTCCTTGACTGCCCTCTGGCTCTTACAGAGGAGTATAAGCATATCTGCAATGCTTTAGTACAAGAATCATTTCTTAGATAATAACTGGTCATTAATGTGAAAATGAAATATGACTTTAGCATTAAAAAAGCTTAATTTGTGTACCTCTTTCATTTCCTTCATAAATGTTGATGAATTTGTTTCAATATCATCATCAGTACTGATTCTTGTAAAAATCTGTTCAGCAATTCTAAAAGAAGAATATTCTGCCGGAACATATGATCCTATAAATATAAAGTTAAATTTAAGTGCTTTTACAAAATATAATCATTAATGATTTTTTATTTCTAGTGACTCAGATCATTTTATGAAACCTCATCAATATTACATTATTTTTTAAAAGCACTGAATACAGACTTAGAAGAAAAGACCATTGCTCCATCACTTATTATTAAGTATTTAGTACTTAAAATCTCATTGTGTTCATATATAAAGAGAAAATTATTGGCCCTAATGTAAATGCTTTTTAGAAGTTTAAATGAGAAAGTTTATATTTAAGTACATTAGAAAAGCTCATCATAAATCTAATAACATTTCAAATAATATAGTTCTATGTTAAGTAACACTAAAAACATGAAAAATTTGATGGAAAATCTTACAAAGCCAAACTTTATAAAATAATTACAGAAATATTTTAAGAACTACATATTATTATAAAGGTATAGACTATCAAGATCAGAATAAAAGCAAAAATTTAATTTAGAGAAAGGTGATTTCATGAATGTCTTTTTTAGGTTTGAGAAATTGTCATCCTAAGATAGTCATATCTTGATATCAAACTGATCAAATAATGCACTTGCCTCTATCTAGAATAGTATATAAAAGGCCTCTGAAAATATTAAGATAAAATATATGAATAGCTGACTTGAAAAACTGAAAGCCTTTTCCCTGAGATTAGGCACAAGGCTAGGATATATACTTTCTCAACTTTTATTCAATATAGTTTTGAATTCTTGAAATAGCTCTGAGATAAGAAAAGTAAATAAAAAGAAATCCAAATTGAAAAAGAAATTAAGCAATCACCGTCTATAGATGATATGATAATGTGTATAGAAAGCTCAAATGACTCCACCCAAAAGTTTTTCAACACAATAAACCAAAAACTTTTTGAAACATATAATCTAAGGTAGGAGGCTACAACATTAATACACAAACTCTGTAGCATTTCTTTATGCAAAGCATAAACTAGAAAATAAAAGAATTTTAAAAAGGATCAATTTCAAAATGGTGTCCCAAAACACCAAATCCCTAGGATATAACAAAGGAGATCAAAGATTTTTATAGTGAAAACTAAGTCACTAATAAAAGTAAAAGAGAAAATTTTAAAAAAATCAGGGAAAAAATTCCATATTTATGGATTCAAATAATTAACATTTTAAAATTAAATTCCAACCTAGTCCATTCTGCATAGTGAATGAATATAATCCCCATTAAAATTCCAGTGACATTCTTTATGGACTTGAAATAAACACTACTAAAATGTATACGGAACCATAAAACTTCCCAAGAAACCAAAGTAATTTTAAAAAAATGAAAGAAAAAATGAGTGGTATTGCATTTCCCTAATTTTAATAATTTATAAAACTACAGTAATCAAAACTGTGATAAACAGTACAGGAGGCTTACAGAGCAATGGAACAGAATTAAGAGTCCTGAGATAAATCCTTCATAAAATTTATGATAGTTAATCTTTGATAAAGGAGCTAAGGACATGAAGTGGAGAAAGGAAAGTCTCCTAAACAAGTAGAGCTGGAAAAACTGGATAGACACAGGTGATAAAATGAAACTAGAACCATATCTCATGCTTTTCACACACGTTAATTAGAGATGAGCAGCTAGAGAGATAGCACAGAGGGTAGGGCACTTGCCTTGCATACAGCCCAGGTTTGACGCTTAGCATCCAATATGGCCCACTAAGCCATCCAGGAATTATTGCTGAATGCAAAACCAGTATTAACCTCTGAGCACCAGTAAGTGTGGCCCCTCCAAAGTGAATTAAAGACCTCAAGATTAAGCCAGAATTCATAAAATACACTAAGGAAAACATAGGAAGAATTTTCTAGAAATGGATCTCAGAGATATTGTCAACAAATTGACTCTAAAAGCTAAGAAAACAAAAATAAACAAATTGACCATCAAAATCTTTAAAATTTTCATGGCAGTAAAAAAAATTGCATGGCAAAGAAAATATTTTCAGAGGATGTATTCAGAATGGGAGTATTATAAATCATGAGATTTAGGGCATTGGTGAATTGGTGATGGGAATGATGCACTGGTGAAAGTGGGTATTCTTTATATGACTGAAACCCAACTACAATCATGTTTGTAATCAAGGTGTTTAAATAAAGATATAAAAGAAGAGGGGTCTTAAGTTTCATTTCTTGATCTGTGTAGCTACCAAGATCTCTAGGTACAGAGGGCTGATTTTATCACGTGATGATAAAGCAGAAGTCATCCATACACTACAATAAGACCGAGGGAAGAGTAAATGAACAGACAAAGAGTCTACAGACAGTCCCATGACAGCATACTTCAAGGGGGGAGAAACCTTGTATATCCTAGGCCGAGGGAATTCCCTCCCTAATGCCCCCAACATTTACTATGCCTATGCTGGGGAAAAAAATATCCCTTTTATTTTTAAATTTATTTTTATTTATTTATTTATTTTATTTTTCTCTTTCCCTTTTTCTCTTTTTTCTTCTTCTTCTTCTTTTTTTTATCTATTTATTTATTTTTAATTTTTATTTTTATTCTATCTTTTTTTGATTTCTGTGTTTCGGTGGAGATATTGAAGTTGATGTCTCCAGTTTCATCTAATGTTATTTTATCTTTCTCTTTATTTTTGTGCTCTGGCATGGTCTTATTGCAGGACCGAGACAATTATGTGGTGCTTGCCTTTAGTGCTGTAGTGCTCACAGGATATTTTATTTGATATTTCTTCTTGTATCATTGTGGTACTTCAATTCCTTTTTTCCTGTCCTCTCTCAAACCGAGGTTGAGAGCCTCTGGAAGGACTACACCCATTTTCGGCTTATCTGATTTTTACCCCACTTCTTTGTTGTTATTTTCTTTAAACAAAACCATATAACTTGAACTATCTAGTTCTGCCTCTCAAATAGAGGGGGAAATAAAGGAGGATATCAGGACCAAACAGATATATGATCAATAAGTAGTAAACTGGACACAGAGGGGACCACCTATTCTGGTGGCCCAGGGTGAGGGTGGGGGATATGGGAGGCAGGATGAGAATGGGGTGGGGAAGGGAAGACAAACTTGGTGCCAGGAATTCCCCTGATTCAATGTTAATATGTACCTAAAATATTATTGTGAAAGTTATGTAAACCAATAGGTCAAAATAAAAATAAAAAAAAAAGAGGGGTCTTTGGGAACACTATGGAGGGAAGTGGTCATTCTGATGGTGTGGTGGAAAACAATTTGTGCAAGAAATTACCACTAAATTATAAATCATGTACCTCAACAAAAATGGGGGTGATAAAATGAATGTAGAAGACAACATGCTGGGCCACAAAATATACCTCCATATAAACAAGGGGATAGAAACTTTATCAACTATCTTCTCATATCATGAGGTACTGAAAACAAGGTAATTACAAACAGAATTGGAGAAATAGCTCTAATATCTGGAAATTAAACAGCTCACTGTAAATGATGCCAGTGAAGTCAGAATCCAAGATGTAGAAGTCACTGATGAGGTTGGATCCCAGGCGAGTAGAGTACTCACAAAGAAGCATCCACTAGCCTCTTTGGGAGAGTAACTTAAGTTTATTGTAGGTGGGAAATGGATTATTTATACTAGGAGAGAAAAGGTATGGAATCTGTTTTAGCCAATCAGATAGGATATGAGAAGGGATTAAAACCGGTGTGTGCTGTTTTTAGGGAAAACATGGCAAGGGATTAGGGAAAGAAGGGTGTGTGCTCTGGGTGTTAAAATAAGATGTGTACTTAAGGTAATTAGCTACAAGAAAAATAAGAGGAAAATTTATAGCTATAAAAGCATTCATTAGAAAGGAAGGACTTGCATAATGTTTACATGCATTATCTCAGTTAACTATTATAACAAATGTGAGCAGGTACTTTTAAGTACTACTGTATGCATTATGATTGGATCATATGAAATATTATATACTTTCGTATTTATATATTTTGGCTACACCCAGCTGTGCTCAGGGCTTTCTTCTGGCACTGCATGCAAGGATCACTCCTGGTGGTCTCAGAAGATGAAATGGGATGCTGAGGATCACACCTGGGTCAATGAAATGCAAGGCAAACAACCTACCCACTGTAATATTACCCTGGATCCCAGTATTTCAAAGATCTTGTTGAGTAGTAACAAGATAAATATTGAAGCAGTAACAAGAGTAGTAAAAAGAGAATTAATAAAAGATGTCAAATATCTGAAGGACTATTATCAGAAAAGATTATTTTATAATTCACGGAGGAATTGTGATTAATAAGAGGTTTCTTTAAAGTCAGATTGAAATCAATTTAATGAATGTAGTAACAGATTTTAACTCTTAAGAAAGTTGGTTATTTGTGTTTTATTTTTAGGGGAGGGAGACTGAACAACCCAGAGTTGTTCAGGGAACTTACTACTGTCTACATACTAAGGGATCACTCCTGGAAGTGCTCAGGGGATGATATGTAATACCATGGGTCCAATTTGAGTCAGTAGCATGCAAGGAAAATGCCTTAACCCTAACCCCTATACTATCTCACTGTTCTATTCTTATTTTTTTTAACATTTTTAAATTTTACTTATGTATTTATCATATTTTCCAGCGTATAAGACGACTTTTTTTTAAAAACAACTTTTTAACTCATGAAAAGCTTCTTAGAAGTCAGAGGTCATCTTATATGCCAGTATAGGGCATGCTGAAACTTACTCCAGCTTCAGGGATGAGTGATCTGTCACCCTTTCACTGCCACATCCCATACAGCTGCCAGGCGTCATCACTCAGTCCTCTGCTTGTCCTGATTCATCTTTCAGGGCACACAGAAGAGCTGAGTTACCAAGCACTGCATCCCATCCAGCTACCAGGTGTCATCGCTGGTATGCGACTTTCCAGTGCTCAGTTCTCTGCTTGTCCAGATTCATCTTTCAGAGTACACAGAGGAGCTGAGTTACTGAGCACTACATCTGATCAAGCTGCCAGGTATGCAGCTTTCAAATGCTCAGTCCTCTGTTCAGCTTTTATGGGACACAAAGGATGTGCTCTGTCTCCTTCTAGCTGTCCTATTAATAACTGCATCCCAGCCAGCTGCTCTTGGAGGAGCCCAATCTAGATCAAAATTTAAAAATCAGTCACTCACTACAAATGACAAAGGTAAAATGATTGTTGGCACTCCAAAGTCTAGCTTTATTAAATATATACTTTGAGGGTTCAACTCTTTTTCTCTTACAATTTTTTTTAATTTCCAGTTGATATGCATTAAAAGAGAGGTAGTCTTATATGGCAAATATAGCCCAAATGCTATATTTTAACAGGAAAAGTAGGGGGTCGTCTTATATGCCAAGTCATCTTATACACTGGAAAATATGGTATTTAAACACCATGGTTACAAGGTTGTTCATACTAGTTTTTTGTTTTGTTTTGTTTTGTTTTTTGGGGCCACACTGTTTGATGCTCAGGGGTTGCTTCTGGCTAAGCGCTGAGAAATTGCCCCTGGCTTGGGGGGACCATATGGGACACCGGGGGATCGAACTGTGGTCCTTCCTTGGCTAGCGCTTGCAAGGCAGAGACACCTTACCTCTAGCGCCACCTCGCAGGCCCCATACTAGTTATTTTTACAAATAAAGTTGTTCATGATTGCGTTATAGTCATACATGTACAACTTTCACCAGTGTGAATTTCCCACCACCAATGCCAACAGTTTCCCTCTTACTCTCCCTGATGCCCTCTTCCCTCCAACCCACCTCCCCTGCCTGCTTTTGGGGCAGGCATTTTACTTTACTCTCTTTCTCACTTTTCTTTTTTGACACTGTGTTTTGCACTACTGTTAATAGAGGGTTGTTTGCATGTCCCTTTCATAGTAGAACCTTCTCTAACTGCATTCTCTACTCTTTGTGGCAAGCTTCCTATCGTGGACTGGCCCTACTAATCCTCATCTACTGTTTCTGGTTATATCCCCACACTGTCTTTTGTTGTATTTATATTCCACAGATGAGTGAGATTGTTCTATGTTTATCCCTCTCCCTCTGATTCATTTCACTTAGTTTAATAATCTCCATCCATGTATCAGCAAATTTCATGACTTTATTTTTCCTAATGCTGCATAGTATTCCATTGTGTAGATATACCACTGTTTCTTTACCATTCTTTAGCACTATTCCTTTCTTTCCTATGTAATAGACACTAAAAATCTATCTTTATTTATTTTTGTTTGTTTTTTTGTTCTGGGGCCACATCTGGTGGTGCTCAGGGAATAGTTATTCCTGACTCTCTGCTCAGAAATTACTTTTGGCCAGGCTCAGAGAACAATATGGGACATCAGGAATCAAACCTGGGTGAAATGTGTGCAAGACAAATGCCTTACCAACTGTGCTAATGCTTCAATACTTATTTTTAAAGGACAGAATGACTGTAAATATAAACTATAATGAGTAATATCATTAATATGAAGTTTTAGTGAAGGAAACTTGGCTAAACATAATTTTAATTTCATATACGTATATGATTTGGCAAAATAATCATTCATTTCTTACTTTCCCAATAGTAAATTGGCACTGCCTTACTAATATTATTATTGCTACATTTTATTTATATTATACAATTGATCTAAGGATTTCCCAAACATGCCACCACTGAGTATCCTGTGCATTAAAGGATATATAGCAACATCCCAATACTGACTCATAAGTCCCCATGGGGTGACAGTAGTAAATTTAGCCACATTACCCAATTTATGAGGAATCTGGGAGAAATAATTAAAATTATCCCTGACTTGGAATCACTGCTTTGAGGTCAATCATATCAATTCTGATTCACATAGTTAGTCCTCAAGAAAACTCAGTTTTTAGAAATAAGCTGTGTCTTTACAATAGGAAATACATGAAAATATTGGATCAGTAAGTGTCAAATACTTTAACTTACGTTCTATGTAACAGACACTACTATACTTATATGTTTTTGTTGTTGTTATTGTTGTTGTTGTTTTTGGATCACACCCGGCAGTGCTCAGGGGTTACTTCTGGCTTCACCTCAGAAATCACTCCTGGCAGGATTGGGATGTCAGGATTCGAACCAATGACCTTCTGCATAAAAGGCAAACACCTTACCTCCATGCTATCTCTCCGGCCCCTACTATACTTATATGTAATTCAAACTGTCCTGAGTTTAATTAGGCATATGGAGCTACAAAATTACAATATTGTACAAATTACAATATTGTGCAAATATACAATAGAATTGATAATGATAAAATAAAGCCATAACTTACCAATCTGAGCCATAATCTGACTAAGAGCTAGCTGCTTTAAATATGTGGATTTCCCACTCATGTTTGGTCCAGTTATAATCAAAAAATTACTTCCTTCTGTAATATAGGTATTGTTAGCAACAGGTTTTTCCACAGATATTTTTTCAAGAATGGGATGCCATCCTTGTTTGATTGCTAAAGTATCAGTAAATTCTGGCCGAACTAGAGGAAAAAAAAAAACAGAATAAATTTGAACTTTTTAAAATTTTAGTCATCATAACTTACAATACTGTTAATGTTAGCATTTCATAGCATCCCTAGCTTATACTCTTTCCCAGTGTCCTTTTCCCTCCATCAATGTCTCAGGGTCTCCTCCCCTACATATTCCCCACCACAGTAAATTCAGTTCTGCAGATCAGTACATGATCTTGTTGCTTTGGGTCATTATTATTCCCTTACTGAGCTTCAATCAAGACAGCTCTGAAATCTTATGTTAAGAAAAAGAAGAATTATTTTCTGTACATAATTTTCAGACCTTAAAATAAAAAAAAATTTTTTTTTGGTTTTTGGGCCACATCTGGTGACACTTAAGGGTTACTCCTGGCTATGCTCTCAGAAATTGCTCCTGGCTTAGGGGACGGCAGGGGATCAAACCGCGGTCCGTCCTAGACTAGCGCGGGGCAGATGCCTTGCTGCTTGCGCCACCACTTTGGCCCCCTTAAAATAAATTCTAAGGGTAATTTCACCATCACTATTTTATGTTTTGGAATAGGAAGATGGACTAAGAAGACTGTATTTCAGATAAAAAAAACATAAAAATTTAATAACTGTAATATAATTATTTGAATAAAATATAAATTTCCCTGTGCACTGTATTTATTCTCTAGAATATAACTTACCAAAGAAATATTCTTACCATAGTCAGAAAGAGTGCAGGCATGAGCAAATGACAGTAGCATATCCAACATTGACACAGTGTCAGATAATTTATATAAGCAATGAATATGTTCATAAATCTCACTAAGCAGTTTGCACACAATCCTGGAAGTACATGTTTGATTAAACAAGTGATGTTTTTAAAAGACTTACAACCTAACTATGCAACAATATTAAATTAACTGCCTGGAGTAAAAATAACATTCACAGTTGGATAATATGCCACCGATAAAATATATTGTTCAACTGCCTCTTTTTAGAGGTGAGGAAATTCATATTCAAGGTTACAACTACTTAGTAGCATAAAATTCTTTGTCTGCTGTGTTAACATGCATTTTAAATTACTTCAAAATATTAGGAAAAAATTGTAAAAAATTTATATAGGCAAATGAAACCAAGAACTATACTTCAAAAGATCTTGCTAGTATTTTTTATAAATGTTCAATTCAACCCACAAACTATTATGTTTTCTCTCACCTGATCCCTCTTTTTTCTCACCCTTTTCACACATACATTCTAACAGATAATCATTTAAGCTTCTTATTTGCAGAGTTATGATATAAAAGTTTTGAGTATAAGAAGTATATTGCCAAATTTTACTACATATAATCCCTCTGTTCTATGCACCTACATAGTTTGAAAGCCTAATCTTTCTCTTTGTCATTTTAGCTTATCAATTCTCAATGTGTTTTTTTTTTCTAGTTCTATTGTAACTCTTTCAAAAGCCTGGCATTACTGTGAAGTTGCTTGAGGACTTGAAAAGCTGGGAACTTACATCCAAAAAAATAGAATAAAATGAATAAATCCCAGAATAAGTTCATGATGTGCCAAATTTTACATTATAGTAATATATACTGCAGTAGTATAGGTTACAAAGAGGACTTTTGGCAATTATATAATGTGCCAATTACATCACAGGAATACACACTATAGTATATAGATTATAAAAGAGGATTTTCCCTGAATTATCTGTGAGGCTCAGTGAACTCAATTACAGAGACAGACTGAAAGTTTTAACTGTTCTTCTAGGAAAAGTTCTTTGCCATAATTTTATTTTTTTGCAATGTGGTAAAAATATTAATAATATACACAAAATCAAATTAATTTAATTCAATATTCAAACACTTATATGTTCTTACATGTAAGTCATGTGATAGATTTCCCTCAATGATTCTTGGCATCTTTCATTCATTTTAATTAAATCTGCTGATGTAAAGCTGTAAAAATTTTTCACCTTAGAAATCTGCTAAGAAATTTTAAAAAATTATCAAGGTATGTACATACACATATAAAACACATATTTAAATAATATAAATATGGATTTAGATTAATAGCTTTAAAAGTTTTACAATATAACATTATTAAGAAATTCCCAATAAACTGTGAAAAAGAAAAAGAGGATCACATCTAAAAATAAAATGATTTTTTAGATCTTAAAATAATTATTCAGCACTGAATCATACAAAATAAAATGCATGACAGCTGACAGTAATCATTCCAACCAAAACTGTAGAATAAACTTTAATAAACTCTGAGGGAAACTGACTACTCTTCTTAACTTTTGTCTCATATCTGGACCTCATTCAATCTTTATTAGGAAGTCTCAAACCTTCCTTTAGCTCATCAATCTCTCATTATTTGATAGTGCAGTATATATATTAAGCCCTTAAAGTTAAATAGTTTTTTGTATCCTAGAAGCTGAGAAGGTGAAGATAGGGGACATTAAACTTGCCCAAACTAATATACTATGAAAAAATTTGGGAAATATATAATAGGAAAAGATATTTACATGGGTCAAAGGTTTCACAATATCAGTTTTTTAAGGTAAGCAAATTACTTCAGGAATTTTAAGTCTTTGACGAACCAGTACACTTTGAAAGGTACTAAATATAGGAAATTGTATAATATTTTCCAAATTTCTTTGATAAAAATATTTTAGAAATTGCACTGGTAAAGGGGGTTGTTCTATTTTGGACTGAAACCCATCTATAATCATGCTTGTAATGATGGTACTTAAGTAAAGACTTTATATTAAAAATTTTTAATTTCCTTTATTTTCCTTTTTATGCACAATAAGCTATATTTGGTCTAGTATTTAGTTTTTCTCCAAAATAAGTAAAATAACCATCTTAATATATATAAAAATTGAATAGTAAGAGTAAAAAAACAACAGTTAAAGAGTTAAAGAAGATTGTAAGTGCAAAATTCAAGTAGCACCAAACAATACATGAATATACCCTCATAAAATCAGAAAAGGTAAATTCCAACTAAAAATGTAGAATGGACCTTAATAAACTCTGAAGGAAGCTGACCATTGGGCAGGACTGCATAATCTGTAGTCATCTGGATGAAAAATCCTCGAGAAGAGCTAAAACTTGTCCTTAAAGGAAGACTGTATTTTTTTGCAAGCTGAGATATCATTCCTAGTAGCCAGATACAAGAAAAAAAATCACTCTTAATCATTTTTTATATAAATCTTAAGAAAAATATTAGGGGCCGGAGAGACAGCATGGAGGTAGGGTGTTAGCCATGCATGCAGAAGGACGATGGTTCGAATCCTAGCATCACATATGGTCCCCCGAGCCGGCCAGGAGTGATTTCTCTGAGTTAGAGCCAGAAGTAACACCTGAGCACTGCCGAGTGTGACCCCAAAACTTATATATATAAGTTTATATATATATAAATATATATCTGTATATATATAATTTTTTCTATCTAAAAATATGATATTGAGGCTGGAGCGATGGCACAACAGTAGGGCTTTTGCCTTTCATGTGGCTGACCAGGAAGAACCTGGGTTCGAATCCCTGGTATCCCATATGGTCCCCCTGATCGTCATTAGGTGTGGCCCAAATATTTTGTGGCCCAAAATAAAAATAAATTTTGATATTTTTCTATTATTTTTATATACAAGATGGTTTTGTTTACATTCTCTTACTTTTTGGTTTTTGGGTCACATTCAATGTTGCTCAGGGGTTCTTCCTGTCTATGCGCTCAGAAATCACTCCTGGCTGGGGGTGGGGGACACCATATGGGATGCTGAGGATCAAGCCCAGGTCCATCATGGGTCATCCACATACTGTGCTATCACTACGGCCCCTTTGTTTACATTCTTTAATGATTCTTAGTATAGAGCAGGGGTCTCAAACTCAATTTACCTTGGGGCCACAGGAGGCAAAGTCAGTGTGAGGCAGGGCCGCATAAGGGATTTCACAAAAAAAAATGTCCTCAAACGTCATTACTAACAGTTTTAATTATTTCTTCTGAACATGAATAGAGAACATTGAGTGAAGATCATGAATAGTTTTTCTGAACATGGCATCTTTTGCCTATTCCTTGCTGCCAGAGACTTGACAGCACTTTTCACAAATCTGAACCACATTTGGCTGTAGAGAGAAAGCAGTTGAGACCCTCAGTATGGCTTGAAGATGATCATCATTAAGTCTAGACCTGTACTTTGACTTATTGAAGTTCAACGTGGTGAATAACTTTTTCACACAAATATGAGTTCTCAAAAAGGCACTTGGTGCGCTTGAACATTCGGGAAAGCTCAGGGAAGCTGGGGGGCAATTCTCTCAAAAATTGCCCATGCATTTCTGCTTTTCCACTAATCTCCCTGAACTTGGCTTTGAGATCAGAGTTGCATTGCAGGTCAATGAGCTCCATTTGAAGTACAGGAGGGGCATCTTGCACATCAAAGGAAAAGGGGTCCAAAAAATTTGGAAAGTGGCTCTGTGCGTTTTAAAGTCTGCAAATCTGTGATCAAATTCCTTCTCTAGCTTAAAAATAGCATCAACATATTTCTCACCACTGAATGGTATGCCTGCATCCACAAGTTCCTTGCATGCTGGGAAATGGCAAAGGTTTGTCTGAGAAAGCTGGGATTTCCAGAACACAAGTTTTGTGGAGAATGCTCTCACGTTGTCATAGGCAGCTGATAAGCTGCCCCAGGCCTTGTAACATCTTGTTTAGTACGTTCAGCTTATGTGTGATGTCAACAAGAAAAGCTAAGTCCATGAGCCATTTGTGATCACTCAACTCAGAAACAGCATTCCCATCCTTCTCCATGAAGGCTTTCACTTCTTCTCTAAACTCAAAAAATATTTTCAGGACATTTCCCCTGCTGAGCCAATGTACTTCGGTGAAATAGAGCACATCTCCATATTCTGACTCCATTTCCTCTAAAAAAGCATGGAACCTCCTGTGCTTTAAGCCCCTGGATCTGATTTGGTTGATGCATTTCACAACAACAGACATCACATTGTCACACGGCAGGCATTTACTGCAAGGGCCTGCTGATGGATAATGCAGTAAAGAGCAATGGCCTTCCTACACCCTCCTCTTCAAGTTTTTTCTTTTTGAACAAGTGTCACCAGTCCATTTTTCCTCCCATCGGTTATTATTCCAACAAACCTCTTCCATGGCAAACCTGCATTCTCAATGGCATCACACAGATGCCGAAATATCTCATTAGCGGTGCTCTGGCCATGCATTGGAATTATTGTGAGCAGCTCCTCTGTCAATTCAAAATTGCAATCAACACCATGGACATAAATTGTGAGCTGCGCAGTGTCTGTTATATCTGTGCCCTCGTCAACAGCAACTGATTATGCATCAAAACATTTGGCTTTCTCACACAGTTGATGAAAAATGTCACTTGACATGTCAGAAACTTGATCTGCCACAGTGTTTGCAGAAAGGCTGATTTTGCTAAACTGACCTCTTTTCCAGACAGATAATACTTGCAGCCTGTAACATGCAATTTTTTAACAAAATCTCCTTCTGTGAATGGTTTCCCTGCCTTAGCAATCATCTCACTAACCATGTAACTAGATTCGACTGATGCAACATTCTCTTTGGTTGCTTTTTTGAAGAAATCTTGTTGCCTCATAGACATGCTTTAAGACTGGCAACCCGCTTGGCTCTCTCATTTCCTTGATATTTTGCACATTCCTCAGCATGTTTAGTTGAATAATGGTGTTTCAAGTTGTATTCCTTGTGCACTGCAACTTTCTCTGAGCAAATAAGACATGTGCGGATGCCCCTGTGCTCAATAAAGAAATACTGCATCTCCCAATTTTCCTGAAATTGTCTGCTTGCCATCAATCTTTCTCTGCACTGCAGGCTTTGATGAAGTCATGGTGAAGACATGACAAAATCTAAATCTGTAATAAACTTCTCTCCCTTCTCTCCTTTAGGCCTCCGATAATGCAAGGGACAGCGGGCAGGAGCAGCGGAAATGATGTCTGTGCTAGGCGCAAAGTATTCACGATTATTTGCTTACCAAATATTCGTAATAAAAAATCGTATTAGTAAGAAAAAATTGCATTAAACATTTGCATACTCTGAATGGAACTGCTCGGGGTATGCGAATGTTTAATGTGATTTTTTTCTTACTAATGCGATTTTTATTGCGAATATTCGGTAAGCGAATAATCGCGAATACTGTGATATTTGAAGGCTGGCCGTGGGTCACAAAATGTTATACGTTGGGCCGCAAATGGCCCACGGGCTGCGAGTTTGAGACCCCTGGTATAGAGGTTAAAACACTTACCTTGCAGGCAACCAACCCATTCAATTTGCACCACAGGAAGCAAGCCCCTCACTCCGGCACAGAGCCCTGAGAAGCCCATGTATTACTGGTATAGCCACAAAAAACTAAATTAATCAATTTCATTAACTCTATATTTTAATTCCTAAAATATGAAGCTAAATTCTATTTTAAAAACATTGTAGGGCCCGGAGAGATAGCACAGCGGCGTTTGCCTTGCAAGCAGCCAATCCAGGACCAAAGGTAGTTGGTTCGAATCCCAGTGTTCCATATGGTCCCCCATGCCTGCCAGAAGCTATTTCTGAGCAGACAGCCAGGAGTAACCCCTGAGCACCACTGGGTGTGACCCAAAACCCCAAAACAAAACAAAACAAAAAAAGAACATTGTAGCAGCACAAAAGTAGTAATTCTGATTACTATTCTGATACTATTTTGAAAGTAAAATAAACCATGAAAGTAAAAGCACTGGGCCGGGTGGTGGTGCAAGAGGTAAGGTGCCTGCCTTGCCTGCGCTAGCCTTGGACGGACCGCGGTTCGATCCCCCGGTGTCCCATATGGTCCCCCAAGCCAGGAGCAACTTCTGAGTGTCAATGGGTGTGGCCCAAAAACCAAAAAAAAAAAGAAAGTAAAAGCACCTATATCCCAGAATTCCTCAAATAAAGTTCTTTTAACAGGACTGGGAAGACAGTATAATGGCAGGGCATTTGCCTGCACATTGCAGAGCCGGGTTAAGTTCTATTCCCAGGAATCCTTACAATTCCCAGTGTACAACAGGAGTGCAGAGACAAGAGTAAGCCTAGAGCAATGCCAAAAACAAAAACTTCCTTTAAAAATATGGAATTTTCTAGTATCTTTAACTCACTAGAGTTCTAAAGTCATATTTTATCTAATAATAAACTTTTTGCATATCAATGAAAAAAATATTTAAATTTTATTATTCTTTTTTAAATATACTTTTATTCTGTATTTATTTATAGTTTTTTTTTTTTTTTTTTTTTGTGGTTTTTGGGTCACACCTGGCAGTGCTCAGGGGTTATTCCTGGCTCCAGGCTCAGAAATTGCTCCTGGCAGGCACGGGAGGACCATATATGGGACGCCGGGATTCGAACCGATGACCTCCTGCATGAGAGGCAAACGCCTTACCTCCATGCTATCTCTCCGGCCCTTATTTATAGTTTTTAGAGCCACACCCAGCAACGCTCAGGGGCTACTCCTGACTCTGTGCTCAGAAATTGCTCCTGCCAGGCTTGGGGCACCATTTGAGATGCTGGAGAATGAACCCAGGTCCGTCCCGGGTAGGCTGTGTGCAAGGCAAATGTCCTAGCACTGTGCTAGCTCTTAATTTTTTTTGTTTTTGGCTTTTGGCCCACACCCAGCTGCATTCAGGGGTTACTCTTGACTCTGCACTCAGAAATTGCTCCTGGTAGGTTCAGAAAACCATATAGGATGCCAGGAATCGAACCCAGGTCTGTTTTGGGTCTACCACATGTAAGGCAAATGCCCTACTGCTGTGCCACTGTGCTATCTCTTTGGCCAATATTTTAGTATTCTTTTTTTGGGGGGGTCTGTTTTTGGGCTACACCGGGTGGCACTAAGGGGTTATGCCTGGCTATATCCTAAGAAATCGCTCCTGGCAGGCAAGGAGGAACATATGGGATGTCAGAATTTGAACCAACACCTGTCCTGGGTCAGCAGCTTGCAAGGTAAATGTCCTACCGCTGTGTTAGCTCTTCAGACCCCCCCCCCCTTATTTTTTTTACGTAAGTGGCCTTTCAATAATTCATTTAGAGTCAGTTGGTCTGGTTATCACAATTGCTGCAAGATCTTTTAGTCTCAGAATGTTTTTCACTTCCCCTAATATAAAAGAGAGGTTTTCTGGTAATGTATTCTAGGTTTAAAATCTCTTCCATTCAATTATTTTAATATATCATTCTACTCTTTTCTTGCCTGTACTGTTTCGTATAGGAGATCTGGTGTGATTTTTCTGTTCTTTTCTTCATACTTAAGGTTCCTTTTTTCCCTTTTTTGACTTATGTCCATATCTCTTTCGTTTCTTGCATTCTGATTGTTATATTCATTGATGTTGCTCTGTTTGAGTAATTCTGTTCAGTACTCTTTTGGCCTCTTAGATTTGTACAGTAATCTCTCTAGAGAGTGGGAATGTTCTCTGCTATTATCTCTCATATCTCTGTACTTCCCTTTCCCTTTTTCCTCCTCTTCTTGTATTCCTATAATAGATTTTTTCTCACCTTTTTTTTATTAAGTACCTTACATTTGCTTCCATCCTTCTCTCCCTCTCTCTCTTTGGTTCTTTATTGATGCTGGCTTGTAATTTGTCTTCAAGTTCATCTGTACTTATGTGCTCCTGTGTGATTCTGCTACTATGGCTTGCTAATGTGTTCTTTAGTTCTTCAATTTCATTTATATGTATTCTCTCATCTTCTGTAAGAGTGTTGTGTTGGTTGAATTTCTCATCTATTGATTGCTTAAATTCTCTGGCTAGTGCTTCCTTGATTTATGTTGCTTAAAGTGTTGGTTTTAGGTCCTCATCTAACTGGCTCAGGCATTTTGATTAGCTTGATATTTTCCTAAGTTTCTCTTCCTATCTGCACTTTAAGTTGACCTCTATAGTTTTTTTTATTATTTAAAATTTTTTAAGAATTATTTTTAAGAAAACTAATCTTTTTTTTTCTAAAAAACAGTTCTCATTGTCTGGGACTCATTAATACTAAGTTAACATGAGATTTCACTCCCTTATATAGGCAGCATCTATATAAGGCAGCTTGGCTTTCGCCCATGTACTCCCTAAATATTTAAGAAGCTGAAATCTTTCAGGAAAATGTCGCAGGTAGATAAATAGCGGGGTCTAGTAATGAGCTTTTGGGAAATAATAAAGCTTAAGAAATTTCCAACCCTAAATATTCCAAATATATAAGGAGTGCATCTTTTTGAGATGTAAATCCTGAGCTCTTTGGGAATGGAAAATTTGAGGCTTCCCCTAAATGCAGAAACTGAGGTACCAACCAGTAAGAGTGGACCCTCTTGGAAAAGTAAAAAGCTACAGAATGATCTAACCTTCATGATAAGACTAAAAAGAAACATCAAAAGTCTAAGGTTTTCCCTGTGACAGTACCATGACAAACTTTTATGTAATAGAGTACTCCAGGTCAAGATAATTTGAAGAAATTGGGCATGGCCCTCTCCTAAATGCCATTCTCTGCTTTTCTCCTGCTGGAGAAGCCCATGTTGTCTCACAAACATGTATATCTCTCTTTCTCTTCCCTCATATTTCTCCAAATTTCTTTCAGTAAAAACTATTTTCTTCACTGGAAAAAATACATACTTATAAATATATAGTTCTTTTAACAATTTATCTACATTTTTTCCTGCAGGACCATCACTCTTTCATTGGGGCAAGTACATAAATAGAGAAGGTCCTGGTTTAGTTCCACACACACTGCTGAGTCAATCCCAAGCACAAAAGTATGACCCCAAAATAAACAAAAATAAATCTCAATTGGGGATTGACTAAACAAAATATCTCCAGCATGACAATATGATCAAATTACTGATCTATTACCACTTAACTTCCTCAAATCTTTTTTTTTAAAGGTACCCAATATACATGTTTGACATCAGTCTGAAACCAGTTCTCCAACAACATTCCACGGTTATTCAGCTATATACAGAGGACCCATGAGGGTGGGCAGAAGGCTTCCCACTGGACTCCCGATGTGGAGAGGGCTCCTCACCAGGTGTTTCCAAGAAGGGTGCTACTGTGCTCTCCCAGCTCCTCGCAGGGCACTCAGGCTGCGTGCCAGCCGCAGGCAGCAGAGCACAGATGGACTAAGCTCCACATGTTGACTCCCCAGCCCTCAGTGGTCCTTGTGCCGGAGCGGTGGGGACGGAGGATGTCGGACAGGGGGCAAAATATATGGAACGCTTCATGAATTTGCATGTCTTCTTTGTGCAGGGGCCATGCTAATTTTCTCTATATCGTTCCAATTTTAGTATATGTGCTGCCAAAGCGAGCACCCTCAAATCTTAAGTTCTCCCTTCTTGCATACATTTTTATCAGTCTGCAGTGGTCGGCAACCTTTTTTTTCAACTAGAGCCAAATCTCGCCAAAACCACGATTGAAATTTATTTTGAGAGCCACACAGGGCGTGCACTGACAGAGGCTAGGAGCAGAGTCCTGACTCCTGGAGCGGCCGCCTGGCACACAGAAGAGACAAATTAAAAGTGTAAAGAGCCACATATGGCTCGTGAGTCGCAGGTTGCCGACCACTGCCTAGAGTATGCTTTGTGAACTTGTAAATATTTAAAATTATATCTCTTCAAATTTATCCAACAGGTCTTCCTAATCAGTTTAACATCCCAGGAGAAAAATATGTAACACCAGAACCAAAAACAAAACAAAACAAAACAAAACACTCAGATCCAAGAGGATGTATTCACACCACTATTCATCACAGCACTCAGTGCAATAGCTAAAAGTTGGAATCAACCTAGGTGTCTAACAACAAATTGATTATGAAAATATATATGCACAATGAAATACTACATAGCTATTAGAAATAATGCTATCATGTAATTTGCTGCAACATGGATGGAATTGGAAGATATGTTAAATGAAGTAAGGAAGAAGAAGGATAAATACAAGATGATATCACTTTTATGTGGTTTTAGAATAACTGCATGAATAAATACAATGGCTTAAATGGGGGTTGTTGAATATAGTGAGGAGAAGAAAAAAATAAGTGGGGGAGGAGAAAGACACATATGAGATGACAGGAGACAGCTTAGGAATCTCTGGTGCACTGGTGCTGTTAAGAAAGAACAGAAATAAATATACAATCCAAAAAACAATGAAATCATGAGACCCAAACTTAGACAACCACACTTAAAAAGATGCCTGTTATGATGGCAGGATGGGGTGGGCGGTGGCCTGGGAATATAGTTGGAGGGAGTTTGACATGGTGGTGGGATTTGTGCCAAAACACTGTATGTCTAAAATCCTACTTTGAATAACTTTGTAAATCACAATGGTTTAAATAAAACATTTTATAAAAAAGAAAAAAGAAGTTATTTTTAATAAAATAAAAAATGTACACTCACACTTAAATTACCTGCTATGTCATCTACAATCTCTGTATATGTTCGTCTAGCTATATCAAGAAATTCATTTATGTTAGACTTCACTGCATAGCACTTTTGAGTCCTCATGTTCAAACATCCTTTCATGTATCTTGCATCGTCATTGATTACTGTTTTAATCTTTTCAAGTATGATTTCAAACCTTAAAGGAATATTATAATAGGAAGTCAAACAATGATTTACTAACAAGTTACAGCAATTAGTCATAGGAAATAATATTTTCTTAATATCATTGTTAAATAATTTGGAAATACTAATCTATATATTTATTTGTAAGTTATAAATATAGGTGTATCCATTTTAATTTTTTTTATCTGGGAGGAGGTCACATCCATTGATGTTCAGAGCTTATTCCTGGGTCTGGGTTTAAGAATCACTCCTGGCAGGGCTAAATAAAGAGAACAGATAAAGTTCAAAGGATAGAATACAGGTAGGCCACATACAAAGCAAGCCCCTTAGCCACTGTACTGTCCCTCCACCACAGACAATCCATTTTAAACTAGTGTGTCAATGAAAAAAAGCTCCACATCACTAATAATCAGGGATATATAAATGAAAACAACAATGTGGTACCATCTCACACCACAGAGAGTGGCATACATCACAAAGAATAACTAGTGCTGGTGTGAATGTAGGAGAAAAGGACTCTCCTTTACTGCTGGTGGGAATGCTATCTAGCCCAGCCTTAATGGAGAACAATATATATTAATCAAAAGACTGAAAATCTGATCCAGCAAAACCTTTCTTAGTGATATACCCTAGAAATACAAAAACACAATACAAAAATGTCCTCTGCACTCCTGTGTTCAGCAAAGCACTATTTACAATAGCCAGAATCTGGAAAAAAAAAACTCACAACAGATGAGTGGCTAAAAAAACACAATGGAATACTATGCAGCTGTTAGGAAAATGAAGTCATGAAGTTTGCTAATACAAAGATGGACATAGAGATTATTATGCTGAGTGAAATGAATCAGAGGGAGAGAGACAGACTCAAAATAGTCTCACTCATCTGTGATATAATAAAAATAAAAAACAGTATGGTAATAAAAGACAATAAAGAACCAGTCCATGATAGGAAGATTGCCACAAAAAGCAGTAAGTGTAGTTAGAATAGAAAGGGATCTTTTTTATATGACAAGGATAGTTGGAACTTGACACCCTGGACAAGAACTGGGTGATGAAAGGAGATACAGTGACATGCATGATACCCCCTCATTAAAAATAGTGCAAGCCACAGTGCCAGATAGGAGAGTCAGAGAGAGAAGCAAAATGCCTACCCCAGGGAAAGGAGGGAGAGTGGGAGATAAATGGGAACACTGCTGACGAGAAAGTTGCATTGGTGAAAAGTGGTGTACATTCTATGACTGAAACCCTACTATGAACATTTCTGTAACCATGGTGCTTATATAAAACAATTATATATAAAATAATCTAGTATGTCAGTCAGGAATAGTCATCTAAAATCTAAAGTCACCAAGAATTATTCTATAACTGCTAACAAACATCTCCTAAATATTACAAATATACTATTCCTGTGAGTATTAAATAGATCCCTTAAGAATAATCATAAAAATCTATCTCCATGCTCAATAAGTCAATCACAGTTAGATTTGAAAATTCAAAAAATATTAAGATATGCCCTCAGTTGAAGCAAGGAAAATTAAACCAGTATAGTGAGGAAGGATGACAAGAATCTCACAATTATTTATTAAAGGTATTGATCAACAAACCAAAAGTCTGTTAATACTTTTTCTTAACTTATTTTATTCTCTTCCGTTAATTACTTGTTATAAATTTGGTTTTTAATGTAAATCTCAGTTTAAGTCCACACATGTGTGAATCCTGAATCAATAAAATAAAGTTGGACAGTATTTTTAGTTAAGAATCAAGGTGTCGAGGGCCGGAGAGATAGCACAGCGGTAAGGCGTTTGCCTTGCAAGCAGGAGGTCGCTGGTTCGAATCCTGCATCCCACATGGTCCCCTGAGCCTGCCAGGGGCGATTTCTGAGCATAGAGCCAGCAATAACCCCTGAGCATTGCTGGGTGTGACCCCCCCCAAAGAAAAAAGAAACAAGGTGTCACTGTAAAAATAATTTTAAATTAAACAGCATTTCGATAGATCTTCCTCTCACTGTATTAATATCGACTCCTTTTTTGTTCCCTTAGGCCCTTCACAACTTAATAAGAGAACATTCTGTTTGGGCAAGAAAAAACTTCCAAGTTTTAGGTACTCCTAGAAGGCCATAATTTACTTGGACCCATTGATGAAATTCTGCTCATTTGAAGTCACCCAAGTGGTGCTTTGGTGCTAGCAGGACCCAGCATTACTTAAGGGGCTATGATTTGCCAGAGTTTAAAAATCATGATCTAGCACATGCATAGTATGCTTTAGACCTCTGACCCCAAAATATTATATTTTTATGTTTTCAATTATTTTCATGGAAATGGAAAAATAAATCTTAAATACATATTTTTAAAATATGCAGAGGGAGGGGAGATAGTACAGATATTAAGGCATGTGCCCTGCAATGACTATAATTTAATCAGTGTCACCACATTTGGCCCCCTAAACATCACCAGGAGTGACCCTTAAGCTCAAAGTAGGCAATCTTGCATGCTACTCCACAGCTAATTGTGAAAAGAGCATGATGCCAATGAATCTTCCCAGGTAGACTGATTTGGACAGACAACTCTGAGGCTTTCTCGGAATGGGGCTGGGCAACTTCCCCTTTCTGTCTGAAGCACAGCAGCCCCAGCCACACCTGATATCCTCCTACATAGAAACAACCCAGCTTCACAACTGAACCTCATTTAAACTGCCAGGCCATTAGATCATTCCAGCTCTACAGCTCCTAAACTGCATGGCCATCTACACAGCTCCACAGCACCTCCAAATATCAGTACTGTCAGACCACTAGGATAAAGCAGCTGTGGTGGGAAAGTTTCATAGAAGAACACCAAACTTAATGAATCCAAACAATAACACAGAGGATTCAACCACCACCCACCTACCCACTAAATCTTCGGACACTGACTTTAGTAACACCATTGAGAGATATAAAAATATCACAGATTGACTCTTATTGATCTAAGCTTTGATAATTCCATTTGCCTTTGTATTATACCAAATGATATAAAGTAAATTTGTGCCTCAAGGGGGCATGCTGGGGTTAGTAAACTGGGAAGATTGGTGGAAGGAAGGTTACATTGGTGATGGGACTGGTGTTGGAACATTTTTGTGTTTTTTTGTTTACAACTGTAAAATGAACAATGTAGTATATCACAATGTAATAATCTTTCTTGTGTTTGTTTTGGGGTCACACCCAGCAGTCCTCAGGAGTTACTTCTGGCTCTGCACTTAAGGAACACTCCTGGAGGGCTCAGGGACTATATGGGATGCTGCAGATCAATCAAATTCAGGTCTGCTGCATGCAAGGTAAGTACTCTACATACTGTGCAATTGTTCTAACCCCAGTGCTATGATTTTTTTTTAAAAACAAGCAAAGAATTTCCTCTGAGCACTTCCATATGTGACCCAAAAACCTAAAAACCAAATAGAAGAAAATAACATAGAATGTCAATGTTTAATGCTAATAGTCCATTTATACAAATATCCAATGTTCTATTACCCAACTTACTGATATGTATGAGATAAAATATTTAAATAAAATTTTTATAGTCTTAAAAATCTGTTAAACATATCTCAAGCATTTGTCATATTGACTAGAGTCCTTAAAATCTATTGTAGACAGGAGAAAAAAAATAGTCTGACTTTTTAACTATTAAGTGACAAAGACCTTGTGTCTTCCAAGGAACCATAGTAAGCTCTTAATAAAGGTGTGTCACAATTCTTCAGAGCAATCTAAAAGAGAATAAAAATACATAGTTAAAAATAATAAATTAAGACAGTATTCAAATACAACATTTTCCATTTGCCTAACACTTCACAGTTTATCAAGTGCTTTTCTGAGTTAATTTAACAAATGTGTGTGGTTGTTTTTTCCTCCCTATTTTAATAATAAGCATTGGAAATTTCATAGCAAAATTTCTTAATAATACATAAAAATCTATCCTGTAGAAAAACTCTCATCTAATAAATGTTAGATTCTATATTACTTATAGTTTCTAGCTAATATATATAACATATATAATATAGTTTCTCGCTAATATAAATAATTACTGCAAAGCATAAAGGTCAAAATTCTTAGTATTTCTTTCAGACAGTTCTAGAAGCAATATTATAAGATCAAATAATATATGTCATAAACCTTTCCTGTAATGTATATACAGTTTGAATTTGGATTGTCTTTGTAGCTGCCTGAGTCATTTTTCTGTTACTTGAAGTTAGTACATTCATTAAAACAAAAGTAGAAAAAGAACAAACAAACAAATGCTTCAGAGATGATTCAGTGGACTAGAGAGTTGTGTGCTGACCCAGTGCTTCCGAGTACTAGAAGATCTTGAGCACTTAAGAGTGTGCTCCAAAATTATAACTTTATTTTGTTTTTCTTTGATTAATAATTTTGGATATTTTTATATCATTTGACAATTTCTATTGACATTCTAGCATTGTCTTATAAGCAGTTTTCTAGTTTTGTTTTATTTTTTTGTTTTTAGGTCACACCTGGTGGCACTCAGGGGTTACTCCTGGCTCTGAGCTCAGAAATTGCCCCTGGCAGGCTGGGGGACCATATGAGATGCCAATAATCCATCGTGGGTTGGTCATGTGCAAGGCAAACACCCTACTGCTGTGCTATATTTCCGGTCTCATAAGTGATGTTTTATGATTACAGAATTAATATTTTGTCAAACAACGAAACAGACAGTACAGAATGATGGCAAACCCTGGACTTTGTTTCAGAAAACTTAGATTACCAAGCAATGGAGAAGAGGAAAATTAAAAGGTGACATAGGGACAGTGGTGGATAATGTTTTTGGTCACTTTAATCATGGAAGGGTAGAGGAATCCTGTATATCAGTACCATAAACATTAATTCTATTGTAAACATGTTACCTAAACTTTAATTTTAAGAGTATGTATATGTTTATATGTGTGTGTTGGACTGTCATATGTAAACTTTTTCCTACCTTTTTTTGTTTGGTTGGTTTGGGTTTAGCACTTTCCTAATTTTCTTTTGTTTTTTATCTTACTATTGACATATCAAATTTAAACTAGGTTCAAACTGATTTAAAGTATAATTTATCATACTTCTTTTCATTATAAGAAAGATTAAAACAATTTTCATTGAAATCTTTTGCCCCCAAAAAAGGCTGAAGTGAAAAAGAAAGAAATCCTTTGCCAAATTGTTTTCATGATTAGTATTTACTAAAAAATAAACCTTATTAGAAAATCACTCCACAATTTTCATTATTTAAATTGTTTTTATTTCTTGGGCCAGAGCAGTAATACAGCAGATAGAGTGCTTTTCTACCATGATCTGAACCTGAGTTCAATCCCAGCATCCCATATGGGTCTCCCAAGCCCCATCAGTATTAATTCCTGAGAACAGAGCCAGGAATAAACTCTGAGCACAGTCAACTGTGACCAAAAAAATTTTTGTTTGTTTGTTTCCATTTCTGGATCACACCCACTTAAGTTTATGAGCAGCTTATTGTTCATTATTTGTGAGTTGCTCCTGATTGTTGCTCAAAGAGCCATATGGCACTGTAATTTGTACCATGGTCCTCATATATGCGAGACAAGTGCTGTGCCACTGCATCACATGCCAGTCCTAAAACTGTCGTTTAATTTATGTATTATTGCATTATAATATATCAGTTTCACATATGCATCATAAAAAATCAGTATGCATGCCTCCTTTGTGCTGATTTATATTCTTTTCAGCTACCAGTACCTTTTCATTTCCTTCTGGCAATGTACAAATTGATCTTATAGTCCAACACTTAATATTGCTTTATTTAATCCATCTGTTCATCTTTCTCTGGATTAAACAATACGGTATTTATCTTTCATCATTTAAAAAAACTGTTCCTTTTGCTACTTTATTTTTAAAAAATATTTTGCATTATCTCTTCTGCTTGAGAAGAGATAAAAATCTTACAACTTGAGGCAACTTGAATGAAACATGCTAAATAAAGTAAATCAGAATGATAGAGACAAATACCAGATGATCTGCTCATATGCAAAGCAAGAAATTAGACAATCTCTAATGAAAACAACCAAATATGTGATCAATAATTTGTGGTTAAAGAATAAGATGAGGGGCCAGGCGGTGGCGCTGGAGGTAAGGTGCCTGCCTTGCCTGCGCTAGCCTAGGACGGACCGCGGTTCGATCCCCCGGTGTCCCATATGGTCCCCCAAGAAGCCAGGAGCAACCCCTGAGCATCACAGGGTGTGGCCCAAAAACCAAAAAAAAAAAAAAAAAAAAAAAAGTAGAAAACTAATGTTTGGGGCCGGGTAGGTGGCGCTGGAGGTAAGGTGTCTGCCTTGCAAGCGCTAGCCAAGGAAGGACCGCGGTTCGATCCCCCGGCGTCCCATATGGTCCCCCCAAGCCAGGGGCGATTTCTGAGCACATAGCCAGGAGTAACCCCTGAGCGTCAAACGGGTGTGGCCCAAAAAAAAAAAAAAAAAAAAAAGAATAAGATGGGTAGAAGTAGATCCTGTGATAATTGTAGGGGGGAATTTGGTAAACCACACTACAAACATAAAACATTGATGTTTGTATTGTTGTAAAAAATAAAATAATTCAAATTTAAAAGAGAAATACAGTAAGAAAATAAGAAATAGCCAACAATAGCAGACCCTGAGAATCTGCCTATATTACTAAATATAATAAGTCAGGATGGGGAGGAGGAGTGTGGAAGGAGAGGGAAACAAGAAACAATGGTGGAGGGATGCTGGCATCCTGGTGGTAGATGTGGTATAGCAACACTGACTTTATGATATATTAACATTACTGGTTTAGAGAGATGCTGCAAGATTTAAAGCACTTTTCTTGCATATGGCTGACACCAATCTGATCTCTGGCATCACATAGTTCCCCCATTACCATTGGGATCAACCCTTACACTCAGAGTCAATTTGGCTCCCAAGTACCACCGGGTGCAGTTCATCATCCTCAACCAAATAATAACAACATTGAAAATCATGATGTCAAATTCTTAAATGAAAAGAAATATTATGCACTAAACAGAGTTCATGATCCCATATTACTTTTTTGTTTGTTTTTTGTTTTGGGGCCACATCTGGCGGTGCTCAGGGGTTACTCCTGGCTGTCTGCTCAGAAATGGCTCCTGACAGGTATGGGGACCATATAGGACGCCGGGATTTGGACCAACCATCGTAGGTCCTGGGAATAAGGACCTAGCTGTGCTATTTCTGGCCCCAATGATCCCATATTCTATTTCATCTTAGGCCCTTAATGGAATAGAGGCAGGAGGTAATTTCTTAGATTTTCTAAGACAGTCGTAAGAATTTGAGCATTGGTTGCCCGTTATAGGGCACAAAAATAAAAAAAATAAGTATAAACCAATGTTAAATATCCTGAATTACATCATAGTTGTATAAGAAAATACCCTTGTTCTGAAAATACAAACTTTAGTATATAGGTAGTATAACTTATTTTCAAATGGCTTATTAAGAGTACTAAATAATAAGGATAATGTATAGATATAATGAGAAAGATTATAGGAATTCATTATATTATGCCTGCACTTATTGTTTGTTTGTTTTGGGCCACACCTGGTGATCCTAGAGGGTTGCTCCTAGATCTGCACTAAGGAATCACTCCTAGTGGACACAAGGAAGCATATGGGATTCGGGAAGTCAAACCCGGGTCGGTCTCATGCAAGGTAAGCACCCTACCTGCTGTGCTGTCACTCTGACCCCTTTCCCTGCAACTTTATCAAGGTTTGGATTTTGTGGGGAGTCTGTGAGAGAGTGGGACACAAGTAGATGTGCTCAGGCTTAATCCTGGCTTTGTGCTCAAAGATCACTTCTGATGGTACTTAGAAGAACTTACGTGATACCAATGATAAAAACCAGAATGGCTGTATGCAAAGCAAGCACTTTATCCACTGGACTATCTCTCTGGCCCTCTAAATTTGAATTTCTCAAAGAAAATGAGTTAATAAAAACTCAGATATAATATTTATAGATAGGAGATAAATATGAGTTACCTTTAAAGAATCCACAAGTTCCAAGGTATGCTTTAGGTATATTAAATTAGTTATCTTTGATTCTGCTGCATTAAGCTATTGAGATAAAAATACAAATATAGACACCATAAATATGTAGTAGAATAGATATTTTTCTCTTGAACATTATATACATTACTCATATTTCATACATTTTATATGTTAATCTATTTTTATACTGTCCTCTAAGCAGAAAACTGGAGTAATTCTTGGGGGTGGGGTAGGCCAAGTCCTACCCTGCTAAAACTTTGCCAGCTGTACTTACATCCCACAATTGCTGCTTCACCACTGGCCCAACTTCATTTTACCACTGATCTCTGCAAAGACACCCAACCAAACAAAGCTCCAATTAAGCAAGTACTTGGGCAAAGATCAACAGGACTTTGTTGAGTAAAGGTAGGCACCACCCCACTCCATGCTCCATCTTCATGAAAGACCTGGCAGCTGTAACCATGCCCCACCCTCACTGCCATATTAGTCACAGAGTTTAGGATTACTGCATTGTGTGATCTCCAAATTTTTTCAATATTGTCAATATTGTAGGAATACACCTAATTTGTTTCTTAACATTAGGTAGCATAGACAAAACAACAAACAGTAAGATCAACCAGCAACAAATAGTTTAATAAACCTTCCAACAATAACTTAATGACCTTATTGTGAAAGCTGATAATTTTCACACATTTTCTTTTACCTTACATTTTTTAATAATTTCATTACCACTTCCCTATAAATCTGATGCTTTATGCCTGCCGAAGGGCAGGATCAGGAATGGATGAAAATCTAAGGCAGTGGTGAAGGGAATTTTAAACTGGTAGTGGGATAAATGTTAGAACATGAAATGACAGGAGCATATGTATTGTGAGCAACTATGCAAATCACAGTGGTAAATAAATTTTTAAAAAATTTTAAAAAGATTGTACTTCATAAAATAGAGAGTTAACTAAAATGGGAAAGCTTGAAACAGAAAAAAATAAGGAATTCAATCTAAGTGATAGATTTATTTTTAAGAAAGAACACTAATCAAGATTGGAATAGGTTACAGGAAATATTTTGAAGGGGCTTAAATTGATTATATAAGGGAATTATCTAAATATTCCTAAATAATATTGAGATATTTGGATAAATTGTGAGAAATATTTATGCCAGAATTAGTGAAAGTAAACAATAAAAACAGTTATTCACATTAAGGCTGGTCAGAGGGATGCAGAAAGTTTTGTAGGATCAGTATGTACAGCATGAATAGTATAATCATTCTGATATAATGAGGATCGTATCTTACTGCATTAAATAGGACACAGTGTCATAAGTAAATTTGTTTTATTTGGGGGGAGAGGGTATGCTTCTATCTTTAATGTTGAGGGGACCATGTGGCACCAGAAATCATATACAATGCATACACTCTGACCCTTAGTCAAGTCCAACCTCAAATTTATTTAATATTTTATATTTTATCTATGCGTGAAACCAATCCACAATTGTTTTTCACTTCTTACCTTACTTCACTTAGTATAATTCTATCAATCAAAATAAATAAACTTGAAACTATATATATAATATATACATAAACATACCGTATCTTGCTTTGGAATTTGAACTAGAACAGAAAGAAGCTGCTCCGTATCAAGAAATCTTGATATGACTGGAATAAGAAATACAAGTGTTTTAGCTGCTATTATTTAAAATGCAGACTAAGTAAAATATAATCCTCAAATAATAAGATGTTTCATTCTTCCTGCAAACATTGCTTAATTGTCATTATCTTACATGTATCAGGAATAAAAAATCAGTTCTTATGATCTTTTATTTCAATTACTCATAATCTCTTCAAAACTTTATACTCTTGTATATGGTTCTGGAAAGACCATGGATATGGATCTGGAAAGACATGATAAACTCAGTTTTAGAGACTAGTTATGTTGCTTTGGGTCATTTGTTATTTCCTTACTATGCTTCAATGTATCACACATAGAAGAGAGATCATCTGTCAATTCCTCTCCTTTTATTTGACTTCACTCAGCATGGCACCACTATTCCATCCAAGTAGCAGCAACTTGAACAACTTTCTCTTTTCTAATAGCCAAGTATTCCATTGTGTGTATGTACCATCATTTCTTTATCTAACTATCTATTCCTGGATACTTGGGTTGTTTCTAGGTTTTGGCTATTGTGAATAGTGCCTATCAGCTATCTTTTAATAGTTTGTTTGCTTGCCTACCTCTAGAATCATGTTCCTTTATAACCTACCACTTCTAAGGTTAATTATGTTGAAAGTTGCATATACTGCTATTCTATTTGTTGAAAATAAGATCTTCCTAAAAGTGAGGAGACCACTGAAAGTGAAGGGAATATATATACTCCCCAACTACAAAAGGAAACATGGTAAAGCAGCATATATGTAGTGTACATGTAGTATAGCCTACAGGTAGTGGGCAAAAGTTGTAATCCTGAGGATTCAATCAATAATAGCAACCTATATAAGCTCTCTGAAAAGAACTTCATTGTAGAAATGCTGAACAAGCTCAAGAAAGAACTGAATGAACCACTAAGAACATATGAAAATAGAAATGAAAAAACTACAAACAGAAATATCAGAACTGAAAAACTTGGTAGAAAAAATTAAAAACTCACTGGAAGGCCTCACTAGTAGAGCAAAAGCTGCTGAGGACAGGAAAAATTAACTTGAATGAGGTGCATTAAGGCTCCAGACAATAGCAGAAGATGGAAAAAAGCCTCAGAATAAATAAATAAATAAATAAATAAATAAATAAATAAATAAATAAGGGAACCAGAGAGATAGCACAGTGGTGTTTGCCTTGCAAGCAGCCAATCCAGGACCTAAGGAGGTTGGTTCAAATCCCGGCGTCCCATATGGTCCCCCGTGCCTGCCAGGAGCTATTTCTGAGCAGATAGCCAGGAGTAACTCCTTAGCACCGCTAGGTGTGGCCCAAAAACAAAAACAAAAACAAAAACAAAAACAAAAAAATTAATAAATAATATAATAAAGAAATAAAAATATATATAAATAAGCAGCTGGCAAGAAAACTTCGGTAAAATTCAATAGGAGTAACATAAGAATCATCAGCATGCCAGAAGGCCAGAAAATTAACACCTGTGAAAAAGCAACAATTAAAGACATCATTGCTGAGAAGTTTCAGAGGTGGAGAAAGAGCACATGTACCCACATCCCGGAGACTTGAGGATACCAGTTAAAAGTAATAGAAATAAAAATACTCCAAGGCACATCCTAATCAGAATGACAAAAACAATAAATGTACTGAAAGCAGCAAGATCAAAAAAGAAAATTACATACAAAGAAGCATACTTAAGATTTACAGCAGATTTACCAAAGAAATATCCCAGTGCCCAAAATGTGGTAGAATATAGTTGAAAAAAAAAATCAATCAAATGAACACCACACCAAGAATACTCTACTTAGCCAGATTCCCATTAAGGTTGGAAGGTAGATGCATACCTTAACAGATAAGCATCTCAGGAACTACACAGATGCAAAACTTGTCTTTACAAGAACTAAAGAAGCTACTTTTAGCACAAGTTCCACAAATATGCCAAACACCTGAGTAAATATTGAACAAAACTCCTCACACTTATTTCTCTCAATGTCAATAGACTAAATGCACCAACTAAGAGAAACAGAGTGGTGGGATGGATCGGAAAATTGAACCCACATTCTGCTGCGTGCAAGAAACACATTTGAATAGTCAAAGCAAACAAATTCAGACAATGTTGGAAGACATCTTCATGCTTCACCAAAAAAAAAAAAAAGCCAGGGAAGCATCAGACAACATAGACTTTAGGCTCAAAAAGTTTATTAGACAGTGAGGGTTATTTCTCAATGATCAAAGGTATAAGAACTCACACTCTTGGATGTATATATATAATATATACATATATATTATATATATATATATATATATATATATATAAACAATAGGGACTAGAAAAACACTTAAAAACAACTGATTTTCTTGAAGAAACACACAGATAGCAACACAATAGCAATTGGAGACTGCAACATCACTGTGTCAACAATTGGTAGATTAAGTAGACTAAAGCTCAGTGAAAAACTACTTGCTTTGAAAGCAGAAAAGAAAAGAGGGGGTTACTAGATATATATGTATATATACATACACATATATTATATATATATTTATATAAAATGTGGTTTTCTTCCCCAAAAGCTGAATACATATTCTCAATGCATATGGGACATTTTCCTAGACGGACCACATGCTGGAACACAAAGCACCTCTACAAAATAAAGAGGATAGAAATCAAATCAACCAACTTCTCATACCATGATGCACTGAAAATAAAAGTTAATCACTAACAGAAAAGGAGAAACAACTCAGACACCTGAAAATCAAGTAGCTTGGTACTGAGCAACTAGTGGAATTCCTGGAACAAATGAGAATGAGGACATGACATACCAGAATGTTATGGGATACCAAAAACAGATTTTGAGAGGAAAGTTTAAATCTATGCAACCATTCATCAAGGAGGAAGGAAGGGATCACATAAACTGATTGCAAAAGTCAAGAAACTGTAAAGTGATTAACAAAAGTATAATCCAGGATTTTAAAGAACTAAATAAAAGGTATTTGGGGGCCAAAAGGTACAGGAGTTGGGACATTTTCCTTGCTTCAATCTTTAGAACCATATATTGGCCCCCTCAACACTACTAGGGGAGAGTACAGAGCTAGAAGCAAGTCCCAAGCACTCCTGGATGTTGTCCACCTCACCCCCAACCTAAAAGACATTTGGGAAGTCAGGGTTGTAGAACAGTGGTAGAATACAAGTTTTACACATTTGAGGCCCTGAGTTTGACCCACAGTATCAAAAGAATAAGAAAAAGACTATTTAGATTACGAAACAATTTACATGTTCAGATTACATAATAACTTCATATGAGATTGGAGTAAAAGTACAGTGGGTAGGGTACCTGTCTTAGATGCAGCTGGCCTGGATTCAGTCCCCAACACCCCATATAGTCCCGTAAGTCTACCAGGTGTAATCCTGAGCACAGAGCCAGTAGTAAGCTCCGAGCACTGCAATCATCAGTCCTAAACTTCTGCAGGTATTTCACCTGGTGACTAAGGTATATAGAGGGAAACAGTAGGAAATACCCTTACCTTCTAAAAGTGCCATCTTTCTCTCTCTACTTCACATAAGCTACTGGGGGAATCATGTTAACTCTCCCTCTTATAAAAGGATGGAGTAGTTAGGTGATCTGATATGAAAGACAGGCCAAACTGCTAGAAATCAATCTGTTCTTCCATCTATAGGTTTAAAGTCAAAATTACACTGCCATGCCATTAACTAAAAAGGCAGGAGCTGAGTACAATTCTCTTAACTCATTATAAGTTCAATTATGTTCTCCCAAAAGATATTTTTACTATCTCAACCTTTGTACCTGTGACTATTTGGAAACTGGATCATGGTAAATTTTTATTAAGGTTATTGGGATTGGTGTTAATATAGCTGAGGTTGTCTTTACAAGATAATATAGGGCCAGAGAACACAGAAAGTAATGAATGTGGCCACTTTGACTAACCCTGGTTTAATCTTTGTCAATGAGTAGGTTCCCAGAGCACTGTTAAGGGTAACAATTTTGTTTTGTTTGGGGTCACATCTAGCAGTGCTCAGGGGTTACTCCTGGCTCTATGCTCAGAAATCGCTTCCAGCAAGGTCGGGGGACCATATGAGATGCCAGAATTGAGATTTGAACCACTGTCCTTCTGCATGCAAGGCAAAAGCCCTACCTCCATGCCCCTGAACACCACTGAGTGTGGAACGAACACTCCCAAAGAAGAAAATGTAAATATTTTAATAATTTGGTTTATAAAATTAATATTTTTCACTTACCTGACTGAAGTCCAAAAAACAGTTCCTCATCTTGAAGTAGTTCTTGAACACAATCTAACCTCATGTTAATGGTTTCAATATCAACTAGAGGTTCTAATATATTAGAACGAAGTCTTCTACTTCCGCCAGCAGTCTTAGTATAATTTAGAACACCAAAAAGGGTATGATTATTCCTTTAAAAAACATAAGTTAAAGATTTCTCATTAAGAATACAAAAGAATATACTTACCTGGCAGGGGAGATACCATGATCACAAAGGTGGTTTTCCCAAGGTGAGGCTTATCCATTGCACTTCAGATGTGCTGACCCCTGCTATTTCCCCAAATGTGGGAAACTTGACTGCATAATTTTTAAAATAAAAAAATACAAAAGAAAAACCAGAGTAGTACAGAGGCTAAGACACTTGACTTGCAAGCAGATAACCCAGATTCAATCCCTAGAACCCTAAATTCCTTCCAGGATCTTTAAGTGCACAGCTAGAAAAAGCCCTGAGCATTGCTGGGACTAAGCATTTGCCTTGTAAAAAGCCAACCCTTGTTCTATCCCCAGCATCCCATATGGTCCTCCACACCCCACAAGAATGATCCCTGAAAGCAGAACCAAAAGAAACCCCTACACATTGCCAGGTGTGGCCCAAAATCAAACACAAACAAAACAAAACAAAATCAAATGCACAAAACAAGCAAAAGGAATACAAAAGAAAATCCAGACACATATCCTGTTCATGGATTGGGAAGGTTAACATCATTAAAATGGTAATACCACCTCAAAGCAATGTATAGATTTAATGCCATTTTTCCAAGGATACCCATGACATTCTTCAAAGAAGAGGATCAAATACCCCTGAAATTCATTTAGAACAATAAACAACCATGAATAAATTGAGCAACCCTTGGGAAAAGGAATATGAGAGGTATCACTTTACTCAAATTATATTGCAAAGCAGTAGTCATTAAAACAGCATGGTATTGGAATAAAGACAGACCACAGATCAGTGGAATAGACTTGAGTACTCAGACAATGTTGCCCAAACATACAAATCAATTAATCTTTGATAAAGGGGCAAGAAACACAAAATGGAGCAAGGATAGACTCTGCAAGGAAAGTGGTATTGGCATAACTGGTCAGCCACATGCAAAACAAACTAACTTGGACCTCTATCTAACACTATGCACAAAGGTCAAATCAAAATTGATTAAAGACCTTGATATCAGACCCAAACCTATAAGGTATATAGAAGAAAACATAGGCAAAACACACCATGGCATTGAGACTAAAGGAATCTTCAGGGAGGAAATGTCAATGTCCAAACAAGTGGAAGCAGAGATGAACAAATGGGACTACATTAAACTGAGAAGCTTTTGCACTTCAAAGGAAACAGTAACTAGGTACAAAGGCCACTCACAGAATGGGAGAAACTATTCACCCATTACCCCATAAAATAAGGGGCTAATACCTAAGCTATACAAGGTACCAGCAGAACTTAACAAGAAAGAAAACTTAACCCCATCAAAAATGGGGAGAAGAAATGAACAGACACATCCTCAAAGAAAAAATATAAATGCCAAAGGCACATGAAAAAATGCTCCACATCACTAATCATCAGAGATGCAAATCAAACAACAATGAGGTACCATCTCATGCCACAGAGACATCACAAAGAACAAGAACAGTGCTGGCAGGATGTGGGGAGAAAGGAACTTTTATTCACTGTGTTGAGTTCAGTACCAGAGTTCTCTTTGCCTTTCGAGAAGCACTATCTCTTGAGCACATTACTTGTTACTCTCTCTTTTATCTTCTCACTCTTAGTACCTCCACATAAAATAGTTTTTTACTTCAGAAAATCTCCATAATTAGATATCACTATAAACCTATAAATATAGACAAATTAAAAACTAAATGGAATTAAGAATGTGAAAAAAAATGAAACTTTGGTACATAGCTAATGTAAATATAAAGAGAAACCTAGAGTTTCAGTTACTTTGGGACACATTGCAAATTAAAAACAGGAGAAATTAAATTACTGTATAATGTGATAATTTATATATCTATCCAAAAGAATTTACAGTAAGGACTTTTATACTTGCACACTAGTGGTAGCTAAAAAGTGGGGAAAAGTCAAATGCTTATTAATGAATGTCTGAATAGACAAAATGAGGTGTGTGTGGGTGTGTTTGTATATGTATAATAGAATATTATTCAGCCTTACAAAGAAATAAATTTTAGTGGGGCTGGAGAATTAGTACAGGAAATAAATAACTAAGTACTTGCTTTGAATGCTACTGACACCAGTTAAAATGTTGGCATAATATATGGTCCCTGAGCACCACCAGTGTTTATTCTGGTGCACAGTGGCAGGAATAGCCATTAATTGCAGATGGGGATGGCCTAAGCCCCTCTAAGACCCACCCTCCAAAAAGAGATAATGAAGTTTCAATATATACTTCAAGATGTTTGAACATTGAAGACATACAGGAAATAAACTGAATAAAAGAAAAATATTTGATTATTTTAGTTATATGAAGACTCTTGAATAGGCAAGTTCAGAGAGCTTAGGTTCGAGTTTACCAGAGACTTCTATAGTGAGAATTGGGGAATTACTATTTAAAGTTTGGTTAGGATGATGAAAAAGTTCTAGAAAAGGAGAGTAAAGATGGTTATATAGCATTGCAAGTACACTTAATGGCAGTAACTAGTGCAATTAAAATGGTTCATGAGGTAAATTTTATCACAGTTAAAAATTATTGGTCATATCCCTAGGTAAAGGAAACAAGCAAAAGGACTCTAGAGGATGGGGTCTGAGGAGCTAATGTAAAACATTGCTATTATAATTGATAATTTTTATATATTCAAAATTTGTTAAGAGAGTAGTACTTTTCTCATTACACTTACCCCCCAAAAATTAATATCTTTTTTTTTTTTTTTTTTGGTTTGGTTTGGTTTTGGGCCACATCCAGTGACACTCAGGAGTTACTCTTGGCTAAGTGCTCAGAAATCGCTCCTGGCTTGGGGGAACATATGGGATGCCAGGGATCGAACCAAGGTCTGTCCTGGGTCAGCCACATGCAAGGCAAAAGCCCTACCATTGTGTTATTGCTCCAGCCCTGCAAATTAATATCTTAAATGATATATGTGTTAACTGAATAGGAGGAATCCTTTTATAGTGTGTACAAATGTCACAGTATCACTGTATACTTTAAATATATTAAAATTTTAGTAGTCAATTATACATGTGTAGAGCTGAAAAATATTTCTAGAATACCATATGATGAAATAACTAAACTTCAAAGTATAAAATATAGAAAATTTAAGATTGTATAATTCTGTGAGAACATAAAATTATTTGGGTCAGAGAAGAGACATAGTATAGAAAATTGATGCTTTCCTGTATGCAGCCAACCAGGGTTTGATCCCTAGTATCACATAGAGCCTTGCCAAGAGTGATTCTTAAACACAGAGCCTGAATTAAATCCTGAGCACAGTCAGAGGTGGCAAAAAAAAAAAAAAGTTAGTGGGACTAGATTGCTGGTTTTACTGGTAATCTAAATTAGTTTTAGTATTGAGACAATTTCTAGAGTTTACCATATTGGAATTACTATATTGATTCAAATAATTACCATATTGATTCAAATAGTAAGATCAACACGATTATTACAATCATTATGTCACATTATGCAATCATTGTTAGTATTGTGATCAATTTAGAACTTACGATAAAATGTAATAAAAATATTGATGAGCTTGAGGGGAAAGGAAAAGGGATAAACACACAAAGACACATATACTTTTTAAAGTTTTCAAGGTAGATTAAGTACAATTAAACCTATTAGAAGATTTGCTTTCAGGGCAGGGCTCCCTGCATTGCCACCAAATGGTGAGATGAAACCAGAAGACACTCTGTGTCACGCGGACATAGGATCTCTAACTACAGAAACCTGACCATGACAACCATGATTGTGAAGAACTTTTACTAGGACCAAAGAGAAAGACTCTGGGGTTAGGCAACTTAGTATGCCCTGGTTCCTGTAGTTAGTCTTATGCTAGAATGCTTCATGGGTAAGGTCTTTCTGTTTTAGGCCAAAGGTTTTTACTTTTTATTTCCCCCATATTCTGCTGTGCCAATGCACAAAAACAAACAAACAACAACAACAAAAATGCCACACACACACACACACCTTTTCTTTTAATTGGATTTTTAAGTCTCTTATCTTTTAAATTGTGTTCCTGTCTTTTTCATAGAAACTTGGGACATGGATTACTTTATTTTACCACATATTCCTGCATTTTTTTAAAATAAAAGTAAGAAGAAAGGCTCAAACAAAGGCTGGTGGCCAGGGTCAAATGATCTTGGATGCATTAGGGAAATAAATAAGGACAGAACTAAATATCCAAGCCAAAGTCAACAATAATAGAATCAAGAGACCTAAACTTAATCTAAACTTAAAGGGGCCTGTTACAATGGCAGGCCAGAGGGCAAAGGGTGGTGATACAAGATATACTCTGGATCCATTGATTGGAGGGAAGTTGACACTGGTGGTGGGAAGGGCCCTGACTCACGGTATATCTCAAATTCAGTTATGAAGGATTCTGTTGATCATAATTGTTTCAATAAAATAAAAATAAATATCTTAGAAGATAGTTTAAATAACATGTTTTTATTACTGATGTGTATAAATATGGGTTTAGTTTGGTAAAAAAAATTCTTCAACTGTACTATAAAGCAGTAGTCATTAAAACAGCATGGTAATTGGAATAAAGACTGACCCTCTGATCAATAGTCGGTGACTGACCCCAAGGATAGGAGGGGCCGGGCTGTGGCGCTAAAGATAAGGTGCCTGCCTTGCCTGCGCTAGCCTTGGACGGACCGCGGTTCGATCCCCCGGTGTCCCATATGGTCCCCCGAGCCAGGAGCAACTTCTGAGCACATAGCCAGGAGTAACCCCTGAGCGTTACCGGGTGTGGCCCAAAAACCAAAAAAAAAAAAAAAAAAAAAAAAAAAAAAAAAAAAAAGGATAGGAATGCCACCAACTAATCTTTAATAAAGGGGCAAGAAATACAAATTGGGCCGGGCGGTGGCGCTGGAGGTAAGGTGCCTGCCTTGCCTGCGCTAGCCTAGGACGGACCGCGGTTCGATCCCCCGGCGTCCCATATGGTCCCCCAAGAAGCCAGGAGCAACTTCTGAGCGCGTAGCCAGGAGTAACCCCTGAGCGTCACAGGGTGTGGCCCAAAAAACAAAAAAAAAAAAAAAAAAAAAAAAAAGAAATACAAATTGAAATCAGAAAATATGAGAAAATTGCCAAGAAAGTCTCTTCAACAAATAGAATTTGGAAATCTGATCAACTACATGCAGATAAGTGAATTCAGATTTCCCATTAACAATGCACAAAGGTCAAATCAAAATAGATTAATGAAGCAGATATCAGGCCTGAAACCATAAGGTACCTAGAGAAAAACTTTGGCAAAATATTCCATAATATTGAAATTAAAGACAACTTTAAGGATGAAACAAGTAAGTTCAAATAAGTGGAAGAAGGATAAATAAATGGGACTACATTAAACTGAGAAGCTTCTGCATCTCAAAAGAAATGGTGGTTAGGTTACAATCTAAGGATTGTAATTCTAATCTAAGGATTAGAAAAAATTGTTCACCTAATATTCATTTCATTAGTGGTTAAGATCTAAGAAAAACAAGGCAGAACTTGCTGGTAGAACTCAGCAAGAAAAAGAAAAAAAAATCAAGCCCCATCCAAAAATGGGGAGAAGAAATAAACAATCATTTCCTCAAAGAAGAAATATAGATGGCTAAAGGGCATAAGAAAAAATGTTCTTTGATGTAGAACATCAAATCAACACAATAATGAGATCTCACACCACAGAGGCTGGAGCAGCTTACAAAGAACAAGAACAATCAGTGCTGGTGTGCATTCAGGGAGAAAGGACCTCTCATTCTCTGATGGTGAGAATGCAGACTGGTCCAGACTTTTTATAGAAAACAATATGAATATTTCTCAAAAACCTAAAAATTGAGCTCCCATTTGATCCAGCCATACCACTCCTAGGTATATTTACAAAATCACCATGCATAAAAGCCCTCTGCATTCCTATGTTCATCACAGCACTATTTACAGTATCAGAACCTAGAAACAACCCAAGTACCCGAGAACAGATGAGTGAGTAAAGAAACAGGTACATCTCCACAAGGGAATACTAAACAGCTGTTAGGAAAAATGATGTCATGAAATTTGCTTATATATGGATGAATATGGGTTATTATGCTGAGTTTAAAATGAGTCAGAGGGAGTGGATAGATATAGAATAATCTCACTCATCTGTAGTATATAAGAAAAATTAAAAGATAGTATATTAATAATAGCCATGGACACTATAGATGAGGGCCAGGAGCTCCAGTCCATGGTAGGAAGCTTGCCACAAAGAATGGTGAATGCAGTTAGGGTAGAAAAGTTTCCATTATGACAATGAAATCTGCAACTGATCACTTGGGACAAGAAATGGTTGCTGAAAGGGGATAAAGTGATATGCATGGTAACCATTCATTAACAATAGTGCAAACCACACTATGAAAGAATGAGAGAATGGGGCCAGAGAGATAGCACAGCGGTAGGGCGTTTGCCTTGCATGCAGCCAATCCAAGACGAACAGTGGTTCTAATCCCAGCATCCCACATAGTACCCTGAGCCTGCCAGGAATGATTTTTGAGCACAGAGCCAGGAGTAATCCCTGAGCACTGCTGGGTGTGACCCAAAAGAGAGAGAGAGAGAGAGAGAGAGAGAGAGAGAGAGAGAGAGAGAGAGAGAGAGAGGGAGGGAGGGAGGAGAGGAGAGAGAGGAGAGGAGAGAAGAGAGGAGAGAGAGGAGAGAGAGAGAGAGAGGAGAGAGAGATATTGGGGCTGGAGAGACAGCATGGAGGTAAGGCATTTGCCTTGCACGCAGAAAGTTGGTGGTTCAAATCCTGGCATCTCATATGGTCCCCTGAGCCTGGTAGGAGTGATTTCTGCGCATAGAGCCAGGAGTAACTCCTGAGCGCTGCTGGGTGTGACCAAAAAAAAAAAAAAGAAGAAGAAGAAAAAGAAAAAGAAAGATATGGAAAACACCGGCCCCAGAAGCAGGCGGGGGGCAGGGGTAGGTGGGGGGGTGGAGATAGAGAAACTAAGGACATTAGTGGTGGGAAAAGTGCACTGGTGGTGTACATTCTATGACAGAAACTCAATTGTGAAAATGTTGTAATCATGGTGCTTAAATAAAATGATTATATATAAAAAAAAAATGGGGCCAGAGAGATAGCACAGCAGTAGGGAGTTTGCCTTGCATGCAGAAGGATGGTGGTTTGAATCCCGGCATCCCATGTGGTCCCGGAGTCTGCCAGGAGCGATTTCTGAGTGTAGAGCCAGGAGTAACCCCTGAGCGCTGCTGGGTGTGACTCAAACAACAACAACAGAATTAAATAAATAAAATGAATCTTGGAATAAAAAGTTTTCTAAAAAAATGGTAGGACAGTACCTATCTCAAGAGGGGAGATTTGGGTGACATATGTTCGGGCACCATGCAGCCAGGCAAAACATGTGCACCTCTAATTCTGGTTTTGATTTGCATTTTCTTAATGACTAGTGATACTGAACATCATCTTATGCACTTCTCATATGTCATTTGTTTATATATATATATATATATAGTTTGTTTTTGTTTTTGTTTTTTTGGTCACATCCAGCAGTGCTCAGGGGTTACTTGGGATGCCGGGATTTGAACCACCATCCTTCTGCATGCAAGGCAAACACCCTGCCTCCATGGTATCTCTCCAGTCCCCTATATATTTTTTGAAAAATGTTCATCTGAGTCTTTCCTTGCTTCAAAGTGTACTGGGTTTTGTTTGTTTGTTTAATAAGATGAAGTGTCACATTCTCTAGTCTAGGAGATTGGTTGAGATTTGATTCCCACCAAGCTCCCAGACAAGAAAAGCAGTTCCCATTCCCCTGTCCAACTAGGACAGGAGGAACAGTTCCAGTTGTAGAGCTCTGCAGGAAATAATTCACAACAGTGAAGAAGTACAAAAATGGATTCAGGAAATCCACTGCTCAAGCAAGAAATTCAAACCACAAAAGCTTTCTGCTCATAAGATGGAGTGCAGCTCAGTGGAAGAAGACCGAAGAATAAGCCCCTGCCTTTCTCAGACCCCTGCTTTTATAGACAAGAATCAGATCCCACCTTAGGGTGGGAGCAGAATACCAAGTAAGGAATAATCCAATATACTATCACCAGCTCACACCCTAGGATGGAGTACAATTATTAATTAGGGTAGGATCAGTAATCCAACAATAAGATATCTTTCTAAAACCTGATTTTGGTAATAAAAAAAATACATGAGCAAATAGATAACAATGGCACAATAATTACAATGCACTGGGAGAAAATGAAGAGATAGACAAGTAACAAATGGATATTTGTGTACTCCAATGATGGTGAAGGATGGCAACTGTACATCAACACCATAAACATTAGCATACTTCCATAAACATATTACCTTAAATATAGCCACAACAATAGAAACATAAGTAATGTTGTGAGTGGGAGAGATAGTATAGGGTTAAGGAGCATGCCTTGAACATGCCGACCTCAGTTCCATCCCTACCACTACACTGTCCACTAGGTATAACCCTGGAAGCCCTGAATAGTGTTAAGTCAATTCAAGAATTCTCAGACAACCCAGGGCCTGCATAATACTATTGTACATAGTACATAGTACAACATAGATCTACTGGCCTGTTTGACCAAGAATCATGGACAGTTAGTGTTATACCTCCTACGCATCACCCAGGAGACAAAATAAACTCCAACTGTTCACTAGTTCATCAAATAATAAAAGAAATTCATAGAGAAAAGACATGATACAACAATTATAACATATTGTTAATATATATATATACACACATATATATAAAACAATCTTACCGACAGTCTTGGTTATTAATTAGCAATTCAAGATTCTGGGCTGATGAAGAATCTATCATGGCTGTCTGTTCACTGCCTTGGAAACAAATCTTTAGCGATTTTGGTGCATAGACTGAATTTTGAATAAATTCAACATATTTTAATAAAGCTGCAACAGCTGCCAGGCAGTAATACCTATAAAGTAACCAATAATTTGTTACTTTGAATCTTTTTAATTAAAGAAACATCTAAAAATAAAATATTCTCTGAATATTAGAAAAGTTATAAATATTCTATAGCATTGCTTAAAAATATAACAAGCAGGGACGGCCAAGGTGGTGCTAGAGGTACTTGCAAGCGCTAGCCAAGGAAAGATCACAACTGTGGTTCGATCCCCTGGCGTCCCATATGGTCCCCCCCAAGCCAGGGGCAATTTCTGAGCGCTTAGCCAGGAGTAACCCCTGAGCATCAAATGGGTGTGGCTGAAAAAATATATATATATAACAAGCATTGTTTATTTTTAGATTAGTGAATTAATCCCCCCAAAATTGATAAAAGCTATTTTCTGAAGCTAAACACTAGACTCCAACAACTCAAGTGTCAGAATACAGAATTCACTAGTAAATTGAGTAAACATTTTTAATGTGCCATTCTAAGAATTTAAATAAAGTTGAGAGTCTAAAGATATAAAAGTCAGAATTAAGAGGAAAGATCTCTGTGAAAGCAGTCATTGTGATTAGAAGTAAAACAATGGTATAACCTACCACAAATAAAGCTATTAATTTAGCAAGAGTTCTAAAAACTATTCTTTCTAAAATTAAAATAATAGTAATCAAAAGTCTCCTGGGGGTAGGATGGGAAAAACAGTCAAGAATTGAAGCTCTGCATGCAAGTCCTGCGTTAAATTGGAGAACCACATGGTCTCCCCAAAGACCACACACAAAATCAGGAGCTATGCCTGAGCACTGTGTGACTCTAAAACAAACAAGCAATATATATTATATGTATAATATATAATATATAAATACATATTTATATATGTATACATATATCCTCAAAAGCAAATGCAAGAGCTCAAGTTCAGATGGTTTTACTGTCTCTCAAGGCCAATCATATTTTCTTAAATATTTTAGACACCAGCTTTTAAAATTGTGTCCATAAAAATAATTATGGCCAGATCTGGAGGTAATAAAGCAAGTAAGGCACTTGCCTTGCACTTGATTGACCCAGGTCCAATCCCTGGCACCTCATATAGTCACCACCACCACCACCAAGACCTCTAGAAGTGTTCCCTGAGCACAGAGCAGAAATAAGTCCTGAGAACATCTGGGTTTGGTCCAAAAATTGTGTCCACGCTAGATTTTCAAATATAAATGTCTTAACACCAATCCATACTCATTGTCAAATTTCATCTACTCAGTGTTCCCCAGATCCCTTTCCCTCATTCGGCCTATCTTCTTAATAATCTCCTTAAGGTATTAATTACTGTAGCTTGGTTCACATGCTTCAGTGGTTTAGATTATGCTCTGTGATTTAGATATATACAAATATGGTATAATTTCAAGCCATTGATCTCAGTGTACTTTAGCTATTTGGAATGTTTTATAATTCCATATAAATTTCATTATTGACCATTCTAAGCCCATGAAGAATATCACCTGAATTTTTATGGTTTGCATTAATTATATATTAAATATATATAATAATTTAGGTATGATAGCAATTTTGACAAAATTCATTCTTTCAACCATTCCTGAGGTCCATATATTTCTTTCACAAGTGACATAGTTTTCATGATAAAGAAAGGTCTTATGCACAATAAAAATTATTAAAATAGGAGCCGGGAAGGTGGCGCTAGAGGTAAGGTGTCTGCCTTGCAAGCGCTAGCATAGGACAGACCATGGTTCGATCCCGGGCATCCCATATGGTCCCCCCAAGCCAGGGGCGATTTCTGAGTGCATAGCCAGGAGTAACCCCTGAGCGTCAAATGGGTGTGGCCCAAAAAAACACAAAAAAAAAATTATTAAAATAGGGACCGAAGATATAGCACAGTGGCGTTTGCCTTGCAAGCAGCCGACCCAGGACCTAAGGTGGTTGATTCAAATTCCAGCATCCCATATGGTCCCCCATGCATGCCAGGAGCTATTTCTGAGCAAATTGCCAGGAGTAACCCCTGAGCACCGCTGGGTGTGGCCCAAAAACAAAAACAAAACTATTAAAATAAAAAAGAGAAGGAAGGAAGGAAGAAAGGGAGGGAGGGAGGGAGGGAGGGGGGAGGGAGGGAGGGAGGGAGGGAGGGAGGGAGGGAGGTCTTACTAATCTTTTGTTGGTTTCTAGGTACTTGATGTTTTGGATATAATTTTCAACGGAATAATTTTTTTTTGATATCTTCTAGCTCCTGATATGCATATAGAAATGCAACATATTTTTGTGTATTTTGACTGCTACTCTGCTGTGCTGGTTTTGTTTATTTATTTAGTTTTTGGACCACACCCAGCAGCACTCAGTTGTATTAATCCTGGGTCTGCACTCAGAAATCACTCCTGGCAAAATTGGGGGACCATATAGATGCCAGGGATCAAACCTGGGTCAGCTGCATGCAAGAAAAACACATTGCCCACTATGCTATCTATTGCTCTGACACACTGTATTGGTTTATTGTACAGCAAAGGACTTTATTTAGTGAACTCTTTAGGATCTTCTACTCATGATAAATTAAGATTATCATGTTATCTTCAAATAGTGATTGTCAGATTTATTTCTCAAGTTGAATTTCTTTGATTTCTTTTTCTTGCCTGACTGCTTTCCCAGGACTTCTAACACTACTGTTGAATAAAAGTGGTGACGATGGAACAACTTGCCTTGTGCCTGATCTAAGGCATTGATTTCACCTTTTCACTATTGAGAATGATATTAATAGCTGTGGATTTGTTATAGATGGCCATTATTACCTTGATAAAGATTATTTCTAACATTATTTTGTTGAGTTTTAAAAATTACAATTTTTTAAATTTTGTCTAAAGTTTTATCTGAATTGATTGATACAATTGTATTTTTCTTTCCTTTTATTTATATGGTCATTATTTTGATTTGTGTATGATAAATCATCCTTGCAACTTTAGAATGAATCCCACTTGATTGTGGTGTATGTTCTTTCTGGTAAATTGTTGAATTGGGTTCACCAAGATTTTAGTTTGAGGACTTTTGTGTTGATGATCATTAGGAAAATTAAACTGAAACTTTCTTTTACAGTAGTATCACTATCTGATTTAGTAGTATCACTGTTAGTTTAATTTTGGCTTCATAAAAACTGTTAAGAAGGATTACTGATTTTTCTATATTTTGGAGAGTTTGAAGAGTAAGGGTTTTCTTTAAAAAGTTTTCTTTAAGGGGCTGGAGCGATAACACAGCTGTAGGGCTTTTGCCTTGCACAGGTTGACCCAGGACTGACCTCAGTTCAATCCCCGACATCCCTTGTGGTCCCCAAGCCAGGAGTGATTTCTGAGCACATTGCCAGAAGTAACCCCTGAACATCACCGGGTATGGCCAAAAACAGAAACAAAAACAAAAAACGTTTTCTTTAAAGTTGGAAAGAACTCATTAGTGAACCTATATGGAGTAGAGATTTTGTTCTTGGTGAACAATTTGATTATAGTTTCAATTTTCTTGCTTGTGATTGGCATGTTCAAATTTTCTACTTCCTTCTTCCTGTTTTGGGAAGTTGCATGATTCTCAGAATCTCATTTTTCTTCTAAGTTAACAATATAAGTTCAACTTAACAGTACAAGTTTGTTCAAAGTAATGTCTCAGGATATTTTGAATTTCTGAGGTGTTTGTTATAATTTATCCCTATTTATCTTTGATCAAATTTACTTGGGCATTTTTCTCTTTTATTTCTTCTGACTCTGGCCTAAGCTTTATCTATCCTGTTTATTCTTTTTGAAAATTCAGTTCCTGCTTTCATTTCCTTTTGTTTTTTTTTTTGTTTTGTTTTGTTTTGGAGCCACACCAGGCTGCATTCAGGGGGTTTTCCTGGCCCTGCACTCAAGTATCACCCTGGCCGGCTTGGAGGACCACAAGGGATATCAGGGACCAGGTTGACCATGTACAAGCAACACCCTCCCTGCTGTGCTATCTCTTCAGCCCCTCCTGGTTTCATTTGTATTGGTCATTTCATTTCTAGATCACTGATTTCTGTTCTAATTTTTATTATTTCCTTCCTTCTGCTACTTTTGGGACTCATTTGTTGCTTCTTTTCTAGGTATATAAGATGTGTATTAGCAATGTAATACTATGCAGTTCTAAGAAGGAACAAAATCATGCAATTCACAGCAACATGAATAGAACTGAAGGATACCATGCTGAATGAAGTCAGTCAGGAAGAAAGGAATAGAATATCACAATGATCTCTCATAGGTGGAACTTAAAGATACCCAGCAAGGTAAGAAGACAAATCCAAAGAAAATGTAATGGGAGAATTAATCTACACATCTGAGAGAGAAGGGAGTCAGGTCTTTGAAGAGAAGGAGGTGGGCATACTCATGGTGGGTGTCGTGTTGGAACTATATGCATGAGAATCCATTGTTAAGCACAACATCTCAATCAATAAAAATTCAATTAAAATTAATAAAAAGATATGTTAGGTCACTGCTTTTAGCTTTTCTTTCTTTCCTAAACCTTTCTTTTGCTATAAATTTCCCCTTAGTAGTGTTTTGCTATACTCCATAGATTCTGATTAATTTTTGTTTTTTGAGGGGGCCACATTCACTGATAATCAAGACTTATTCTTATTTCTGCATTCAGTAATCACTCCTGGAAGAATTCTGGGGCAATATGTGGTTTTGGGGATTGAACTAAAGTGACTCCTTGTGCACTGCATTTTGGTTCATTGAATTTCCTGATTTTCTTCTTTCATATTTCCTATATAACTATTTACTTCAGTGTTTGAAAATGCATTCCCATGCTAAATAAAGGCATAAAGTAACAGAGGTAAAAAAAAAAATGGTCTTTTTTGTTTGTTTGGTTTTTGGTTTTTTTGGCCATACCCGGTGGTGCTCAGGGTTTACTCCTGGCTCTGTGCTCCTGGCAAGCTCACAGGGGATCATGTGGAATGCCAGGAATAGAACCTTTGTCCTGAGTTGGCCACGTGTAAGGCAAACACCCTATAGCTGTGCTATCTCTCTGGTCCAGAGGTAAAAAAAAAAAAAAAAAAAAAAAATGTGACTCAATGGCAGAGGGTGTGTCTCATATATGTAAGGTCCTGGGTTTGATTCCTGATACTGGGGGTGGGGGGGTGGGAGTAAACTAAACAGCAACCACGGGGTCACCAGATTATATGACTATGTTTGAAATTTTCTATATAAGTTGAGTTAGCAATATACTCAATAATTAATGTATATATTACGAGTAATGCCTTGTCTAAAAGGAATTATCACCAAAAACAAAACTGTCAAAAAGACCTGACCCTTCTGGAGCTCTCTAAAAGTTAGTTGCTTGTTTAATTTATAATTTAATTGGACTGGGAAGCAGCATGTAAGAAGCTTGTTTTGAATGTGGCTGACTTGATTTTGATTCCTAACACCTTCTATGGTACCCCCAAGCCTACCAAGCAAAACCAGGTGTAAACCCCCCAAAACCAAAGTTAAATAAGCATAAAAACCTTACTTGGACTGAACCTCCATTAGGACAGTGCTGAATTCTGCTATGCATAACTGTTCAATGTATTCTAGTCCTTTTGTTTCATTGAAATACTTCCTTTGGATAGTAGTGAAATTAACATTCTGGAAAAAAGTTTGAATTTTAAAATAAATATTAAAAGAATAAAATAATTAATTAGTTTCATTTACTTGCACAAACTGCTTTTTAAATATAAGCTAGTAAATGGATAGAAGGCTTAAATATTTTCATAAAGGTTTTTTAATGTTTTTTAAATATTTCCCAAAATTAAGAAATAATTTTCTGTTATTTACAAAAAGAGAATGATTTTGTTTTGATGTATAAATTATAATATACCATAGCTATTATTAAATAATACTCATGCAAAAATTAACAAAGGATGTTTAGTACAATAATGAAAAACAATCATTAAGAGCCTTTCCTTCTAATGTTATTCTGTAACAATGTCGCACCAGTTTTACATTTGGTCTTACAAATTGCATAATAATTGATCCATACAATAAAATCAAGAGTTTAAAAAAATCAATTTCAGATATCTATTCAGTAAAATCTATGTGAAGTAAATATAATTTATTTAAACTAAAGAAAAGAAGATAATGGAATTTTTCTTTTAAAAAAAGCATTAAATTGCTAAGCAAAAGGGTTGCTTGCTTTGAAAAAAAATAATACAAAGAAAAGCATTATAACAATAAACTATAAAAAACCTTTATAAAAATCATAAGCAGGCAGAGAATTCATTATGTGCCCAGACTGTTTGAACCAGACTGTTTATCTCATTTTATCTTAACAATAACCCAAAGGTGTCTATATTAATATTGGTTTTCTTGCAAGTAAAATTCCTAAAACTCAAGTTACTTTTCTTCTTTTGGGGGAGTAGGGGTGGGGGGGCACACCCAGCAATGCTCAGGAATTGCTCCTGGCTCTGAGCTCTGAAATTGGCCCTGGTGGAGAGGTCAGGATGGGCAGGGTAGAGGTTGGTATGGGATACCGGAATGAAACCAGGGTTGGCTGAGTATCATGTAAACATCCTACACACTGTGCAATTGCTTCAGCACCTCAAGTAATTCTTACATGATTTATATATATAGTAGAAAAATAACTTCAATTTTAAATAGTTTCACAAAGCAATACTTTTCAGGAAGCTACACCAAAGGAAACTCAAGTCTTCTCTATAGATCTGCCTCCTACAGACTCTAAAACACTCCTTAAACATTTTCTACTTTTTTTTAATGGAAATACAGGATGCCAAATTAAGTAAGTGGAGTCCTTATTGTTATTACAGATATATGAGAAGTCCCTCAGATTACGACTAATATTTAATGGGTACTTTAGAACACTTGAGATAAAGTACTTAAATTACTGGTCCTTATAATAATTTCAAAAATTGATTTTAAATTTATAAAGGTCTTGGATGTTATAAAGAATTATATATATTATAAAGAATAAAAATGACTTACCTTGAAATTTTCTGTGATTAAAGTGAACAACTTGGTTGAATTCCCCACAACACAAGCAGTATTTGACATTATTATTTCCAATGGGGTTAAGATTTTAAGTTTAGTAATCACCTAGAATTGTTTGAATAAATTTCTTAAATGTAAAATTAGCGTTTTTAAAATAAGAACAACCAGATTTTTCTAAAAACATTCCTAAAAGTAATTCACATATACTCAAAATTACAACTACCAAATGTACAGTTTAGCTATTCTAGGGGCCACAGATATAATACAGGGGTTAAGATACTTGGCTTGCAAGCAGCCTATCCTGGTTCAACCCCCAAACTGCATGTGGTCCCCCACACCAACATTGCCAGAAGTAAGCACTAAGCAAAGAGATAGTTCTAAGCACTATTAAACCTCCCAATTATAAATGTATATAACTGTATATATAATTATAAGCATATATGTTTATAATAATGTACCATAGATGGTAATTTTTAAAGAGTTGTAATTTTATCACTAACATAGGCTGAGCAGCACCACATCCTCAGGCTCTTGCATTGCACTGCCATCCTGGTTGACCAAAATTCACCATTGAGGCTCCCAGTCTCCTGAGTACCATTGGAAGACTAGACTGCTTAAAATTAAAATAATTTAAAAAATAAAAGTAAGATCTAAACCTTCTTCTTTTTTTATTTTTTTATTTTTGGGTCACACCCACAGCACTCAGGGGTTATTCCTGGCAAGCTCAGGGGACCATATGGGATGCCTGGATTCAAACCACCATCTTTCTGCGTGCAAGGCAAATGACCTACCCCCATTCTATCTCTCCGGCCCCGTAAAATCTAAATCTTATTTGAATTCTATGAAACCTGGTTACCTGGTACAATTGTCCACTGGTGCAATTAATAACTTTATTCTACTAAAATATATATTAATCAGGAAATACTAGTTTAAAATGTTGCATAAATATCACATGATCAACTATTTATTAGAATTATAAATACATACCTTTGCATATGTTGTGTTGTCTGCAAATTGAGATAGTATTATTTGTGGGATTTTTAAATCAATACTTGCCATTCCTATTTCACCTCTGGCAAGTCCTCTCCCTTCTACAACAGCTACAATAACTGATGGGGAATGTGCAGAAATTGCGGATGAAGATGTAGCTGTGACAAAATATTTTTAAATAAAATATATAAACATTTATAATAACTCCTAGTTCTTAAGGTATCAAAACTATAATATTTAGAATATGGTTAATAACATTTAAGGAAATTATTTTATTTTTCTCAATAAAAATAACTTCATTTTTGGGGCTGGAGAGGTGGCACAGCAATAGGGCATTGCCTTGCACCTGGCTGACCTAGGATGGACAGCTGTTCAATCCCTGGCATCCCATATGGTCCCCCAAGCCAGGAGCGATTTCTGAGCACAAAGCCAGGAGTAACTCCTGAGAGTCACTGGGTATGGCCAAAAAAAGAAACAAAAAAACCTTCATTTTAAGGGCAAATAGAAACTGTCAACTCTAAAGTACTCCAGCTATACAACTGAAAGGGAGGAGAAGCAGTCCAAGTGCTCACCCTGCTGAAGCCATGCCAGATGCACCCATTACCCACAATTGCCACTTTGCCAATGATCCTGCTTCATCACTCCTCTTTGGTTCTAGTCAGAGGCACCAATCTGGTCAAAACTGAGTTTTGGGCTGACATCACCAGTACTGTTTTGGAGTGATGCAGGCACCCTCTTCCCACCTTCTTGTATTTCTGAAAGGCCCAGCAGCTAAAAACAGGCCCCACCAAAATCTCAGTATCAGCAATAGTACTTGAAATTCCTGAACTGTGCAGCCACATTCACAAACGTGTAACATCTTCAATTTTTTTTAATATTGCCATTCCCATAGGAGCACACCAACTTAGATGCCAATATGTATTTTGAAGCTGCCTAATTTTCAGAAACAAAAGAAGTAACAAAATGAGCAACTAACAACAAGAGCTTATTAAACTTTTTGACAATCAGAGTTAATGACCTCATTACAAGATACAATAATTTTCATCAATTTTCTTGTTGCTGTACTCTTTTTCTTTCTTTTTATTTTCATTTATTTATTTGTTTTTTTGGGGTCACACCCAGCAGCACTCAGGGGTTACTCCTGGCTCTACACTCATTAATCACTCCTGACAGGCTAGGGGGACCATATGGGATGCCAGGATTCGAACCAGTGTCCTTTTGCATGCAAGGCAAATGCCCTACCTCCATGCTATCTCTCCAGCCCCTCTTTTTTAATTATTTATTTTATTTTATTTTGGTTTTGGGGTCACACCCGGAGCCGCTCAGGGGCTACTCCTGGCTCTACGCTCAGAAATCGCTCCTGGCAGGCTTGGGAGACCATATGGGATGCCAGGACTCAAACCACCGTCCTTCTCCATGCAAGGCCTGGCCTTCATGCTATCTCTCCGGCCCCTCTTTTTATTTTTTAATAATTTTCCCTCATTTACCTGGAAACAAATGTATTATGATCAACTGTATCAACTATGCGATTCATAGTAATTTATATAAAGTAATTTATATAGAGAAAATTAACTTCAATATAAACTGTGGAACTACGGAGAAAAGGGTGGACACCCTTAACAAAGAAGGAAAATCTAAATATCATGATAAATATCTGAAAGCACCATTGATTTCAAGGCATGCCCTATGACAGCACACAGATTAGTTTGCATGTATGCAGAGAACTCAGGCCAAAAGAACTTGGAGAAATTGTATGTAACTTTCTTTCAAATACCATGCTCTTTTTCAACTCTGGAGAAGTCACTGCTATCTCCTTTTTTCTCTCTCTTTTCTCTTTTTTCCCTCTTCCCAACACATACATTTTCTTGTTCTTGCTTGCAGTCTCTCTCTCTTATACATGTGTGCATTCCCTCTCCATCTCCTTCTCTCTTTCTCTCTCCACATTTCTATTAGTAAATTTCTTTAAATAATCCATCTTCTCTCTTTCTCTCTCTTTCACATTTCTATTAGTAAGTTTCTTTTTTTTTTCTAAAACGCTTCACAAATTTGCATGTCATCCTTGTGCAGGGGCCATGCTAATCTTCTCTGTATCGTTCCAATTTTAGTATATGTACTGCTGAAGTGAGCACTATTAGTAAATTTCTTAAAATTAAACTATTTTGTGGGGCTGGAGCGGTGGTGGCACAAGCGGTAGGGTATTTGCCTTGCACGCGGCTGACCTAGGACGGACCTCAGTCCGATCCCCCTGCATCCTATATGGCTCCCCAAGCCAGGAGCAATGTCTGAGCACATAGCCAGGAGTAACACCTGAGTGCCACAAGGTGTGGCCCCAAAACAAAACAAAAAGAACTATCTGTTTTACTAAAAAAAAATTGACTGTAATAACAGAGCAGTGTTTAAGGTATATAAGTTATTTAAATATAGAGAATTATTGGTGGATTTTTTTAAGTGCCAAAAATAAAAAAGAAATTAAAAGGTGACAAGAAAAGAGGAAGAGGGTTATTATGAATGAAATGTTATATCCTGATTACTAAGGGAAATACATTGTTAAGCAATAGGCCTAGCAATAAAAAAGTATAACAATAATGAACTTAGTAGACTCCTTTCAGCAATAAAGGTTTGTGTCACTACATTGCTGAGAGTAATGGAAAAGTAGAACAGGGGGCCGGAGAGGTGGCGCTAGAGGTAAGGTGTCTGCCTTGCAAGCAGTAGCCAAGGAAGGACCGCGGTTCAATCCCCCGGCATCGCATATGGTCCCCCCCAAGCCAGGGGCAATTTCTGAGTGCTTAAGCCAGGAATAACCCCTGAGCATCAAATGGGTGTGGCCCAAAAAATAAAAAAATTAAAATAAAAAGGAAAAGCAGAACAGGCTCTAGAGAAAGAAGCACAGTTATCAACTGCAGCCACAAGCTGTAGAAACAAAAATGTAATCATTTTGGTTATCTTCTTCATCTTCTTCATACTTTCTTTTATGCATGGATTTACATGTATGAAGTAATTATTATTTTCTTTCTTATCTCCAGAGGTTTTGTTTTTGTTTGGGGGCCACAGCCAGCACACCAAGAGGTTACTCCAAGTTCTGCACTCAGAAATCACTCCTGGCAGGTGTGGGGACTATATGGGATGCCAGGAATTGAACCCAGGTTGGCTGCATGTGAGGCAAATGCCCTACCCGTTATGCTATTGCTCAGTCCCAACTTTTAAATGTAATAATCTATAGGTAACAAAATAATCAATAGAATTGTGGATGATTTGATTACTATTATACTAAGTAGTTGGCTGTGAACTGTGAGATTTCTAATTTTAGGGAAGAATGACAACTTCATTGATACGGGGGATAGATATATTTTTGGGTAACTCTACAGAAGATTTTTTCTATCATAAGAGGAACCCAAATATATATATATATACACATATATGTATGCATGTATATATGGAAATTATGCCAGTTTCTAATTGGTCACTGAGCTCTGAATTCACCCTTTAATATATAAGCTCTGCAATAAAGGACAGAATTCCTGAAGGCCTGGGAAATGGCTCAGTGGCAAGTGTGCCTTCTTTGCAAGTAAGACCACACATATGATCCATGACAATGATTTATATGTGCCAAACATTGTCACTGTTGCTCTATTTGGGATCCCCACATCAGTATAATTTGTTCAATTCCAGGTGAACACCATATTAAAACTAAAATTCATAGGTCTAGAAAGATAAAGCACAGGTCTTATAAGAGGCTGATTCCAGTTTGATCACCATACATGTTCCCTCCAAGCATGTCTAGGTGCAACCTTGAAGGTCCCTAAACACCATGAGGGATAATCCTGGAGGTTCTCAAATACCACTGGAATAGCCTGAGTAACTCCTAAAACCAGCATCACAGGGCCAAGCAACAGCACCTCTTCAGACCCTTGCACTATCATCCCACTGGTTTGATTGGCCAAGAATCACCCAGAAGGACCCCCAAACCTACTGAAAATTGCATCATCAGAGGTTCCCCCAAAAAACTGACCAAAACTTGTGCAAGCACTGGAGCCAGGTATGAGATCCCCAGAGAGCATATTTGCAATTACCACATCTAAAGTGTATAACCCCCTGCAAGCAAATATGCGTATCACAACTAAAAAGTACACAGCCCAGCAAGCACTACAATCAAATGTGCAAGCACCACAAGCACGTGTGTTTTCAACTCCAGTAGCAAAGGCTTATTTTTTTTAAATAAAGACATTCCTTCAGCATTTTCCTTTGTATACAAATAGTGTATAGTGTTAAACTTTCTCAGAGGAGGGCAGTGATGGATCCTGTGGGATGAAGAATTCTCCAGCAATTTCCACTGCAGAACAGTAGTGTAGGTATGAGGCCATCTGGTGGTAATATGCTCCAGTTACATACCCAAGATGTTCCTTAGCAATCTCCCAGCCAGTGATGTAATAACTTTTGAATAGCCTTCTTGATACAGATATCTGGCACTCTACACCTCCTGCCCTCAATAATACACTAATTCCCTCTATTTTATTGTCTTCTCAAGTTTGTCTCCCATGATTGAATTCATGCAACAGTCCTTTCAACTGTCAGATTATGCACTCCAGATCCCCTACCCATTCCAGAGCCCACACCTACTGTACACCCTTTGCCTGTAACTAGTCACGGTTTACCCAATTTGCCTCCTGACTCTTACACTTTCTCAGTAGCAGGTAAATATGCAGGCTCTGATCTAGAGCAGTCAATTTTACTGTCTCTACTTGAGATATGTGCCTTAATGGTCAGAAATGGATCCTCAAAGAGACCTGTCTTCCAGAATGCCATTAAGTACTTCAAAGAGTTTCTTATGCTCTGGTGAAACACTTTGAAAAACCTCGTTTGTTTTAAATTTTGTGAAAGTATAGATTCATATACATGAAATTCCACCATGTCTACTTAATAAACCTTCACACAGAAAAACTAATTTAATCAGGGGCCGGAGTGATAGCACAGGAGGTAGGGCATTTGCCTTGCACACGGCCGACTCGTGTACGATTTCTGGCATCCGGTTTTCTGAACCAGCCAGGAATAATTTCTGAGTTCAGAGCCAGGAGTAACCTTGAGAGCCAACAGGCATGACCCAAAAACCAAAAAAAAAATTTTTTCCATCAATTTTCCCAGGTGAATTACATAAAAATTAAAATGCAAGTATTATTTTTAAAAACACCATTAGTATAATCAGGAATTATTTCATTTTGGGGACCTGGGGGGGGCCACACCCGGCAGCGCTCAGGGGTTGTTATTCCTGGCTATGCATTCAGAAGTCGCTCCTGGCAGGCACAGAGGAACCATATGGGATACCGGGATTTGAACACTGTCTGTTCGAATCAGCTGCATGTTAGGCAAATGATCTACTGCTGTGCTATCTCTCCGGCCCCTACCTCTATATTTTTTAAACATTGTTCTTTTAAGGAGGGATTTATCTTGTGCTATTTGCAAATGTTAAAAATAAGATTAACCTGCAGTTATTAATAAAATTGTATTATATTACCTTATTAATCTACCCTGAAATGATGAGTAAATTTTTGTACAAAACTTTTAAAGTTATATGAGATTGGGGCTTAATGATAAGGTACATACTTCAGACCTCTTGGTTCAATGCCCAGATCACATACCTAAAATGTTTTAAAAATTTATCTCAGGCTGATGAAATAAAGTTTCGTCAAGCTTAAAAAAAAAAAGGTGATTTCAATCAACACTGCAAATTTTACCTGAATATCCTACTTGTGATGTCCAAGTTTTATTTTCGGAAGACAATGGCGTTTTTCTGTTTTGTAGATAATTTTCTCGTGCAGAAGATGAGCTTGTACCAGGAGCAGAATTTTTCACAAATGTACTTTTTATATAAGTTCTTTTCTTTTCAGAGTATAAAGCTAAATTCAAAAAATTAAATAACATCCCTTAAAGATTCAGAATTCTGCAATTATATATCAATAACCGTAATTTATACCTTGTTAACTCTCTAAATCCCATTTCTTTTCTCTAAAAAGATGGCTTTTAAAAAAATTTTTTTACAATAGTATCAGTATTGCTTTTATCATCAGAATGCCAAGATTCCTCCATCATTCCTTACTCTTAGCATCCTCAGGACACAGTTTTATTGACCATACTCAGATGAAGTTTTAAAATGTAAGTTTTTAAATGTAACAAATTTAAAATATTAAACAATATTATTAATAAATAATTTTGCCCTAAAATGTAAGAAAAGAGATTGCTAAAACAATAAAATTAGTTTGTTTTTTCTACAGAGTTTAAAATCATAAATTATTTTAGGATCTTTAAATACACCAGATATCACTTTGTACAACTATCATGAAACTCCTTTTCCTCTTTTCTTTCTTATGTTTTTAGTTCATATCCAGCAGTTCCTAGTGCTTACTCCTGGCTCTGTGATCAGTGATAATTTTGATAACAAGTTTTAGCAGTGATCATGGGCTATATGTGGTTCCAGGTATCAAACTAGGGTCAGCCATATGCAAGGCAAGAGACTTATCCTTATACTATCTCTCCAGACCCCTATTTCCTTTTGACTTCTTCAGTGAAATAAACTCTCTTCTCCTATGTATATATTATTAAGAGTTTCAGATTCTCTGGATTCAGTTCATTGTTTAGGTATATACTTACTGGTATAAAATATTTTACAGGGCTGTCATAAAATTTTTAAGAATGAAACAAATAGCCAAGCATAGTGTCTTGGCACATAAAAGTTCTTTTAAATATCCCCTGAGAGTCAGAGAAATAGGACAAACTGTTGAATGTAAGCTTTGAATGAGGGAAGCCCAGGTTTGATTCTGGCATTCATGGTCTCCAGAGCATCATACTAGAGTAGTTCCAGAGCACCATTTGGTGTGATTCACCCCACCACCACCACCAAATTTCCCAGCATTGCCATGTATAGCTCTAGAAGTTTCCAAGAATGGCCCAGGTAACCCTGGTGGCCCCAGAACCATTTGTCACAAGCATTGAACTATCTGATCCAATTACCCAAGCATCACCAGGGGTGGCCCCAGGTCCACTGAGCACTGGCCAAAATATATGTAAGTGTGTATATATACATTTCAAAATATACACATACATATGCATATAAACAAATATATATTCCATACCTTTTTATTCCAGGACAATTCTTGCTTTTAGATTCCTTGACTGATTTTCTCACTGTTTTATAGTCACTGGCTTCCCAAAATAACACATATATACAAACCAACATTATACATTTTTTTTTTTTGGTTTTTGGGTCACACCTGGCAGTGCTCAGGGATTAGTTACTCCTGACTCTATGCTCAGAAATTGCTCCTGGCAGGCTCGGGGGACCATATGGGATGCTGGGATTTGAACTACCATCCTTCTACATGCAAGGCAAACGCCTTTCTTCCAGGCTATCTCTCTGGCCCATCATACATTTTTTTGCTGGGCATTTCATATTATTTATTTTGCTTTCTAATGATACTTATTTCCTGACAAGTTTCAAATTTCCTTTATTTTCCTATATTTCTTACTCCATAAATTACTTGTTGGTAAACTTTATTAGTCACCAGATATAATATTTTACCCCTTGTGGGTTATATGGGGTATCAAAATTACTCATCCCTGACACAATGAAAAGCAGTCACAGACATGCTAAAATAAAGAACACAGCTCTGGGGCCAGAGAGATAGCATGGAGATAGTGAGTTTGCCTTGCATGCAGAAGGATGGTGGTTCAAATCCCAGCATCCCATATGGTCCCCCGAGCCTGCCAGAAGCGATTTCTGAGCGTAGAGCCAGGAGGAACCCCTGAGCGCTGCCAGGTGTGACCCAAAAACCAAAAAAAAAAAAAAAAAAAAAACGAAAAACAAAAAACAAAAAACACAGCTCTGAGCTGGAACAAGAGCAGTTGTTTTGCATGTGGATGATCTGGGTTCAATCCCAGCATCCCATTTAAGACCCTGAGTCCCACCAGAAGAGATCCCTGAGTACAGAACCAGAAGTAACCAAAGAACACTGCTGGGTGTGATTGCCCCCAAATTACAATAATAAAGAGCATAGCTTGTTTCAATAAAAATATTTTGAGACACTAAAATGTGAATTCAAATATTGTTACAAAATAGTTTCTATTTTTCTTTTCATCTGTACTGTTCATGATTACATGCCACATAGATATTTAAATTAAATCATTGTGAAAAGTTCTATCTACTGTGTGAGTCTGTTACTATCCCCTTTTGAATGCAAACATCTTTTCCTTCTAAAATTTCTTTTCATAAAAATTTCTGTTGGGGCCACAGAGACATAGTACAGTGAGTTGGAAATTTGCCTTACCTATAGACAACCTATGTTTGATCTCCGGCATCCCAGGTAGTGTCCCAAGCACAGCCAGGAGTAATTCCTGTGTGCAGAGCCAGGAATAACCTCAGAGCCCTGCTGAGTGTGGCCCAAAAACAAATAAAATTTTCTCTTTATTAGAAAATAGTACTACCAAATATTCAGGCAACCAAAGCCTGAGGTTTTCAGTGTCATGGTCAATAAAACCTATTTGCTTCTTAAAGTGAATTCCTACAGCTATCCCAAGTTTTTATATATCTTTAGCTAAACAAGTTACTACAGTCTACAAGCAAGTTTTGCTTTCTTTTTCTTTTCTTTTGGTTTTTCAGCCACACCCAGTGACGCTCAGGGGTTACTCCTGGCTTATGTGCTGAGAAGTCTCTCGTGGCTTGAGGGACCATATGGGACACTGGGGGAAGGTTTTGCTTTCTTAAGGTTGCTCTCTAGGAGCTGAGGAGAGGGCTCAAATGGCTGGGGTAATGTTCTGTATGTAGAGGATACCTATATATTGATCCCCAGCAGTACATGTCCTCTATGAGGGTGCTCCCCAAACACAGAGTTATGACCTCCAATCATAAGGAGTAACCCCCGAGTACCACAGGATGTGGCCCTACAACAAAACAAACAAAAAGTGCTCTCTTTTCAGTTTCTCTTTTCTCATCCTTTTCTACTAATATTCTTTGTTCTAGTTATCATTCTTTGTATCTAGTGACCATTTCTAATTATCAATAAAATCTCAGGTTGCATTCCTCTCAAATTTCTCTTCCCAATTCTGTTCTTTTCTTTCAAGACATTTCAAAGATCTCTAAGTTATCTTCCAGAATATTTTAAGTTATTAAATATTGCTGTATTTTTAAAGAATTTTTACCATTTGATTGGTTAGTTTTGGGATCATAACAAGATCTCCTTAAGGCAGACTCCTGCCACTGTGTTCCTGGATCACTACTGATGATGCTCAAGGACCTTATGCAATGCCAGGAATGAAACAGAACGTGCTGCATCCTTACTTCCTGTACAATCACTCCATTACCTATTTACAGAATTTTTAAATCTGTCTTCCCTATTGAACCATGGAATATTGTAATTCTTAGCTTCTCTCTCTCTCTTTTTTGTTTTTGTTTTTGGGTCACACCAGCAGCGCTCAGGAGTTGCTCCTGGCTCCATGTTCAGAAATCACTCCTGCCAGGCTCAGGGGACCATATGGATGCCGGGGATCGAACCTGGGTCCATCCCAGGTTGGCCGCTTGCAAAGCAAACGTCCTACCTCTGTGCTATCTCTCCGGCCCTGCTACAAGCAATTTCTAAGCGCAGTTCCAGAAGTAACCCGAGCGCCGCCGGGTGTGGCCCAAAAACTGAAAATAAAAGAGAAATAGAATGGATATTGAAGATATTTCAATTAATCAATAGTGAATCAAGTTTCCTTTGGTCTGTCTCTCACTAAAAACTTCAAGACAGTCTGAAATAGGAATGTGAAACATTTGTCATCTTATGAAAATTTTGAGGGGGAGAGGGACCTCCCAGGTAGTGTTTAAAGGATGAGAATGAAAAGGCTATTTGGAAAGTAGTTGGGAAGATACTCATTAACTGTTGAGCGATTTGCTTTGCACGCAGCTGAACCAGGACAGACAGTGGTTCGAATCCTGGCATCCCATATGCCTTCAAGGAGCAACTTCTGAGCAAAGAGCCAGGAGTAATCCCACCACATGTGACCCAAAACAACAACAAAAGCTAGAGATATAATATGCGACAGACGTGGTACAATTCCCAGCAACACATATGGCTTCTCCCAATCACTGCCAGGAATAACTATTCTACACAGAGCCAGAAATAACTAACTCTTGAGCCAGTAGGGTTTAACCCAACTGCTCAATCTCCACCAAAACGATTAGTCAAAAATATTCAAAACAGGGGCCGTAAAGATAGCGTGGAGGTAGGGCATTTGCCTTGCATGCAGGATGGTGGTTCGAATCCCAGCATCCAATATGGTCCCCCGAGCCTGCCAGGAGCAATTTCTGAGTTTAGAGGCAGAAGGGTCCCCTAAGCGCTGCTGGGTGTAACCCCAAAACCAATAAATAAATAAATAGATAGATAAATAAATAAATAAATAAAAACAGCATGAAAGGGTCACAAGAGATTGGTTTGTTTCCTTAGTACTGAATTTCTAGTGGAATGTGGATAAACAGATGCTTTTCTGATACACAGAAAATGGCTCAATTTAAAAATCAGTAATTTGAATTCTCCTTGAAGAATATACTTTTGTTTCCCTGTAGAGGGAGAAGGAAAGTCACTGACAAGAGTACTCAAGAAGCATGCAACCAGAGATCTTGCAAAGAAAAACACATGTTCCAGCCCTTTGAACCATCTCCTCAGCCTATCCTTTAAAAAAAAAATTTAGGGGGCCGGAGCAGTGGCACAAGCGGTAGGGCATTTGCCTTGCATGCACTAACCTAGACAGACCACAATTCGATCCCCCAGAAGCCCATATGGTCCCCCAAGCTAGGAGTGATCTCTGATCACATAGCCAGGAATAATCTGAGTGTCACCGGGTGTGGCCCAAAAATTAAAAAAAAAAGTTTTTAAAATATATTATCTGGAATTCTTTGGCTGTTCAATACCCAGCTATGAGACAAGAACTCATTGATCTCCTAGCTCTTTTGGGGGGGAGGGTGAGGTGGGGCTTATCTAGTGTTAGTGCTCAGAGATTAGTTCTGACTGTGCATTACTCCTGACAGACTCAGGGGACCATATGGGATGTCAGGAATCGAATCCCTGTCAGCTGTGTGCAAGGTGTCATTGCTCTGACCTCATCACACTGACCTGGAAGAGTTAGAATACAGAAGGTAGGTTGTTTGCCTTACATGCTGTAGACCCTTGTATTGTCTTCAAACACTGCCAGGGGTAATCCCTTAAGCAGAGCTAGGAGTTAACCCTAAGCACAGGAGGGTATGGTTCAAAAAACTATTAACTTTTAATAGTTACTATTGAGATCTATGAATATTGTGTTGGTAATTCTTTGATAAATCAACATTTTCATCTTTGTAATTCCTCTGGTACCATATAAACTGAAAAGACTGGAATTCCTCTTTAAAAAAGGGAATAGGAGCTGGAGAGATGGCATGGAGGTAAGGCATTTGCCTTGCATGCAGGACAGTGGTTGGAATTCCAGCATCCCATATGGTTCCCCGAGCTGCCAGGAGCTATTTCTGAGCGAAGAGCCAGGAGTAACCCCTGAACACTGCCGGGTGTGACCCAAAAACAAAACAAAACAAAAAAAGGAAATAATGTTGTCATCAGAGTCATGGAAGAGGATTGACTGCAGGGCTCTTTTCTGCCCCATCAAGTTTTGTCTCTTGCTACCTCGACCAGAGAATGGATTGTAGTGGTATGGGAAAGACCAACTACCAGTGGTCCTACAGTTTAGCAACATAACAAAGAAATCCCAAAGTGGAGAGAGCAGTGCTTGTTTTGAGCGTGCTTGCTAAAGTACCTAGAGTTGGGAGTGTGAATGCTTGTGGACTCAGCATTCTGGCATCTGGGAAATCTTAATTGTGGCCCTGTACCTTAAATCATTTCCTACTCATCTTTAGCAAATGTTTTGGGATGGTACAGCTACTACACGATGCGCTTGCTTTCAGCTGTGGCCCCACCTACTGCTTCTAAGCTCAGACCATCACTCAAGTTCTCTGTAAGAATTTCCTTTAGTGGGCCCGGAGAGATAGCACAGCAGCTTTTCCCTTGCAAGCAGCCGATCCAAGACCAAAGGTGGTTGGTTCGAATCCCGGTGTCCCATATGGTCCCCCGTGCCTCCCAGGAGCTATTTCTGAGCAGACAGCCAGGAGTAACCCCTGAGCACCGCCGGGTGTGGCCCAAAAACCAAAAGCCAAAAAAAATTTTCCTTTAGTACTCGCCCCAGTGGTTGATCTTTATCAACATGCAAAGGTGGCATTAATCTTCCCAAACAATCTTCTTCATTCTAAAAGAATGGAGATAACGTTAGAATGTTCTCTTCAGGGCCAGAGTGATAGCACAGTGGTAAGTCATTTGCCTTACACGCGTCTGACCCAAGACAGACATGGGTTCGATCCCAGCATCCCATATGGTCCCGAGGCTGTCAGGAGTGCAGAGCTAGGATTAACCCGAGGGCTGCCGAGTGTGGTCCCTCAAATAAACAAAGGAAATAATAATAATATTCTATTCAATTTACCACAGATCTTTTTCTTCAAAGAATTGGTTAGTGATGCAATGTCATCTGCTTGAAGTCGAGTGAACTAAACTCAAAATTTCTGATTAAAAGTGATGCTGAAGGACCTGAGCTGAAGCATTGGCCCCTCCACATACAAGTTGTCCCAGGTGTCCAGTTTTGCACTCCCTCCACACTATTTCCACCAGACCAAACCAGAGACATTAAATTTCCATAGTAACCGGTGCCCCAGCTCCCCAAACCTTCCACCCAGCCACTCCTTGCCTTGGGCAGGCCAAGCACTGGGCGCCGGGCCTGGGGCGCTGCTGAGGCTGCTACTGCGGTCGGCTGCGGCGCCTGGAGTGTCATGGCGTCTGAAGGCCGAGGCCTGGGCAGAAGCGCTTCTCTGAGGGGTCTCCTGAACCCCCAAATTGCAGCGAAGGCCTGGAGGTCGGCCCTCGGCTGAAGGGAAACCCGTAGGATCTGAATCTAAGGTCGATGACATGGCAGACCTCAGGATGCTCACGGATCTTCCAACAGGACTAGTGTGAGGCTGAAGTTTGTTTCCGCTGCCTGGACCCAAAGGCGGGAAAACCAGCTAAGGCAATGCGCAGGCGCTGGAAAACGCGCCTGCGCACTGGCACCCGTTGGATGGCTTGCCTTTCTAAGTATGGGTCCTGACTCAGCCCATTTCCTGTCATTGCTGTTCCCATGAGACTTGATATTGTGCTTAAACTGACAGGACCCTCATTGAGAGACACCTACCTAATACTTCAGAAGCTACCAATGACAAATGATTTAAAAGCCTCATTATGGGATAAGGAGCAGGTAGGATACTTGCTTTGCACAAAACCAACCTAGAGTCAATCCCCAGCACTTCATATATCCCATAGTACCCTGGGCTCCATCACCAGTAAGATATTGAGCAAACCCCCTAGCACCACCAGTTGTAGTCCCAACGTCTAATTTAAGAAATAAGTCATTTGGGCCTGAGAGATAGCAGAGGTAAGGCATTTGTCTTGCAAGTAGCTGATTCCAGGACAGGTGATTTGAATCCTGGCATCCCATATGGTCCCAGAGTGAGGAGTAACCTCTGAGCGCCGCTGGATGTGACCCAAAACAAAAAAAGCCATTAATAGGGACTGGAGTGATGGCACAGAAAGCAGTAGGGACTCCTACATCTTATATGGTCCCAAGCCAGAACAAACAGAGCATCACCAGGTATGGCCCCAAAATCCAAAACAAAAATGCCATAATATTCTTATTGTAAGATGTTTGATATGCCTTAATATGTTCTACATACTTTAAAAAATATTTAAAGTCGCTGTGCACCAGTGCCTAAGATACAAAACAGGCAGGTGAGATGGCATAGGAATAGGGCATTTGCCTTGCCAGCAGCTACTTCTGAGTGCAAAGCCTGGAGTAACACCTGAGTGCCATTGAGTGTTGTGCAAAAACCAATCAGTTTTAAAAAGATACAAAACATTTTAACCCTTACTGGTAAGACCCTTTTAATAGTAGTAGACAAAAACCTTTTAAACACCCACAACCACAGCTGGGAGATAGGTCATTTAGTAGTCTACATGCCTAGCATGTGTAAACCAGAGTTTGAGTACTATGGGTGGCCTTGATGTCCAAATAGGGTATAGTCAAGTACTGAGAGGCCCCTGACCCATTCACCAGCCAGATGTGAAAAATTCATCAATATACTTCAGTTTTGTTTTTTTGCATGCAGTTAGAATAAAGGCTAGGGGCCGGAGAGATAGCATGGAGGTAAGGTCTTTGCCTTTCATGCACAAGGTCGGTGGTTTGAATCCTGGCATCCCATATGGTCGGTCTCCTGAGCCTGCCAGTAGTGATTTCTGAGCATAGAGCCAGGAGTACCCGGAGCACTGCGGGTGTGACTCAAAAACCAAACATATATATATATATAAATTAAAAAATTTTAAAAGAGGCTAAAATGATTGTCCTAGAAGCTAGCTAGCCCTACAAGTTCAATATGATCTCATAGGAGATAGTAAACTATATGTGCTCAAATTTCAAGACAATGGGTCTTACTGGATTATGAAAATGCTGCTTACCAATTTCCAATAGAATGTCAAAACTTGTAAATAAAATCCTTGCAAACCATTACAAACTTCTTTTGTAAATGAGTCATTGTTACATTTAGCTACGCTGTCTTAAAACACTGTAGCTGCATTGTCAAATGCCAGACCTCTTGTGTAATAACAATTTCATCAGGCTGTTAAAATCAACACTGGCCAATTATCACTGGCAGGCTCACTAACCAGGGATGTGCTGCTAAATGACCACAAGTAGAAGCCAGATAGTACAGCAGTGAGGAGTTTGCCTTGCACACAGCCGACTTGAGAAGGACCTGAGTTCAATTCCCAGAATCCCACATGATCCCCCTCATCAGTCTACCAAGAGTGATTTCTGAGAGCCAGCAGTAACCCAAGCATCATGGGGTATGACCCCAAAACAAAACAAAAATCACCCTTGTAGTGCAGTTGACCACCACTCATTGGGGTTCTTTTTGGTGTAGCAGAGCTCCCAAAACAGTTGCCAGTAGATTGGGTAGCACCAGGCATCCAATTTTCAGGCTAAACAGCAGTTTTTTATAAGTTTTCCCAAATATTGCTTGTGGTCACAACCAAACAGATATTATTGGGCCCATGTTAAGAAAAATGTCAACCCCCACAAGGAAAGCATCAATTGAGGTGTCTTATTAGGACAAATACCAATGTTTCAATTTGGAACAAAATGAACCTGACAGATTATATTAGAGCAACAATGTCTGATCTGAAAAATGTAAGTTAAATGTAATGTAAATTAGAATTTGAAAGTCTATAACATGACAATTCAGATTGATTTCTATTTACCACTTGTGACCAACAGCAAATAGGTGGATTTTCCTCCAGTTTAAACCTTTGGTGCATCTTAGATTATTTTAATTGAACAGAAAACAAAAGAGAAAAACAAAAAGACTTCAAATTGTTTATTTTTTTGGACCACACATAGTAGTGTGCTCAGAACTTATTCCTAGTGCAGTTTGAGGAAAACTTAATGGGATGCTAAGGATTGACCTGGATTGGTGATGAGCAACCTATCCACACTATACTAGCATTCTAGCTTTATTTCTTATTGGTACATAGAAATAGCATTCCATATAATTTCCAGTTAAGTCTTTATTTTACAATATGTATAATTATATAATTTATTAAATCAATACAATTAAATATAAAATATTAAAATAGCAGTAATTTATATCTGATAAGCACTTTTCAAATACATTAATGAGTATTAATAAGAGTATATTAAAAACCTTTGCACTAATAAACTTAGCTCACTAATTCAGGCTGAACATTCACTCTCCGAAGCACTTCTTCTGGCATACAGAAAACAGGACTAACAGGTTTAATTTGTTCTTCTCCCAAAAGTGATAACCCAGCAATTCCAAACAAAGTATGAAAAGGATCCACCTATTTAAAAAAAATCATAAAAGCAAAGCTCAATTCTTCAAATTAGGCAAAACCGGATACACTTTAATCTTTATACTCCCAAATAAAACCAAAAATGAGTCCTCAAACACTTTCCTACATCAGGAACTGTTTAGAACCACAAAATGAAAATAAAACCCGTACACAATTATGGTCAGAAATGTACTTACCATATCCCCAGGCCTGTCTGCAAATCCTCCTGTTTCTTCATCTTGGCATGCTAGGATGAAAGTTCGCAATTTCTCTTTATCAATCCAATGAAGCCTCCCAATTATCTTTAAGGAAGCCAATACCCACCAAGAATAGCATACATCTGGTAGCTAAGAGAAAAGAAAGGACATAACTGTATTCACTCAACTCAAATAATAAAGGTTTGCCAGTTTGGATCTTATTTGCCACTTTGGATACTCACTGAATTTCTTGGAATATAAGTGACTGCTCCCCACAAAAGTGTTAAGTTGATAATATTAAAAAGATAGTCAACACTCCAATCACTCATCTACCTTTGCTTTTTTGTCCCATATGAAGTTAGCAAGTCAGATCTAGACCATGCAGATTGGCAGTTGACGAATATTTTAAAACCCTAGGTGGAGGTAGGTGGTCCCAGCAAACAACTATCACACTGAATGATACTCAAGTTCCCAAACACACAGTGGGGCAAGGCCTCCCACAAAACTGTTCATACAATTAGACCATTTGGACTGGCATCATTACAAGGTAGGGAGTTTGTCTTGCATGCAGATGACCCAGGTTTGATCCCCATCAACCCATATATGGTCCCCCTAGCCTGACAATAGTTATTCGTAACTCCAGAACACCATTGGATATGGCACAGAACCCAATAGTAAATAAATATGCCATATGTGAGCAACTTAACACTAGCTGTCTTACTTCTTTCTATAGTATTTTAAAGAAAATGTTATGAGAAAACATTCCTATAATTTACGAGACATATTAAAGAATGAATAATCATGTACTAAAAGCTAAAGAACAATGGATACAGCTTATCCTATAATACCAACCTTCTCTGGCCTTCCATTGAGTCCACCTGATGGTAATTGCCGTTCACAAAGCCACCAACCAAGTAAATCAGAACTTACTTGATGCAACTGACCAGTGATAGCCAGGAATCCTGTGCAACAATAGATCTAAAATTACAAACATAAAAATATATGTGTAATCTTTAAATAGTAACATAGTGGCAAAAGCATCAATTTTGCACTTAAATGCTAATGCTAAAAATGTCAGTTTTCAGATATCTACAGTATCTTGTCACAAAAACTAATCAGGAATTCAGTTGATAGAGGAAAATAATTTTTTATACTCTGCTCAAAAGTATGGATCAGGTTGCTATAATTCAGCATTTGGGTACTTGTCCTTCATGTATGGCTTCAATTTGTACCCAAGTAAAGAAAAAACTCTTGAATGTGACACATAGTGAATGCCTCAAGATAAGTTATTTGGTTCTCCTGAAGCAAAAGAAAAATAACCCAAACCCATCACTCAGTACTTTGATGACAACCTTATATGCAGAAGGCTTTAACATGGGCAGCAGAGTTCTATGGGCTCAACCACATACCTAGCATTTGGGAAGCCTAGGTTCATTATCATGCACAGTATACACTCAGCCAGTTCCATAAGCAGGCAGTGGAGTGCATTAGTCTTAATCAGCAATTGAGCAATTCTCACTTGACCCCATTCATTAACCTCTAATTTATATTTGCCAATTTGTTGTCCTGGCCATCCCTGCAAAATCAATGTTATGAGCATCATTACCTGCCCAGCATGAGATTCCGATCCTGGCCTACAACCAAATCCACCATCAAAGTTCATACATGACAAAACAAATTCAATTGCCTTTTCCACATTAATAGCATCCAGTTTCCCCTGTAAACACACAAAAAGCTATTCAACATCAGAATGCAAATTATTATACACATCACTAGTACACAATATTTAAAACTCACCAATAGAGCCAATGTTGCCACAGCACAAAAGGAAAATCTCGTATCAATTTCTCCTAAAAATGAGAGCAAACCAAAGCACGTTACCAGAGGGTCCATCACACTACAGCTACAACTAAACTTCCTTCTAAGAGTTTAAACTTGACATTTACCTCTAAGGAAACTAAGAATTACAAAAGTTGCTTCACTGAAAATGTTTACAGGTGTCCAGAATAAGGAAAGAATAGGAACTACAAGGACCAATTTCTAATAAACTACCCTATATTACATTAGATTTTCACATCCCATGAAGCGGCTGGTCTTTCTGGCTTGCACTGTATTCCCAGCCCAAAGCATATTTTAGTAAGTAAAATACTATTCCCTCCCTCTACTCAAACATTCAATGAGTTTATAAAGCTTCTCAAATACTTCCATTGGGGAGTATTTCGTAAAACTTTACAAAGCCACTGAATAATGTAAAAAGTTTCACCTACCTTATCTTTTAGATTGGACCCCTCTGTTCCAGTGTTACTGCATGCTGATATTAACTAAGCACAGTGCATGCTGGGAACTTCCAGCAGCCATTAACTCCAGTTAGACCAGCTGCTTAGTGGGACCTGAAAGGATGAAAAACTTAAAAACCAAAAACAAAACTTACAAGTTCCTGGCTAGTCTACTTCACTTATGATTTTAAACACAGGGTTGCTCTGGAGAGCAGGAAGCCCTCCACCCACTGAACCATTGGGTGTGGTCCAAAAACAAAACCCCAACTATAATATACATCTTTTAAAGCAGTATGAATTAAACTGTCATTACCCCAAATGTCTCCAGCAAAAGAACCATCTTCTTTCTGCAGACTCTGAACATATTCCACAATTTTGCTTACATCAATCACATCAATACTATCATACAGAGTAAGTATCTGTGACAAAAAAAAATAAAAATAAGTAACCATTTCTTTTTTAAAAAACTCCTTTTAGACAAAGTTGTTCACAATTCTGCTATTTTTTTGGCATTCAATATCCCACCACGAATGTAAAATCTCCAAGCCCCCCAAGGCCTGGCATATAGTAATAACTTACTAAAAGGAAATCAGAATTAAAATTATGGTAGGTCGTACAGCACCTACCATATAGTACTGGGTTGATGAGCTAGCTCATGATAGTAATCCATGGGAGGGGGGCACTTGGAATGACTCTCAGTGCAATCAGGTGCATATGCATGAGATTTTCCTACTAGTTAGGCCTCTTTCAAAAGTTAAATAAATAACCCTTTTCAACCTTAAGTTTCTTTAACTTGTCTGGAAAGTCCCTTGCAAATTTCCCTTAAACACACCTATTTTAAAATAAAAAATTTTAGTATATAGATGTACAAAAATCTAATTTTAGATTTGGGGCTACATTTGGCAATGTTCAGGGGAACTACTACATAAGATGCTGGAGATCAAACAGGAGTCAACCACATCCAAATGACCTATCCACTGTACTATCTGAATCCCAAATTGGAAGAAAAATAACCCCACCTTAATTTATTACTGGCTTATAATGCAACCTCAAGCATAAAGCATTGTTTTTCTGCAAGCAATTTTTTTGCGAACACTTCAAAGACTATCTTAAATACACTAAATTGCATATATAGAAATAGAACTTACACCTGTACCAGGGGCCAGAGATGGTGGGGCAGGGAGTTTGCCTTCCATGGTTTCCCCTCCAGCAACCCACAAGACCCTCCCCAAGCATTGCTAGATATAAAACCTCCCCCCAAAGTACACATACTGAGGACATTTTGCTATCCAAGGTCTCAGTATAATTTTAAATTTTGCATCACGTATTGTTTCAGTTAATACATGCCTTAAACCATCATTGACCTTGTAGCACACATTTCATTCCAATTTAGAGCTAAAGAAAACTGCGTATTATTATTTACCTGGACAGCACTAAGAGTGTACAACAGATGCGGATCGTGTCCAATACTTGCACTTATTCCACCACACTCATGCTGACATGACTTAATAAATGTTACAATTTCTTCTCTATTCATGCGATGTAGCTGACCCATGAGATCCATCACTGTCAAGCCCCAATAGACGCCACTCATTCTCAAATACTCGGACATACAATATTCCTAAAATACAGAATTACTTCAGTGAATCAGATGCATGCTAACTGATGCTACATTTAAAAATCTGAACACAATGAGGCCAGCAGTGCAGTAGAGCATTTGCTGTGAATGCGGCTGCCCTGGGTTAGATTACCGGCATCACATATAGTCCCTGGAGACTGCCAGGAGTGATTTCTAAATGCAGAGCCAAGTGTGGCCAAAAAGTCATTAAAAAAAAAATCTGAACATAAAGTTAAACCTAGCACATTTTGATTTTACTTAATTTATCCAGAGCCCATTTAAATTCGTGAGCCTCAAATTTAGGGGAGGAATAAGTATTTGAAAGGTCACATATTCAAAACCATCGGCAAATGTCAGTTATACTTTCTCTACCACTAAGGAGAGGTAATAATGGCCAAGGAAATTATCTTTCCCATCAGTAAATTCTGATGTGCCCAGTGCTACAAAACCATAACAACATCAAAGATACAACTGATGAGTCCAGATACAACCCATTATCAAGTTTAAATTCTGAAACAGACCTTTGCCTTAGTAGTTTGCTGCAAACTCAAATTTGGAGCATAACAATTAGAAAAATAGGTCATTTGACTCATGAGGACAGAAAGCCTATAAGAGCACGTACTTTGTTTTAGATTCAATTGAGGGTTAGAATAAGGTACAGGCTTAGAGAACAGCCTGAGCAGTAAACTGTCCTGGTGCATCTGGTGTGACTCTCCCAAATTTGAACTATACAGGTGACCAACAGGGATGAGGTGTGGATCTATGCTAGCCACAAGACAAATAACTTTTTATTGATGTAGGGAGATGAACCATGGATTCAGAAACTTGCAAGGCAATGCATGAAAACCACTATACTGTTTCTCCAGTCCCAAATTCTTGAAAATCAACACTATGTAGTTACAAAGTTTGGAGTATATTTAGCTGCCTAAGTGAAATGACCTACTGTGATTAGAGCACAGGTTGTTCCAAAGATGAAAACTGGTCTTTCTGCAGTCAGGCCAGAGATGGCACAGCAGTAAGGTGTTTGCCTAGCATCCATACCCTGCCAGGAGCAACCCCTGAAAGCTGCTGAGTGTGACCAGAAAAAAAAAATAAACACACAAATTAAAAAAGTTTTAAACATTTCTCAAGGTCTCAGCGTAATTCTAGAGCTTAAGTGGTTTTACACATCAGCTTCAAATTCAGTTAATACATGCCAACACATCATTGACCTTGGAAAAAATTGTGTAACTGCTGAGGGCCAGGTAGAGTTGACCATTAGAGTTGACACAACCTGAACAAAGGAGAAAATCCACTGTGGCATTATCGAAAGTATCAGTTTAGCAATCAGGAACTGATACCGTATTTTAGCAACAGATGCCAGAAATATGCAGAACCATGTAGGTTAACTATCAAGAAACCATACATACGTAGTCATCTTTCTTTGAGCCGTAAGATGCAATATAATCAGCATGTTTGTCCAACAGCAAGGTGTCTGGTGCATCCTGCTTAATAACAACATCTTTCTGTGGAGTGCCCTTGCAAAAAAAAAAAAAAGATACATAAGATATCATACTTATCTGCTGGCTCAAAGAACGCTTTAAATACACCCTAATTTTTACCGATTTCATCATCCCACGTACTTTACAGACCACCATTCCTATTTTAAAACTAGAATGTAGGGCCTGACCAACAGTACGTGGCCTACAGGGGATTTGATTCCCAGTCCCCCCTGTGGTGGTCTCTGAACCACACCAGGTGTGGTCCAAAACCAAGGGTTCTGGTTGTTTTTCAGGTCTCAGAGTAATTCTAGAGCTATTGTAAAAGTTATAATCAACTTTGACTTCAGAATACATGCCGGCTCATCATTGACCCGAATTCACCACCTTCATGCCTCACTGCATCCTTTTTGATAATGCGTTTAAATTCCTTGGGACAACTTCCCTTTTCAACTAACAAAATTAAATCCTATTGCAACTAATATTCTAATGTCGAACCTCTTCCTGGAGCCTGCAAATTTATTTGGCCCTTCTCTAGTTTTAATCTTCAAATGCATTAATCCCAAAATCGTGCTCCGAATTCTTGCTGTTAATTCCTACTTCGATATTCCTAACCAGGCTGCATACTTATAAGAAGATCATGAAGACTACCATTAAAGACTGAGGAAATGCTTGGATCTGCTGAACTACAATCTCTGCAACATGACCAAGTCACCAAGCATTTCTAAACATTTTTAAAAAATGTAACTTCGCTACAGCATTAACTGATCTGCTTTTTTTTTTTTTTTAGATTAAATTGATCGAAAATACTGAATCTGGAGGATACGCCCGACAGGCCTGGATTAAATTAGGAGTGGAAATTTTGTAACACTTGATCGATCCTCCAACTTAAATCTTTCAAAGCCCGAGACTTCACCAATCATGTCCCAACATTTACAATCACCCCTACGGTAAGCGGGAAAAGATCAAGCTTAAGCCTTTCGGGCCCGATTTCCAGACAGACCGACCAGAGAGGAGGCCAAAACGGAAGCTCACTCACCATGTCTGAAAGCAGAAAGAGGCTGAGACTACTTTCTGGGCCGACTTAAATGCCAAGCGCATGCGCAGAAGCGCTCATCAGGCCCCCTATGCGCCACGAAATAGCTGGCTACTCTGCGCCTGAAGGACAAAAGCACTAGAGCTGCAGCTCCAGGACCCCACCTACTGCCTATAGGTGTCCTTGCTGCCTGATTTTTTAAAACATGCTTGAGTCATACTTGTGTATATCAATTCTTTGAATAAATCATTGAATCATTTTTTTCTTCTTTGTTTGTTTGGGGACGGTGGGCAACCGCACTCGAAGAGGCAGGAGGCATCCTGCTAGCTCTACTTAGTGATCATTCCTGGCTGTATTAGGGGGTTGGCCCAGCAAGGGAAGAGACTTGCCCCACCCTTGTCCTATCTCTGCAGCCCCAGAAATTATCTCTAACGACTTTCCAAGTAGATGATCATCTGAAATGATTTGTCATGAGAATTCTTGTTCGTAACGAGTGTATTTAATTCCATTAAATTTCATTTTATCAATTATATTAACTATATGTATTAATTATGAGTTATTGGTGATTACTTATTAATTATAAATAATTAGTTTAACTTCAGTAAATTTGGCAGGTTTTGTTGATGTTTATTTTTGGCAGTTCTCAGGGGTCTCTCCTGGAGGCTGGGGGATCTTAGTGCTGGGGAGCAAATCTTTTAATTTTTCTTTTGGTTTTTGGGCCACACTCGTTGGTGCTCAGAGGTTACTCCTGGCTCTGCTCTCAGAAATAGCTCCTGGCTTGGAGGACCATATGGGACGCTGGGGGATCGAACCCAGGTCCGTCCTATGCTAGTGCGTGCAAGGCAGACACCTTATCAAGTGCTCCAGGCACTGCTGTACTATCGTTCCGCCCATGGTTTGTTTGGTTTGAATAAAGAATAAAACGTTTACTAAGTGCTTATTTAATAAAATGTTCACTCTTTGCCATTGCCATTTCTATTATTCTGCTTCCCTTTTCACCCACTTTCACAACTTCTTAAGAAGTGCTACTATCTAAATGGTGTGCAGATTAAAAAAAGAGAATATTGAGTGCAGGCTGGAGGGCTTGCACAGGTGTTGGAGAGCTTTACCCTAGTGGTCCCTTGGCACTGCAGGTAGGAACTGCGGACCGCTGAGCTTTGGCCTTTTATTTATTTTTTTCAAAGTCACCATGACATTACAAAAAAATTCATCGATGGGTTTCAGGCAATGTTTCAACATCAGTGTCCACTTCTCTCCATCAATGGCCCCCAGATCCCATTTGTCTGCCATCCACCTTTCTGCTTCTATGAGAAGCTTAAAATAAAACGCACATATATACATTTTTTGACTGTTATTTACAGTACTATTCCTGATTAGGTTTCATACATAACACTTTATCACTTTTCAGCACCACCTGCTCCAAGTTGCCCCTCCCGGTTCTAATCCTCCAGCCATCTCAAATAGCATGATTCCTTCTAAAAACAAGTTATCATGTTCTTTGTTGCTATTGTCTTTGGGTATTCTTTATTCCACTATTGTGAAACTTGCAATCCTGACAAGAACCTCCAAGAATGACTCCCTGGCTTCTGTGCTTTGCTTGGTGCCCCAACCCTACCCCAAAAAGAAACACACATGTTCCTTTATAAGCTTTTAGAAAAATTTCATGAAATTCAGATTTGTTCCACAAATTACTAGTTATTTCAAATGTGTTTTCTCCAGGAGACTAGTCTGTTAATCTATACGTATATATATATATATACATATATATGTATATATATGTATACACACATATATATGTATACATATATATACACACATATATATGTATACACACATATATACATATATATGTATGGGGAGGGGGTGAGAGAAATAAAGAGACAGATTACCCACAGAAGATAAAAAGGAAATACAGTAAAGGAAACAACAGAAGGTCTAAACCAGGAGTCTCAAACTTGCGGTTCAGGGGCTGCAAATGGCCCTTCGTACAACATTTTGTGGTCCTGCCCTAGAGGAATCTTTTTGTTTGTTTTTAGATGTTTGGGTCACACCCCCCAATGTTCAAGGCTTACTACTGACATTGCACTCAAGGATCACTCCGACTTTGCTTCCTGCGGCCCCCAGGTAAATTGAGTTTGAGACCCCTGGTCTAAACCATCAGAACTCAATTGTTTTGGAGTTATTTTTGGTATAACTTAGGGCTTACTTCTGGGTCTCTGTGCTCAGGAAATCATTTCTTTCCTGGCAGGGATTAAGTGAGGAACCCTATGCAGTGCCAGGAATAGATCCCTGCAAGCCACATAAAAACTAAGTGCCCCACATACTGTACTATTGCTCCTGCCCCTGAAACTGAGGATTTTCATGTATAAAACTAAGCTTGTATGCAAGTAAGTGTGGGTGGTGTGAGAGGGGTCCTTTGGGAACAGTGGTAAAGAGAAGGCTCTCTGGTGGGTGGGGGGTACACAATGATGTATGCATAAAAAGTATGTTTAGCAGTATTACTATCTCAATACAACAGTAAACTTTTTAAAAATAAATTTGTGTATTCTCTTGCATTTAAGTCTTATGTGTTTGAGAAACAATTAGATATTACAAAAGTGAGGCACTTCCTTTGGAATAGCAGGTTGCATCCCTAGCATAGTCAGCAGTAATACCTGAGCACTCCCAAACACACACACACACACACACACACATTGATTGCTTTTAATAGTGACTTAAGAGAGGGCCAGAGTGATAGCACAGCAGGTCAGGCATTTGCCTCGCACGTGGCTGATCGGGTTCAAACCCTATGGTCCTATGAGCCTGCCAGTGATAATTTCGGAACAGAGATAGGAGTAAACCCTGAGCACTTCTGGCTGTGGCCAAAACAAGATGACTTAAAGGACTCCCGAATGGTACTGGCTCCTTTTCACCTACTGTAGCACCACTTTTTCAGGTAGCATAATACAAAAGTTAATTTCAAAAAAGAACACCCTGTTGGAATAAGGCAGGTGACAGTGAAAGCGCAGAAGACTGGATCATGTGCAAGTCTTCTGAAGAAAATGTGAGCTCTTGGTATTTTGGAATATTGAATCTAGTTTGAGGTTACTTTATTAATGCATGTAATTTTAGTGATAAAAGAGATAAGAAATCCCTTTAAGAAATGGTTGGGGTGCAGAGAGAACAGGAGTTAAGGCAGTACATACAGCAGGTAGAGTGCTTGTCTTACATACAGCTGTCACAGATTTGATCCCTGGCATCCCATATGGTGTTTGAGGCCATTATTGTTCTTGGTTTACTTTTGGCTGGCTAAGGGGCCCATATAGAGTGGCAGGAATCGAACCCAGGTTGGCTTCACGCAAGGTAAGTACCTTACCTGATGTACCATCACTCCAGCCCCTTTACAAAACTATGCCTTTGGGTTATATTTTTACACAGCTAGTGGTGTCAGAGACTAGTCCTGGAGTGGTACTCAGAAACGTAGTACTAAGATGAAATCAGGGGCCACCACATACAGAAAGTGCACTCCAGCTCTTTGAGCTCTCTCCAGTCCCCAAATTTGCTTATTTTATATCTTCTGAAACATATAACTTAAGATAAAATAGGCTTAATTTAAACTTCATGCAGTTTAAAACCAAAACAAGGCTTTTCTCATATAATAAATATATAATATTAAATAATAAAACTTTGAATAAAGAACACAAACTAATAAGATATAATAATTTTATTTGTTTTTTTCATGATGTATACACATAATATTGTATACAATAGATCAAAAGTCATCCAGAGAACAATAGTCATAAAATAATTTGGGCCAAGTTTTATTGATGATTTTACAAAAAGCAAGTGAATTGTGGGCTTAGAATTAAAAAAGATTTTCAAGTAACTACTGATTGATATATAATAGAACATCAGACACGTACACTATATTTTGGACTGTTACTATTGTAAAACTGAAAACAAGTACTTTTCAAAATGTAGGCAAATGATCTCTGTAACACAATTCCAGTATGTCAATAAAGTCTTTTATATACCAAATCATATTTTCTCAATGTAAATTTCTGAATATTCTGGAAACTATTTTCAAAGTCTTTTTTTTTTTCATTTTAAAGAACTGAAATTCTAAGGAATTTCTATTAAAAAATGTAAAAAAATAACAAAATATGTATTTTTCTCGGTTAATGAAATTCAAGTAATTCAAGTACAATGGTACTAAGGAGAAGACAATTTAATGAAACCAGATCTATCTGAAAAAAGGCAAGAATTTCTATTAAAAATAAGTAAAAAGAATAACAGAACGTGTATTTTTCTAGGTTGATAGAATTTAAGTACAATTGTACTAAGGAGAAGACAATTTAATGAAACCAAGTGTATCTGAGAAAAGGCAAGTAATAACATTAAAATAGAAAACTACTACTAGCGTCAATAGCATACATTTAGTGCAACAGTACTTACTTTAAAATTTTTACTAGAAAAAAAAACTATAGTCCTTTATGTCCCTAAAACTTAAATATTAGATTATGTTATAATTACTCAACAAGAACTCATATAGTTCTATAAGGATGCTGTTATTTTGTAAACTTGGCAATGTGTTCACGGGCTATAATAAGCCTTTGAATTTGTGCTGTACCTTCATAGATCTGCAAAATAATAAAAATATTAAACATTTCCAGTACATAAATATAATCAATATTTTATTTATTTTATTTTTATTATTTTTTGTTTGTTTTGGGGCCAAATCCAGTGGCACTCAGGGGTTACTCCTGGCTCTGCGCTCAGAAATCGACCCTGGCAGGCTTGGGGGACCACATGGGATGCCGGGAATCAAATCCAGGCCTGTCCTCGGTCTGCCACATGCAAAGCAAATGCCCTACCGCTGTGCAATCACTCCCGCCCTTAATCAATACTTTATTTTATTTGGGGGGGGGGCACACCGTGCCCCTCTCAGGGGTTACTCCTGGCTCTGTGCTCAGAAATAGCTCCTGGCAGGCTGGGGAGACCATATGGGATGCCAGAGATCAAATCCAGATCCATCCCGGGGTTGTCTGTGAGCTATGCAAATGCTCCATCGCTGTGCCACTGATCCAGCCCCCCTTAATATTTTAAACAGTAGTATAAATTCCATGAATGAATGAACAAAATGAACCAAACCATGTGCATATACATATATATAGTCTGTAATTGAAATTGAATTGTGTAAAGCCTTTGAAAATAGGCAGTACTCAAAAAGGGATAAGGGCAAAGCTCAAAGTGATAGCACAGCAGGTAAGGCCTTGCATGTTACTAACCATCTGGCATCCTATATGGTCCCCTGAGCTTGCCAGGAGTTGTTTCTGAGGTCAGAGTCAGGAGTAAACCCTTAGGACTGCCGGGTGTGGCCCCAAAACCAAAATGAAAACAAATCAAAACAAAAAAACAGGAAATGACAAAAATAGGTAATTCTCTACAAAATTAGTTTTTAGTTTAAATTATCTCCTTAATCTCCTTTAATCATCTTAAGAAGTCATTCATATACCAAAGCACTAGAGAAGTATAACATATAGACAAATAAAAGGATATCAACATTTCAATAACTTTAGAAAATTAAAGTTTAAATGTCACTATTTTTTCCAGCTTTCTTGAACTATATTTTGGTAGTTATCCTCTTCAGTCATTTTCTTTCTCACTCTTAAATATGACTAACATTTTCTCTTGATTCAAAGCAATAGAGTTGTTAAAGAAAAAGATGCTAGAATAATCTAGCTCTGTTCACTTACATATCTATCCCTAGCAGCCAACCCACACTTCCAGTCAAACTTTCAATCCTAAAATTTTGTTTATTTTCTCAGGTGACCAAGAAAAAGTTAAATGAGTGATAATAATAACTACAATTACAACCTTCATGAGAGTGAGAGTATCACCAGATAATCTTTGGGCAAGGTACAAATTCTGTCCCTCACTTATCTCATATCTAAACTAAAAGGCTACATTACATTTATATCTTCTTCTTGTCGCATTCTCTGATCCAACCCGGAGATGCCAAGTGACTGTATTTGTCAAAAAATTTGCTCAAGGTAGAGGTAAGTAAGGAAAAATATACTGAGGAGTTTGGGTAATAAAAAATGGAGAACATATGTGTTTGGGTAATAAAGTGGAGAACATATGTGTTTATTTATATATTTACTAGACTGTTTTCCTCTCTTCTCTTTCTCTTCCCCTCCATCCCTCTTCCTTCTTTTTCATTCTTCTTTCTTCCTTTCTCCTTCTTCCCTCCCTCCCTCCCTCCCTCTTTCTTCCTTCCTTTCTTTCTCTCCTTCCTTCCTTTTCTTTCTTTCCTTTATTTCCTTCTCTCCCTCCTTCCTTCCCTCCCTCACTGTCTCCCTACCTCCCTGCCTCCCTCCCTCCCTTCCCACGTGGCACTCAGGAGTTACTCCTGACTCTGCACCAGAAATCACTCCTGGGCTCAGGAGACCATATGGAGTGCCACAGATCAGACCTGGGTCCATCCTGGCTTGGCTGTATGCAGGACACAGGACAGACGCTCTACTGCTGTGCTATCAGTCTGGCCCCTACTAGACTATTTCTATCTCTAAATTTTTTTTTTTGGGGGGGGCCCACACCCGGCAGTGCTCAGGGGTTACTCCTGGCTATCTGCTCAGAAATAGCTCCTGGTAGGCATGGGGGACCATATGGGACGCTGGGATTCGAACCAAACACCTTAGGTCCTGGATTGGCTGCTTGCAAAGCAAACACCACTGTACTATCTCTCCGGCCCCAAAAGTCTACTTTTTTTTTTTTTTTTTTTTTTGGTTCTTTGAGCCACACCCGTTTGATGCTCAGGGGTTACTCCTGGCTAAGCGCTCAGAAATTTCCCCTGGCTTGGGGGGACCATATAGGATGCCGGGAGATCAAACCGCAGTCCTTTCTTGGCTAGCGCTTGCAAGGCAGACACCTTACCTCTAGCGCCACCTCGCCGGCCCCTCTCTAAGATTTTTTTTTTTTTTTTTTTTTTTTGGTTTTTGGGCCACACCCGCTTGACGCTCAGGGGTTACTCCTGGCTATGTGCTCAGAAATCGCCCCTGGCTTGGGGGGACCATATGGGACGCCGGGGGATCGAACCGCGGTCCTTCCTTGGCTAGCGCTTGCAAGGCAGACACCTTACCTCTAGCGCCACCTCGCCGGCCCCTCTCTAAGATTTTTTAACTATCAATTTAATTTGGAATATATTGAAGTTACTGTCTCTTCATATGGTTCTACCAAAAACATTTTAATCAATTAAATTTAGTCAGTCTATATTTAAAACAAAATGCTAGAATTAATTCTAATGAACTTCCATAGTTATGAGATTAGAGGTTGACTATAATCATACAAGTTAAAGACAGCTGATGTGGATATACTATACATGTCCATCATTTACTTTGTTAAGCTATTCTCCCTTTAACACGTATACATAAAAGCATCCTTCTTTTTTGTACCTTAATTTCAAAACATTCACTCATAGCAAACTACAACAGCTGCTTATTAATACTAGTGATATAAAATATTTTAATAGTATAAAAATGTCATTTGTGAATATTATACATACTATAAAAAACAATCTATTTTTAACCTTACCTGATAGATTTTGGCATCTCTCATTAATTTTTCTACAGGATACTCTGTATTAAATCCATTGCCGCCAAAAATCTGCACAGCATCAGTAGCTAATTGGTTTGCAATATCTCCAGCATATGCTTTTGCAATAGAGGCAAAATAGGTATTTCGACGACCAGAATCAACCTCCCAAGCTGCTCTCTGGTAAGCTAACCTAGCTATTTCAACTTTCATTGCCATTTCAGCCAGCAAAAACGAAATCCCTTGGTGCTAGAATTAAAAAGAAAAAAGCATAAAATTAACTGTGGGCTAAAATTTCAATTTAACATATTTACTACATTTAGTGGCATAGTCCTGTCACTGCTCTATCATGTGAAAAGTTGGAGCAGAGAGGTAATACTGGGGATAAAGCACTTGCCTTCCATGTAGCCTGGTTCACATCTCAAATGTTTCTAGGGGCCACTCATGTGCACAAAAGTCAGAAATAGTCTCTGAGAATAGCTAGGTGTGGCCCCAAATCACCTATCAGGCCTCACAAAAATTTGAAGTGAAAGTTGTTTAGAACTGGCATACTAAGGTATTTATTTGGGAGGAGGGCATGTCCTTTCAAGTAATGCTCAAAGGTCAAGGCAGAGGCAGCTACATGCAAGATAAGTACCTTACCTCCTGCACTATCTCTCTAGCCCAAGCCAGCAGTTTTCATGGAAATTAAGAGGAAAGGAAAATTTCAGGAGATATAAAATGACAAAAGACTTTATTTTGAGATTAACAGATTAATAGCAAAGACTAAGTCTTTTCTCTATTTAATATGAAAAAGCTATAAAGCTTTCAATGTCCTAGTAGTAGATGCTGATTCAGAAAACAATTTTCAGGGGCCAGAGAGATATTACGCAGATAGGACGCCCAGCATCCCGTATGATTCCTAAAGTCCAACAGGAGTAATTCTTGAGTGGAAAGTCAGAAGTAGCCCCTAAGAATTGCCAGGTGTAGCCCAAAACTAGCCCCTCCCCCCAATATTTAGAGAGCCCAACAGAAGCAGAACATAGGAGATGGGGTATAGCTCAAAGGCTTAATCTGAAAACTCTGCCTAAATTTAATCTCTGGCATTACAAGGACTTCTAAACACTACTGGGAGAAACCTCTGAGCTGGGTATAATCCCAAAAACAAAACAAATAGCTAACATAAAAGAAAATTTATACTGTGGTGTAAACAATCAAGAATTATCAGCTTCTTGGTGAGAAGGATGGGGCTATTACAGATCCAAATAGGATAACAGATCTGTTTATAAGCAAACTAAACAAATAATTATATTTTAAACATATTTTGTATTAAACCGTTTCTATGTATGTATAGTTCTTCAACATGAATCAACTAATATATACCCTCTTTTGACCAAGAGTAAAGCTTAGTTTTTTTTTTAAAAAAAAGGAAGAGTTCAAGGATGAAGAGAGTTTAGAGTCAGGCACTTGCCTTGCATATGGTTTAATCTCTGGCACTACATAAAGTCCCTGAACACTAAAGAAATGATTCCTGAACACAGAATACAGAATATATTCTGGGCCTACCCAGGTGTGGCAAAAAAAAAAAAAAAAAAAAAAAGAGGAAAAAACAGGATAAAAGAAGGTGCTCAAAGAAAAAACGGGATTATTTTTAAATCTTCAGGTCACACCAGGTGGTATTCTGAGACTGCTCCTGAGGGTGCTGAGTACTGTACTTGTGGCTCTTGCTTACAAGGCACGTGCTCCAGCCCTCTGAGCAATCTCACATATTCTTTGTGTGTGTGTGTGTGTGTGTGTGTGTGTGTGTGTTTGGGTCACACTCGGCAGCACTCAGGGGTCACTTACTCCTGGCTCTATGCTAAGAAATCGCTCCTTGCAGGCTTGGGGGACCTGGGATGCCAGGATTCAAACACCGTCTTTCTCCATGCAAGGCATTTGCTTTACTTCCATGCTATCTCTCCAGCCCACTCTCACATATTCTTAAAGGACATTAACATAATTCCCAAAGTGTGTCAAGGAGGAATTTAAATGCTAATTGAGAAGTGACACAGAAAAAGAAAATAAATTAGGCTGAGATTCGAATTCATTGGTATTGGAACTAGAATTTTTTCTTCTTTTTTTTTGGATCACACCTGGCAGTGCTCAGGGGTTACTCCTTGCTCTACTCTCAGAAATTGCTCCTGGCAGGCTTGGGGAACCATATGGGATGCCGGGATTCGAACCACTGTCCTTCTGCATGAAAGGCAAACACCTTACCTCCATGCTATCTCTCTGGCCCCAGAACTAGAATTTTAATAAACACACAAGAATGGGAGATTTCAAATAAAGCAAAAGATTCATTCAGTCTCTGCATATGGGACAGATTCTCTTTCCAGTTTTCATTTATGGGAAAGGTAGGCTACCCCCCCCCCCTCAAAAATAACTACAAATCTTAAAAAAAAAAAAAAAAATAAAAGATCCTTTCTCTTAGGGTTTGGAGAATACTTATCCAAAAATGACAGAAGTAATTAAGAAAGAAAAAAAAAAAACATCTTGGATTAGAGAGTACAACAAGGGCACTTGTCTTGCACATGGCCACTCTATTTTCAATACCTGGCACCCCATAAGATCAACCAAATCTGCAGGAGTGATCCCTGAACAGAGTCAGGAATAAACCCTAAATCCAACATATATAGCACAAAAACCAACAAAAGAGGGGCCATTTACAGATACATTTAGAAGCAATTATTAAAAAATAATTGGCTATAATAACAAATAATAGACTGAAGGATTTCCTAAGAATATGAGAAAGAAAAGAATGAGAACAATTATAAATGAAGTTTGTTTTTTTGCTTTGTTTTGTTTTGAGACCACACCTAGTGGTGGCTAGGGGTGGGACCTATCTCTCAATAGGGATTGTGTGGTGCCTGGGACTAAAGAGCACACTCAGCTATCTTCCCAACCCAAAAATGAAATATTTTTATATAATTATTTTATATAAAGAAGCTAAAATGAATTCAATAAATAGCTGTTCTTAATTTATAAGGCACCAGTGAACAATAGAGGCAAAGTTTAAAGAAAATCTATTCTTAAAACCTATCCTAAGAACAGCATTTTATCTTTTAGTTATGAAAGCAGAAATACAAGTTTATACTTTAAAAACATTGTTAAGTTAGTTAAAAGAACACGAAAATCTTTACATTTCAACAAAGCTAGTATAGCATTAAAGTTACCTCTGCAAGCAGTTTTCCAAAAGTTTTCCTGTCCAGGGAATACTTGGTAGCTTCATCCAAAGCTCTCTGTCCAAGTCCCACTGCACCGGCTGCAACCTTGTATTTTAATATAAATCAAAACATGTCACCCTTAAAACACAGTTTTGTGTGTAATTTATCTTATAATGTAACATAAAGCCTCAACAAAGAAAACTTAAACCTAAAGACAACAAGAATGCGTACATGAGCATAAATATTTCAATTTGTGTTATTTATGAGTAAAGGTTAGAGAGGAATTTGTGCAGGAGCCTACAAAGAATTTATTCCTGCGGTTTTTTTTTTTATTATTTTATTTTGTTTACTTTTTGGTTTTTGAGCCACATCCAGTAGTGCTCAAGGTTAACTCCTGATTCTGTCCTCAGGTATCACTCCTGGGGGGCTCAGGAAACCATATGGAGTGCCCAGGATAAAACCTGGGTTGGCTGCATGCAAGATAAACGTCTTACCCAGAGTACTGTCTTTCCAGGCCCAAACTATTCCTACTGTTAACAAGGAAAATCTTTGTAGGAAAAATGTTCTTAGTGAGGAAAAGGAAATCTTATTATCAATATGAATGATTAAATCAAGTATGAAATGTTTCTGAATCTAGCAGTAATTACAGAAAGCTTTTTTTTGCTAAAATAATTTCTGTAAAATAGGCGAACAGGTTGGAAAAAGTCTAAAAAGAAATAAATCACATATAATATTAATACTATTTAATAATAAATAATGCTTCTGTACAGATTACTAAGGCTTATTACTTACTGGAGGTCTGGTATTATCAAAAGCTCCCATTGCAATTTTGAAACCAGCTCCTTCACCAATTAAGACATTTTCTTTAGGCACTTTCACATCTTCAAAGACAATTCCTCTAGTATCTGAACACCTCTGGCCCATATTTATTTCCTAACAAGAAAAATTATATTTATTAGGAAGGAGTAATTTTTAGCTAGATTTTTTTTCTCTTTTAGTAATAGGGATCACCCTAGAGTTTCACCCATGCAAAGAATGTGCTCTACCACTCAACACCATAAATTGTATTTTAACTTGTTTAAATGACTTTCTGTAATTCTTTAAAACAAGAATTAATCAATTATAGGCTGCAATATCTATTTTGTTAGGAAATTTTATAGGTATATAGTCACTTTCTTTTACATAGAAAGTCTTGCTACAATGGCAGAAGTGTTTTAAAATATCGATCATATTTAATGTAAATAGTTTAGACCCTCAAAGCCTAAACTATTTACAATCAGAACCTTGGCCAAGTTTGTTAAACCCAAGTCTTAAATATTATTTTACAATGAAACCAACATTAATCTAAAGGTCTACAAATACTACTTATAAAGATCAATTCTATGTTTGAAGCTAATTTTTAGTGTCAGGAAAAATAATGAAGAAACAATCTGATTTGTTTAGTTTTTTTTTTTTTTTTTTTTTTTTTTGTGGTTTTTGGGTCACACCCGGCAGTGCTCAGAGATTATTCCTGGCTCCAGGCTCAGAAATTGTTCCTGGCAGGCACGGGGGACCATATGGGACGCCGGGATTCGAACCGATGACCTCCTGCATGAAAGGCAAACGCCTTACCTCCATGCTATCTCTCCGGCCCTGATTTGTTTAGTTTTATATAATTTATTATATTTTAGTAGTAGCAAAAAAAGCAATATACAAGGTGATAATTAAATTTGTTTCTCCCTCAATGCCTATTAAAAATCCTCAGATAGATATATGCCATTTCACCAAGTAGCATTAAAATATAGCTTTATTTTTATTCTAATTTAATAAACAATGTTCTTTTTGTTTTGGGGCCACACCCAGTGGTGCTCAGAGGCTACTCTTGTCTCTGTGCTCAGAAATCGTCCCTGGCAGGCTCGAGAACCATGTAGGATGCTGCGATTAGAACTAGTGTCCATCCTGTGTTTGCCACATGCAAGACAAACTCCTTGCGCTGTGCTATTCCTCTGGCCCCATAAACAATGTATTTAAAAAAGGAGACAGTAACTTTGAAATCAATAGTTGAAAACATTTTGAGGTTAATAACAAAAAAACATACCTTTCTTCCGATCTGTATTCCTGGGGTATCTGCTTCTACAATAAATCCAGTAAAGGCTTTACTAGCAGGAGTTTTAGGATCTGGATCAGAACGAGCCAATAAAAAGTACCTGATATAAATAGACCCACATATACATGATTACAAAGATAATAGTATATGTAAAATATGATGATTATAATTTGATCAAACTATCTCAAATCTCAATTATTATTTACCTTATTTATAAAGAAAGAAACAAAGAATTAGAGAGATTGAAAACTTGCCCAATTCACCTACTTATGATGTAGCAAAAAAATGAGTATTTCAAGCCAAGCTGTTTTTGGGGAAAGGAAATGGCTCACAAGCAGAGTTAAGGGGCTATAGGATCACTCCTAACATAATCCTTACTATGTAGGCTCATTGTTCAAGGCAGCAATTTGCTGCCACCAGACATGAAGTCCAACCTTGGTAGCTAATTCCCCAGATCTAAGTCTACTATTTTTACTAATAAGCCATGTAAGGTTTATCATAGTATGAACTGTAAGAAGAAATATCTCATCTAAAGAAAATAGAAAATAAAAAAATATTTATATGTTAGAACTGTTATTTTTCTATCTTAAGATTAACCTAACTTCGAAGGGATAAGAGCCACCTAAAAAGTGCTGCCATGAAAAGGAGCTATATGAGACAGAGGGCCCTATATGCTGACTACTGTCTTCATTATCATACAGCATATGATAAGGAATCATTACTGTTTCTTTTTGAGTTGAAATATAAATATAAATAAATACTGCGTTTTCCCGCCAAAAGAATTTTTACCAGAAATATTTTAAAATAATACATGAAGAAAAAAAGGCAAAATGGTCTATATAAATTGGTGCAGGATAATTTTTAGGGTGGGGAGGTGGTTTGGGCCACACCCAGCAGTGTTCAGACCTTACTCCCGACTCTGTGGTTAGGGATCACTCCTGGAGGACTTGGGGACCATATGGCCAGGGTTCAAACTTAGGTCGGCCATGTGCAAAGCAAACACCCTACTGCTTTGGTCTGGTATTGGATACTTCAAAAAGAATTTTCTTAAAATGACCTCTATTTTTTGTGTTTAGAATCAGTAAAACATGCTTTTTTTTCATCATTGGCCTTCTTTCTTTTCTTTTTAAATCTTTACTTAAGTACTATGAAGTAAATTATGCTTAAGATAAATGACTTTACTCTTCAATTTTACTTAACTAATCTGTATTATTACTAGAAAAGCTATAATTAAAATTATGATGATTCTTAAATTATAAATAATAATCGCACTGTTATATTTTCTCAAATGGTTCAACTTAAATTGTTCATTTTTTTTTACTATTTGCTAGGAGTATAATGACTTATTTAAAGATAACTGCTATTCCCAGGAATAATGATTTGCTTGCCAAACAGCAGCAGTACAGGCTATATATACAATCAAATCAGAAGTCTGACAGATGTTTTAAAGATGGCCCACTTATTCCAATCACAAAAAGTCCTTCTCTGGAGTCTCTATATTTGTAGTGATGGTTAAATGCATTATATTCCATAACTTAACACACAAGCACTATTGTTAGAAAACTTCTCATCCTATTTCCTATAAGAGCCTGTCTTCTAACTTTCACTAAGTCTAAACTGATTTCCCGAATCAAATATAAAAGTCTGCTTTTTCTTCAGTGTGATATTATTTCATGGTAAACAAGTCTAATTTCTTTAATCTTTATGGGACTTGCTATCTAGACTTTTCCTAATATACGGCATCTATTTGTTTCTGAATTTATTCCATGTTGTCAACTTGTACTTTAAAATGTGCTGCCAAGGGACCAGGAATATAACCTGATTGTTGATTATAAGTATTGCATTTTTGAGGCCATGTGTTTGATCCCTAACATTACAAAACAAAAATACAAACAAAACAAAACCAGAAATCATTAACTTCCTACACCCTCACCTCCCAGGCCCTCATAAAAACATAAAAACTTTAAAACGTGTTACCAATATAACTATTCTCATTTTTTTTGGTCTGATGCTGAGGTTTTTTTTTTTTTTTTTTTTGGTTTTTGGGCCACACCCGTTTGATGCTCAGGGGTTACTCCTGGCTATGCGCTCAGAAGTCACTTCTGGCTTGGGGGGACCATATGGGACGCCGGGGCATCAAACCATGGTCCATCCTACGCTAGCGCTTGCAAGGCAGACACCTTACTTCTAGTGCCACCTTCCCGGCCCCTGATGCTGAGGTTTGATGACTCTATTACTTCAACAATAAATTACATCAGACTCTTCACATCACTGATGCCTATTAATATTCCTATGAAAAGCTTTTCATTTTATTCTGCAAATAACATATTTTTTACATTTTATATATAATTCAAGTGACTTCTTTTTTTCATTTATTTTATTTTTTTTTGAGGGGGCCACACCCAAAGGTGGTGGTGGAAAATATAGAAAGTAGAACTCTAAGATTATATAGGATTTCTAGTCTTCCTAACCAGATTTAACCAGAGCAAATATTTTGTTACATCTTGTTTGAAAGTAAATGTCAGAATTAATTTGAATACTTCAAGGTTTAAAAATATTTTTTGCAAATCACTATTTTTTATTGTGGTTTTGGGACAAACCCAGTTATGTTCAAGGTTTAAGGTTCTGTGCTCTGGGATCACTCCTGGTAGTGCCTCGGGGCCATATGTATTGACAGTGATCAAACTAGAATTGGTTATTAGAAAGGCAAGCACATTAAACCCTATACTATTTCTCAATGCCCATAAAATCACTACTGATAATCAATCTCTCATAAACCTTGAATTCCATAAATACTTGAAATATGAGAGCTTATTAATAAAGGAAAAGATTCTGATTATAAAGTAAGAAGAAGTATTTTCAGTAACAAACCAATTGGCTTTTCCTCCATTGGTTATCCACATCTTCTGGCCATTAATAATATATTCATTTCCTTTCTTTGTTGCTGTGGTCTTTATACCAGCTACATCAGAGCCTGCCCCAGGTTCCGTAACACAGTAGGCCTTGAAAATGAGGGGGAAAATTAAATGTAATAAATTATGAATATTTATAAGAACAATTTCTGCTTATGTCAATTATTTATTTATAGTTTGGAGGTTTCACCCAATGGTGCTCTAAAGCTATTCCTGGCTTGGTTCTCAGGGATCATATTAGTACAATAAAATTGAATCAGATCAATGGGATATAAGACAAGAGTCTTAACATCTGTACTATCTTTCTGGCACTGTTTTTTCTAAACCAATATTTTTAAATAAATAAAAATATAAATGTATTATAAAATTTAAATGCATAATTTTTGTTTTGTTCTTTTGTGCCTTACCTGGATGTACCATGTTTTAAAATTTCACTCTGTGGTGCCAAGTTCAAACCCTTACACATACCAGGTCAACTATGTTGTAAAATTCCCAACTTCTTTTACCGTGGGGAAGGGAGTGTTTCACCTAAACCTAGCAGTACTTGGAGGCTACTCTTGGCAGTGCCCAGGGGATCATATATATTATGGGGGTGAATCCAGAATCACCTTCATGGAAGGAAAGTGCCTTAATTCCTGCACTCTCTCTCCATGTGTCCCTCCCAGTCCTGTTTTTAAAAAAGCAAAATCTCTACAGAACTATTACATGGAAATATAATTTATAGAACATCCATTAGATTACATACTTTGTGATTAATATAGTTCTTAAAAATTGAGCATTAAGGGGCCGGCGAGGTGGCGCTAGAGGTAAGGTGTCTGCCTTGCAAGCGCTAGCCAAGGAAAGGACCATGGTTCGATCCCCCGGCATCCCATATGGTCCACCCAAGCCAGGGGCAATTTCTGAGCACTAGCCAGGAGTAACCTCTGAGCATCTAACGGGTGTGGCCCGAAAAACAAAAACAAACAAAAAAAAATTGAGCATTAAATACTTGATTTTTTTTTTTTGCTTCTTTTTGGGCAATGCCCTATACTACACTCAGGGATATTTCTGATTCTGTGTAAAACCTTTATACTATCTAAAGAAATGATATTTAAAAGAAAAAAAATGATATTTTGTTAAGTTTTGGGCCATACCTGATTATGCTCAGGGCCTATTTCTGGCTCTGTACACAGACATTACTCCTGACAGTGCTCAGGAGACCATATGGGATGCCAGAGATCAAATTCAGGTAAGATGCATGCAAAACAAATACTTATCCTCTCCAGTCCTAGGATACATTTTGTTTGGTTTTAACATGATTTTAAAAACTCTAGAACTGCAAAATTATTAAAATACACTTATATATTAATAGCTGATAGCACAGTATCCCTAAACTCTTGCAATGAATTATGACTTTATTTTTTTTTCTTTTGGATTTTTGGTTTTTGGGTCACACCCAGCAGCACTCAGGGGTTACTCCTAGGTCTATGCTCAGAAATCACTCTGGCAGGCTCAGGGGACCATATGGGATGCCGGGATTCAAACCACTGACCTTCTGCATGAAAAGCAAATGCCTTACCTCCAAGCTATCTTTCCGGCCCCATGGCTGTTTATTTTTAAATAATTTAAAATCTATTAATATTTTTGGTTTTTGGGTCACACCGGGCAGCGCTCAGGGGTTACTCCTGGCTCTATGCTCAAAAATCGCCCCTGGCAGGCACAGGGGACCATATGGGATGCCGGGATTCGAACCACCATCCTTCTGAATGAAAGGCAAACGCCTTACCTCCATGCTATCTCTCCAGCCCCTAAAAAATATTTTAATGAAAATTATATTTAGTATAAATTAAATATTAGATGTTTAAAAATAACCTGAATCTCCATATAAATAAACAATTATAATTAATATACTAGTTGACTATTTCATTTTGACTGTTGGCTTGAGATTTTGCATATACCCTTACTTTTGGGTGTGGCCCAAAGTAAAACAAAAAACATCTATGTAGACATTCATTGCTACTATGAACTAGGAGAGGAAAAATGCACAGCAATCTTTTCTATATTCATAGGTTATGATGATTAGATATTATAGTGAACATACTTTTACATGTACATGCTGATAACTGTTAAAAAGTTGTCTGATATATTTAATTTTTGCTTGGTTGGTTTTGGGCCATACTTGACAGTGATCAGGGCTTATTCCTGACTCATGATTCATTTTTGGTGGTGCTAAGGATTGCACCCATGTAGTCTATAAGCAAAGCAAATGCCCTACTGCTGTACTATTGTTCCCCCCCCCTCACATACTTTTAAAACTCTTAATAAAAAAGCAATCAAGCAGAATCTGCACATACTCACACACATCAATGGCTCCTCAGTCAACCTTCCCAAATACTTCTTTTTTTGTTGATCATTTCCAGCAAGAATCACAGGCATTTGCTACCAAAGGAAAAAGATATTTTTATTAGATATGTAAATTGAGAGGTGTTATTATTCAAAAGAAAATTATTTTCTCCCAAGGAGTTAGCTCAATAATTGTCCTTTATTATATCTCTTAAAAAATAGTTAAAACTAGGGGCCGGTGAGGTGGCGCTAGAGGTAAGGTGTCTGCCTTGCAAGCATTAGCCAAGGAAGGACCGCAATTTGATCCCCTGGCGTCCCATATGGTCCCCCCAAGCCAGGGGCAATTTCTGAGCGCTTAGCCAGGAGTAAACCCTGAGCATCAAATGGGTGTGGCCGAAAAAAAAATTAGTTAAAACTGGGCCCGAGTGATAGCACAGTGGTAGGGCATTTGCCTTGCACCTGTCCACCCCAGATAGACCCCGGTTCAATTTCCAGCATCCCATACAGTCCCACGTGCCTGCCAAGAGTGATTTCTGAGAGTAGAGCCAAGAGTAACCCCTGAGTGCTGCCCGGTGTGACTCCCCCTCAAAAGTTAAAACTAAACAGAATTGTATCTATAAGCCCAATTATTTAAACAAAATTAAAAGATATGTAATATGAAAACTCTAATATAGTACATGTACAAATAATTAAAATTAGGGTAAATGAAATGGTGTGCTTGCTTAAGCATCCTAAGAATTGATTATCAAATGTCAGCACTGCCAACAGTGGCAGCAAATCATCTAAATCACTCTCCTGAATATAGTTTCTTGGCTTTGCCCTTATTTAAGAAATACCACAGAAAAAAAACAAAAATAGAATTTCCCCACCAAAATAGCTAGCAGCAAGTACCAGAGACAATATGATCAGAATTATCAGACCAGAATGATTAACTATTGATATATTAATGGCCTCAAGGTTTTATTGCAGTAATTTCAGTATCCTGTGTACATTTTTGTTTCTTTTGGTTTGGGGCCACACTAGATGGAATGCTGGAGAATCACACTGGGAAACTGAATCCAGTTTGACTTCGAGCAAGGCAAACGTATGCCCTACTCCCTGTGCTTTTGCTCTGTGACCTCCTGTTTACTTTTTGTGTGTGTGTGGATTTTTGGGCCACACTCATGGGCCCTCAGGGTTATTCCTAGCTCTGAGCCCAGAAATCGCTCCTGGCTCAGTGGACCATGTGGGATTGATGCCAGGATCAAACCCCGCATCTGTCTTGAGTCAGCCGCATACAAGGCAAATGTCCTTCCACCGTACTACCACTCAGGCCCCTGCTAATTACATTTTTAAACAAGACTTCATTCAACTAATTTACCAAACCTAGTAGTAAGCTATTAACATCAGTTTAGTTAGTTAATTTTCAAAGTAACTTACCCCTAAAGAATTTGCTTCAATAGCAGTCTGAACCCCGGTACATCCATAAGCCAATTCTTCAGTAATTAAACATGCGTCAAAAGTTCCAAGTCCAAGACCTCCTACAATATTTGAGCATTCATTAAAATGTGGAATACATCTTAAAGCAATTAAAGGCAAACTATTTCACTACTTCCACTTGTAACCTAATTTGTTTAAAAGCAAATTTAAAAAAAATCTCTAACATATCACATTTTAAAAGTATTCTAGCTAGTATACTACCAAGATTATTTTTCTCTAAATTGAAAATTAGAATTCTTTCTATTTGCAATCTAGACCTATTTTGCTGTTTCAACTTGATTATGTATAAACTTGATTAAAAGGCTGGAGTGATAGTACAGCAGGTAGGACTCTAAATGAGCTGGGTATGATCCCGGGCATCCCATCTGATCCCAAGCACTGCCAGGAGAAAGCCCTAAGCATAGCCAGGTATGATCAAAAAACAAGTATCAAAAAATTATTTAAAAAAATTATTTCAATTCTGTTACAACTCTGACCCTTTGACCTGAGGGGAAAAAGAAGTTCTCTTACATAATATAAAGGCTAAATAAAATATATATTAAAATGAAACAAGCTAACAATCTCTAGAGATAGAAGTTACCACAGTTTAGATCAAGTTAAAATTGAATCAGAGTATAAAGAAGGAAAATGCCTCTTAAATTACAAAGCTTCTAAATGTAGGTAAATATTGAACAAAGACAAAGGTAAAAAGCTATTAAAAGCAACAGAGTTAGTTTTACAATTTTCATATCCAGTTCTAGGATTAAAAATCTGAAGAAAACTTACCACAACTTTCTGGGATGTGTGTATTCATTAAGCCGAGTTCCCAGGCTCTTTTAATTAGGGGGACAGGGTACTAAAAGATTTTTCAAAAAAAGAAAAGGAAAGTGCCATTATGCTTAAAATATAGTTTGTACTTATTCTCCTATGAAACTCTAACAGTTTTCTACCCTTAACATATATACCTACCTCCCCAGATTTGTCATATTGTGGAGCAACTGGGATTATTTCCTCCCTGGCAAACTTTCGAGCAGTAGCTTGAAATTCTTTCTGTTGTTCAGTGAGCTCTAAGGGAAAGTAATTTAGAAAACATTACAAGGGAACAAGATGAGGAAAAGTATGCTATTAATGTGTATATTTATGAAATACTAGCCCTTCTTAAATCAGAATGTCAAAGAATATTGCCTACTGCATACAGTGAATTGTTTTCAAGCTAATCAAGATTTCTGTGGTAGGGGCTGGAGAGATAGCAGAGCTGTAGGGCTTTTGCCTTGCATGAAGCAGACCTGGGTTCAATCACCAGCATCCCATATGGTCCTCCCATCCTTCAAGGAGGGATTTCTGAGCACAGAGCCAGGAGTAACCAGAGCACCACTAAGTGTGACCCCCTTCAAAAAAAAATAGACTTCTGTGGTACAATAGAAATTAACTGATATTAATATAAATACCAAAGAAGATAAATAAGATTTCTAACACTTACAAATGCTAAACTTTATTTTTTTCTCTTTCAATTGGGAAGATAAAGAGGAAAAAATTATTTTACTTGTCACTAATTCTAAGCAGAATTATCAAAGGCTTATTAATCTTGAAAAGAAATAATACATAAGTACTCTTCCAATCAAGAATCAACCTAAAAAGGGAGATATCATGAGACTAAAACATAATAAAATAAAACTTGTTCCAAAATAACTAATTTCAATAACCTAATTTCAATTTTACCCTTCTGTTAAGCTTATTTTATTATTGATTAGCACAAAGCAACTAGTAAAATGGGGACAAGTTCTCAAAAGATAATATAAAGTTGTTATGCAATAATCAATCCAATTAATTCAATGACATATGAAGTTGTATGATTATAACTTATATGTTATATTATATAATATATAATTTATGTAATATATAATTTTATAATATATTATTTCAAAATGGTAGCTATGCTGGGACAAGAGTCAATTACTATTACCTTCTTTCAAATCTGTATTCATTGGGTTTTAATGAGGCCTCAACATATTAGAATGTGAAAAAAATAGAACACAAAAGATGTCAGATGACCGGGGAAATATAGCTAAAAGGGATTCCAGACCCCACATGATCTCCTAAATACTGATGAGACTGAACATCAAGGAGGAAGAAGGCCCAGTATCGCCAAGTGTGACACCCACCCACCAGAAAAGATGTTAGAATTTTGATGTTGAGTCAAATAGTCTAAGATTTCATCTCTCAAGGAAGCTGAATCCTAGATTAAGATTATAGCTTTATAGTGAATAAATTCTCATAAAAATCAGTAGTACAAGTCTAGTATTTTCTACATTACAATTTTACTTCTAAAATGGAGGACAGTCTGACTCAAAGTTAAATGGGGGTAATGGGGATAAAAAGAAAATCTTTTACTTATTGAGAAACTACTTTGATCTAGTCACTCTGTGGAAGAAACATTAAATGATAAATTATTCTTCAAAAATTTGTATGTTGTAGTCATCACATTTTATAGATACAAAGCAAATAAAATTGATTCTATGGATTATTCACATTTCTTTGAGTTTCAATCTTTCTCCTCAACATTTGTTTCTATCTCATCTGTCACTCAGCAGACTTAATTTCTTCTGGTAGACTACTCAGTTTGAATATGCATGTGACAAACCGAAAATACAAAGCAATCATGCCAACCCAATGCTAATAATTCAATAAAAAGATCTGATTCCCCAAACTTCTATCCTTACATCGCTTGGAAATTTTCATTCTGTTAAAAAATTATCAAGAAGCTAACAATCTTTACAATAAAGGGAGCTGAAGCAATCATACAGTAGATAAGGCTTTGCATACAGCCAACATTTTCAATCCCAGAAACTCAACATTACCACAAGCACTGCAGGAGTGATCACTGAACAAAGAGTCAAGAATAAGACATATATGGTTCAACCTCACAACCACCAACAAAAAAAAGGTAAAATAAAATAAAAACCAAAACTGGGGTGGGTACCCAGACCAACCAGATATATGATCACTAAGTAATAAGCTAGACACAGAGGGGACCACTTATTCTAGCAGCCCGGGGGGTAAGGGTGGGGGATGTGAGATGCAGGACAGGAACGAAGGTGGAGGGAGGGCAAATTTGGTTATGGGAATTTCCCTGATTCAATATTAATATGTACCTAAAATACTACTGTGAAAGATATGTCAGCCAACATGGTCAAAATAAAAATTATAAAAAAAACCTGATAAACATAAATTTTTGACATTATTTTTTGTGTCAAATGTGTGTTGCGCTCAGCTATGTGTTCTGTAAATGTTTGTGTTGAGGATTAAACTAGGGCCTCATTTAAACAAAAAATTAACTAGCACTTAGCTACATTCCAGGCCCTCTCAGCTGCTTTTTAAATATGTTCTGATAAAAATAAATTAGAAAATGGGCTTTTAACTAGAGGAAAGGTAGTAACTTTGAAGCAAAAAACACTTTAAGGATCAAACATGGCAAATAAGTATAACTTCAAATTTTTCATTTGTGTTTTTCATTTTAGAGAGGAAGGGGGGATTTATTTTCCTTCTAATACTAAAGGGTTCCCATTTTCTGGGCATGAGGAGATAACACCTAGAAGCCTTAAAATTGCAGTTCAGATATATTGCAATAAAAACAGGCATTGGCTTATAAACACAGGTTTATAAACCTAGAATTATGTTCCTAATAAGTGTTTAAGAGGTATTTGTTGCACTCAAATTTTCTTAAATGGGGCCAAAGAGATAGCACAGTAAATAGTAGGTCGTTTGCCTTGCATTTGGCCAACAAAGGACAGATCCTGCCTTGATTACTGGCATCCCATATGGTCCCCTAAGCCTGCCAGGAGTGATTTCTGAATGCAGAGCGAGGAGTAACCCCTGAGCACTGCTGGGTGTGACTCAAAAAACAAAAAAAATATTTTTTTTCTTGAATGAAAAATGTTCATAAATATCATTATATTTTCTACTTATTTTGGGATCTCCACTTAGTACCCAAGTAAATCTACATATGTAGCTGATTCAGGAGGGTATCATAAAAGAAAATTTTTTGTGACCAAATGTGAACATATGTAGGCAGTGATTATTTTTTATATTTACTTATTCATTGATATTACTGCTTGTTGACAAATATTCCTGAAAAATACATATAGTTATATATTTTATGTCTATACACAAATATAACATATATGTGTGTCTTTATTTAAAGTAAAATTGCAGAATAAAAGATGTACCAAAACTAAATCCCAATCCCGGTTCATGTTTTACAGCAGGTTTTGTGTGTAGTAATCTCCAGTCAAAACGAGAAATACTTCTCAGGACCTGTAAAGAACAATTAAAATAAATTCAACTAAACCTCAATCAGAAAAGAAAGATAAAACAATTCTAAGTACAATAGCTTATTTGACCATATTCAAAAGTATAGTATTTTTGTTTTGTTTTGGGGCCACACCAAGTGATATTCCGTCTTACTCCGGGTTCTACACTCAGCAGACCTTGCAGTGCTCACCTGACCATATGGGATTCTAGTGATCAAACCCAGGCGGGCCACATGCAAGGCAAATGTCTTACCCTCTGTACTATCGTTTGGATCCTAAGGAATAGTACTTTTATGGTATTACTTAAATGCCTTCAACTAAAATTTAATTTCCACATTAGGGTTGGAGAGTACAAGAGTTAAAGCGCTTGTCTTGCAAGGACCCAACCTAGACTCCACCCCCAGAATGCATAGTCCCCTAGCACAGGGTCAGAAGTAGTCCCTGAGCACCACAGTATAGCTAACTCCAGCTCTCCCAATTAAAAATATGTCACAGTAGATACGCTAATTTTCATATATTTGAGTGCCCGTTATATAGAAATTTTAAAAAGTGAATCAGGTAGTATTCACATTACTAGAGTATAGAGTTTTCAAGTAGGTAGAGCATTTGCCTTCCTTGCATGCAGCCAACCATGCCAGGAATGATTTCTGAGCAGTAGTCAGGAGTAACTCCTGAGTGTTGCCAGGTGTGGGCCCAAAACAAAACAAAACAAAAGACAATGCAGGTTTTTATGAATATCTTACTTTGAATGACCCTTTAAAATAAATTTATTAAAATAAATAAATAAATTTATTTTGAAAAATTTGTTATGAAAATTTATTTCCTATATACTTTTCATTAATCTTATATGGTAAGATTATATGGTTCCTTAGGTTCTCATATCCAATTCTCTTAGACCACACACCTACTCTTGCTCACTGACATTCCACACATCAATTATCAATTCACAAGTTTCAGGTCAAAACTCGGATTAAGGCACTACATTTATTCCTATTGCATAAGAAAAAATAATGCTCAGAACAGGGCAAGTTGCCAACCCCCCCAAAAAAAAGAACAATGGTAGCTATAATCTAGGAAGAATGCCTAGTAATCTTTTGGGGGCCAAAAACAGACCGTGCTCAGGGGTTACTCATGATTCTGCACTCAGGTGACCCTAACTTGTAGCTAAACACACTGAGCACACACCCTGTTTACTCAGAGCACACAGCCTACTTTCCATAATCCCCTACACTTCGTTTTCCCTAATCCCCTAAAACAGAGTTTTCACCCTTCTTTCCCCTATAAATATTCCATTCCCACCTAAAATAAAGTGAGTTATTTCCCCCCCCACACACACACACCCAGTGGCTCATGGATTTTTTTTTGTGTGTGTGTGAGAGCTCTCAATGTGCCTGGAATCTCATCTCACCAGGGAGATCTACAATGTGGTGCCAGGGATCTAATTGAGGTCAGCCAGGATGTTCCAGGCAAATGCCCTTCCTGTTGTACTACTATCTCTTGGATCCCCCAAATCTTTTAATTTCACAGTAAAGTGAGTTATTTGAAAGGTGGCTTCACAGACAAAACAGAACATACTAATTACTTGTAGTTAGATTCATCAAGCTTGAGCCCAGACTCGTTTTTGAGGAGTTGGACCAAATACAATTTTTTTTATAGTTTCTTCCCAAACGTAGAAAATGGGGCTAACCTTAGTAGATTATTTATTGAGATACATCTTCAAAGCTTAGTGTCCCATGAAAGGTATATTGTTTTTGGCTCTCAGCCCAGAATAATGTAACATCAAATTTCCATAAGACAGAAACCAACTCAGCAATATCAGTACATCCTGTAATTGCTTGAGATAAAGCAATACAATTTGTCTAGAGGCGTCTGGGAGGTACATGATACCCCACATATGTTGCCAGCATCTTCTCTCTTGAGATGTGTACTTCCTTTCATGTTTTCTTTTTTTTTTTTTTTTTTTGGTTTTTGGGCCACACCCGGTGGTGCTCAGGGGTTACTCCTGGCTGTCTGCTCAGAAATAGCTCCTGGCAGGCACGGGGGACCATATGGGACACCGGATTCGAACCAACCACCTTTGGTCCTGGATTGGCTGCTTGCAAGGCAAACACCGCTGTGCTATCTCTCCGGGCCCTCCTTTCATGTTTTCAAGCGAGGTTGTGTACCAGGACTCTCTCCGCCTTTGGAGAAGCCCCCACCCTCTCTTGATCATGTTATTTATTATTCTCTTTCTTATGCTTTCCCTCCCTTCTAAATAATTCAAAATAAAACCTGTATTTACTTCAAAACAAAACAAAAAAACTTGTCTAAATCCAATTTCATGATCAGGTTTTAGAATCTTCACAACTTCTGCCTTTAACATATATGTACCAGATCATTAACTTGTACAGCAACGGACAAACATGGATTACAATCCTTCAGAAGAATTATGAATTCCAAAACTGCTACTGTCCCGGCCTAGACTTAACTCGACCTCGCCCAAAAGTGACAACTTAGAAAAGTGAAGACATTCTCTTATATATATAAAAAAAAATCCTTAACATTTCAGATAGCAGAAGACAAACTAGAATACTAGAATATGCAGGTAAAAACTTCAGAGGAAATTTCTACGGCAGGTTTTTCTGGCCTACGTGCCAGCACCCAGCCTCTACGTTGCAAAACGCATTTAACATATTAAATATCACAAGGAATAGGTACTCCATTTTCCTTCACCGCGTGACTGTGCAGATGAGATGATCCCAATTCTTGTATCTTTACTGCAGAATGACAGAAACTTTATTAAGTTCTGCTTTCTTAGGTAGAAGCTAGAGAAGCAAAGCTGTTTCCCCAGGGAGAGAAGTCAAGTCAGAGTTTAGCAAAAGAAGAATGTGCATGGCTGAATTAGTTTTGATTCCTTCGCCCGTGCTTGCAGAAGTCCTGGGCAAAAGAAAAACAAAACAGGGGTGGGGGGACAAAAAACAAAACAAAACAAAACAAAAAACCAAAACCTAACACAAAGAATCTCAAAAGGGAGGATGCATCTGACCCACAGAGGGAAGGGTGGTGAGAATGCATGAAATTGTATGTGTGTGTGTGTGTGTGTGTGTACCCGTGTGTGTGTGTGTGTGTGTGTGTGTGTGTGTCTGTACCCGGGGATCTAAGTGTCCCAAAGTCCAGCACCCCAGCATTGTGTGTCTGTGTGTGTTAAGACTGGGTGGTGTCAAACTGTCCCAAAACTCCGCTCCTTCCCACTAAAAGTTGTCTGCGCTTTCCGAGGGCATTTACGGGCCCCCAAATACCCTCATCTCCATCCGCCAGCATCCCCACTCTCCTCACCCCGCTGCTTCGTCTCAACACCACAGCCATTTCGGTGCCGCTCCAGCCCCCGCAGTCAAGCGCACACTGCTCAAGCAACACTTGGAATGACGCCGCAGCAGCCACGGAAAAAGGATCGAGTTAGTTCTACACTGGGAGGGGGCCCAGAGGTGGGTGCGGCCTTGGCCACGCCCACTGGGGCGGAGCCAGTGAAGGGACGGACTGGGTCCAACTCTGCGGGAGCAGAGGAGCGGAAGAGAGTGGAGTGCGACTTGGCAGAGCGCATGCGCCGTGACCTTTTCGGCCGCGAGTTCGCGTGACCTTGGGAACTCCGGGCTTGGCTTCGGAGCCAAGTCGACCCCAAAGCTTCGCTTCGCTGCGCTTTGAACCTTGGGAGTTAGCGCTACTGCGCTTGCGCAGGAAGCAGCTGGGGTGGACCTCTTTGGGGAGAGTAGGCCCGGAGGAGGATGCAACTCTATTCGACCCTGTTGGGGCTTTGGAGGGCGCAGCGGGCTTAAGGCGTGGCCTTCACGGACTGGGGAATCTGGGTGGAAGGGCGCGTAAAGCTTCCAGCTGGACCTTCTTCTAATCGACTGCCCTGTCATTCAACCTTGCCTCAACCTTTACCCTCACAAACCTGCCAAAAAACAACGGATTTTCTCCTTAGAGTTCAACGGGTTCTTTTTTTCCTTCTTCTAGAATCAGCTGTGCTGGAGTCAAAGCTTAAAAGGATGTTTTGTCCTTTGTAAATAAATGCTTAAGGGACCCTGAGATGAAACTAGCTAGACAAATTCGATCTTGCAGAATCTCCCCCAAGACTATTTATGACTGTCCACGTGGATAGGGGCCTTGATAATAAATAGAAGTGCAATAGAGAAACCTTTGGCGGCTCTTGCTCCAGGATAGGTTAGATAGAAGTCTGGAGCTGTTCTTGAGTTTTGAGATTTACCAGTGATTTGCCATTGTAAAGCAGTTGGGGTTTAGATAATTAAGTCTTTTGTGAAGGCTAGTATCAGCCAAAATTCAAGCCTGGATCATAAATGTTGTCCATAATTTCCGGTACCTTTTGTACTTGATTGCTGTCATTCTTGCTTTTGGTTCTCAACACTGTCCCTAGACCAAAAGGCTCTTAGCCAGCCGCCTTTTGCCATCCATAGTCTCTATTTACTTTCTGTGATTGTTATTGCTTTTGTTATTTACTCTTAAATGAACCTTGCACTTTGTCCTCTGGGAATTTCTGAAGTACTTTTTTTTTAGAATGCGTAGATACAAGGCTGACTGTTTACTGATTATTTAAAATGAGAGTGAAACTTCTGAAAGGAAGAAAAAATAGTTTGTTGTGGAATTAGCAAGAAAGCACCAAAGAAGTAGGTAGGCAAAGCAACTATTGGGCTCTTAGAAATGAATAATATTTGTGTTTGCACGTATTTCCGGTTTTTCATTTTTAATACAGAAAACTTCAACAAAAATTTTAAAATCACCCATTGCCCAATTCATAGAGTTAAAAATTGTTAATATGTGTTACATTCTTACATATGTGCTTTTTTGTTGTTTTTGTGTCACATCCGGAGGTGCTCAGGGGTAACTCCTGGCTCTGCACTCAGAAATCGCTCTTGGCAGGCTGGGGGACCATATGGGATACCGGAAATGAAACCAGAGTCCATCTGGGTTGGTCCCGTACAAGGCAAACATCCTACCACTATACTACCTCTCTGGCCCCACATGTGTGCTTTTGTTGTAGTTAACTTTTTTTTGACAGAACCTGAAGTGTTAGATGCTGAAACTCACATCTACATAACCGTAGATCCTTTAACATACCTAAGAAAATTAGCAATTATTTCCTAAAATAATTTACTATCTAGCCAGTCTATAGATTTTTTTTTTTAAGGGGCAGGAGAGGTACTCAAAGAGTGAATGCATGCCTGGTATTTGCTAGGTCCAGGTCCTAGCCTGGTATTTGGTAGGTTCCTGGAACTGCTTGCAGCCTGCCCCCAAAACCTGGGGTAGCCCTGATGCCTACTCTCCTTTCCATCAATCCAGGACAGCCTGAGCATAGTATCATTACTACATAACTGGTCCAGAATGGCAGGGAGTGTCTCTGGACCCTTCAACATTGCTTGAGAACCCCCTTCCCCAAATAGATTTTCCTGATTATCCCCACAATGTATTTTGTATTTTGTAGTTTGCTTTTGAAGCAGAATTCTATTAATTGATGGGTGGGGGAACAATTCCTCCCTCTCAGTTCTTATAAGCTAGTAAAAAGTAAAATTGTTACAGACAAGAAGAAATACTAAGTTAAATAATAAAATGTATAGTTCCTATATACAAAGAAAAGGATTCATTTAAAACTGATCGAAAAGGCCAGCGATACAGTATAGGAATTAAGAGATTGCATTGTATACGTCTAACCTCAGTTTGATCCCTGGCACCATATATGATCCCTATCATGCCTGTAGAAACAGAGGCAAGAGAAAGCTCTGAGCACACTCTAAAAGCCAAAAGAAAATAAAAGAGTAAAACAAAACTGACTGAAAAGTTAACGTCTCTGAGAATGTCAATTCTTAAAGAACTCCAGTAAAAAAATGAAGGAAGTTGAGGGATAAGATGCAGACTGGAAGGTGAGTCAAGGGAGATTATATAGAAGAGACTGCAAGCAGGTCTATTTAACATAAAATTTACTGTGTAAAATGTACTTATTTCTATAAAGATTTAGTTAGCTTCCTTTTTCATTAGCAGGAGATTTTAATACTCCTTGAAAAGATTAGATCTTCTTTGTAAAGAAAACACCCTGAAAATGCAAATTTTCCTTTAGTGAAATTTTTATTAAAGGGCAACTCTTGAGACACATTCAGACTAGCAAGTTTTGCTTCCCGACATAGTTCATTCCCGTTGCATTTAAATTTTATTTAATTTTTGTTTGCTTTATCTAATGCTTTAATGATTAATGCTTTAATTATTTTAACCTCCTCTCATAATGCTAATTCTAAATTTTTCTGTACTTATTTCATTTGTTTTATAAGAAACCTGGATTTCTTATAAATTGCAAGTTTCTACAGCATATGGTTCAAATTAACCATATTTGGCAAAGACATATCATAGATCATATTCATGTGTTATATCTAAAGGTGTCAATTTGCTTTATTATTTTAGTGATAATAAATTCAATTATTTGATTAAGGTGATAGTCGTAGATCCTTCTACTGTAAAGCTGTGTTTTCCTTCTTCAAATAAGAAAAGATAAATTGGAAGATATTTGACACCATGTCACTTTTCATCTGGCTTTTCAAGCTGTCCTCAGTAGAGAATTTGCACTCACAAATTTTTTCTCATCCTTAACACCTAAAGAAAAGAAACTTAGGATAATTTCCGCAAATCAGAATTTTGTATTTGTTTTTGGGCCATTCACAGCAGTGCTCAGAGCTTACTCTTGGCTCTGAACTCAGACATCCCTCCAGGCAAATTCAGAGAACCATATGTAAAGCTGAAGATCAAAGGCAGGTTACCTGCAAGCAAGGCAAGGCCCTTCTCTGTACTATCTCTCTTTGGTCCCCAAAATATTTGTATTTGGTTTTTGGGTCACACCCAGCAGCACTTGGGTTACACCTGGCTCTGTGCTCAGAAAATACTCCTGGCAAGCTCTGGGGACCACATGGGATGCTAGAAATCAAACCCAAGGAAAAGCCCTACCTACTGTATTGTAGCTCCTCTCACCCCCTAAAACCATTTAGTATCAAAAGAATCTATGAGGCAGGACAAGAATCTAATTATAGAGTATCTCATTTGATTTGTCATATGATTCACCCTCTCCTCATGTAAGCTCCTTTTTATTCCATTCCTAAACTTAAGCTATGTTATCTTCATTTTGCCACATTTCACTCCAAGATACCTGTTGCAGAGATAAGTCCTGGGACTTTTAAAGATAACCATCAAGATTATAAGGATTCATTTGGGGGCTGCAAGGGGTGGCCTAAAAATATTTCAGACAAGGCCCATAGAGACTAGCTCAGCCAGGGTCTGACTCTGGAATGGAGGTGCAATGAATTAGACTAGAAGCTGCCAGGTAGAAGAAAGTGGACAATTGGGACCAAAAAGATTGTACAGCACAGAGATCACTTGCATGCAGCAGACCTAAGTTTGGTCTCTGGAATCCACAGGGTCCTCTGAGCTTTACAGGAGTGATCCCTAAGTGCAGAGCCAGGGGTAATTCCTGAGGGGGCTCTGGGGATCATATGGGATGCTGAGATTCAAACCTCAGTTGCTGTGTGCAAGGCAAACACCTTACCTGTTGTACTATCATGCTAAGATTTATTAAAAATAATATTTTAACACTAAAGTTTAATTTTTTATATTTTTACAAGATAGCCTAAATTATAGTAGTATTAACATTATTGCTTTATATTTATATTTATAATGTTACTACTATTACACTACATCTGCCACCACTGTCATATGGTCCCTTCTTCATGTCTCCATCCTTGGAAGACTCATAATATCTCAGAGTTTTTTCTTTCTTGCACTATCTGTTCCTTTATGTTATTTGATTATATTCATAAATAAATGAGATATTGTCTTTGGGGGGGGGGATTCTGGACCACACCCGACAGCGCTCAGGGATTACTCCTGGCTCTGCACTTAGAAATCATTCCTGGCAGGCTCAGGGACCATATAGGATGCCTGGGATAGAACCAGGATTGACAGTGCACAAAATAAACCCCTTAGCTGTGCTATCACTCTGGCCCTGAGATATTGTCTTCTTTCTTTTGGCTCACTTCACTTGACCTTTAAACTTTAGTTTCATCCAGGTGAGCATGAAATGTGGATTTCATCTTTCCTCATAGCTGAGTAGCATTCTTTTGTTGTCTACATGTACCATAATTTATTTAATCTGTTGTTGGGTACTTGGGTTTTTTTTTTTTTCTAGGACTTGACCTTTGTAAATAATCCAAGAACACATGTCTTCCCTGAAAATTTATGTATTCGTGTTCTTGGAAATGATTTTAGGAGTGAGATTGCTGAGTCATGTGGAGTTAATTTTTGTTTGAATTTTTTGTTTTTTATTTTTGGGCCACACCTGGCAGTGCTCAGAGGTTACTCCTGGCTCTGTGCTCAGAAATCGCTCCTGGTAGATTTGGGGGACCATATTGGAATGCCAGGGATCAAATTCAGTATAGGTCTGTCTAGCTAGGTCTGTCCAGCAAGGCAAATGCCCAACCTTTGGCTGTCTCTCTGGCCCTGTTTGATTTTTTTTGAACCACGCCACAGGCAGTGCTTATTCTTGCCTTTGTACTCAAGAGATCACTCCTGGTGGACTTGGGCTACTGCGGATTGAACTATGGTTGGTTGCATACAAGGCCAGTGCCCCCCTGCCTGCTGTAATATCTTTCTGGATCCAGTTGTACTATCTTTCTGGATTCAGTTTTTAAATTGTTGAAAGGCCTTAGTACAGTTTTCTATAAATGCTGAATTAGACTTATCAACATTTTTATCAACAGTGAACAAAGACTTCTTTCCTCTTGTGACTCCTTCAGCACTGTTCCAAATTAAATAAAAATAAAACAACTACAACTTTTGGGATGAGATGATTATCTAATTGTTTAAACTTGCATTTCCCTAATCAGTGATATTGAATATTTTTTCAAATTCCCAATGACTGATATATATGTATGTCTTTTTTAAGAAAGTGTCACATTTCCTCTTTTTTTTTTTTAACTTTTTTTTCTAGATTTTTTTAATAGTTCCTGATGGTGCTCAGGACCTACTCCTGGCTCTGTGCTCAGGTATCAGTTTTTTCAGGCTTGGGAGACTATAGAGGTTGCTCAGAATTAAACACAGATTGGTAGCATACAAAGCAAATACCCTACCTGTTGTACTACCACTACTCCCCCTAAAAGTGATCTTTTGTGTGTGTGTGTGTGTGTGTGTGTGTGTGTGTGTGTGTGTGTGTGTAGCAGAGTACCTTGTGACTGAAGATGCTAGTTCTCAAAGTCAAAAATTGGAGAAGTTCAAGCAAACAATAAATAATAAAAAATAAATAAATAATAAATAAATAAGTAAAAATGATCATTCAAGCAACCCTTTAAAAAGGTTTGGGTGGCCACACTAAGATGCAAGGTTTTGTTTTTTTTTACTATTATTTTCACTTGGGAAGTTTTCTTAGGGCCTAACATATAAAGCCTAATCCAGAGTCAGAGGGAGAGGATTTTGATAAGATCTTAATAAAATACTGAAAACATCATAGCCCAAGTAGAAATTATTTTGTTTTGCTTTGAGGCAATGTTCAGAGGATAGTCCTTGGTTCTGTAATAATAAGTGGCTCCTGCTGTTGCTCATGTTATCACATGTTGTGTCAGTGATTCAAACCATGATTTGGCCATATAAAAGGCAAACACTTAGAAGCAGTAAAGTAATAGAATTTTACTATGGCTGAAAACCAGAGTCATCCAAGGTAATTGACCCCTCCAAAAAAGCAAAACAAAGCAAATGAAAAAAAAAGAAACCTAAAAGTAAACATGTTCAAATAAAGGCTAATAAATTATTTCTACCGCCTCCTTTCTTGTTTCTGTTATCATAAGTCTATATTTTATCTACTTAGTTATCTTATCCTTGGAGTTTTTTTAAAGCATATTTGCATTTTTATAGGAAAATTGCCTAGAAATAGATTGAACAAGTCTTTTTTCCCTGGCTAGATCATAAAAACAAGAAACAATTTTTTGAAAGCTGTGTTAATCAAGCTCAATATGCTTGAATGCATTCTTTTTTAATAATTACTTTATTTAAGCACCATAGATACAAAATTGTTTACAATTGAGTTTCAGTCATAGAATGTACACCATCTTCATCAGTACACATTTCCATTACCAGTGTCCTCAGTTCTCTCCTTCCCATCTCCATCCCCCAATTGCTTCTAGGCCTAGCATCTTACTTCTCTCTTTACTTCTCTTTTTCTCACTTTTTTTTCTTTTTGAAACTGTGGTTTGTATTATTGGTAATGAAGGGATAGCATACATATCACTGCATTCTTTTTTTTTTTTTTTTTTTTTTTTTTTGGTTTTTGGGCCACACCCGGTGGTGCTCAGGGGTTACTCCTGGCTGTCTGCTCAGAAATAGCTCCTGGCAGGCACGGGGGACCATATGGGACACTGGGATTCGAACCAACCACCTTTGGTCCTGAATTGGCTGCTTGCAAGGCAAACGCCGCTATGCTATCTCTCCAGGCCCATATCACTGCATTCTTAATTTGTAAACTATCTTGTTTATTTCTATCTAAAGGTAAACTTTATTTATAGTAAACTGCACATATTTAAATTTTAGAATTGGATAAGTATTTGTTTGTTTTGGTTTTGTCAGTATTCAAAAATAAGTAGGATAATTCAAATCTGAATCCTACTGAACTGATTCTGATAAGTGGTAAGAAGGATAGGAGGGTGGAATAGAACAAATTATAAATTGGTGGGAAAAATATTCCTGTAAAGGTGAATTGTATTTTAAGTTCAGGGTCCCTCCCACAAAAACAACCTTGATTATGCAATTCTATTTAGACTGACAATACAATGTTGTTGTTTTACAAGTCCTGTGTTTTTAACTTCTTAAGATATTCCACAGCTCAATTGTTTTGCCCAAGGATTTCATTGACCCAGCCTACCAGTCCTGAGGATACATCAGTAAGGAGTATAAGGGGTTGTGTATAACTTCTTGAAAATAGAAAGGGAAAATAAGTTAAAAATGGAAGTGAGAAAATAAGAACACTGAGTACTGCAGGTTTTACATCTCAGTGGATATTTCTTGGATGACGTGTTTTCCTGGTTTGTCTCTGATGGCCTCAGACATTCAGAAAAAGCACAAACTCTGTGGTAATACCTGTTGTCTGTCAATTTCTTCTGCTCCAGTTTGCCTAGCCTGTAGAAGAGAACTGCTCAGATTATTATGGAGTGTAAGTTAACAGGAAAAGGGGAACTGAAAACACTTGTTCAAAAGGTCACAGAAGAAAAGTTTGGAGTGTACAGACAGTACAGAAGGTTTAGCACTTGCATGCTGCTGATCCAAGTTCAATATTAGGCATCATTATGGTCCCCTGAGCACTTTCAGGAGTAATTCCTGAGTGCAAAGTCAGGAATTATCCCTGAGCATTGAAGGGGTGGGACCCAATAACCAAAAGAAAAAAAAAAAGCACAGAAAAATTAAAAATTTATTTTATCTTATAGGCAAAAAATCCAATAAAGGATTAAGAGAACAGGGGCCAGAGTGATAGAACAGCAATAGAGCGTTTGTCTTGAACTCAGCTGACCCAGGACAGACCTGGGTTCAATCACAGGCATCCGATATGGTCACCCCACCCCACCCCCAGCTTGCCAGGAACGTCCCATATGGTCCCCCCAAGCCAGGAGCAATTTCTGAGAGCTTAGCCAGGAGTAACCCCTGAGCATCAAACGGGTGTGGCCTGAAAACAAACAAACAAAAAAACAAAATGAAATCACAGAATAGTCAACTAGCAACAAGAACCTACTAAAACATTTGACAATGACTTAATGACCTCATTGGATATACAATAATTTTCATAAAAAAGTAAGAATAACTAAAATTTTGTTCTACTATAAAAATTTTAATTATTTTTATTGTGAAACTTGCAACATATTTTTTAAATTAATATATTTATTTAAGCATCAAGATTACAAACATATTTGTAGCTGTTTTTTTTGTTTTTGTTTTGGTTTTTGGTTTTTGGTTTTTGAGTCACACCCGGCAGCAATCAGGGGTTACTCCTGGCTCTACTCTCAGAAATCACTCCTGGCAGGCTCAGAGGACCCTGAGCACAGCTGTTACCCCAAAACCAAAGACATTTTTAAATCACATTTAAACATTATAATTACATAGCTATCACTATAACTTGAGTGGTCTTTATTAAATGTTCTCATAAACATAGCCAATGTACTACGATACCTAGAAAAGATTTTGACTTTTGGAACAAAATCACTAAGCATATTTATTAAATTGGCACTATAATTCACACATACAATGCCTAAAAGTGCTAAATTCTATTATTGTAACCTAAAATCTATTATTAAATTAAAATTCTATTATTGTAACCTAAATCTCCTGGGGAGATTTGTTGGTAAAATTTTAGTCTAGTCTGAAGGCTTGAAAATGAGGAAAGTTTATAGTAAATTCTAGTCCAAGTCTGAAAGACCATGATTCAACTTAATTGCCAAATAGATGGAATTTTTTTGATTCTGGTGCTTCACTGCTTGGAAGAATCCACATTTAAGAAAGACACTTCTCATTATTAAATAATAATAAAGTATTAGTGTTATCATGGGATAACCTCAAAGAAATATTTGAAAAATATCAGTCTCCCACTTTTTCCTCCCAGTTGAACTTTTTCCTCTTCCATTGCTGTAGTGTTCTTTTTCCTGTCCTATTCCCTCTGCCCCCACACCCAACAAATGACATGATTCCAACTGAAGCCCAATTCTTATATTCTTTGTTTCCGTCGCATTTTTGTTTGGGCATTTCTTATTCCACTATTCAGTTTCTTTATATTCCACATATGAGAGAGATTATTTTATGCCAGTCCCTCTGACTTGGCTGAGAGTAATACTCTTCAGATCCATCCAAATAGCAGCAAATTGCATGATTTTATCTCTCTCTCTCTCTCTCTCTCTCTCTCTCTCTCTCTCTCTCTCTCTCTCTCTCTCTCTGTGTGTGTGTGTGTGTGTGTGTGTGTCCACACCTGGAGGTGTTCTGGGGTTACTCCTGATCTGAGCTCAGAAGTCACTCTTGGAAGGCCAAAGAATCATGTGGAATGCCAGGGATTGAACCTTCATCAGTCCCTGGTCAGCCGGTGCAAGACAAATGCCCTACCACTGTGCTATCAATCCAGCCCAGTTTTATCTTTTCTTATGACTAATACTCATTATGATTATGAACACTTAGTTTATCCGGTCATCTGTTCTCAGACTCTTGGAGGTGATTTTTACCCCTCAAGATTTTGACTATTGGGCCGAAGGTGTTTGTCTTGCATGCAGAAGGATGGTGGTTCAAATCCCGGCATCCTATATGTTCCCCCGAGCCTGCCAGGAGTGATGTCTGAGCGTAAAGCTAGGAGTAACCCCTGAGTGCTACTGGGTGTTACCCAAAAACCAAAAAATATATATATATTTTGACTATTGTTGATAGTGCTGCAAGAAACATAGGTGAGGAAATGTCTTTTATCCATTGTGTTTTGGGGCCCCTGGGGTAGAAGCCACAAAGTGGAATTATTGGTTTAAATGAGATCAATTCCTAACTTTTTGAGGAACAACCATAGTGTTTTCCAGAAAGGCTATTGCCAGCCTACTTTACCAGCAACAGTGAATGAAGGTCCCCTTTCCCCTTGCAGGCATGCCAACACTATTTGTTCTTGTGTTTTTAGATGTGTGCCAGTCTGTGATATGAAGTAATGTCTTATTGTGTTTTAATTTGCTTTTCCCTGATGGTTAGTGATGTAGAATAATATTTTTCCATATGCCTTTTGGTCATTTGTATGTCTTCTTTTTGGTTTTTGGGTCACACCCGGCAGTGCTCAGGGGTTACTCCTGGCTCCATGCTCAGAAATTGCTCCTGGCAGGCATGGGGGACCATATGGGGCGCCGGGACTTGAACCAATGACCTCCTGCATGAAGGGAAAACGCCTTTCCTCCATGCTATCTCTCCGGCCCCTGTATGTCTTCTTTGAGGAAGTTTCTATTCTCATCTTTCCAAGTTTTTTTGGATGGTGTTGGATCTTTTTTGTATAGTTCAATATTCCTAATGTGTATTTTAGATATTAAAACTTTATTAGATGAGAAATAGACAAAAAAATTTTCTCAGTCTGTAGAATGTCTTTGTATTTTGGTCACTGCTTCCTTTGAGGTTCAGAAGCTTTATTATTTAATGTAGTCCCGTTTGTTAATCTTTGTTTCTGTTTGCTTGGCTCTTTAAAGATACCTCTAGCTTCAATGTTTTGCCTATATTTTCCTCAGTGTAGCCTATAAATTCAGGTCTAATGTTGAAGTATTTTATTCATTTTCATTTGACTTTAGTGTATGGTTTTAAAAGAGGTCTAAGCCCTTTTTATTTTTTTTTAATATTTGCCTTTGTATTGATAGCATATTACACTTTGTTTCTCAAGGTTCATCAGAACCCTTTTTTCCAGAACCATTTCTTTTTGTAAGTGAGTAATGTTCTGTTCTATCTATCTATCTATCTATCTATCTATCTATCTATCTATCTATCTATCTATCTATCTATCTATCTATCTATCTATCATCTATCTATCAATCATCTATTTATTTACACACACACACATGTATATATAACAGACCTGGGTTCGCTCTCTGGCATTCCATATGGTCCCCCGAGCCATGAATTATTTCTGAGCGCATAGCCAGGAGTAAACTCTGAACATCACCTGGTGTGGCCCAAAAACAAAACAAAACAAAAAGAATAATGTTGTAAGGCCAGAGCGGTGGTGCAAGCAGTAGGGCACTTATTTGCCTTGCACATGCTAACCTAGGATGGATTGTGGTTCAATCCCCCAATGTCCCATACAGTCCCCCAAGCCCGGAGCGATTTCTGAGTGCATAACCAGGAGTAATCCCTGAGCGTCACCGGATGTGGCCCAAAAACCAAAAAAAAAAAAAAAAAAAAAAAAGAATAATGTTATAGGGGCTGAAGAGAAAGGTACAACAGGTAGGGAGTTTGCCTTGCAAGTGTGGGTGATCTGAGTTTGATCACTGCCATCCCTTATGGTCCCCTGAACACTGCTAGGCATAATTCTTGAGTGTACAGCCAAAAGTAACCCAAAATCTTGCTAGGTATGTCACCCTCCCCCACCTAAAGAAATATTTATTCACACCTACTTGAATCCTCCTAATTATTACTTAGGAATAGAATTATTGGCTCAGGTAGAATATTTTATGCTCTTTTATTTTTTTTTTTCATTTGGGGTTACACCCAGAAGAGCTCAAGGACTTTTCCTTGTTTTATGCTCAGGAGTGATGATTGGATGTGCTCAGGCACCAGATGAAGTGCCAGGGATGGTCTGAAGTGGCTGATTGCAATGCAACTTTCTTATCTCCTGTGCTATATCTGTGAGCCCTTATTTGTTTATTTGGTCTCTCCAGTAGTGCTCAGTGAACCCAAGATTACTTCTACTATTATTAAACCAACAGAGCGAGACAGTTCAGTGCTCCACTGGTTACGTAGTTGCACTGACTGAGTAGTGCTACAGGACACCAGATACTCTCCAGCACTGCTTTAAGGTTTCCAAAGCTACTCCTAGTAGAGCCCCTGGGGCCAAGTGGTGCCAAGAATTGCTCTCAGTGTCTTATTTTTATTTTATTTTTATTTTTTTTTTGGTTTTTGGGCCACACCCGGCGGTGCTCAGGGGTTACTCCTGGCTGTCTACTCAGAAATAGCTCCTGGCAGGCACGGGGGACCATATGGGACACCGGGATTTGAACCAACCACCTTTGATCCTGGATCGGCTGCTTGCAAGGCAAACACCGCTGTGCTATCTCTCCGGGCCCTCAGTGTCTTATTTTTATACTCCTAAAGATATCATTACAATTTTCTAATTAATTCAATTGAAATTGACTTCTTTAGACTCACTAACTACATTTCAAGAACAATAGTCACATATGCTTAGTGTCTCTCCAATTGGACAGCACAGGTCTTGACTGGAGCATTGCAAACATTAAATATTTCGATAAATTCTTCATGACTAATAATTATATCCCATTTTCCTGATTATATTAAATTATGTTTCTGATATTGTGCTTTAGTTTACCTATTTTTCTTTTTTTCAGTTTTTGGGCCACAGTTGCAAATGCCCAGAAGTTATTCCTGGCTCTGTATTGAGAAATTACTCCTGGCAGTGCTTGAGGGACCAGATGAGTTCTGGATATCAAATCTGGGTCTGCCCTGTGCAAGGCAAGTGCCCTACATGTTACAGCCCCTGTTTACCCTTTCTTGAGTGAAAATTGATTTTTTCTGGAATGTCTGTCTACTTTCTATTTTTCCTTTATAGAAATTTTATTTCTTCTAGGAAATGTTATTGCTCCAGACCATCCTGCTCTCTTTTAATAATTATCCAAATATTTATTTTTTATTTTGGTCATTTTCTTCAAATTATAGTTCTATAGTTTTGTTTCTTTTTTGTTGATGGATCATACCTGGAAATGCTTAGGAGCTATTCCTGGCTCTGTGCTCAGGAGTGACTCATTGATAGTGATCAAGTGACTATTCATATATGTGTTGGAAATTGAACTAGGTTTGGAGGGAAGCAAGGCAAGCTCTGTAAAGTTTTTTAACTCCTATACTATATTTCTAACTCTTATTTGTTAGTTTCTTATTAAGATTTAAAATTTATTAGTTGAAATAAGATTAGTAATAAAATGACAAAAAATAAATTTAGACACTTAAAACAATCAAAACACTTCTGTGTTAATTTTATATACTTCATTTAGTAGTTCTAGAAAAGGGGGTATAATTATCTAAATTCTGAATAATTCAGGTTTTTTGTTAATTCAAAAATTTTTGTTTATAGGGTGCAATTGAGAGTGCTCACAATTTACTGCTGGCTCTTGCCTAGGGATCATTCTGGCATTGCTGGGGAGACCATATGCATTACTGTAGAATGAACTGGAGTAGGTTGCACTCAAGGCTAACATCTAAAGCTCTGTAATATCTATCTGGATCCTAAATAATTATGAATAAGGCTTACAGCTAAGTTGTATGCTCAACCCATTTTTCAAATTAAAGAAGTAGTATCATAATAAATAGCATATAGATTAAAACTCAGGTCTAATAGTTCTTCTTATAAGCTTAACTACTTTGTAAATGGTGCCTGCCAAGATCTTATGAGTTTTTCATTTATGCAATAATTTTATTCTTACAACAATTTATGAAATATTACTATAATTTTATGTATCTGTTAAAGGTATAGAAAAGTTTATCCTCACATTGATTAATTGGCAGTGTCAGAATTTGAAATCAAATAGTCTGATAAAAGGTTTTACTTTATCAAACATTTTAGAGTGATTATTATGTTCTGTCTACTGTGCACTTTATTAAGAGCTTAAGAAAAATAAAATTACATGTGTGTCTTTTCTAGAGGTGTATGCTACAAATGAAAAAGAAGAAATATTTTCCATCGGTTTAAAATTTATTAAGTGCAACTACCACAACCACAATTATTAACACTTAATGATATTAAGGACTTTTTCTCAGGTACTGTTATAGTTGTTTTATAGAGATCAAATTAATTTAACAAGGTCACTGTATTAACACTTTCAGTATTTGTATCAGGAACATAGGTGTCCATCCAAGCTTCAAAGGAGACTGGCTTAAGAACATAGGCAATCTGGATTGACTTAAATGATTATATATTATACAATATATTATTAAATATATACACATATTTTTATGCAGAATAAGTAGTAAAATTATTTATAAAATATTAAAAACTAATCTGTAAAGAATTTTAGGTACTTGGAGAAATGATAATAATTTTTAAAATGAGATTCAATGAAGGTGCAGTTACTAGAATGAACAGCAGAGAGTGAAGTGAGGCAGCATTTGTACTGTACTGCTATATTGAATTCAAGTAAAACTGCAGAATTCATCATTTTTTAAAACTCCTGTTGCTCTAAGATCTTCTGATGACTCTTGTTTGAAATTTTATTAGCTCAGCAAAATATAAAATGCAAGCCAAAAGAGTGGCCTTGTTATCATCTTTGATAAGGTGATTTTAAAATTTGTTTTAGCACAGGATTTATTTCAATATATGTAGGATATTTGCTAAGAATCTCTCTGAAGAAATAGGCATAAGATGATTTGTATCCTTAAAGAACTCTAGCTATCTCTGAAGAAGCAAACTGAATAAAAATTTATGGTGTCAGTGCTGCAAGAAAAGTCATAACACTGAAACTATTGTTAAAAATGTTAATTATGAAAAGAAACATGTTAGATAAAAATTTAATGATGGCATAAAACGTTATTTGGAGGAATTCAGGGGACATTATACATTAGAGGGACTGACCTGGTAAGACTCATTGACTTGAAAGATAGCCCTATTCCAGAACTGAAGGACGGGCAGTCTATACATAGGTAGAATGGAAAAGCATGTTTAGATAAGTGTTTTTCCTTAAAATGAAACCCAATTTCTCAGACATTTATGAGCTATCTTCTCCAAGCAAGCACCATCCCAGATATTGCAAAGAAAATTAGGATAGGTGATGTGATCTCTCCTGAAGAAATTCACAAATACTGTTGAGAGTAAAAATGAAAATCAGAATATGGTCGATAAGTATTATCAGAATGTTCTTTTGGAGTTCTCAAAGGTGATAACAAAATGCTAGCTGCCTGTCTTACTGAAGGTAACCAGAGCATTCTAAATTTATGGTCCCAAACCAGTTCTTCTAGCTTTAGTTGTTCATCTAGTTCTAGCCTGTACACAAGGAATGGTAGAAGAAAAAATTTTTATTTTAATTTCTCTTCAACTTCTTTATTTAGGGACAGGTGTAGGACCCTGAGATTTCCGCTTTGCCCATGAAAATTCCTGCTTTTGCTAAAACTGCTTCTCTATACTCCCTTTCTTAGCTTGTTAGCTTGTGGGAATGTGGCCTTCAGATAAGAATTGGAGACAAAGAGAGACACAAGACCCAGAACACCGCATTAGCCTGGGAGATTGGGTGAAAAGATTTTGGAGCCCAAGTGGAATGGGCCACACATGGTCTTGATGGCTACGCCTACTGGTGCTAGGTGTATGGGATTGGCCCCTGCGTCCATCATTCCCATATGCGGAAGATCACCAAAGGAGAAAAAGGCGCTGGCTAGAGCATCCCTATTGCATCTTACACGTCCCTCTTAAAGACTGGGCTAGCTTGAGAAATGAAACTATCTGCCATAGGGCCAGAGCAGTGGCGCAGCGGTAGGGCGTTTGCCTTGCACACGGCAGACCTAGAATGGAGCGAGATTCGATCCACTGGTGTTCCATATGGTCCCTCCAGCCAGGAACTATTTCTGAGCGAATAGCCAGGAGTAACCCCTGAACATCAGCGGGTGTGGCCCAAAAACAAACGAAAAAAACAAAACAAAACAAAACAAAACAAAAAGAAAAGAAACTATCGGCCTTCTCCAGTGACAGAGTAACTCCACCTGAACCTGACCATTGCCCCTGCAGGCTGTAAAGCCTGGCAAATAACCTCTATTACTCTCATTAACTGTTATCTATATCTGTCTTTTGGACGTGGCTGCCCATGATGAGTTTTAACAAATCAGCCTTGTAACATCTGAATTATGTATCTCGTGTTATTTGAATTCTGTATCTCTTTTATCTGCTTCCTGGAGCTGTACATTCAGCTCTGAAGCATGGACGCGCTTGGCGATGGCTATATATACCCTCACTCTCCTAGACTCGGGGTCAAGTCCCAAACTGCTGTGGCAGGAGAGGCTTGACCCTAGGCGCTGGCTTTATAAACCCCGTTTTGTGACTTGCATTGCCGAATGGTCTCTTTGTCCTATCTCTGGGTTGCTAGCTCGGATCCAACTCTGGTATTCCATGGCTTCTCTCTTAGACCCAATGTGTTAAGCTACATAAACGCAAAGAGCCTTAAGCCTTGTACTTGATATAAATACAAGTATATATGTATTTATATGTATATATACATATATGTTTATATATATTGGGCCAAATATATATATGTCTATATATGTATATATACCTGTATATATATTTGGCCCAATTATCTATAGATAAAAATAAATTTTTCCATAATAAAAATTCCCTAAAGTAGTCACAAATAAAAGGAAATAGAACTGTAGAGAACTGTGGAGAAGAGTAGCATGTCTCAATGCAAGTAGATAAATTTTAGAGCCTAAGGATATGGCTCCTAATAGAGCAGAATAACTACTGTCTGTGGGTATTCTAGGTTGTTTCTGGGTATTGACACAACTGTCATAAAAGAGAGTGATTTTACACTCTACTCTGACCTAGAAAATTGGCAGGACTCCAATTCCAGTAAATTTTAGATGGGCTTGTGTGGAATGTATATAAAGCATGGGGTGCTGTATCTACTGTTTTCTTATTTTATAATTCATTTGTTGCTTTGGGAGTCAATAAAATGAAAAGTAGCCTTATGGGAGGCTATGCTGTCTTTTGTCCTTTTTTTCCCTTTTAAAAGTTAGTTAAACTTTTTTAATCCAATATATAAATTTTTTTACCCACTCTGATATACAATTTTACAATACTGTCTATGGTAGGAATTCACCCATCATATTTCCACCATTCTTGTCTCAGGATTTCCCCCTTCAGATCATCCTCTTTCTTCCTCCAGTCTCATTGCCCTAGTTGGTTTCTTTTTTTTTTTTTTTTTTTTTTTTGTGGTTTTTGGGTCACACCCGGCAGTGCTCAGAGATTATTCCTGGCTCCAGGCTCAGAAATTGTTCCTGGCAGGCACGGGGGACCATATGGGATGCCGGGATTCGAACCGATGACCTCCTGCATGAAAGGCAAATGCCTTACCTCCATGCTATCTCTCCGGCCCCGCCCTAGTAGGTTTCATTCTGTAGAACAGGTCTGAGGTTCTGTTCCTTTGGGCCATTTGTCATTCAATGCTGTGATTTTCTTTCCTGTTTTTAAGATTTCTTTAATTTTTACTAAGATACTTATTTGCAAAGCTGTTCATAATAGAGTTGTTTAAGGCATACAATGTTCCAACACTAGTTCCACCACTTGTGTTCTCCTCCTCCACCAATATCCCCAGGTTTCATTTAATCTCTGCTTGGCAGTTATACAACCCATTTATTTCATATTACTTGCTCCAAAAGAACTTAAAGAAATGGAAAATGGAATTATCACATGCTATGAATGTTTTTGTTTGCTTTTTGGGTCACACCCAGCAGCACTCAGGGGTTACTCGTGGCTCTATGCTCAAAAGTCGCTCCTGGCAAGCTCAGAGATCCTTATGGGATGCTGGGATTTGAACCACTGTCTTTTTTGCATGTAAGGCAAATGCCCTACCTCCGCTATCTCTCCGGCTTCATGCTACGATATTTTATATTACATATGAGAGATTCTCTTTCCTTTTCTTTCCTTCTATCTCACTTCACTCAGTATGGTACATAACAGATCCATCCATGTAATAGCCAATTGCATGATTTTGGCTTTTCTTAGAGCTGAGTAGAATGTGTGTGTGTGTGTGTGTGTGTGTGTGTGTGTGTGTGTGTGTGTGTGTGTGTGTGTGTTGTTTTTTTTCCAGTATTCTGTTCTTGGACACTTTGCTTCTAGATTTTGGCCATTGTTAATGGTGCTGCAATGAATACAATACAGATGTCTTTTCTGAGTAGGGCTTTTAGCTGTTTTTATTCTTTGTGTTGTGTGCCTGTCTCACTGGTGGGAGATGATATTTCACTGTTGTTTTGATTTGCATTTTTCTGATGATCAGTGATGCAGAGTGCTTTTCATAAGCCTCTTGGCCATCTGTAGGCCTTTTTTGATGGAGCTACTACTCATCTCTTTAGTCCAGGTAGTTGTTTTGTTGCTGTTGTTTTCCTTGTTAAGTTTTACTAATGCTTTTTACATTATTAGCCTTTGGTCAAATGGGTCACAGCAAGTACTTTCTTACAGTTTATTTTTCTCATAATTTATTTTGTGATATAGAAGCTTCTTAATTTGATGTAGTCCGTTTATTTATCTTTGCTTCTGTTTGCTTGACACATACCATTGAAATGTTAACATTAACACTGGCTTCAATGCAATGAAGGATTCTTCCTATGTTTTCCTCATTATAATTCATAGATTCATATCTGATACGAAGGGCTTTAATCCACTTTGAATTTACATTTGTGCATAGTGTGCAATAAGGGTCTGAGTTCTTTTTATAACATACGATCAACTAGTTTTCTCAGAATCATTTGTTGAGGCTTTCCTTGCTCATTTTATGCAACCACTCCTTTAACAAACCTACTAACTGAAGATCTGTTGTTGAGTTCTTAATTTTATTCCACTGCTCTGAGCGTTTACTTTATTTCAGTACCATAGTATTTGGATTACTCTAGTTGGAAAAAGGAAAGCTTTTCACCTTCTTTTTTCCCTAGGATTGCTTTTATTATTTATGGAGGGAGTATACATATAAATTTCAACAGTGTTTGGACTATGTATTAAAACAAATCTCATATGTACTTTTAGGAGGACTGGGACTACATTCAGTCTGGATAGTGCATTGGGAAGGATTGTTATTTTAACAGTGTTCTAATCCATGAGATGATAATCACATTTATGGGAAGTGTCCCCTTTGGAATATATGGAGGTCATGATTGAGAAATGCTGATCTTGACAGCCTTGCAGCTAGATTACAACAGCAACTACCATGAATGAAAACTATGCCCATTTTGATTTAGTCATATAGAAGCTTCTCAGTTTGATGAAATTCTACTTGCTTATTTTTGTTTTTTGTTTTCTTTATATTATTGATGATTCCTCTTTGGGAGTGTAATGGAAGCACATACCTGAGTCATTCTCAATCTATCTCATAAATATAGACTTGATATCAAGGTCTTTAATTCATTTCAATTAACCTTTGTAGATGGTGTGAAATAGAATAACCTCAAGAAAACAAGAGCACTATGATATCATTGTTTATAATAGCTAAGATAAGGAAACAAAGTGCTCAATAACAAATGAGAAATTTAAATTGCAAGATTCTTTTTTGATATTTGGGCCACACCCAGCATTGCTTAGGGGTTACTCCTGATTCTTAACTCAGAAATTGCTCTTGGAGGCTTGGGGGACCATATGGATGCTAGGGATTGAACCCAGGTTAGCCACATGCGAAGCAAACACCCTACCCACTGTGCTATTGCTTCAGCCCCTCAAGAGGTCTGAAGTTTGACCTTTTTTTCAATTGAGCTGTTTGTGTATGTTTTATTTATTTCAGAATTTATTATAAAGCCTATTTTCTCCTCCCCAGTCACATCCAAAGGTTAATCCCAGCATGTTGCTCAGGTGTTCCAGAGATTGAAACAACAGTACAGTAAGAAGGGCACTTGTCTTGACGTGGCTAATGAGTTTTCAATCCCCAGTATCTATATGATCACTTGAATGAACTAAGAATAAGTCCTAAACACAAGTGGCTGTGACCCAAACACTAGAGAAAAAAAAATTGAGCCCTGAGTTCATGAGTCACATCATTGCCCCTTCCTTAAGTACACCTATCAGCAAATACTTCCTAGCCAAACATTTAAAATGAAAGCAAAAATTGAAAGTCAACTTTAAATAAAATTGAAAGCAGAAGAAAAAAAAAAGAACAAGCTAAAAAAAACAAATTGAGTGTCATATAATAGAATTAAAATTATGAAGATACAGAAAGGTCAGGAAGATGATTCAGGAGGCCTGGTTCAGTCTGCAGGGCTCAATTCCTATTCAATGACGATGATCTGGAATATATTCTATCCTGCAGTCATTTGGAATTAGCTGCTCTTCACTCACGAGTCTTCAGATTCATCTGCATTAAAACTGGTAAAGCTCTGCTTTGCAAAGATGTAGATCAGGTGGCAAGGGAACTTGAATTTGGCTCTGTGTAGTGCCTCAAACACCTGTCCTTTGTTCTGTATTTGGGGATGGGATGGATATTAAACAAGGCAAGTGTGGTTACTGATTACTGTGCTCTGGGTATTTTCAGAGTCACCTTCTGTCTGAGCCCAAGACTGCAGATAGCAAACTGTTTGGTATGCTGTAGTGTGAGTGAATTTTACTTGCTTTTCTGTTACCTTCGGTTCATGGAGGCGGGGAGAACTGAACAGGGAAGTTGTATAGCACTGCTTAGAGTACCTGTATACTGCTCTCCTGGTATTTCATTAAATGATTTTTTGTGTTAGATGCTATTCACCTATTGGTATTTATCTTAAGTACACTAATGAATATTGTTAGATTTTGGATTGTTCTTCTTAGTCATTATGGAGTTTGGGGTTCTTTATGTCTATTATAGAAAGTGTGTAAAATTTTGTTTTTCTTTGTTTACTGAATTTATTGGATTCTCTTTCTTTATCATGAATATTTCCTCTTCTTGCCAATTCAATTTCCCCTCCCTACATAGCAATTTATCTTCCTCTGGGAAAAGATAAATAATACATAAATAAATAATAAATAAAATAAATACAAAGTTTTGCCTCAGTATTAATAATACATGTGTAGGTTACTTGCCTTAGGCACCAAGCATGCCTTGTTCTACTTTTCCTCCATTGGAGACTCTTATCCTAATTATTTTTTTATTCCTTTCTGCTAAATCACTATCTATTGTTAGAAATAATTAACACTAGTGTTTGTGATTGTTCTGTTATCCCTCCCAGCTGGAATATACCAAAATAAAGTCCTAATCATTTTTTTTTCTGGTAGGAATTAACACAACCTAGGATGAGACTTTTCTTTCTTGAAATATTCTTTTATTCAAGAACTATCTATATTCCATATACATCTCTTTTTTATATTCTGAGAGCAGTTTGTGATCAGTTTTGAATTTTCAGGATTTTGTTAACGTAACTTTCCTACTTTGTTTTTGTTTATAGGATTTTTTTTTAAAAAAGCTTGCCATATTGCTCTGAGCTTGCTCTGAAAATTTCTAAGTTATGGCAGAGCCCTTGCCTTTGCAAGCTATTAATATGTTTTGTTGTTTTAATTTTTTCTCACTTATTGCTGCCGCCACAATTTAAGGAAAGTTAATATTAGAAGGTTTGCTGGGCTCCCCCAGTGCAGATGGCTGAGAAAAGACCTCAAAGAGAGGTCCTTCCTTGAAAAGTGAGGGTGGTATTTCTCAAGCTTAGTAATAGTTTCAAAGAATAGTTGCAAACATATATTTGGCCTAATAAGAAATCTCCTTGCCCCTGCGTTAAGTATGTATATAGTTGAACATTTACTTTCAGATGACAAAAATAAGTACATACAAATATGGCCTTGATTAAATATCACTTTATCTGGAAAAACCAGCATCAAGAGAAACATAAAAATTATTTTGTAATTCTCAAAGTAAAGTTAGTCTTGTAAAAGATACTCTGCTCAGATGAAAGAAGCCCTTTTTAGGAACACCTGGCAAACTTGCTAATCTTTTAATTTATATCAGAATTGACACCCAAGGTCCAGCGTAAGGAGTAAAAAACTTTTGAGATGTTAAAGTTTGCCCTTAGATACTAGAGAGCCTCTGGCTCAACTCCCCTCTGTATTCTAATTGTAACTTATCCTTCAGAAGCTTTTTAACCCACACTAAAGGCCTGTGAATTGTATGTTGTGAAGAAACTTATAGATCAAACAGTATGTACTGATAAGCTTGTTGCTAACAAGAAAGTATATTTTTTTAACCTTGTAAGAAAGCAGATGCTCTCAGTCTCTCACATGTAAAATTCATGTTTAAATACACATCTGTGGCATTCAATAAACAGATACAGAATTATGATCCACAACTGAATGTGTCTCCTTCCTCCGCTGAAACCTGCACCCACTTTCCGAGGGACTCAGAGAACTCCCTGAAGTGTCCAGACAAGGTGGCCGCGGCAATTTACTATTCATATAATTAAGTTATATGGAAGAGAAATATTTAGACTTGACTGAATTGTAATATCTAACCCTGAACACTTTTTTTTGGTGGGGGAGGTTTTGGGGCCACACCCAGTGATGCTCAGGGGTTACCTCTGGGTATGTGCTCAGAAATCTCTCTTGACTTGGGGCACCATATGGAACGCTGGTGATCGGAACCAATGGGCATCTGGATCAGCCGCGTGAAAGGCAAATTCCCTACCATTGTGCTATCACTCCTGCTCCATAAACCCGAACACTTTTATTCTCATCTGTCAATCATAAACATGAAAGATCATAGTGTTTCAGTGATTTTTATAAAGCATGGTTCATGAAGAAAGGTGATATGAAAAAGCTATTGCTTGAATGTAGACCAGACTTTTATCCTATAATTAATATCATGATTTCAATATCCTATTCTAGAATCAATGGAGAGTAGATAGTATGTTTAAATATATGACTGAAGAAGGGGAGGGAGAAAAAAATATGTGGCTGAAGAAATATATTCACTTTAGTTCTGGGAGATGTTATGTGGTCTGGTAGAGATATATGTGATAAATTTTCAGAAAGTGAATCACAAATCAAAACAATCTAGGAAGATTTTTTAAAACTTAAGGATCAGGGGGAGGGGCAGGGAAAAAAAGAAAAGAAAGCTTAAGGATCAGATAACAAAGGGCTAAGAATATAGATGTATGTCATATCTAGAGTTTTGAATTAGTAACCTAGGTTTTTACTCTTTTAGGTTGCTAATGTTTATGACACATTCAAATTTATGTACTTTTGTATTATATTTGAAAAGTTCTGGCTGGAAGACAAGAATTGCTTCTAGTAATTTCTTTCCCATGTGTTTATCATTATTACATATTCTTATACCCAATGATATAAATTTGTTGGATATTGTTTTTTATTGGCTCTTATTTTTTTTTAAATATATATATTTGGGGCCAGAGAGATAGCATGGAGGTAAGGCATTTGCCTTTCATGCAGAAGGACAGTGGTTCAAATCCCGGCATCCCATATAGTCCCCTGAGCCTGCCAGGAGTAACCCATAAGCGTTGCCAGGTGTGACACCCCACAAAAACCAAAAACCTAAAATGTATATATTTTTTATTTTGGGGCCATACCTGTCAGGGCTCAGGCTATGCTCAGAGGACTTTATGGGGTCCCAGGGATTAAACTTGAATTTGCCACATGAAGGAAGGCACCTTTCTACTGTACTATATATCATACCCTATTTTCTTATTTTTAAATGTGAAATGTTGAATTATATAAACTCTAAGTTATGCTTTAATTCACTATACACATTCACAAGCAAAATCAACATTATAGGAAATTATTTTGCTCTTTTCTGTAAGCAACTATGTCAGCTTCCAGAAGAAAATAGTGAAGATTTAGGATTGTGTTTGGTAACTAGGGAAAGTGTATTAAAGAGCATTAAAAAATACTTAGCACTGGGGCCAGAGAGATAGCATGGAGGCAAGGCAAACGTTTTTGCATGCAGAAGGATGGTGGTTTGAATCCTGGCATCCCATATGGTCCCCCAGAGCCTGCCAGGAGCAATTTCTGAGCGTAGAGCCAGGAGTAACTACTGAGTGCTGTCAGGTGTGACCCAAAAACAAACAAACAAACAAACAACAAAAAAACCCCAGTATACTGATGGTGATAATAGCAGGATCTCAATGGTTTTTTTTAATTATCATTGTATTAATTTTATTATTATATCATAGAAATCTTCCAAAACCTATCACAAGAAAAGTTGTAACTAGAACTCAGATCTCTTGAAAACATGCCCTAATATTTTGGCTATTTTCTCGTAAGTGTTCTACCCTTTAAGTTTTTATACATTGAACTAGTGGCATTTATTGCTTCTGAGAAGACACAATTTAACTTCTGAGAAAAATGTTATTTGTTGTTTTCAACTTAAACTCAACATCTTTATATTTTTGTGCATGTGTGAGAGAAAGTTTTGCTTGTTTGTTTGGAGTCATACCTGACAGTGCTCTTGAGTTAGTCCTGGCTCTGTGCTCAGACATGGTCTCTGCTAATGCTCAGGAGACCATATGTAGTGGTAGAATCAAATCAGAGTTCACTGTGTTCAAGGCCAGTAAATTAACCTTGTACAATCGTTAATACAATTAAATTTAAGCTTTATGAAAGGGTTAAATAAAAACACCTAAATTCCAAATGAAACTCTTTCTAAGCTAAGAGGAAATTTTAGTTGCTTAAAATTAGTTTGCAATAAATGTAATGTGGAAAGCACAGAGAATATGATCCAAGAAAAATCTTGTCAAAACAAAAATAGACTAAGGGAAGAGTTATGGGTGAGAGTTTGTGTGAGAGATAAGGATAAGTGAGTGAGACAGTGTCTTTTTCACATAATACAAGTCAGGTTGATTGTTGGGGTTAATTAAGTTTTCATCACAAGTTAGAGGTTAGAAGCCTCTGAGAGAAGCCTTGTGCTAATATGAGGTGGCCACAGAATCATAGAAATGGTAGGTTGTTGTGATTGCAAAACTAAAGCTAATTACCTATGGTTGGTGTATTCAGCAAAGTCCTAGAAGGCTCTGAGAAAAGTTGAGGAGCTAAGGTTAACATCAAAAGAAACAATATAATTGCCACAAAGTAATAGCATAAAAGGTTTTAGTAGAGGTCTTTGTTCAAAGGAACATTATAAAAATAGTTCAGATAAAATATGCTCTTGAATAAAGAGTATCAGTAACAATACTGAAAATCATAATAGATAACCTGGTAAGCAGGTGGAGATGCCTGAACTTCCTAGAAAGAAGCTTCATATATCTCATATTTTTCTGCGTCTGATTTCTTGGCATAGATGATGCATGGAGATTGTTTTAGAAGTGGCCACTAACTGTGTATCTAGAGCAATGTCCAGGTGAAATAGGAATATATCAACCAGACATCATATGAATGCTTGAAGGAAAGAAGAACATGTAGGACAAACAACATCTCCACTGAGCTATAGATTTTATATAATTTCTTATGCTCCCAGATCTCAAAAAATGATAGTAAAGAGAAAAAATGAGATGGAGTGGGAACCTTGAAAAACCAAGCCTTAATTTCCTGAAAGGTCTTTTTATTTAATCTATATATTTATTCTGGGGAAGTTTTCCAATCAGTGCTCAAATGGTTCTGGGACCCCACTTGTGAGGCTTAGCCAACCTGGCCAACAATTCTAGGCTCAAATTCTGCAGTGCTGCTCAGGCATTATAGTGCTGGTGATTGTCTGAATAACTCCTTTTGGGATCTGGATTCTGAACAAGGAGGGATGCCATTTTTTTATTTATAATATCTTTATTTAAGCATCTTGATAACAAATATGATTGTGATTAGGTTTCAGTCATGTAAAGAACACCCCCCTTCAACAGTGCAACATTCCCACCACCAATGTCCCAAATCTCCCTCCATCCCACCCCACCCCCACCTGTACTCTAGATAGGCTTTCCAGTTCCCTCATTTATTCACATGGTTATGGTAGTTCTCAGTGTAGTTATTTCTATAACTGCACTCACCACTCTTTGTGGTGAGCTTCATGAAGTCAGCTGGAAGTTCCAGCCCTCTTTTCATTGTCTCAGGATTGTTGCAAAAATGACTTTTCTTTTTCTTTTTTTTTTTTTTTTTTTGGTTTTTGGGTCACACCCGGCAGTGCTCAGGGGTTACTCCTGGCTGTCTGCTCAGAAATAGCTCCGGGCAGGCACGGGGGACCATATGGGACACCGGGATTCGAACCAACCACCTTAGGTCCTGGATAGGCTGCTTGCAAGGCAAACGCCGCTGTGCTATCTCTCCGGGCCCAGACTTTTATTTTTCTTAAAACCCATAGATGAGTGAGATTATTCTGCGTCTCTCTCCCTCTGACTTGTTTCACTAAGCATGATAGATTCCATGTACATCCATGTATTGGAAAATTTCATGACTTCATCTCTCCTGATGGCTGCATAATATTCCATTGTGTATATGTACCTAATTTTTGACAAAGGAGCAAGAAATCCTAAGTGGAGGAGGGAAAACCTCTTCAACAAGTGGTGCTGGCAGAACTGGTTAGCCACTTGCAAAAAACAAAAAACAAAAAACAAAAAACGAACATAGACCCCCAGTTAGACCCCCAGTTAACACCATGTACAAAGGTAAAATCCAAATGGATTAAAGACCTTGATATCGAACTTGATATCATAGGTATATAGAACAAAACGTAGGCAAAACACTCCATGACATATTGGGATGCCATTTTGTAAAGGCCTCATAGCAGGCTTCTCAGGTTCAAAGCAGGTAGAGATGCTGTTTTGTAAAAACCACATGGTGTAAGTCTCTACAAGTCTATTTCCATAGACACCACCCCAAGCTTCCTGGCCATACCAGGTAGCCTATCAGGGAAGAATAAGGGGGGCAGTAGGAAGGTACCCTTAGACAATAGCCAATCGTTCAGAAAGTTGGAAACACCTTATATCATCAGAAAGTTGGAAACACCTTATATCCTTTTTCTGTATAATCTTCTTCATGATCGTGTAGTGGAGCTCATCTCCTTTGGGAGATGGCTGGCCAGTGTGGGGGCTTTGTTGGCAGACAGATTAAAGTACTAAACTTTATTCCAGTTGTGTGGTCTCATCCTTTTATTCTGAACCTGAGCACACCAAAGTTGCTGGCTCCCCCTTAAGATCATATCTAGTGATGTTGGGGTTGGCAAGTGTGAGAGTATGAGCATCTGTAGATGCAAGGGAGATCAATTGGTACTGGAATCAAACACCAGTTGATTTAGGTATGTAACCTAAACTATCAATTTGCAGTCCCTAAAAAGCTTATTCTAAATAGATAGTTTTTCCTTTATGTTGAAGAGTCTCAATTTGTACTTAAATTTTTGTATCTTTCAAGTCAATAAAGAGTTGAAATATTATTGCAAATGCATTTACTTAGTTAGGTCCTTCACCAATAGCATATTTCTTTTTTTTAATTATATTTTTGCCTAGGCATGTGAAGTCAACCTTTAGACATCATAATATTTAAGTCCAAATTTAGATGGATCATTTTAGATGCCTGTACTCTTAGAAAGAAGCTTCACATATCTCGTATTTTTCTGAGTCTGATTTCTTGGCATAGGTTATGCATGAAAATATTATAAATTATAATGATATATGATATTTATTCATCTTTATATGTTCAATTTTATAGATATTATATTGGAAGTTAACAAATGAATGTCTAATTCTAATTTCTTCTATACTTATTAGCTTAGTTGTCCTGAAAAACAAATTCAGCCTTTTGTGCTGAATATTTCACTATAAGTTTATTACATTCAGTGTCATAACTCTCTTACCATCATTATTATTTTTTTCCGTCCCATTTTTAGGGCTTAAATGTTCACATTTGATAAGTAGATCATCATATCAGATTAGTAGATCAGATTTTTGAAAGAGGAGCCATCTAAATTCCTAAATAATTTCATGTCCTTTTGGCTTGCCATTTTTAAAATACAATATCACCTCTACACCCTGCTTATCAAATATGAACTATTGTTTAAGTTGACATTAAGGAGACATTAAGGAGAGTTAGTAAGCACATCAAAATTTAATACCCCAGCACAGGCTGGGGTATTTCATGTAGCCAAGCAATAAGCATCTTTAAAGTATAAAGTCATGACAATATCCTATTGTATTTTGCACTGTTGCCCTCTACATCTGAAAGACCCTAAGTTGTTTTATTCTATTCTTTCCTTATCACAAGTCTATCCATTTATATTCTTTTTTTTGTTTTTTTTTTGTTTGTTTGTTTTTTTGTTTTTGTTTTTGTTTTTCGGGCCACACCCATATTTCTGGCTACTCGCTCAGAAATTGCCCCTGGCTTGGGGGGACCATATGGGACGCCGGGGATCGAACCGTAGTCCTTTCCTTGGCTAACGCTTGCAAGGCAGACACCTTAACTCTAGCGCCACCTCGCCGGCCCCACCATTTATATTCTAAGACCTAAAATTGTTTTGCCCAAGGGACTATGCTGACTTTGGGATTTTTGTTACAAACTCCCACAAGGGACCATGATCTGTGAATATTGGTAATGATTGGCATCACACTTGAGTTCTCATTCTTAAAAGGCAGGTGCTTTTTTGCTACTGAGCCATTACTTGTCTTGCACAACAATGATTTTTATTTGATGAAGATGCTGATCAATTTTAAATTAGAAAACTTCCACACTAATTCTGAAGTTCTTTGAGCTTGCTCTTTTCTTTGCTTAGAGTAATACTCACCTTCCTTTCTGACACCAGCATAGGCTTTATTTCTCTGAAAATTGCTTTCTCAGAAGACAATCCCTTGGCAGTCCCAATCTAAATTATACTCTGTGTTACTCTCTCCTGTAGCACTGTTTTCTTTACTGTTCCACAACATTTCTAAAAATTTATTTATTTGCTTTCTTAGGTTTGTTTTTTGATTCTTGGGGGAGTCACATCCGGCAGTGTAAAGAGCTTACTTCTGGCTTTGTGCTCATGGGTCACTCCAGGTAGTGCTTAGAGGACCATATGGCACGCCAGAGATCAAACCAGGGTCGGCAGCATGCAAAGCAAACACTTTACCCAATGTACTACTTCTCCAGCCCCTTTATTTTCTTATTTATATGTTTCAGAATATCTGAATGTTTTTTTCTTTGCAAAATTTCTTTGCAAATTTATTATTTACAGTGGCTTTTAGTAAAAGATAACTATAGGCAGTAAAAATAGGTAAAAATCATTTTACAAAAAAGAACAGTCCAAAATGCTGCTTCCTATAGAGAACATGCAATCTAGTGTTATTCAGAGAAAATTTATCATAAATATCTGATCATACTAGAAGAAATTCAGTTGTAAGTTTGATTCTACTCAAACATTATATGCAATGGCACAATATTCTACTAATGCAATTGATGTATGTTTGTCTACTGTTTTTCTAATATTGATAATTATAAGCAGCTATACTATTAATATTTGGAACAATGCTTATATTTTAGTGTTAGACACAGACTTTTATTTCTCTTCACACCTCTGATCTCTATGTATCTAGACTTCCTTTTCTTCAATAAAATCATTTTTATATTGAGATCTTACAAATCCTGTTAGGAGTTTTACCCTTGATCATATTGATAACAGACTTGAATGTAACATAAATCAAATCTCTGATGTCTATGAAGTTTGAAAACAGAATAAAGTTTAAAAGCGCTTTTTGTTTAACTTTTAGGAGTTCTTGATTCCAAATAGGAATTATTTACTTGAAAATAATCAATTTTACCAGGAGCATTATCCCTATAGTAGGAGTACAACTGAATGATCTTTTTTTTTTTTTTTTTTTTTTTTTTTTTTTTAGGTTTTTGGGCCACACCCGGCTTTGCTCAGGGGTGACTCCTGGCTCTCTGCTCAGAAATAGCTCCTGGCAGGCACGGGGGACCATATGGGACACTGGGATTCGAACCAACCACCTTTGGTCCTGGACCGGCTGCTTGCAAGGCAAACACCGCTGTGCTATCTCTCCAGGCCCCTGAATGATCTTTTATAATATTTTTGCTTTAAGAATTAGCAGAAGAGTGGGCCATCATCTCCTTCATAATTCATTCACAAATTTTCAAACAATATGATTTAAAAAATTTGGAAGTCCCAAGTGGTACACTCAGACTCTACTTCATCCTTGTGATACTGAGCCAACATATCTGTGATTCAAAGGGAGGGATAAAAGATGTAATACTGCTCGGGCTCTATGGTGCCAGAGACCACCTGGGCCATACCATGTGTGGGACTTGGAAACTGAAATGCATAAAAACCCAGTCCTCCCCGACTATTTTCTTTTTATTTTTTTAAATTTACTTTGTTTAAACACCATGATTGCAAGGTTGTTCATAATACAGTTTTTTCCTCACATACACAAAGTTGTTAATGATGAAACTTTAGTCATGCAATGCACAACACCCTTCACCATTACATTATTTCCCACCACTAATATACCCAGTCCTCCCACCCTTTCCTCTCTAGGCCTTTGAGGCATATATTTTTCTTTTCTCTAATTTCTCTCTTTTTTCCCTTTGAGACACTGTGGTTTGCAATATTATTATTATTATTATTATTATTATTTTTATGAGGGGAGGTGCACCATTCCCAGAGGTACTGCAATACCGGGTCGATGCGCGGAGCGGACGGAGCAAGCTCCTCTTCCGACTCCCAGCTGCAAAAATCCATTTAATATATTGTCCTCGGATAGAGGACGTATCAGATATTAAACTGATAAGAACAGATACTACACTTGATCTTATCCATTTCTTCCACGTTCTCTTGTTTTGTGGCATAAAGATATTCAAAGTAATTTCTGATTGCCTTTTACATTTCTGTATTATCTGTTGTGATATTCCCCCTTTCAGTTTTTTTTTTGTTTGTTTGTTTTGTTTTGGGGTCATGCCCGGAAGTGCTCAGGGGTTACTCCTGGCTCTACGCTCAGGCTCAGAGATTGCTTCTGGCAGGCTCGGAGGGGGGGGGGGGCGAGGGGGGGGAGACCATTTGGGATGCCAGGATTTGAACCACCATCCTTCTGCATACAGAGCAAACACCCTGCCTCCATGCTATCTCTCTGGCCCATCTCATTCAGTTTATTAAGTTTCTCTCTTTCACTTTCTTTGTGTGTCTTGCTAAAGTTTTATCTATCTTGTTTATTTTTTCAAAGAACCAACTCTTGCTTTCATCACTCTTTTAAAGATTGTTGTTTGGTTTTTCTGTTCATTAATTTCTCCAAATTTTATTATTTCTTTCCTTCTACCTGATTTCAGTTCATTTTATAAAAGTTTTCCAATTTTTTAAGCTGTGCCATTAAGTTATTTATGTATGTCCTGTCTTTCTTCCTGATAAATTCTTGCAAAACTAAAAAATCTCCCCTTAATACAGCTTTTGCTGTGTCTCACAAATTCTGATCGTGTCTTCATTCTTATTTGTTTCAGCAATTTTTTACTTTCATCTTTGACCCACTAGTTGTTCCATATGTTAAAGTGATTTCTCCATTTGTTTGTAATTCACTTCTGTTTTCAGTGCATCATAGTCTGATAGGATAGTTGATACAATTATATCCTCTTTATTATGGAGCTATGTTTTAAGGCCTATTATGGGTCTGTATTCAATAATAATCCATGTGCATTGGAGAAGAATGTGTATTCAGCTTTCTGGGGATTAAAAATATATATATATATTTTATATATATATAAATATATATATTTATACACACAAAATCCTCTCTTCCATTTCTTTCTTCAGAATCAATCTATCCTTGTTATGTTTTAGTCTGGCTGAGCCATCAAGAGGTTACAGGGCAATGTTGAAGTTTTCCACTAATATATTGTATTGTTATTGATATCTTTCTTCAAATTTATTAGCAGTTTTTTTTTTTTTTTTTTTTTTTTGGTTTTTGGGCCACACCCGGTGACGCTCAGGGGTTACTCCTGGCTATGCGCTCAGAAGTCGCTCCTGGCTTGGGGGACCATATGGGACGCTGGGGGATCGAACCGCCGTCCGTCTCCTAGGCTAGCGCAGGTAAGGCAGGCACCTTACCTCGAGCGCCACCGCCCGGCCCCTATTAGCAGTTTTTATAAGTATATTGCAAGTCACTCATTGGCTGCATATATGTTTAGGACTGTGATTACATCCTGGTATATCTATTCATTTATTATTAAGAAATGATCTTATCTGTCTCATCAATATTTTAATCTGAAGTATATGTTCTCTTTTGTTTTTTTTTTTTTTTTTTTTCGCTTTTGCACTCAGGGTTACTCTGGTTCTGTGCTCAGAAATTGCTCCTGGCAGGCATGGGGGACCATATGAGATGCCGGAATTTGAACCACCGTCCATCCTGGATCGGCTACTTGCAAGGCAAACACCCTACCACTGTGCTATCTTTCTGGCCCTGAAGTATATGTTCTCTTATTAGTATGGTCAGCCAACTTCTTTTCAAGGGAGTTCTTTGCTTGAACTATTTTTTTTTTTCAAATTTTGATTTTGAATCTATATTTGCTCTGACTATTCAAATGCATTTGTTGGGCCGGGAAGGTGGCGCTGGAGGTAAGGTGTCTGCCTTGCAAGCGCTAGCGTAGGACGGACCACAGTTCGATCCCCCGGCGTCCCATATGGTCCCCCCAAGCCAGGGGCGATTTCTAAGCGCATAGCCAGGAGTAACCCCTGAGCGTCAAACGGTTGTGGCCCAAAAACAAAAAACAAAAAACAAAACAAAACAAAACAAATGCATTTGTTGCAAGCAGCAGAATGTTGCTTTCAATTTTCTGATCCAGTTTATCACTCTGTATCTCTTAATTGATTCAGTCTGTTGATATTGAGAGAGATGATTATCATAGGATTTTCTGCCATCGTTTTTGTAGAAGCTTGGTAAATTTTAGGGTCTGTCTTGCCTTAAAGTAAACCCTTCAGTTAAGGTTAGTTTTGAGTGTGTAAAATTCCTGAGCTGTTGTTTATCCATAAAGCCATATATTCTTCAAACCTGAAGGAAACCTGAATGAAAGTCTGGCTCAGTGAAGTGTTCTTGGAGAGGTTGTTCATTTCATTGTTGTTCTTGTTGTTGTTTTTATTTTTATTTGCCTTTGGGCCTGAAGGGTTGCTTATGATAAATCTGCTGTGAACCATAAGGATGCTTTTTTGTATGTAGTTTCGCCTTTTGATATTGCTGCTTTCAGTATTCTATCTCTATCTGTGGTTTTTATTATTTGACTATTATGTGCCTTGGGGGTGCTTTTCTTTGTGTCTCTTTTAGTACTTCTCAGACATCAAGGATGTGGGTACATGAACTCTTTAGCTCTGGCAACTTCTCAGCAATGATATTTCTAACTAATTTTAACTATTGCTTCCTATAGGGTTTTTTCCCTGGATCTCTGGGATCCCAATGAATTTTATGTTGTTTCTGTTGAATTTATCTCAAAGGTCTGTTGTCATCTCTTTGGTTATTTTGAGTTTTTTTAAATTTAATTTATTTATTTTAAAAAAACTATTTTGAGTTCTGTCCATTTATTTTAAGTCCCCCCCCCCCCAATTTCTGCTGTAGTATAGAAGTGTTATGCTGCTCATCATCCAGCTCACTGATTCTGTCCTAAGCAGCGATTACTCTGTTAGTGAGGCCTTCTAGTAAGTTTTTCATTTTGAGTATCTAGTTTCTCAGTTCTGTCTTTTCTGCTCTCATTCTCTCTTCACTCTTTCCAACTGCCTATTAAATTTTTTTTTAGCTCTTTGAACACTTTCCACATTTCCTTTCTTTTTCTTTTTCTTTTTTTTTTTTTTGGTTTTTGGGCCACATCCGGTAATGCTCAGGGGTTACTCCTGGCTATGCGCTCAGAAGTAGTTCCTGGCTTGGGGCACCATATGGGATGCCAGGGGATAGAACCATGGTCCGTCCTAGGCTAGCACTGGCAAGGCAGACACCTTACCTCTAGCGCCACCACGCTGGTCCCTCCACATTTCCTTTTTAAAGTCCTTATCAGAGAAGCTACTTACAGAAGGGTGCATGATATTACTTGTATGTTCATAACTACCATCTTCATTTACTTCATTTACTGCATATGGTTCCTTTCCCAATGTGACCTTTGCAGTGTGGTCATTTTAGTTTGTTTGTTTTTTGGGTCATACCCAGTGATGCTCAGGGGTTACTTCTGGCTATGCGCTCAGAAATTGCTCCTGAATTGGGGGACCATATGGGATGCCAGGGGATTGAACCGCAGTCCATCCAAGGTTAGTCCGCGTGCAAGACAAACGCTCTACCGCTGCTCCACTACTCCAGCCCCGTGGTCACATTTTTAATATGTTGTGTGGGGCTCCTTGACTAGAAGCTCCTTGACATTTTTTAAAATTTATTACACACATTCTTGTTAATGACTCCAAGAATAAATAGGAATTTCAGAAACAAAAATTTCTCTTTAGAAGTTATGATCTGTGTCATGGATGCAAAGATTTGATAATTTTTAATTCTCAGAGCATATAGACACTTTCTGAATCAGAATTTAGGATTCAATTTCATCTAGGTTTCTGCAATTATATTTATAATGCTTGTCTCATGTGTCCCTCCCACTTTATTCTTTCCATAGATATTGTATTTGCAATCCTTAAACAAAAATATTCCAGGTGATCTACTCTGGAAATAACTGGGCTGGAAATTTAGGGATTGGGTAGTTGTTACCATAATAATATATGGATTTGTTTCTTCCTCTGTTCAGTGGGAATGAATAAAACTTTTTGAATAGTTTTTATTGTGTGTGTAATAGCTGTAAACCTCAGTTGAGAGAATGCATGTGAAAAAATTGAAATGCTACAGTACAAAATATGTTAATTACATACCGCAACAAATTTGTCAACTAAAATTTTTAGTTTCTTAGCAGAGAATAGTGTTGGCATTGTGGAAAAAATAAATACTAAAGGGAAACTTTCTTTGGTCAAGAGTAGAATGATTCTATTTCATAGGTAGCTAGTATCATGAGGAGAGAACTTGATATTGAGTTGGAAGAACTTCAGAGAAATCTTGGAAATACTCACAAAACACTGTCTCATTTACCTTATTTCTTTGTCTATAAAATGTAAAAGATAGGACACACCCTTTGAATTTACTTATCAGGAACAAATAGAATAAAGTATGTGATAGTATAGTATGAACTGCAAGATATTCTACTTAGTAATTAGTAGAATTAGGCAGTAGTTAGTACTTAGTGATGAAAAAAGAACACATTAAGCTTCAAGATTTTTATTTCATGCACAATATTTGTATACCTTTAGAATTTGAAAAGATGTCAGTTTTATTTCCAATGAAACCAGAGATATTTTCTTGAAAGAAGAAATGTTAACTGAGTTTCATTTCTGCAGACTAAAATAGGCTGTTTTTATTCATTAGTATAAGCCTGATGCATTCCTCTGCTCTGAGAGAAATTGGGTAATTCACATGTTATTCCGATAATCTGCAACCACAAATACATTATATAAAGTTGACTTAGGAGGGCAAAAATCCCATGACTATTTTGTGAATGAAGAAAACGCAGGTCATGTATTATAGTAGGAAGGAATTTATAAAATAACCCACAAACCAGAAACAGAACTGGTTTTAGGACATGCCTTGTGCAAGTTTTCAGTGCTAGGAAAATGAGGGCTAGAATTCAAAACATATACATATATACATGTATATATATATATATATATATATATATATATATATATTTTTTTTTTTTTTTTTTCCTGCTGCACCGAATAGATTCTGGGGCTCCGTTCACCATAGTAAGCCATAGTACAGAGCTGAATCACTAGATGGGAGGTAAGGGGAAAAGTGTTAGAAAAATCTGTGTGGGTTTGGTTAGCAGGAAACTTCAGTTGTAGAGAAGTAATTTCAGGCTTCTGAGCTGCTGTGGGGCCTAGTGTTAATCACCTCTGGATTTACCCCTTGTCCTTTTTGTCTAGCCAGGGAACCTTTATCTTCTTAGATTTTTGTCTGAAGCTCTTGTCTGCTCTTTGTAGACCTGGGGCATTGGAGCGCTCTCTCTCTCTCTCTCTCTCTCTCTCTCTCTCTCTCTCTCTCTCTCTCTCTCTCTCTCTCTCTCTCTCTCTCTCTCTCTCTCTCTCTCTCTCTCTCTCTCTCTCTCCCCCCCCCCCTCTCTCTCCTCTCTCTCTCATTAGTACCTAGAGGACAAGGACTAGCTCTTCTACACCGTGAAGCCTATTGCAAACCCGTTTCTGTCTAGCAGGAGACCAGCCCCTGGATCCCTGGGACACTCTCCCACTCTCCCGCTAGCTCCTCGGACCCTAGATGGTTTAGCTCATTCCTTCATCCCTGGGGTGCCCAAGGACACTCCTAGTCCTTGAGAAGAAAGCGCTTGAAGGCCTGAATAGGTCAACTCTTGCAAGTGTCTGCAAATAGGTTGAACCTCTCTATACCACTTCTTTTTCCCTTCTCTGAGAGTTGGGGAGAGTTAGCCGCAAGCCCTGGGAGTCGTCGCGTGGGTGCAAGTGGGGCTTTAGTAGCCCAGGTTGGGAGGCTTGGGGATGGGGGTGGAAGGGAAGGTCAGCTAGAGGGTTCCAGGCCTGAGTTCTTATTGGTCTGGGAGACAGGTGCAAGTCGCTGGGGAGTAGGTACCCCAGCACCCCACTCCACTTCACCTCTCACATAGTGTCTTAGAGTCAAGAAGAGAGCAACGGAGGCCCAGACCAGCCAGGCAGGCAGGCACCTTGCTGACAGTACCGGACTGAGACTGCCTGGTTCCAGGACTCCTTCCCGGCCCTAGGAGGCTACGGGTTCCCGGCTCAGCTCCCGCAGCGACCCGCACGCAGCCTTCCCCAGCGGGACGGCGTGGGAGGGGGCGCCGGGGAAGGGAGGTGCGGTAAAGCGGGAGAGGTCAGCACTGGGCGGGCGCTCGGGGGTCCCCGCGCCGCCCCTTCCCCGCCTCGCCTCGGCAGCTGGAACGGGAACGCGAGGCTCAGCAGCGCGGCGCGGCCCGGAGCAGCGGAGCGGGGCCGAGAGCGCAGATGCCTTGGCGGCAACAAAGAGGCGGCTGAGCTCGCGGGAGGCAAAGCCACGGCTTCCCGCTGGTGGAACCGTTCCGGCGGCGGCTGGAGGACGCGCGCGGGGGGTCCGGGGGCGGGCACGGGGCCGACGATGGCCCCGAAGAGAAAGCCCCGCGGCTGTCAGGGTGAGTCCCGCCCGCTTCCCATCTCATTCTCCGGGCCCGGTTCTGTCTGCCCGTCCAGGCTCCGCCAAGTGCGACGCTGCCCTCCGGGGAAAGAGTTTTTGCCTTCCCCTCCGCGCGCGGGGTGCTGCGGGGTGGGCAGCTAGTGGGGGGACTTGAGCTCCTCTGCTGCATCTCCCTTCGCCTCCGGGAGACTGGCAGGAGTTTGTCCCATTTTTTTTTCCTTTTACCAGAAACCTGGAAACGAACTGCAGACAGATGTTTCTCCTCTCACCGCACCCCTTTCCTAGTTTGAGGGGTGGTCATTGCTCATCTTCCTATAGGGTAGTGGAGAGCGGATTCGCTCTAGGGCTCTTCTCGGATTCTGTTTTTCTTTGACTTTTTATTTATTTGATTTTTTTGTATTACCTCCTCTCCATCTCTAGGGTGACAAGTTCTGCATCTATTTGCTCTCACTGTCTATTCCTAAAAGACTTCCTCCCACTACTCCCTTTTCTAAAGATTTAGGGAAAACTTGGTAGTCGCCTGGTCCTTGCCCTTCATCATTCTTTCCCCCCCAATGTCCAGGCCGGCCGAGTCTGGCCAAACATCTCCCCCTGTTGCTGCTTTGCAGCCTGGAGCATCTCAAGTTGGAAAGTTCAGGAGGAGGAGGAGGAGGCGCGGTAACTGGGTGGTACCCGGGCGGGTGAGCTGGTTGCTGGGAGGGCTTGGCGGTATTGCCCCGCGGTCCGGGGCTGGAAGGATTAGGGAGCTTCAAGATTAGTGTCCGGTCAGGGCGCCCCTGGGACTGGCGGTAGCGCGCGGGGAGCAAGGTGTCCGGGTCGCGGAGGTCGAGGTTCTCCTGGACCCGGCACGCTCGACCTGCAAGTGCCACCTGCAAGTAGTGGCCGTTGGGTCTCATCGAGGGGGGCGGGGCTAGAGGGGGCCGGTTTGACAGCTGCAGGGCGCAGATAGCTGGGTATCCCGGTTCCAGCCCGGGCATGGTGCAAAGGAGGGGATTTGCAGCTTCTGGGTTATCTGGGCTCGAATCTGGGATGCCTTATGCTCGGGAGGCGAAGATTTCGGGTGCCTCCAGGATTGTGCAAATAGCCCCCCCCGCCCGCCCCCAAGTCCGAGCGGAGTTTCATTGATGATCTCAGCCCCTCAGGGGATCCGTCACACTTGGCAAGCTGCTTATTGTCCCCATCCCGCAGCACCCCCCAGTCTTGTTTCTGGGAGCTTAGCTCAACTCTAGAGGTCACCCGAGGGACACAACTTTATCTTGGCTCTTCAGCTTGACGTTTAATTGTTTCCAAGTAAGTAGATCACTTAGTGGAAAAGGTTTGGAACGTCAATTCAGAACCACAAACATCCAGATCTTCGGTTAAAAGTGTAATATAACTATGGATTTTATTGTTGTGCAATTCTTTAAAAAATATTACAGCACCTGTAAAATAAAATAGGCCTTCCACTTCTCTTTCCCACCCCCTTTCCATTTGTATCAGTATATGTTTATAGTGATAAACGCTAATAAAAGAAGAGAGTATATTTATCTATGGTTCTTTTAAACAAGGTATCAGAAAGTTAGCTGAAATTCAGACAGACAAGTTGCATTAGCTGCACTTTTGGTTCTTTGCTTTTTTTTTTTTATGGAACCATATGGCACGATAAGCTAAAGGGGGGATTGGTTTTCAGCACTGCTGATGTGGCTATTCATTCGCAGAATACATCATATCCCAAACCTTGCAGACTCTACATAGTCTTCGATGAGTGGAAAGACTGTACAGTATGTCCTAGTTGGAGACCGTCTTTTTTTTTTTTTAATAATTTTTATTGTGACCAATGTGAATTACAAGTCTTTCACAGTTATATTTAAGGTACATAGTGACAGTGAATTAGGGCCATTCCCACCACCAGTGTTGACCTCCCTCCACCCAAGGAGACAGTCTTACATATGAAGTTAATCTTGGCAGGAGCACAAAAATATACAAGGAGACTAAAATCATAAAAGCTGAATATAAGAGATTTGATGGAAAAGACACCTTTCTTTATTTGTCCTTCAAATCATGAAGTTTTTATATGCCAACATAAACTTGTGTAGCCTCTTAAATTTTATTAGTGACATAATTGAAGAAAACCATTTATTAGAGTTTTGTCATTCAATTGTTAATAGTTCTTATGGAAGACTTAATCAAGCATGGGGCCGGAGAGATAGTACAATGGCGTTTGCCTTGCAAGCAGCCAATCCAGGACTCAAGGTTGTTGGTTCGAATCCAGGTCCCATATGGTCCCCCCTGCCTGCCAGGAGCTATTTCTGAGCAGATAGTCAGGAGTAACCCCTGAGCATCGCCCCAAAACAAAAACAAAAACAACAAAAAGATTTAATCAAGCTTTCCAAGGATATATGCTCCCAACAAATCTTACAGTGTTTCTATTAGTTATTTTTCGTGTCTATCATTGAGCACAGGATGCCACACATAGGAGGCATCATGCACTCTGTCAACTTTGCTTTCTACCTAGACCTGTAATTTTATAAAAATAAGGTTCCCTCCCCACCCTAGATATAGATAGAGGACTGGGCTGTACAGGCACAAAGAAGGAAGTGGCAAAACACTCTTAGAGTGGAATTTTGGCACTTCTCTGATTTGGCATTTTGAAAACTTACTTTTGAAGAGTAATGAAAAAGCACTCCTGAAATAAGCAGTTAATCAAAATCAATGTGGCTTCTATGAAGGAAAATAAAGATTTTTCATATTTCATATTTTTTTCTTTTTTGTGGTTTTTGGGTCACACCTGGCAGTGCTCAGGGGTTATTCCTGGCTCCAGGCTCAGAAATTGCTCCTGGCAGGCACAGGGGACCATATGGGACGCCGGGATTCGAACCGATGACCTCCTGCATGAAAGACAAATGCCTTACCTTCATGCTATCTCTCTAGCCCCATATTTCATATTTTTTTTTTTTTTTGGTTTTTGGGCCACACCCGGTGACGCTCAGGGGTTACTCCTGGCTATGCGCTCAGAAGTCGCTCCTGGCTTGGGGGACCATATGGGACACCGGGGGATCGAACCATGGTCCGTCCTAGGCTAGCGCAGGCAAGGCAGGCACCTTACCTTTAGCGCCACCGCCCGGCCCCTATATTTCATATTTTTAAGGGAAATATGCATTATTTAGTTCTTATTGACTGCTTTCTCTCTCTCTTTTCTCTCTCTTCTCTCTCCTTCATTCTCTCATGCTGTTTCCATTTTTAATTTGTATTAGTTGCACCCAGTGGTGTTCAGGGTTTACTCCTGGCTTTGTGCTCAGTCAGGAATCACTTCTTGGCTAAGCTGTCGTCCTACTGCTGTAATTTGGCTCCAGCCCTTCAAGTTTCCATTTTTTAATCAGTTAATTTAATATAGGAATGCTACTATTTTTTTAATTTACCAAGTTTCACTTTAGCAAAGCAGGATTAGTTTTTATAGATACAAAGGGAAATCCACAAAGCTGTATTCCATTAGCTCAGTTTTACCTTTGATGCCACTGGTGTGTCAAAGGTCCCTGGGTGACTAATGTGAAGTGGACAGGAGAGACACAGAAGGAAATCTAGATTCTTTCTCTTCACATCTATCACCTCAGGAATAGCTGGAAGATCTAGGACTATGGGCCTTACTTTTTGCAGGAAAAGAAAGTCAGTTCTAACCCATATCTAGTCTGTCAGGTTCCTGGCCTTTCTCTCAGAAAAGAATTTCAGGAGCAGATGAGCAGTGAAGTAAAAACAGGTTTTATTTAGAAATTCTAAGGAAAGAGAGGGGGAGAGAGACAAAAGACAGATTGAGAGGACCGAGCACATCAAAAATGGAGAGGGAATCCCAATACAATCCCAGTATTAAAAGTGTGAAAAGTATATGAAAATACGCATCTCAAGAGGGGAGATGCAGACGACATGCTCAGGTAACATGTATCTGAACAACATATATGTACATTTGCTTTGTTTCCTATTGGTTTATATATAGGGTTTCTCCCATGCTTCCTCTAATGGGTCTTTCTACCTGGATAAAAGCCTGTTGCTAGAATGGTTATCTGGTGAAGAGTAGGGGAAGGTTGATGGCCTTTTTTGATTCCTTTTCCTTGGCCTTTGTTCTTGCTGGAGCATCTCTCTGTAGGTGGTGCAACCTTCTCTGGGCCTGTGTTGGCACCAGGTAAAGGTCTTGATCACTATTTGTCCATGAGAAGAGTCCTGACAGTAATGCTTTTAATAGCTAAGGCCAGCAACAGAATTCAAATTCTGTCTCATGGTTTTATTATTTCAAGAACTGTTTTTCCTTTTTTTGGTTTCTGGGTCACACCCGGCGGCTCTCAGGGATTACTACTGGCTCTGTGCTCAGAAATAGTTCCTGTCTGGCTCAGGGGACCATATGGGATGCCAGGATTTGAACCACCGTTTGTTCTGGGTCAGCTGTGTGCAGGGCAAATACCCTACCTCTGTGCTATATCTCTCCAGCCCCTATCTCAAGAACTTTTATTGCATCCCCCAAACTCATTGTCATGGTGGTGGAGAGGAGCTTCCCTACTTGTCTGCCTGCTTTGTCCTTTTAAAGACAATTTTGCAAATGCATCTGACTGCAGATTCAGTGCATGGCTCACAGACATCTGCTTCTAAGCTCCAAACTGGGCTTCCTAGTAGAAAGCCAAATTGTTAAATATCTGGGCTTTTCTTGCAGGGGGCAGGTCTTCTGAGGTGAACTTTGCTGGGTAATAAGCTATAGACTTAGTATTCCATGCTGTGTTGGTTATCCTCTTAGGAGAACTGCTTCTCTCTTCGGCTTATCTACACTGCATGAAAAAGAGAGATCGTTTGTTGGTGTGTATAACAGGTTGGATGCTCATTGGCCTCCAAATTCCCAGCAATATTGAGACTGCAGGTCTAAAGCAGTTAGAAATTTGCCAAAGAGAAATAGAATGCATCCTAATGTAGCCAAAAGAATAAGATAAGTTAGCAGTATTTCTCAGGGGATATTTATCCTTTATGTGTGGCAGCTCAACCAAAGGATTACTTCTCAAAAAGACAAAATATCAGCTCAATATTTGTAATTTCTTAGAAAAAATACTGTAGCCTAAGGCTTTAAGAAGACCTAAAATTATGTTATTAACAATAGTTATAGTAAAACAGTCCACACACAAAATAATTTTTTTTTAAATATAGATAATTTGGGTTGTAATGACAGAACAGAAGACTGGGCACTTGCCTTGCACACAGCCAACCTGAATTGATCCATGGCACCTGCATGGTCCCTTGAGCCTTCCAGGAATGATCCCTATGCTAAATCCAGGGGTAAGCCTTGAGCAATACTAGATGTGCACCTCCAAATAAAAAAGTATTTTATGATTTTTACTGAATTGTTTTAAGTTTAAAGTTTATGATTGAATTTTCTAATCATGAATTATTTAGCTATTTGTTGAGCCTAGAGTATATCATGTTTTGTGGAACTTAAAAGGGATACATGATTGAAAATGATACTCAGAAGCAGTGGTCCTCAAACTACAGCCCATGGCCACTTATTGTGCTTGTTCCCGTTTTGCTTTTTCACTTCAAAATAAGATATATGCAGTATGCATAGGAATTTATTCATAGTTTTGTTTTTACTATAGTCCGGCCCTCCAACAGTCTGAGGGACAGTGAACTGGCCTTTTAAAAAGTTTGAGGACGACTGCTCGGAAGGATGGATTTGGCATGAGGAAACTGGAAGGATCTGGAATGAGGTTACAAATCATGATCAGGACACTTTCACTATGTTTAATGTTTAAATAGTTTTAATAGTTACGTTTAAACTATGTGTCACATAATTTAACACTATGGAATTTACTTTAAGATTATCTAAAAAGGTAACGTGTGAAATCACCCCACATGACATATTTCCAATCCTTGATGAATCTGTCTTTAGCAGGTAGTCATGAAGAATTAATAAACCAAGCCAGTCAGGAGAGAACCATAGGCTTGGATTGACTTCTTGCCTTGATCTCTCTCTCTCTCTCTCTCTCTCTCTCTCTCTCTCTCTCTCTCTCTCTCTCTCTCTTCCTTCTTTTTTCTCTCTTCTCTCTTCCTTTCTCTCTCTCTCTCTTCCTTCTTTTTTCTCTCTTCTCTCTCCTTCTCTCTCTCTTTTCTCTCTCCCAAAAACCTAACCTGTCATTATTCTTCCAGTACAAATTCAACTGGGGGAGGGTCAAGTGAGATCCAGGACTTTTAGGAATCAAAGGGATAAGTGAAAAGAAAAGAGGAAGTTGGGGGAAATATCTTTGTTTTGGATAAAAGCAGGATGTGATGTTACCCTTCCCCCCAACTTCCTGGCTATCTCAACTGGAGAGGGAGACCCTCCCAAAGCTGGGAGGGGTCTGGTTGGTAATTTAAGGGCTTTCCTGGGGAAAAGGTAGAGGAAAGAGATTCAGCAGCAGGGACCTCAGAAGGAAGATGCAACACGGAAAGATGAGAGACAGGATAGATGCAGGAGTGGGAAAAAGGCTGCTTAGCTTAGAAGCGATGTGAGATATGCACATGGCGGTTAGGGCCTAAATATAGCTTCATGTCTCCTGAAATCTGACTGCTGTGGATCCAGTACTTACCCTGAACCCTCAGACCAGACAGGCCAAAGAAGCTGCAGGCGCTGGACAGGCCGAGAAAGGCTCCACAATTCATCCACTACAATCAAGGGCTCTATAAATAATATTTAATTCAACATTACATAACAGTGGAATTTGGTAGAAAGTAATTTTGTTTTTTTTTTTTTAGGTTTTTTTTTTTTTTTTTTTTGGTTTTTGGGCCACACCCGTTTGACGCTCAAGGTTTACTCCTGGCTATGTGCTCAGAAATCGCTCCTGGCTTGGGGGGACCATATGGGACGCCGGGGATCGAACCGCGGTCCGTTCCTTGGTAGCGCTTATCTCTAGCGCCACCTTCCCGGCCCCGAAAGTAATTTTGTATGCCAAGTTCTGTATGACATAAAACTTCAAGTCTTGAGGTAGAAATGAGGTGGTAGTTTGGGATGTTCACATAGGTAAGAGAGGTCGGTTTGAAATATAATGTGTAAGTTAGAAATAATCAAGATGAGACCAGATATTTTTGATCCTAACTTCGGAATAGAGGGTACAGCCCGTTGATACTCATTAGGTGTTTTTTTTTTTTAAGTTTTGATTGAAATTTTCCCTGTATTTAAGCACCATGATTACACACATAATTGTAGTTGGGTTTTAGTCATAAAAAACATAAAAAGTCCTATAAAACACCTTTTATTTAAGCACCATGATTACACACATGATTGTAGTTGGGTTTCATTCATAAAAAACACCTTTTTCATTAGGTGTTTAAATTTGACTAGATCGCATTACATTATATTTGATGTTACATTCATTTCCTTAAGGATGATGTAAAAGAGAGAAGCTTTTTAAATCAGTTTTTGTGATCAAATAAGGCTACCCAATGTGCATCACTTTCCTAAACAGTTCAGTTATGCGTATTTTTTCTTACTCAGTGAGCATTAGAGGTTGAAATATTGTCAGCATTTCTAGGAATTGTTGCTGAAAAATCATTTAGAGAAAAACAACGATGAATTCAACATTTTAATAAAGACTGTCAGATATAAAGTCTTTCAGAGTAAGTAATTATTGGAAAAAGCATATTGCTGTATTACAAGTGGTTGCTAGAGAGTCTGGAGCTTACGGACTGTTCAGTTGATGGAATGTAGAAGGTGGTGAGGTTTCCTAGGAAACAGAGAAGGGTCTATGAACAAAGAGGGGTGTAGGGAGAGGGGACATGGAAAAACCTTGAAATCGTTAGTCAATTTGTGCCTTATTTTCCCAAGAAAAGTCGAAGTTTGATATGAGCGTATTCCAGGAACAACTTTAGCACCAAAGAAGTTCAAATCAGTAAATCTTTTATGTTTCCAACTGATTTTTATGCTGAAGTCTTTATAATAATAAAATAATACAGCCTTCTAAAAATTGTTTTGATTTTACATTTTTGGTTAGTTTTTCTTTATGAGTACACATATCACTGATGAGATGAGTTTAAAATAATGAACAATGAAAGTTGCTGTTTGTTGGACACAGTTGCTTGACATTTTGGTTAGCAAAAAACCATGCTTATGGGTCTCTGATCTTATGTGATGTTGGCAGGTGGGAAATGGGGACTGTTGGATAATTTTCTACCCTGTAAGCCTTTGTGACAGTGCTAAGGAAAACATAATCATTTTACAGGTCCCTAGTGCTTTCTTCCACCCCAAACATTATTTCGTCTATGTCTTCCCCTTCTCCTATAAAGAATGAAAATTAGAAATATACTAAGAATATTTGTGACTAAGCTTTTGTTCAGTCCTTCATCCTCTTCTTTGTGTTTCTTTGGAAAAGTAGACTAGTACTTTGGTCATTGCGTAACTAAGAATGGGAGTATGACCCTCAGTGATACTGTAGTAACACCACGTAAGTGTTTATGACATCAGCTTTTTTCCATTGTCTTGAGACAGATTATGTTAGAATTAGAAGGCAGTAGAGTGGAGATATGATATAGTAGAGGTAAGTGATGCTCCCAAAACTAGTATTTCTATGAGGAATTTGATCAGTTTATCATTCATAAATACACATTCTGTGTAATACAAGATTTATCTTGATTATATATGTATTAGATAATTTAAGACAAGATATATTTTATTAATAAATATGTATGTATATATATTCATTCACACAATTTAAAATTTGGTTGTTTACTATTTGTAAAGGCATACTTTATATATCTTGATATATGAATATGTAATTTATGTAGCAGTGCCCATTTCCCAGTTCACATTCAGACTTTATTATTTATTCGTGATGATTTTTTTCATATGTGAGAAAATATTGAGATTCAGTGACATTAGAGATTTCATAAGGTTTAAGAATAAATTGTATCTTGTGGATAGAGGAATAATCAAACCTCATGGCTCTTTTTTCTTTTTTTGTGTAAATATAGTTTATTAATATATGTTTACTTTCCTTTTCTGAATATCACATCCCCTGGTATTCAGGGACTAACTCCTGGCTCTTTGATGAGGAATCAAATCTGGCAATACTTGGGGTTCTGGGGGACCATATGTATTTCCAGGGATTATTGAACCAGGGTTGCCTACATGCAAATGATATACCTCATTTGCTTCCATTCTCATCTCTGCCCACTTTCTTTAAATTCTATCAAACCTAACATTGAAAGGTAGATTATCAATTTATTTGTACTTGTTAAATCAAGAGGATTATATATTTCTATAAATTTGAATTTTCTCAAAATTGACACAATTTTATTATTTGGGGCACACTTTAAAATCAAGAAATGCATTGCTAATGAAAAAAATCTTCATAGTGGTTTCAATCTTCTTCACCTACTGGTATTCATCCTTTTACATACTTCCTTTTATCCTTACTGAATTCTGATTAGTATGGGCAGTAGTCTACATGAGAAGACTAACCACCATGTGCATGAAAATAGAGTGGCTTCTACTTTGCTTGCAAGATCCTATTCTCCTTTATATTGTTTACTTTGGGGGAAAACCAACTGTTACATTGTGAAAACTCTCAAGCATCCTTATAGACCAGTATGTGGGAAAGTGCTGAGGCTTCTTGCTAATAGCCAGCAACAACTTGCCTGCTTCATGCGCAATCTACCCTGGAAACAGACCCTCCAGCTGTCCCTATAATGCCAGCACTGTCTGTGTAAGGTCCCAGTCAACATATGATGAACTTTCTGAGAACTCTGATTGAGAAATCTCCAACCAGGCTGCTTTTGAATTCCTTCAATGATGAAACTGTGAGAGATAATAAATGTGTATTATTGCCTCAAATTGCTAAATGTTGGGGTAATTTGTTATACAGCATGAGATAATGAATATATCTGTTGTTCATTATTTTGCACCTTTCTTAAGAGGCAGGGAAATTTTAATGGTGTGTACAAATTAGAGGATATGCATGTGTGAAAAAGGACTTTGTAAAGACTCCACAATAATAGACTTAATTTACTTATTTTTATAAGTAAATTTTTGAATTTTCCCATTCTCCATCTGCCACTTCCAAGCTCCTGAAACAAAAGTATATTTTAATTCACTCCAGTCTTTATTAGTTTCAGCAGCAGCCTTGAATCTTATTTCTCTTACCACTTGAGTGGTTAATAATAAAACCCTGAAGTTTTTTTTTTTTTTCTTTTCCTTTGAGATACTTTTAGCAGTTTAATTTTGCCTTCCTCTTCCAACCCACACATCACCTTTCAGGTTATATTTCCAACTTTCTGTAGTTTGGTACTGCATTTGTTTAATAACTATTATAAATAATATAAAGATATTATAATAATTTCCTCCCCTTCCCTTTGCTGTACTTTTTGATGATGATGATCTTATAATCACAGGAGTTTCATGATGTCTGCAGTCCTTGCGGTGTCCTTACACAAAGCTGTTGTGGTACTTGCTTATGTGTTTGCTGCCATGTAGATGTTGTCCGAGGCACAGAATTTCTGGTTGTGGTGGTTGCTATGGATCTCTGTGATTTTTATACAAGCTTTCATCAGATCTCACACTTCTCGACCTTGACACTTTCTTTTTTATTTTTAATTTTTTTATTTAAACACTTTATTACATACATGATTGTGTTTGAGTTTCAGTCATGTAAAGAATATGTGCCCATCACCAGTGCAACATTCCCATCACCAATGTCCCAAATCTCCTCCCCACCCAACCCCTGCCTGTACTCTACACAGGCTTTCTATTTCCCTCGTATATTCTCATTATTAGGATAGTTCAAAACTATCCTAAACTAAAGTTTAGGATCCTATAACTAAAAGTTATTTCTCTAACTAAACTCATCACTCTTTGTGGTGAGCTTCATGAGGTGAGCTGTAACTTCCAGCCCTTTTCTCTTTTGTGTCTGAAAGTTATTATTGCAAGAATGTCTTTCATTTTTCTTAAAACCCATAGATGAGAGAGACCATTCTGCGTTTCTCTCTCTCTCTCTCTCTCTCTCTCTCTCTCTCTCTCTCTGACTTATTTCACTCAGCATAATAGATTCCATGTACATCCATGTATAGGAAAATTTCATGACTTCATCTCTCCTGACAGCTGCATAATATTCCATTGTGTATATGTACCACAGTTTCTTTAGCCATTCATCTGTTGGCTGTTTCCAGAGTCTTGCTATGGTAAATAGTGCTGCAATGAATATAGGTGTAAGGAAGGGGTTTTTGTATTGTATTTTTGTGTTCCTAGGATATATTCCTTAGGAGTGGTATAGCTGGATCGTATGGGAGCTCGATTTCCAGTTTTTGGAGGAATCTTCATATCGCTTTCCATAAAGGTTGAAGTAGACAGCATTCCCACCAGCAGTGGATAAGAGTTCCTTTCTCTCCACATCCCCGCCAACACTGCTTGTTCTCATTCTTTGTGATGTGTGCCAATCTCTGGGGTGTGAGGTGGTACCTATTGTTTTGATTTGCATCTCCCTGATGATTAGTGATGTGGAGCATTTTTTCATGTGTCTTTTGGCCATTTGTATTTCTTCTTTGTCAAAGTGTCTGTCCATTTCTTCTCCCCATTTTTTGATGGGATTAGATGTTTTTTCTTGTAAATTCCTGTCAGTGCCTTGTATATTTTGTAGATTAGCCCCTTGTCTGATGGGTATTGGGTGAATAGTTTCTCCCACTCAGTGGGGGGCTCTTGTATCCTGGGCGCTATTTCTTTTGAGGTGCAGAAGCTTCTCAGTTTAACATATTCCCATATGTTAATCTCTGCTTACACTTGCTTGTATTAGGAATGAAAAATGAGAGATCACTACTGATATGGTAGAGATCCAAAGGGTAATTAGAAACTACTTTGAGAAAATATATGCCACAAAAAATGAAAACCTGGAAGAAATGGATACATTTTTGGACTCTTATAATCTTCCACGGTTGAATGAAGAGGATGTAGCATATCTATACACACCCATCACTATTGAGAAAATTAAGACAGTAATCAAATGTCTGCCCCAAAACAAAAGCCCAGGTCCAGATGGATTTACTAATGAATCCTTTCAAACCTTTCAAGAGGAACTTCTACCAATCCTGGCAAGACACTTTCATAAAATCAAAAAAAACAGGAAAACTTCCAAATAGCTTTTATGAAGCCAACATCACCTTGATACCTAAACCAGACAGAGATACTACCAAAAATAAAATTACAGACCAATATTGCTGATGAATACAGATGCAAAGATCCTCAACAAAATCCTGGCAAATAGGATTCAATGCCTCATTAAGAAGATTATACACTACGATCAAGTAGGTTTCATCCCAGGAATGCAAGGCTGGTTTAACATCCATAAATCTATCAACATAATACAAAACATCAACAACAAGAAATATAGAAATCACATGATCATATCAATAGACGCTGAGAAAGCATTTGATAAGGTCCAACACCCATTCTTGATCAAAACTCTCAGCAAGATGGGAATGGAAGGAACCTTTCTAAATATAGTTAAGGCCATCTACCACAAGCCAGAGGCAAATATTGTCCTCAATGTAGAAAAACTGAAAACCTTTCCTCTGAATTCTGGCACAAAACAAGGCTGTCCTCTCTCACCACTCCTATTCAACATAGCACTGGAAATACTTGCTATAGCGATTAGGCAAGAAAAAGATATCAAGGGAATCCAGATAGGAAAGGAAGAAGTCAAGCTCTCGCTGTTCGCATATGACATGATACTCTACCTAGAAAACTCTAAAGTCTCTACGAAAAAGCTTCTAGAAACAATAGACTCATATAGCAAGGTGGCAGGCTACAAAATTAACACAAAAACATCAATGGTCTTTTTATACACCAATAGTAATAAGGAAGAAATGGACATTAAGAAAACAACCCCATTCACAATAGTGCCACACAAACTCAAATATCTTGAAATCAACTTGACTAAAAATGTGAAGGACCTATACAAAGAAAACTATAAAACTCTGCTCCAAGAAATAAGAGAGGACATGTGGAAATGGAAGCACATACCCTGTTCATAGATTGGCAGGATTAACATTAAAATGGCAATACTCCCCAAAGCATTGTACAGATTTAATGCGATCTCTCTAAAGATATCCATGACATTCTTCAAAGAAGTGGATCAGGCACTTTTGAATTTCATTTGGAACAATAAACACCCTAGAATAGCTAAAGCAATCATTGGGAAAAAGAATATGGGAGGAATCACTTTCCCCAAATTTAAACTTTACTACAAAGCAACAGTTATCAAAACAGCATGGTATTGGATTAGTGGAATAGGTTTGAATACTCAGAGAATGTTCCCCAGACATACAATCACCTAATTTTTGATAAAGGAGCAAGAAATCCTAAAAGGAGCAAAGAAAGCCTCTTCAACAAGTGGTGTTAGCACATCTGGCTAGCCACTTGCAAAAAATTGAACTTAGACCCCCAGCTAACATCATGTATGAAGGTTAAATCCAAATGGATGAAAGACCTCAATATCAGACCCGAAACCATAAGATATATAGAACAACATGTAGGTAAAACACTCCAGGACATTGAGACTAAAGGCATCTTCAAAGAGGAAACTGCACTCTCCAAGCAAGTGACCTTGACACTTTCACATGTTTTCACCTTGCAGTGCTCACTGGTTGAGGGGAGAGAGTTGTACCTCTTATTTGGCATTCAAACACCTGGCTATGATGTGATCAGAAATTACTTGCAGTACTAGGGCAGACCTCAATGACATTTATTATTTTTATTTTTTGAAATTAATCTCTTGAATTATCTTGAATTACAAAGGTACTAAGTTATTTCTTCACCAGTGAGCTAGCTAATTTTTAAACAAAGATACCCCAAATAAAGTAGAATGCTGAAAAGTTGTGGAAGACAAGTGGCCACAACTAACCCAACTTTTTTTTTCTTTTTTCCAAGGTATCATCTAGACTTTATGTGGAAAATTCTTAGGTTGTGATATAATGGCATTTTTATCTTTCTGGCTGCACAGTTATGAATTCTGAGTTAGCCTTTTCCAGGTTCCTGCTCAACACAGATTGAATCAGTCACTGCTATTGATTCTAAGTATTTTTTCTTTACCTCCATAGCTAGACAGAATTTAGTGCTTATCATTTCTAATATGGATTTGAAGCACATATACTCTCATTGTTACTTTGCATTATTAGAGCTTCTTGATATTCTTTACTTTCCACACAGTGAAAGAGACTCCCCAAAAACAAATGTGATCATTTTAAAACTCAAAATTCCAGTAATGACTCTTCATTACCTACATTCGACAAACTAAACATTTCAAAACAAGTAACATGTTATCTGCTACATAATTTCTTTGTTGCATTGATCTACCACCATCTCCCACAACATCCCCAAGCTTAATTATTAGCTTAATATTGGGTCACATAGCCTAAAATTGGGGCCACACAGTTTTTTTTTTATATTTCTCTGCGTTTGTGATTCTTGTTTTTTTTAATTTTTTAATGCTGAAAATCCTTTTTTTAAAATTCTTCGAGATTCAGTACAATTATCTCTCTTTTCCTTCATGAACAGACATTTTTATCTATTTTCCCATCTGACTTGCCCATCCTGTCCTATGCATGTCTTCTCATTATCTCTTTGTGCTCCTATTGTGAGTTAACAAGTTTAACTTGTCCATCTTCTTTCTCAGTTCTGTAGGTAGACTTCTGTCCTGAAGTAAAGTGAACCAGAATTTGACAAGGAGTCAGTCAGTGGCTTGACAAGTCAGAGTCCAAGTTACTGAGTCAGCAACCTCCTATTGTGCCTGTGATGTGATAACCTGTGTTTTAGTGATAAGAGGACAGTACCTATCCCTAAGCCATCAGCCAGAATGCTGTTCCCTAGGATTATGTTCAATCTTTCTGACTTCATTTGTTTTACTGGATCTAACGCGGACCCCTGTCTGAATTTGAACCCAAGTCTTAGTACAATTAACAAGGGATGAAGTCCTCACAGTGCTTCAAGTTTTCCATGTGTCTATTAATCCACATTTCTGGGACCCTCTGTAGATAGTACCCACTAGACTCTGACATCTGTGAAGGTCCTGGTTATATTATTGTTCTTTAATCTGAAATGGATAGAATAAATCTAGCATGTACTTAAATAAACTATACATGTACATTTCTTAATATTTCAGCTGTTTCCCATTTTTTTTTTGTTTTGTTTTTGGGTCACAACTGGTAGTGCTCAGTGGTACTCCTGGCTCCACACTCAGAAATCGCTCCTGGCAGGCTCGGGACCATATGGAATGCCGGAATTCGAACTACTATCCTTCTGCATACAAGGCAAATGCCCTACCTCCATGCTATCTCTCCGGCCCCGTTTTTCATAATTTTGATAGCAATAGTTTGTTAATTGCATTGCTTTCAGATTAACATAATTAACTGAAAATTTTAGTTTTCTTTGTAAATATAATGTCGTAGTTTGTGTTTGTGTGCATGTACTATGGCTTGGGGGACCATATGGGATGCCGGGGGATCGAACCGCAGTGGGTCCAAGGCTAGTGCAGGCAAGGCAGGCACCTTACCTCTAGCGCCACCGCCCTGCCCCAGTTGAATATTTTTTTAAGTTAAGAGATCCAATAACTTTTCTGACGGCTGTCATTAAAATTTTCCTATACATGGATGTACATGGAATCTATTATGCTGAGTGAAATAAGTCAGAGAAAGAGAGATAGATGCAGAATAGTCTCACTCATGTATAGGTTTTAAGAAAAATGAAAGACATTCTTGCAATAATTTTCAGAGACAAAAGAGAGGAGGGCTGGATGTTCCAGCTCACTAATGAAGCTCACCACAAAGAGTGATGAGTGCAGTTAGAGAAATAACTACGTCAAGAACCATCATAACAATGTGAATGAATGAATGAGGGAAGTATGAAGCCTGTCTAGGGTACAGGCGGGGTGGGGTGGGGTGGAGGGAGATTTAGGACATTGGTGTTGGGAATGTTGCACTGGTGAAGGGGGTGTTCATTTCATGATTGAAACTCAACCACAATCATGTTTCTAATTAAGGTGTTTAAATAAAGATATTATTAAAAAAAAAAGGGGGGGGCGGAGAGATAGCACAGCGGCGTTTGCCTTGCAAGCAGCCGATCCAGAACCAAAGGTGGTTGGTTCGAATCCCGGTGTCCCATATGGTCCCCTGTGCCTTCCAGGAGCTAGTTCTGAGCAGACAGCCAGGAGTAACCCTTGAGCACCGCCGGGTGTGGCCCCCCCCCCCAAAATAAAAGATATTATTAAAAAAATCCAATAGCATAAGTCTGAAAGTTAGCTGTGACACATGAAGAGAAAGTGAATTTGTTATTAAAGAATGTAGGGATTAAGTGGATATTAGATTTGATGCTAGCTTTAAGTTCTAATGGCATTTTCTTGTAATATGATGGATTGTCATAATGTTAGATGTAGCCCTTGGGTCAGATATGTGATAATAGTTTAAGCTGTAAGACAAAAATGTGTGAAAGAGCGTTTGTGACTCTGTGCAAGAGAGTATATATAGGGGCCGGAGAGATAGCATGGAGATAAGTCATTTGCCTTGCATGCAGAAGTTCAGTGGTTCGAATCTTGGCATACCATATGGTCCCCTGAGCCTGCCAGGAGCTATTTCTGAGCATAGAGCCAGGAGTAACCTCTGAGCACTGCTGGGTATGACCAAAAAAACCAAAAACCAAAACAACAACAACAAAAAAGAGAGTATATATAGTATATATTGTTCATATGTGTAAGGCCTTGAGTTTAATCTCTAGCATTGCAAAAATAAATAATGATATAGAAGTTTGTGATGCAAATTACTTCTTAAACTAAGCTTTTAAGATTCATATTTTAAGTATTTAAATGCTTATTTTGTTCTTATGGATAGTTTATTTCCACATCATTATGAAATTTAGATGTAAATACATTGATTTTTGTGTCTATGGGTTTTGTTTGGGCATTACCTGGTAGTTATGGGGGCTACTCCTGCTCTGTCTCAGTGAGGTCACTTCTAGTAGTGCTTACTTCAGGGACGATGCAGTTCTGGGGGGATAACCAGGATACAAATCTGTAACCATATTGAAATTAGACTCTGTTACTAAATCTTTTGGTGCATAATATTTAGTAAGTATTTAATAAATATTTGTTGAATGAATATTTGAATGACTTTTAAGATGTAGTTCCTTCTCATACACTGTTAATATAAATGTTGTTTTGTTCAGTCTTTATGGAAAACAGTAAGGAGACCTCCAAAGTAAGAATAGAGTGTCCATATGACCTAGCAATTCCACTCTGGCATCTTACCTGCCTCCTTTGAATGCAAAAGCACTAATACAAAATTATGTATTCGCCTATATTTATTATAGTGCTTTCAATGTTCAACAGATGGATATAGATACAATAAATACCCAAAGATAGATGAATGGATTAAAAATAGTTTACAATTCACTGGATTATTATGCAGCTATAAAAACTTAAACCGTGCAATTCACAGCAATATGAGTGACACTGGAGAATATCATATTAAGTAGAATTAGAGGGACAAGGCTAAAGGCAGCATTAAACAATGACAAACCCATAGACTTAGATTACAAAACTTAGATTACTATGCAAAGGAAGATGAAGAACTGGAATAGAGGTGAATTAGGGATAGTGGTAAAGGGTGTTGGACACTTTGATGGTGGTGGGGTGCAGGTACTTTGTATGTCAATATTATAAACTGAAGCACTATTTAACTGTGGTAACTAAACTACATAATAAATAAATAAATAAATAAATAAATAAATTTAGTTCCTTTAAAATTGTGCATATGAGTACAATTGTGTGTTGGTGCTAAAGGGAAACTCACAGATATACTTCTTCCTGAAGTTTCATTTAAACTTGCTAGTAATATCAGGTATAAGTTTTGGTAATAACAAATTTATGTATTTGTTTTAGTTAATATACATATACGCTTACATGCACATTTCTAAAATCTCTAAAACCAAAATATTATACCTTATATATATATATCTTATATATATTTTTTTTTAAATGCTTTATTTTTAGGAACAGACATGGTAGTACTCAGGGAACTATTCTTGGCTCAGTGTTTGAAGAAGGGGTGACTTCTGGTAGTCGTAAAGGGACTATGTGTTACCAAAAATCAAACTCAGGTCACTAGCACCCAATGCATGTGCTCTAGCCTTTGATTTTCTTTCCCAGATTAAACAACTTAAATTTTTTTAACATTAATTGTGTGTGTGTGTGTGTGTGTGTGTGTGTGTGTGTGTGTGTGTGTGTGAGACATAGCATTGCTTAGTGGCTTACTCTTAGCTCTGTGCTCAGGGATCATGCCTGGTGGGCGTGGGTGGACACATATAGATTAGCAGAGGTTAAACATTGGTCTGTGTGCAAGGTAAATGCCATTCCTTGCTTTTAGCTTCAGGGCCTGTCCCCAAATTTTCCATGAAAAATTTTAATTTTGATTCTTGGGACCTCAGTTCTTGGAAACTGCTCTGATAGTGCTCAAGAGACCTAAGTTAAAAAAAAAAGAGAGACCTAAGTTGAATCTGGGGCACAAGCATGCAAAACATATACTCCACCCCATTGAGTGGTATCCCTCTCCCTTTTTAAGTTATTACTTAATATTGTTTTAGTTTTCTTTTTTGTTTTTCTTCTTTTGTTTTTGTTTTTGGGTCATATTTGTTGATGCTCAGGAGTTACTCCTGGCTTTATACTGGGTAATTATCCTGGCTGTGCATGGTCAGGGGGAATTAAAAGAATGCTGGTAATTAAACCCTTGCTCTGTGCAAGGCAAAAGTCTTACCTACTGGGGCCGGAGTGGTGGTGCAAATGGTAGGGCATCTGCTTGCACGTTCTAACTTAGGACGGACCGTGGTTCGATCCCCTGGCATCCTATATGGTCCCCCTAGCCAGGGGTGATTTCTGAGTGCATAGCCAGGAGAAACCCCTGATTGTCACTGAGTATGGTCCAAAAACCAAAAACCAAAAACAAACAAAAAAAAAGTCCTACCTATTGTACTCTTGCTTTGGTTCTCACTACTAACCTTTTTGATTTTACTGAAATAGTCTTAAAAAAAAAAAAGATACCATAATCCCTCTACAAACAGCTGACTATACTTACCTGTTTCTCCATGTTCACTTATTTGAAATTGTTATACCTCCATATCCTTGTTGGCAATTTATATTAGTCTACAACAACAGGTTATCAAAAAATAATCTGTGATGGGGATGATGGCACTGGAGACATAATACAGCAATAGTACAGGGGTTAAATGCTTCTCTTGCTGTGGTTAACCAAGGTTCTACCCCTGAGACCCCCAGACAATTCTCTTAGCACTGCTTGGAGTGGCCTCTGAGTTCAGAGCCAAGAGTAATCCCCGAGCACAGTGGTATGGCCCCAAACTCAAACCAAAAACAAAAAAAACAAAAACAAAAACAAACAAAAAGAGCACAAAAGGGCAACCAGGGAAAGCCAGAGTCTAAACTATTTTTTTTTTCGGGCCATACCCGTTAGATTCTCAGGGGTTACTCCTGGCTAAGTGCTCAAAAATTGCTCCTGGCTTGGGGGACCATATGGGACGCCGGGGGATCGAACCGCGGTCCTTCCTTGCCTAGCGCTTGCAAGGCAGACACCTTACCTCTAGCACCACCTCTCTGGCCCCAGAGTCTAAACTTTTGAGGAGAGCAGGTTGAAAAAAATTGTTCTAGGATCAGTCTTTGGAATGACTTTTAGGGCTGATCTATAGGGAAAAAGAGAAAGATTGCAGCTGTTTTCATTTTCTTGCTCCTGGAGTTAGGGTGGTATTTAATTATCTTTCAACCAGGCTATGCTACAAAATGGTTCTGAGATTAAGATATTTAAAATGGGCTTGGTGAAGAAAAAATGGGCTTAGTGGACAAAAAGATGAGAGGAGAATTATATAAGAGAATTAAAGAAAATCATGACATACGTTTTTGTTTTGGGGCCACACCCAGAAGTGTTCAGAGAATACTCATAGCTTTGTGTTTTGACAAGGGCTTTCTGGACACAGTATTGCCTAGGCACTGTTCCGAGCAGTTTGTGATTAAATAGCTACTAGTGAGGCTGGGATTGATGCAGTAATTCTCACACTTTTTGTCATCTTTGGACAATTGATCCTATCACCTGAGAAATAGTTAGAACTTCCTGGCTGTGTGGGACCCCAATGATTCTTAGATGGTTCTGTTGAATTTATCCCAAATTTCTCTTGTCATTTGTTTATTTTGAAGCTTTTTATTTTTCCCATCTTCTCTTGTTGTCTAGAGCAGGGGTCCTTAAACTTTCTAACAGGGGGACAGTTCACTGTTCCTCAGACTATTGGAGGCAGGACTATTGTTTAAAAATTCTATGAACATTTTTTTTTACACACACACACACACACACACACACACACACCATGAACAAATTTCTATGCACACTACACATAATCTTATTTGAAAGTAAAAAGCAAAACAGGAACAAGTACAATATTTAAAATGAAGAGCAAGTAAAGTTAAATCAACAAACTTACCAGTATTTCAACGAGAACTATGGGCCTGCTTTTGCCGGGCTCATAGTTTGAAGACTCCTGTCCAAGATTAAGAGGAGGAGTTGAGAAAAAGGAGAGAAGGAGGGGAGAGTGCGGTGCACAATCCACAAATGCACACTGCATGCCCCGGAGGAATTGGCTTCTAAGCATGACAGGCAGCAGTGGTAAGAACATCTGGCCCATATGCCATAGCTTGAGGATCTCTGGTCTAGAGGTTTTCTGCAGTACATCTTTGATCATTTTCAGCAGTTGTTACTCAACTGGTGAGGTCTTCCAATGAGTTCTACCAAGTTTTTCAGTTCTGACAATTCGGTTATTTTTTTTCTCATTTCTGTTCCCATTTTCTCCCTCCTTCTTTTATTGGCATTATGTTTCATTGTTTCTGTGAACTCATTGTACATCTGATCTCTGATGTTTTATCCTTCTAAACTCCATTTCAGAGAAGTCATACCAGGAGTTACTACTGATTGCAACTGCAGGTTTGTAGTCTTCACCCACCAGGAATTTTGCTCTGCTTTATCATAGTTTCTTCTGTAGTCTCAAATCTTCACCACTTCAAGGGAGGTCTTGGAGCTTATGTGTGCGAGAGATTATCTTGTGGCTTCATAAGTAACCATCTCCTTGGGAGAAGAGAGTGTGGCCTTTGACCCGTATGGGTGCCTGCCTTTGTCGTAACAGGCAGGTCTTGTTGAAAATTTTTCATTTTACTTCATGCGTTCTGAGTCAAAAATTGAATCCAGCAATTTGTGTTTTTATAAGCTTACCCATGCCTCCTTATTTGAATCACCTGACTCACCACTGTTCTAATAATTCATGGATTATTTCTTAAATGGTTGATGTAAAATAATTTTATTAATAAATATATATATAAAATGTTTTTAGAAAGCAACATAATCTTTGTACTACTTTGAATTAACCCATTGATGCTAGCATGTGGCATAATCTTTGATGTCAGTGGATAGACATATATCATCAGAAATGTTTATTGTTGTCCGAATTTCATATTCCATTTTAGTTTAGTGCCATCTAACAAAGCACCAGGTAGTACTGAAGTCACCAGGTAGTGAGAAGCACAAATTGCACAATTGGCATCAGTATATTAAGCATGTGCTCAGTAGTATAATATGTTATTTTATTAAATCCTAAATAGCCTTAAAAGAAAATTTAGAAGTTCTTAGTTTTGGGTTAAATTTTATATTCCAGTGTGTGTCTAGATCTCTCCTCAGGCCTATGCTAGTCTGACAATTATTGACCAACAGGGACTGCCATCTTAATGTGAGGGCCCAAGGGTATATAGTTCAGCTCAAGTCCTGCAGTGTAAGTACCTATGTTACTCTTGAATGCTTGGAAGCTTCCGGAGCTACATCTGCTAGTTATTAGAGATTCATATGGTGTTGAGATAGAACTAAGATTTCCCACATGCAAGATATAAACCTTAATCCTGATAATCTGTTTCTGACCTGAAGTGACACTCTTTTTTTTTTTCCTTATGGTACATTTTCTATACATTAGAATCATGGTTTAGGGAGAACACATAATTTGACTAGGAGTTCTGACATAGGATGAGTCTGAAGAAGCATTTTATTATTTGTTCATTAAATACTTGTTAACCTTGAATAATTACTGAGACTTATTGGCTTCAAGGACTGTGCTCAATTATTTCTATCTGGGTAAATTCTATTTATGCAGTCACTTGGAAGAAGAAACATTTAATCAGAATAAAGCTAATATTTACACAGTGGTGTTTGTAGCTTCTTTGCAAAGTATAACAACTTAGCCATGCTGTCATTATTACTATTTTATAAATTAAGTAACCAAGGTAGAATGAAATTAGATAACTTGTTTAAAATGCACAGCCAGTAAGTCCTGAGGCCATGATGGTAGATACTGATTTTCTGACTCTGAAATTCATATTTTTCTTACTACTCAATTGTGGGTATATTATAAACAGAATAAAGAAATTAAGATACATAATATTTGCAGATATTTTTATTGCTTTATTTAAGCACAGTGGTTATAGAACAGTCCATTGTTGGTTTCAGTCATAGAATATATATCACCCAGGGCCCGAAGAGATAGCACAGCAGTGTTTGCCTTGCAAGCAGCCGATCCAGGACCTAAGGGGGTTGGTTCGAATCCCGGTGTCCCTATGGTCCCCTGTGCCTGCCAGGAGCTATTTCTGAGCAGACAGCCAGGAGTAACCCCTGAGTACTGCCGGGTGTGGCCCAAAAACCAAAAAAAAAAAAAAAAGAAAAAAAAAAGAATATATACCACCCTTCATCCATACACCTTTCCCACCAGTATCTCCCATTTCCCTTTCGCCCATCCCTACTCCCGCTTGTCTCTTTGGCAGACATTTTGCTTCCCTTTTTCACTCTCACTCTCTTTTCTTTCTGAGACTGTGGTTCAAACTATTGTTAATAAAAGGATGTTGAGCAAGCCATTTTATCTCCTTTCAGCACTAAGTTATTGTCCAGAATGATCAGCTCCAACTATAATAATTATAATTGACCCTTTTCTGAATAACTGTACTCACTGCTCTTTGTGGCAAGCTTCCTACCATGGACTGGTCCTCTTGAACTTCATTGCTATTTTCTCTGGATATTATTATCATACTATTTTTATTTTTCTTATATCCCACAAACGAGTGAGATTATTCTATGTCTAACCCTTTCCCTCTGACACATTTTATCAGCATAATAATCGCTGTGTCCATCCATGAATAAGAAAATTTTATAACTTTATTTTTACTAATGGCTGTATAGTATTCCATTGTGTATATGTACCACTGTTTCTTTAACCACTCATGTGTTCTTGGGCACCTGGTTTGTTTCCAGATTCTGGCTGTAGTGCTACACTGAATATGAGTTCAGAGAGCACTTTTGTATTGTGATTTTGGGTTTCAAGGCTATATCCCTAGGAATAGCATTGCTTTGTCATATGAAAACTTAATTTTTAGATTTCTGAGGATTATCCTTATTGTTTTCCAAAAAGGTCTGGACTAGTCTGTATTCCCACCAGTAGAAAATGAGAAATTCTTTTTTCCTAGCATTCACACCAGCACTGGTTGTTTTATTCTTTGTGAAGTTTGTCAGTCTCTGTGGTGTAAGATGATCTCATTGTTTTGGTTCAAATATCCCTAATTATTAGTGATGTGGATCATTTTTCAAGTGTCTTTTGGCCATCTGTATTTTTGTATTTCTTCTTTGAGGAAATGTCTGTTTTTTTTTTTTTTTTCCCATTTTTAGATGGGGGTTAGATTTTTTTTTTCCTTGTAAAGTTCAATCAGTGCCTGGAGTGTTGTGTCTACATTTTCTTTTATATAACCTTATAATTTCAGATCTGATATAAAGCTCTTTAATCCATTTTGATCTATTCTTTGTGCATGGTGTTAAAGAGAGGTCTTAGGTGCTTTTTTGCATGTGGTTGAACCAGTTGTCCCGATACTACTTGTTGAAGAGGCTTTTCTTGCTCCACTTGGTGTTTCTTCCTCTTTATCAAAGATTAGTTTATTGTATGTTTGGTTGTCATTCTCTGAATATTCAAGTCACTTCCATGTATCTGATGGTCTGTTTTTATTCCAATACCATGCAGTTTTAATGACTATTGCTTGATAGTACAGTTCAAAAGTTGGGAAAAGTGTTTCCTCCCATCTTTTTTCTAAGGATTGCTTTAGTTGTCCTTGGATATTTTTATTTCCTAAGGGGAATTTTTATTCCAAATGATTTTCAGGAGTATTTGATCCACTTCTTTGAAGAATGTCATGGGTATCCTTAGAGAAATTTCATTAATTCTGTACAATGCTTTGGGGGAGTATTGCCATTTTAATTATGTTAACCTTGTTAATCTTTCTGATCTATGAGCAGAGTATATGTCTACATTTTTTGGTGCCCTCTTTTATTTATTGTAGCACTGTTTTGTAGTTTTCTTTGTATATATATTTCTCCTCTTTTATTGACTCCAAGATACTTGTGTTTTTGTGGCACTATTGGGAATGGAATTTTCTTTATGTTCATTTCTTTATCGTTATTTGTGTATAAGAAGGATTTTGATTTTTTGTGTTAATTTTATAGCCTGCCACTTTGCTATATGAATCTATTATTTTTGGTAGATCTTTAGTCTTTTTAAAATATAGTATGTCATATGCAAACAGGGAAAGCATGACTTCTTTTTTTTAATCTGGATGTCCTTGATATAATTTAGTTTGTTTGTTTTTGAGTTATACCCAGCAGTGCTCAGGGGTTAATACCGGCTATGCACTCAGAACTCACTCCTGGTAGGCTTGGAGGAACATATGGGATGCTAGGAATTGAACCGGGGTCCATCCTGTGTTGGTCACGTGCAAGGCAAATGCCGTATAGCTCTACTATTTCTCTGGCCCCTGATATAATTTTCTTGCCTGATTGCTATGGCAAGCAGTATATTGAATAGGAGTGGCATGAGGGGATAGCCTTGTCTTATGCCAAATTTTAATCTAAATGCTTTCAGTTTTTCCCCCTTGAGTAGAATATCTGCCAGAGGCTTTTGGTAAATTGCCTTGACTATATTGAAAAAAGTTCCTTTCATTCCAATCTTACTGAGAGTTTTTATCATGAGTGGATGTTGGACTATATAAAATACTTTCTCTGCATCTATTGATATGATTATATAATCTTTTCCTTTATGTTGATATGGTGTATTACCTTGTTTTATTTGCATGTGTTAAACCATCCTTGCATGTCTGGAATGAGTCCTACTTGTTTTTGGTGTATGACCTTTTGATAAACTGTTGGACCCTATCTGATAGGATTTTATTGAGGATCTTTGCATGTATGTTCATCAAGAATATTGGTCTGCTGTTTTCTCTCTCTTTTTTTTTTTTTTTTTTTTGGTTTTTTTTTTTTTGGTTTTTGGGTCACACCCGGCAGTGCTCAGGGGTTACTCCTGGCTGTCTGCTCAGAAATAGCTCCCGGCAGGCACGGGGGACCATATGGGACACCGGGATTTGAACCAACCACCTTTGGTCCTGGATCGGCTGTTTGCAGGCAAACGCCACTGTGCTATCTCTCCGGGCCCTTTCTCTCTCTTTTTGTGTGTGGCAGTCCTGTTTTTGGCTTTCTTTGAGGATATTTTCCATCCTCTGATCTTTTATTTATTTATTTATTTATTTATTTTTGGGTTTTGGGCTACACCTGGTGACACTCAGGGGTTACTCCTGGCTATGTGCTCAGAAATCGCTCCTGGCTTGGGTGACCATATGGGACACCAGGGATTGAACCCAGGTCCATCCTGGATCAGTTCCATGCAATGCAAATGCCCTATTGCTGTGCTATCGCTCTGGCCCCTGATCATTTGTTTTTAATGAATTGAGATTCCACATCTTCATCTGCAATTTGCAGCATGAACAGAGTGATCAACATAGCATGGATTCGAACTACAGTAGAGACTTTCCGCAGTCATTCTCTCAGAGCTTCCCTAATGCATGCATAATTATCTTGCTGAGGTACTCTATCTGTCCTGCTCTTTAATATTTGCAGTTTTAATTATCTACCTGATCATTACTCATCTTTGAAACATTTGGACTCTCTTTTTCTGAAAGCATAATATATAGACAGTATTGACATTCTTTGCTAATTAAGAATGTATTTATCAATTTATCTGTTACATGCTTTTTTTGGTTGTTGTTCTAGTGTGATTGGTACCTGGATAAATTGATGGTTTGGAGATAGAAGCTGGGGAATTTATTTATGCTGAAAAGAATATATTGAATATTATGTGCTGCTTTTGTCATCATGGCACTTTTAATTATCTGTCTTATACTCTTCTACACAGACTGAGTTACCAGAGATGCTCAATAAAAGGACAGTTCATTCCAAAAACTTTTTTGAAGGGGAGGGCAATGCTAGAAATTAAATTCAGTACCTCTCACACATGAAACTTATACTTTTTATTATATTTTCTACAGAGCCATGTCCCTCTTCTGACAGTTTTATTCTCAAGAGACATTTTCATTTAGGATGAGAGACTTTAACCTCTTATTAGAATTTTTTCTTTAGAGGTAGTTCAATGGTAATTTTGAAAATTACTGTTATTAAAGGTTATTTTAAAGTCACCTATCTATAATAATATATGAAATGGGAGATATTCCATTTTCTTAGTATAACATTTGAGAATTCAGATTTTAAGACATTGGATGACAATGACCTCCACATTTCAAAAAGAGGTGCTAAAGCATAGCCCTATAGGAATTTTATTAGATTACCAATTCTGTCATATAACTCTGTGCATTGAGTACAAGGGAGGTAGGTCCATTTAACTTTGTTTGAAGGGAATTCATAAAAGTAGAAAGCGATGAATGTAGCACTTCTTTCTTCGAAAGGGAAGATGGATACTTTGTACATTTCCAAGTCCAAATTGTCAGGGAGCCCTGTGTATAAAAATTAGAATTGTCTATGAAATGACAAACATCCTGGCTGGATTTTTTGGAAAACGACATAAATATTTGTTTTCACCCATGACTCTAAGTGATCTGAGTCTGAATATTTTATTGAGATACCTTGACCCGTGTCTCATGGCAGTCTACCCCTTCCCCAAGTTTTCACTTCAACTCTGGGCAAGAGTCGCTCTTGATAAAGGGCAAGAAGGGATGGATTAGTAGCTTTTCAAACTGGGCTTCCATTATAATTTCTGTGAGCCAAGTTAACCCTAAAAGGGCTGCCTTTTGGACTTGAGTGATGGTATAGTGTGTAGGACATTTGCATTAAATGTGGCAAACTTAGGTTTTATCCTTTTCTGCTTCCTGATCTAGGTTCTGAATATCATTGGGTGTTGCCCTCAAACCAGAAAAAAATATGGGGCTGCCTTTTTGAGGATAAGTTGAGAGGACTGGGGTGGTGGTCAATTGAAAGATTCAATGTTTATTGCAGGAATAATAGGAATAGCCCAGGAATCTATAGATATGTCTTGTGAGAATTCATTTTGATCTTTACCATGAATGTTCCCAAGAATTGGAAATAGGAAAGATTGGCAATGGGGTAGGGACTGAAGAAAGGAGATTAGAAATAAATTCCTACTTAGTCTCCATTGTCATTCCTGAGCTGGAAGACAAGGGAGTGGGGAAAGAATCACAATGAATATTAAATTGATGCTTTGATTTTAATACCTTTAGAATAGGTGAAACTGTTACAAAGAAATCGAAAAGAGAAGTGATCAAGGGGAGGAAGGGTTATTATAATATTATTATTATTAATTATTATATTTGCTATGTTTGGTGGTACTCAGGGCTTACTCCTGACTCTGAGCTCAAGGATCGCTCTGGGCAGCCTTGGGAACTGTATGATGTGCCAGGGATCAAGCCTGGGTTGGCCTTGTGCAAGACAGATCTCCTACCTGCTTTAATATTGCTCTGGCTCTGGAAAGGGTTATTTTAGTAGGGAAATCCTTATCAGGTAATTTCTAGGTTCTTGATTTTATGGAAACAGTTCAAGTACAGAAAGCAATTTTACTTTATTTACTTTGCTTTAATACATTCAGTAATGAATAATGGAGGATTCTTTAATAGATACATTGTAAAGAAAATTTTTTTCTGAACTATATTCTATTTAGAAAACTGTATAGAAGTACTTCATTGAAGTGAGATAAATCAGATTGGTTATTTCCATGATAAAATGAGTGTGAACCCTCTATCTTTGGGGGGAGGTTATGTATTTTTTTCATATTTCTTTTTTTTTTTTTTTTTGGTTTTTGGGCCATACCCAGTAACGCTCGGGGGTTACTCCTGGCTATGTGCTCAGAAGTTGCTCCTGGCTTGGGGGACCATATGGAACACCGGGGGATCGAACCGATGTCCGCCCAAGGCTAGCGCAGGCAAGGCAGGCACCTTACCTTTAGCGCCACCGCCCGGCCCCCTTTTCATATTTCTTTTGCCAAAAATAATTCGTGAGTTTTTAATATATTTTTGCACTTAGACTTATTTATTTCAAATACTGTCTACCTTTCCATACCATCCTATTTCATGTATATAATTTTATAAGGTATTACAGGAGTTTTCATTATAAGTCTAAAATTACATTCTTAGTTGCAGACAATGCAACTTTAAAAATATTGGTTCTTTAATAGTAGCATAAAGTAGTTGGCATTTTTTATCATTTCATGCCAGTAGACAAAAATGGTGCAAGCCTTTTGAAATAGATAATTTTATTAGTTAACTATAAATTCTCTAAAAATCAAGATAAAACATAAAACAATTTATATGATGAACTCCATAATCAACTTTTAGACAATGAATGTTGCTTTTGAAAAATCATCGTCATCATATATTGTAATATAAGTGCTAGGTCTCTTTCCAGTTTCTTTTTACAGCAATTTGCTGCTAATGACCCATTGACTCATTTCAGTGAAAGAACTTAATAATTCATTATTTATTAAATTGGACTATTTTTTAGCAGCCTTCAGTGTCTCCCTGGTGTGAGTTTTAAATGGAAAAAATTGAATAATATTTTTTAAAACTTTCATTGCCTTAGGATACTTCTAACATTTTGACATGTATCTGTTGCCTGGCTTCATGGATTATAGGTATCTGAGAAAGATTCTTTCCTCACTACAGCCACTAAACCCAAGGTCTTTGAGCAATCTTCTAAGTGTGTTTGCTTCAACTCATTATTCTCTCTAGGTTCTTCAAATTCGTTATTAAAACTAACTGTAAATTATCATTGTTTTCTGGTAACACGTATAGTTATCCATTTTTTTAATCCATCAACAAGAGACTATGGACTAATAAGTCTTGATTAGTTGAAACATTATAAAAACACAGATATTTAAATTTTACTCTTTAAATAAAGATTTTCAGAATGAGTTTTGGGAGAGGCCCTGCCTGTTTTAGAGATCCTGGTTTATAATTTTTTAATTCATTTCAGGTTCTTGTAGCTCTGGCTCATTGAACAGATAATTGTCCCATAAGTATTTTTTAAAGTTGAGGGCTTCTTTTGTTTGTTTGTTTTCTGGGCCACGCCCAGTGATGCTCAGGGGTTACTCCAGGCTATGTCCTCAGAAATCACTCCTGCTTCATGGGACTCCAGGAGTCGAACCCAAGTCCGTCCTGGGCAGTCCTGTGCCAGGCAAATGCCCTACCACTGCGCTATCTCTCAGGCTATTTCTGCTGTTACTCTTGGGAATAGATTCACTTTTTTAATTTGTTTTTGGCTCATGCCTGTTGGTATTAAGTGATTTCTCCTGCCTCTGGAATCACTCCTGGTGGTAATGAGAGAAACATGTTCTGTACAGGGGATCAAGGCAGTATCAGCCACATGTAAGACAAGCACCTTAACGTTTGTACTATCTCTCACATTTTTTTGTTTGTTTGTTTTTGCGCCACACCCGGTGACGCTCAGGGGTTACTCCAGGTTATTCGCTCGAAATCACTCCGAGTTTGGGGATTATATGGGACGCCAGGGATTGAACCAAGGTCAGTCCTGGGTCAGCCGTGTGCAAGGCAAATGCCCTATAGCTGCACTATTGCTCCGGCCCCTATCTCTCTCACTTTTGATTCACATTTTGGATCCAGAAATTTAATACATCTATTTTATTTTGTATTCTTTCTCCCCAGTTTGATGAATTATTGGTTTGGAAAGTAATTGAGTCCTGCTCTTATAATATTTTATCTAAAGACATTTATAGAAAGTAATTACAACCATAGGGAAATACCTGCTCACTACTTTATAGTTTGCACGTGTAATATGCAATGCTTATTTTCTACAAGTTCAACTATTAAAAATATAGAACATGGGGCCGGAGAGATAGCATGGAGGTAGGGCATTTGCTTTGCATGCAGAAAGACGGTGGTTCGAATCCCGGCATCCCATATGGTCTCCCCAGACTTCCAGGAGTGATTTCTGAGTGTAGAGCCAGGAGTAACACCTGAGCGCTGCCGGCTGTGACCCAAAAACTAAAAACAAACAAAAAACCCAAACCAAAACAAAACAAAACAAAACAAAACAAAACATAGAACAGACTTTAAAAACCTGACTTGAGAAGGTAAAGTTACCCTATGTATTACTTTGCTAAATTCCTATTTTTTTTTTTCATTTCTAGTTGACAGACTGCGATGGTTTGATACATTTTAGTGTAGACCACTAATATATTTTTTTTCAGGGAGGAGGGTTGGACCCAACACGATAGTGACTACTCTTGGTTGTATGGTCAGGGATCAGTCCTGGTTTGGGATGAGGGAACCATTTCTGTGCCTAGGATTCAAACTGGATTGGCTATTATCAAGGTAAGTATTTTAGTTGCTATACTGTCAGTCCCAGTGAGTTTTGGGTTTTTTGCAATTTTTTCTTTGTTAAACTCAAGTTTATAGATTCATTTAACGTTTCTTATATATTATCTTCTTCAGAGTCTGTTTTTTAGAAAATTGGTTTCATTGTCATTGTAAAAGCATGCTTCAGTTTTAGTCCACTAACATGACTCTTGAGAATAAATGTAATTTTAGGAAAAGATCTATTACATGCATCAAGTCTGTGGGAAAAAAATGGGTTTTATTTAGATTATATGATAAAATCAATATCTTAGTATAGAAAAGTGGGTAAGTGGGAAGAGCCTTTTAAAAGGTCTAGAGTTGATGCTTATTATACAGCCTCTGACTTAAATTAATGTGTTCTGGGAAATTCAGCTGATTAGCCAAAGAATTCTGCTTTATTTTGAATTGCTTTCAATAATCATCCAAATATAATATTTCCATTCATAACCAACCCCTTTTCCTGATAAGTTAATGGTCATAATTCTCAGTCCATTTCATTTCTTGACTGAAACTCCTGTTACATGAACTTAAACTTGAATTTATAAAAATTATTTAAACTTTTTTAAGACCAGCTTTTTTATTAACTACTCTTCTGCTCTTCATTACTTTTGTCTTCATCTATTGAATTTTTTATGTAGTTTTTCTCCTTTGGAAACTTGCCTATTGTATTGCATTTTATAATTGATTTTTAATTGAATCACTATAAGATACACAAATACAAAAGTTTTTATGCTTGAGTTTCAGTCATACAATATTCTAACACCTGTATCTTCTTCAGTGCACATTTTCCACCACCATTGTCTCCAGTTTCCTTCCCACCCTCCCCCTACCTGTCTCTATGCAGACTTTTTTCCTTCTCTCGCTCTCTCTGTCTCTCTCTCTCTCTCTCTCCCTTTTTTTCTTTTAGGCACTGTGATTTGCAGTATTGTTACTAAAAGGGTATTATGTATATCACTTTACTTCTTTTCAGTTTCTAGTTCTTGTCTAGGGTGATCATTTCAAACTATCATTGTCAAGTTCCTACTTTACCTGAATTGCACTTCTCTGCTGTTGTGGCAAGCTTCCTACCATGGACACCATGGTCCTATTGGTCCTCGTCTCTATTTCTCTGGATATTATTATCATACTATCTATTTTATATGTCCCACAATGAGAGAAGTCATTCTATCCTCCCTCAAACTCATTTCACTCAGCATAATACTCTCCTTTAATATATAAATACATTTCGTTTTTCCTAACAGCTGCATACTCTTCCATTTTGTAGATGCACTCCAGTTTCTTTGTCCACTCAATTCTCATGCACTTGGGTTGTTTCCAGATTCTGACTATTGTGAATAGTGCTGCAATGAACATGGGAGTGCAGAGGACTTTGCTTTTTAGACTTTCATGTAGTTTCCTAGCTCAATTTCTAGCTTTTTTTTTTTTTTTTTTTGAGGAATATCCATATTGTTTTCCAGAAAGGTGGGATCAGTTAATGAATGACTCTATATGTTTCATAACCTTTTGGAGCCTGACATCTATGTCATCTGATATTATAAGGCAACCCCTAGCATTTCTGAGGGAGTTGTTTGCTTGAAGGGTTGTTTCTACCTTTGATTTTGAATTTGTGTTTACTCTGAATATTCAGAAATGTGTCTTGCAGGCTTGTTGGATTCAATTTTTTATATCCATTTTGCCACTCTGTTTCTCTTAATTGGTGCACTTAATCTATTGACTTTAAAAGAAAATGTTGTTATGGGATTTTGTAACTTCAGTGTTTTGGAGTGTTTGTGGGTTTGTCTTGTCTTAAAGTACCCTCTTCAGTGCTTCTTTTAAATTTGGTTTAAGTCTATGAAGTTCCTGAGCATTTGTTTATCCATGAAGTTGTGGATTGTGGCTTAAAATTGGGATGAGAATCTGAGTTGAGTAAAGTACTCTTGGGGAAACATTCATTTAATAGAGAGTTTTTCTACTATGTCCCAATACTGCCTTTGGGTTTGGAAAGTCTCCTTTGGTAAAACTGCTGCAAATCTTAGGATGCTTTTAAGGATGTTCCTTTGTATGTGATTTCCTTCTTTGATCTTGCTGCTTTTATCATTCTATCTCTATAGTTTTTATCATTCTGATTAGGATGTGTCTTGAGGTATTTTTATTTGTATCTCTTTTAATTGGTACCTTCAGGTTTCCAGGATGTGAGTATATGTACTCTCCATTTCTGGGAACTTTTCAAATATTTGTTGCTTCTTCATTGTCTTCCTGAACTCTCTAGGACACTGATGATTCTTATGTGTTCCTTTTGAATTCATTTCAAAATTCTCTTGTTAGCTGTTCATTTATTCTAAGATACTTTTCCATCTTCAGCTTTTGTTTGGAGATGCTTCCAGCTAATCTTAAAGCTTTGAGTCTGTCTTAGCCTTCCAGTGACTTTTTCTTTTTACCTACCAGTTTTTCATTTGTTCTGTTTGAAGTTCTCTCATTTCTGCTCTAATATCATCTAAATCTTATTGGCAATCCATTGAATGATTTCTTTTTCTTTCTTTCATTTTTTTTGCAGTATAGTCACGTTTTATTCTCTTTTATGTTGCACACTCACTATGTTTCAGAGTCATAGATCTGCTGTATTTGAGCTGTCAGCACCACTTTGGCCGAAGGCAGAAAAACTGTCCTAAATGATGTAATGATTTTCCTTTTAGTCTTTCTGTCTTTTCCCTGCCCTCTTTTCTTCTGGGCTAAGCAAAGTAGCCTAAGGGAGAAAGTTCAGTTCTTTTTCTGCAGCAGTGACTTGTTCCTAGTGTTTCCCATGTCACTTAGAATAAAAGCTAAAGTCCTTAGAGCATGGCTGGACTCAGCATTTCTTCTCTGATCTCATATCCTGTGGTGCTTCACCTACCTCCCTCTGCTTCAGCCATCTGTGCCTTCTTGCAGTCCCAAACACTCCAGATGGAGCTCCTCTCAGCTCTTTATACAGCTCTTATCTTTTTTTTGTTGTTGGGTTTTTTTTTTTTTGTTTATTTTTGTTTTTTGGGCCACACCTGGTGATGCTCAGGGGTTACGCCTGGCTATGCGCTGAGAAATCGCTCATGGCTATCTGTACCCACATGTACTTAACTATCACTTAACCCCTGTACTTCTCTCTCTGGTGATTTATTATTTATTTATTTGTTTATTTATTTATTTATTTTTGATTTTTGGGCCACACCTGGTGACGCTCAGGGTTTACTTCCGCTATGTGCTCAGAAATCACTCCTGGCTTGGGGAATCTAACCTCGGTCTCTCCTACGGCTTGCGCCACTGCTCAAGCTCCTCTGGTCTTTCATTTTTGTAACTTTCATTTTTGCATACTAAATTTGTTTTTATGACTGCGGCCTTTCACCAACTGTAAGTAACCCAAGAAGAGGGACTGGAACTTCTAGTAACTTTCCAGGTTTAGGAGAGCTCCTGGTATTTAATAGCAGCTCTGTTAGTGTTTATAAAATTAACTAAATTATCAACTAAAAGTTGATGAAACTCAAAGAGTTATAAGGAACTTGACCTTAGTTTTAGGTTCTATAATTCTGCAAGTTCACCTCCATCTAGTTTTGTGTCAAAGGGTCATAGTACTGAAAAATGCTTTCTGAATCAGTGACAGCAGCTCATGCAAAAAGGATTCCCTGACCTTACATAGATATTGTATAATAGATTTTTTTCTTTAATTTTCTCTATTAAAACATTTCAAATTTACATTAGAATTGTGAAAACAGGGCAGAGAACTTACAGATCCTTCAACAAGATTCAGTACACCCTCACTCACATATAACATACAACATTTATTCTTTTTTGGGGGGCACACCCAGTGACACTCAGGGATTACTCCTGGTTGTGTGCTCAGAAATCGCTCCTGGCTTGGGAGACTCTATGGGATGCTGGGGACTGAACCACGGTCCATCCTAGGTCAGCCGCATGCAAGGCAAATGGCCTAAAGCTGTGCCACCGCTCTGGCCCTATCCTTTTTTCTTAAATTTTATTTCAACACCATGTTTACAAGGTTGCTCCTACTCCAGTTCTGTTTTCACAGATACAGTTGTTCATGATTGAATTACAGTCATACAATGTATAACAACCTTCACCAGTATGCATTTCCATTTCATGATTTCTTTGAGTTCCTTGAACATCCTCGACACTTCCTCTCTAAAGTGCTTATCAGGAAGTCTATATGGCTGGCTAATCCTGGGTGGGTCTTCAGAGCTACCACTTTCTCTCATTAAGTGTGATGGGGTTCTGCATTGCTTTTCCATTGTGACCTTTGCAGACTGGAGGTATTTACTGTGTGTTGGGTGTGACTAAGTGACTGGAAGATTGCAGCCATGATCTTTTGGGATGCTGACCTGGTTCAAAAAGGGTGTTTCTTAAATGGTCAGATCTAAATACCCAAACCAGAGTCAAGTACAATAGAATCAAGAGACTCAAACTACAACAAGCAATACACAAAATGGACTGGTTACACTAGCAGTCTAGGTGGAGCTATGGGAGGCATGCTGGGAACTATGGCAGAGGATGGTCAACACTGTGGTGGGAATGACCCTAATTCACTGTCAGTATAAACCTGAAATACAACTTTGAAAAACTTATAATTTACATTGGTCTCAATAAACATAAAAAAAAATAAATAAAATTAAAAATGGTGCTTCTGAGTCACTAAGAGGACCTGTCTGTCGCTCTGCAGACTTCAGTTTCTTGGAATCGTCAGATTCTTATAGTTTTATCCAAACATTTAATACACATGAATTCCAGTTTTAATTACTAGTACTTTGTCAATCAAATAATTGTAAATTAGGGGCCAGAGTATTGATACAGGCATTTGTCTTGTACGAGTCCAACCTAAGCTTACAATCCCTATATAGTTCCTGAGTCTGCTAGGAGTGATCCATGAGCACTGAAGACCACCAAATGTGGCCCAAAACTAATAAACAAAAACAACCTCCCTCCTAAAGAATTATAAATTATAATATACACCATTTTATCACGTGATAAAATTTATGTTACTATTTTATATTTTAAATGCTGATATGTGCAGCATATTTTTTCTTGGAAAATTAAAATACTATATATAAATATAAAATAGGCTTATTTTATTGCTTTGATTGGAGAATGAGATATTTGGCAAATAAAATATTTGGGTTAATTGAAAATGATCATATATATTATAAAATAGTAACTTGGAAAAATAATGTGCCTAAATCTCTAGATTTGCGTGAAAGATAAGCAATATTTTCTGATTATAAAATTCACCAACCAACAGTTTGGGAGTAAAGATGGGATAAGAGGTACATAAAGACACTACTGGAGGATCCTGCAGTCTTGATGGTATTGGGGTATAGGACCTTTGTGTTTTAAATACTACAAACTTAAGCATTATTATAATCATACTACCTAACTTTAATAAAAGAGAGAAAAGCAAACAATATTTTCTAGTAATGAGTCAGAATGCTTAATGTAGACATTTGCTGTAATTGTGCTATAAATCTAGAGAAGTGCTATTAAAGAGATATTTGGCTATGCTGAATTCTAAAAAGTCCCTGTTAGTCAGATATTTTATATTTGATCATTATGCATTGACTTTAAAAGAAAGTATAGAGGGACTGTGAAAGTAGCGCTAGAAGTAAGGTGTCTGCCTTGCAAGCGCTAGCATAGGACGGACCGTGGTTCTATCCCCCAGTGTCCCATATGGTCCCCCAAGCCAGGAGCGATTTCTGAGCGCATAGCCAGGAGTAACCCCTGAGCGTCAAACGGGTGTGGCCCCCCCAAAAAAACAAAAACAAACAAAAAAAGAAAGTATAGGAAGGAAGATAATGGCATAATCAGTTTTTTCTTTTCTATGTTATTTATTTATTACAGACCTTAAAATTTTTGTTAGCCATTTATGTTTGTTTAGTTCTTAAGTTTTAATAAATCAGGAAGTGAACAGAAATATATACCAGTTATATATCATTGAGTGTTTTTATGATTATCATTTGTAAGATTGGACACCCAGCTATTAACCTCAAAGACATTCCCTATCTTCCTCATTCTCTTAAAACTCCCTTTTTATTTGTAAAAGTCCACCTGGATCTTACTCCACCCTTCCCTGCCTGTTGAATGGGCATTGGTTTAATAAAGAGTCAGTTCTGGTTTGGGGTGCTCAGAGATACATGAGGCAAAAAAGTCACTAACTCCATTATTCTTTCCTGATTGGCTTGGTTTACTAATTCTTCACTACTATCCTGCTTCTTTAGACCCATATGTGTGTGGGGTGATTCTACAATGTAGAGATTTATTAGTCATTACTTAAAATATATTAGGGAGGATGTATTTAGGGACTCCTTAAAGAAATAAAATACTTATTTGGGGCTCGAGTGATAGGACAGCAAGTAGAGTGCTTGCCTTGCTTGTAGCCAACTGAGTTTGATCATCTGAGCTGCCAGGAGTGATTCTTGGGTGCACAGCCAGGAGTAAGCCCTGAGCAAGGGTGTGGCTCCTAATAAAACTAAAAAAATCTATAAAGGTTAAAAAAACCTAGTATTTAAACCTAATATTTTATAAATATTAAATATTAATAGTTAATAAATATGTATTGATATTTATTAAGTATTTGATAAATAGTAAACCTAGTACTTAATAGATTAAGCTTGTAGTGGATCATGTAGTATTTGCAGGAATGGGCTGTGATGAAGATGAGTCACTTAAGGTTACTTATTTTACAACTTTACCCAAGAGTTAGCCTGTGTGTGTTCTTATTATTTGCTGTATCAGCACTACTGCTTTATTATAAATAATATTTTAAAGATTTCAAGATCTGATTTTGAGTATATAAAATTGGTTTACACAGAAGAAAAAAGTTCTCATGTTTATCTTATGATAGTTTCTCATGAGATAATTTCCTGTTAGACTATTCTTAAGGGATAGAAATTCCAATGGTACCATCCAGATAATATATTAAACAATATGTGTGTATTATCTGCCCAGTCTTATTTTAGTTTAGGTTGCTGAATAACAGTTTGTCTTAAACAACCTTCAGAAATGTAACATAGAAATGGAGTAATTTCTTAATATTGATTTCATAATATCAGTCAAGCCTAAGGGAGAACACTGTATTTCTTCTCTAGTTCTCCACTGTTTACCCTAAGGTACAATTCAAGGTGTTGACTTTGATGCATTCAACTTTCTTTGCCTATCATTTTCCAAATAGTACCTCATGCAGTTTATTCAGCTGAGACTGAAATGAGTTGAGACTTCTACTGACAGTTTCTCAATGTGCCATTTCAATGATGTATTAAGTGCACTAATGCATTTTGAATATAACTATCTTTATCAGTGTGGAAGATGGAGCCTTTACTTGAGCCTAGCTATGGTAAAAATATCAAATATTTCTCAAAATAGCAAGTGCTTTTTATCAGAACAGGAATGCAAACTATTTTTATTACTTGAACTACATTCCATTTTTTCTTGTGTTAATTTATTATATATCAGCTTCTATTTCTTTTATAACTGCAACATTTGTGACAGGAGGGCTAATTGGGAGTGGAATCATTCTTATGTATAACCACTGTCACTTCTACATTTAGGGATCAACCCTAATGGTGCTTGGGATTTTATACAGGATCGTAGGAATTAAACCCAGGCTAGAAACATGCAAAGCAAAGGCCCTAATTATTGTATTATTGCTCTGGCTTTAACAATGTCATCTTTCAAGGTCAGATTCAGAAATTTTTTTGCATATTCATCTTACACTACTTATAGGCTACTTTTTTGTTTGTTTGTTTTGTTTTTTTGGTTTTTGATTTTTTTGGGCCACACCCATTTGATGCTCAGGGGTTACTCCTGGCTAAGTGCTCAGAAACTGCCCCTGGCTTGGGGGGACCATATAGGACGCTGGGGGATCGAACCGCGGTCCATCCTACGCTAGCGCTTGCAAGGCAGACACCATACCTCTAGCGCCACCTCGCCACCTTCACTTTTAGGTTACTTTAAGAAATATTTTTATCTGTATGAAGAAAAACATTAAAATTATTGAAATGATGAATTCATATAGTTAAAAAAGTACAGTACAGTATACAAAAAGGAGCTACAGTATAGCAGTAGAGCACTTGCCTTGTTGTTGACCTAGGTTTGGTCCCCAGTATCACATATATTTGAGCATCACCAAGAGTAATCCCTTAGTCTGGACCAGAAGTAACCCATGAACATTGCTAGGTGTGGTCCCTCAAACAAAACAAATACAAAAAGTATAATCCTCCAACAATACAAAATAATTTTAAATAAAAGTCACAACATTTCAGCGGTATAGCATAACAACTAGTTACTAGAAGATTCAATCTCACTTAACATGACTTCTACAATTTCATCCAAGTGTCAGCAAACTGTAGGCTGTCATCATTTTTTCAAAGTTGAGCTCTATTTGTTGGCATATATCATGATTCTTTTACTAATTCATCTTTTGGGCGCTTGAGTTCAAAGGCTCATATCTGAAATATAAAGAAGACATGGTATTAGGCCTTCCCCAGTTAAAACAAACACAATAGAACTGTGCTAAGGATGTTAAGCATTGGGCAAAGGACAATATAGAGAGATATGGAGCCATAATGTTGGGCAAAAATAAATTGTGTAGGGGCCAGAGAGATAGCATGGAGGTAAGGCGTTTGCCTTGCATGCAGAAGGATGGTGGTTTAAATCCCAGCATCCCGTATGGTCCCCGGAGACTGCCAGGAGTGATTTCTGAGCACAGAGCCAGGAGTAACCCCTGAGTGCTGCCGGGTGTGACCCCAAAACCAAAAATAAAATAAAAATAAAAATAAATAAATTGTGTAGTTCCATGATCTGCATCTTCAGGTGCTACTAATTTGCTAATGTCACAGAACTCTGAAATTCATTTATTTATTCCATTGGATCACTGATTTATTATGAAAGACTTTAAATTTAAGGATAGCCAGATGTAAGAGTTGTATAAGGTAAAGGGAAAGGACAGGGTCTGTCTATTCATCCCAGCTCTGCTCATTTTATTTCAGTGTGTAAGAATGCTGAAGCTCCATCTTTAGTTTTGATTTCAATTAAAATTTCAATTCTAGACTCAGAAGTTATATGTGCAAAAACTTGCACACTCCTTGGTTTATTTATTTTTTTAATTAAATGGAGGCTTCATTACATAGCCATATTCATGAATTGACTGGCAAATGGTCATTGTACTTAACCTTTTCTGTAGAACTAAAGTGGTAGGATTAAAGTCTTTCCTTCAAATCAAGTTGGGCTTTTTGGAAATCAGCTCTATCCTTGAGTACTTTCCAAAAGTTACCTTTATTGTCATCTCACAAAAAAGTACTAACACTCTCTGCACTTAAATAATTCCAAGATTTTTGGGAGCTTCGAGTTAGGGACTGTAAATCAAGATCAAGCTATATTCATGAGAAATATAGCTGTGGTGATTTGAATGATCAAGTACAAATATGTACCCTATAAATCATAGTGTCACAGAAGGGCAAACCAAGGGGTTAAATGAATGTGATCCTGTAAATACAAAATGTGTTTGCTCTACTTTCATGCTTAAATGATTCAATCATTTGGTTGGAAATTGATTTCCTGGATGAAAATACTTTCCTTTGAGAGTTTTGAGAATATTGTTTTAGTGTTTTGTCTTAGTTTTGTTGATGAGAAATCTGCTGTCAGATTATTTTAATGAATTTGATGATTACCAGTGTTTTCTTTCTAGACCCTTTAGGATCTTTACACTTTTACATAACAGTTCATTAAGTGTATCCTTTTATATTCTTTCTTTGCTCAGAGAACCTCAAAGCAGTCAGGATGCTTCAACACATGTGAAGCACTAGGGGTTTATGCTCATACTTGCCCTAGGTTCTTCCTAAACTGCTGATCAGTTGAGTGAGGCCTTGAGCTTACCAGGCCCTCTTCTGCTCTTTAGTTTTTTATTATGCAAAATTTATTAATAGATATTGACCATTCTGGATTTGTTCTCTTTCTTTATTTAATATATATATTTTTTTGTCTTGGGAGAGTTCCCTGGTTCATCATCTAATACTTATCTTGAAATATATCTTTTATCGAAGAACATTTTCTTTACTGATGTTTACACATTTTTACTTTTTATAGATTAAACTTTAAAAAAAAATTTATGGAATGTCTGTGCAAAATATTTTCAGGCTCTTAATCATTGCCTTAAATTCCTTGGGTTATCATATAGTCTTGTGGCTCATCATTTTTTTCCTGCTAGTACATTTATATCTTTTTTGTGTGGTGGGGTGGGTCACACCTGGTGGTGTTCAGAGGTTACTCCTGACTCTGCTCAGAAATTGCTCCTGGCAGGCATTGGGTACCATATGGGATGCTGGGATTCAAACAACCATTGGTCCTGAATCAGCTGCATGCAAGGCAAATGCCTTACTGCTGTGCTATCTCTCCAGCTCCTATATCTTTTTCTTTACTATTTCAAGCTGTACTCAAAGGTCTGGTGGACTTTGCATAGGAAAGAATGAAATTGTCTAGGGACTCAAGGTATATAAGTAATTTTTCTGATAGGTATTCTCTGCATTTTGGTTCATGAATGGGGAACCAGCTATTCAGCTTAATCTATTTACTAGCCCCAAGACTTTAATCAGTACTCTAACATTTGCTGCCTTACTTTAATTATCAGTGAAGAAAGCTCAGAGTTGTGTGTGCATGCAGAGTTAAGTGCCTGGTTTTATGCAGTCTTACTTCCTGGGAGTTGGAATATTGACTATTCTAAAAACCAGGGATCATTAAATAATTTTTGTAAAGGTCCAGTTACAATATTTGGGCCTTATTCAGTTGCTATCAAATAGTTAATGACAATTAAAAATGAAGAAAACCATCCTTGGCTCATTGTCCTGACGAAAATAGATGCTAAACTGTTCCTCATCAGCACCTTAAAAGAAACAGACCCAAATTTATCCTTCGGTTTTCGGTCCATTTTCAATCTCTATGTCTGATTCTCAATCTTATCTGGGACTGGGGTTCTGTAAGCAGCACAAGCTCATTTCCTCTACCTGTGACCTTTCCTCAGCTTTTTCTCTCTGATCTGTTCTGGGCTATTTTTTCCCCTCTGTATACCTCAATTGTTAGTCTTTTAAGCTGCTATCTGTCTTAGAAGAAGCTGTTGAAAATTCATGTTCTTATGGCTACCTTCCTATCTTCCCTCTGGTATTGTGTGTAGTAGACACTTTTTTTTTTATCATCTCTCAACTTCCTACTTCCCAGTACCCAGCTTTGGCTGGAAGGTTCTATCTTTCTGAAGGATTTTGCTCTACCAGTCCTACAACCTGTGACAGGTTGGAGAAATCAGAATATCCTCTTACTATCTCTTAACCAATGGCTAGTAGTAACTGGTGAGTAAATAGCTGTAAAAATTCAGAAAATGACAAAGTGAAACCAATGAATAACTGAAAATGATAATTCATATTTATTATGCACATCCACAAGAAGACAGTTCACAAAGCAGGAACACTCACTCAAACCAAATCATGGAACAAGGCTCTGGGGGAGACAGTGTTGTAAAGTACTGTGGATAGTGAGAAGGCAGCAACTGTTTTTTCCCATGATTAATCTTAATGTTGTTTTTTTTTAATTATAAAAGTTAGGGAAGTTCTCTGTGGTTACCTCATAATAATATTCAGAAACAGTTTGAGTTTTTGCTTGTGTTTTCTAAAGTCATAAGAAATGACCCAGGTCAAATTATTATTGAAGAATAGGTAAAATGAAGCTTAGTTTGTATGATTATGCTGGTTTTTTTACTCATGGATTTTTCGACCTGGTTTCCATTTGTTTTTTATTTTAACACATTCTAGATCCCTTGACCCTCAGTTGGGGTAACTCTGAATCATCTGTTTTGTACTGGATATGCAGTTAATTGCCTGGTAGGATTAAGCCCCAGGTACTTAAAATTTCTTGTTTGATAAAGTACCTATTGGTTCTCCACTATTACCTTACTTATAATCTTTCTCCCCTGAAAATGTTTCCTGAGATTTTATTTTTTCTATATTCAAATTCATAGTTTTTCTATATTCAAATCTTGATCTAGTCTGTTTCTATAGAATTCGAAGAGATGTCATGATTTTGTTTTAAATTATAAGACTTTAATGAAGTCCCAAGTAGAAGAACATATAACTTAAAGTGATTTTTATTAATAATAGAATTAATCAGATTAACCAATATTATGTTTATTATGAACCAGATATTATTTTTGGTTGAGATAATAATAATTTAGATATGAACTCTGCCTGCAAAGAGTTTGTATTCAATGGAGCCCATTACCCACAGAGTGGAATGTTTAAAGTGTTAGAAGAAATTGAAAGGTAAGTATTATGAAATTCTCAGACATGAGACGTTTTTTGCAGATAACTGACCATGGGTGACTTCAGGTAACAGTTGAGTTCAGTAAAAGGCAAGTTACTTTGAAAACAAAATGACAGAGTTGGCATCCTAGGAAAGAGAACAGCATAAACATAATCCTTTAAAAGAAAATATATTGGGGCTGGAGTACCATGTGTTGGGCACTGTCTTATATCGGCCCATGTTCAATCCCCTGCACTTCATATGGTATCCTAAGCTCCATTAGGAGTGATCCCTGAGTGCAAAGCTATGAGTAAGCCCTGAGCACAGCCAAGCGTAGCCCCAAAGCAAACAAAAAAAGAGATCGAATCAAGGGGAGTCTTTTATCCTTCAGAGCGGATAACTTATGTAAAACAAACTTGAGTACATACACAAACAAGATATTTCTATGTAGAATTAATTTAAGTTGTAAGGCAGTGTTTATATTAATATTTATGGGAATTGATGATAAATGATTTATATAATTTGGAGTTTGGATTTGATGTAAGAACAATTGGAAGCCTTAAGATTTTCTCCAAGAAATTCAAAAATACTTAAGGGAAAATACTATAATTTAGAATGTTTCATTTTGTTAGAGAGGAATATATTAAATGTAGAGAGAAAGAAGCTGTTAAAAAAGATAATTTTTTTTTCCATTGTAGGGAACTCTGGGATTAGGTACCTAGGAGTTAACTTCAGAAATACAGAGGGGAAAATGTACTTATCAAGGACAGAAAATTAGAAGTTTAGACAGTATGGATGATGGCAAAGCAGGAAGAATTTCACAGGAAGAGGACTAATTTTTTAGTCTTTCAAAGTGGAAGAGAAACTAGACAGAATGAAACAGCAAGACCTTTATCTGAATTTAGATTTAATTGCAACAGAGATGAATTGAAGAGTTTATTTATTGGTAAGAACTGTTTCACTCTTTAGTCTTGACACTTTTATTTTTTTATTTTACAGTTTATTAGATGTGTGCATGTATAAGTATATCACATATGCTTTATACATACAGATATACACACATTCATACAAGTGAGAATATTGGAGGTCCTGACACTTTCTAACCATTTGTGTTCTCAAAAAGAGTTGGGTTTATTTGAAAATGTATTTTTGTGACCATTCTCCTGTTACAGAGGTTTAGTAGAAACAAATAAAAATAAAATAATATGTTCTTCACTATTTTAATCCTTTTAGAGCCTTCAAATTATATATTAGAGTACTTCTTTAAACTGACTTATTGATATACTAATAGCAAACAGTTATTTGCCAGTTTCTATGTTAATGTGTCCTAAAATAGTACAAAACATAATTTATGCCTTTTTCATAACTTTATCTTTTTAGGCCCCAGCCCATAAGTCAGTATTATCAATGGGTCAAGGCATATTTCATGCCTTACCACATATATTGAACTCTATGCTGAGTTGTTTGACTGCTCTTTATTACAGCTATAGGGTATCTATTGCTACATATTAATAAGGGATGAGCTACTTTTTTTATTAAAGTTTCTTTACCAATAATAAGTAGCCTACGTTCTATTTTTTCTCTTCCTTGGATATCTGTATAGAATAAAATTAATTCAGAGTACAGTAACCTCAGAAGTGGAATTCTTAAATCATTTTCAAATCGGTCTTGTTGCCCTTTTCTAACCTTGTTGAATAGCATTTATAATTAATTTTTTGGTGGCATCACACCCGACAGCACTCAGGAGTTATGCCTGGCTGTATGCTCAGAAATTGCTCCTGGCAGGCTCGGGGAACCATATGGGATGCCAGGATTCGAACCACCGTCCTTTGCAAGGCAAAGCCCTACCTCCATGCTATCTCTCTGGCCCCTATAGTTATTCTTGATTTTAGTGGCTCTTTTAGATTTTAAGCTTTTGTTTTATTTTACATATTCCTTCAAAGTCACCTCCCACTATCTTTCCTGTTAGCAGTTAGTACAAGTGATCATCCTCTTGTTTGCAGCATTGCTGCTTATTAGTAATTTACTCTTAAGCTTCTTTCTGTTCATCATCAATATAGAAACAATCTACCATTTAGGAATTATGCTCTTTTTGTTTTGTAGAATGAATACTGGAATTTGCATTTTCTCAAAAGTCCCCCAGATACTAAATATAAGAACATGTTTCTTCCAATTTTACTTGTTCTTTTAAATAAATATTTCATAATTTCTATTTCTTTTGTATAATTAAAATGTACTGCTTGGCTACTATCAGGTACTTCTGTTTAGCAAAATAGAAAGTGTCAAGGATTTGACTGTTTCCCTTTCCAGATTTTGTAATATTATTGTAGCATATGTTTTCAGAGTTGAATTAATGGGCTCAACATCATAAATATAAAGATAATTCAAGCCTAATGGCTACATATTGCCAAAATGATACTAACATATGAAAACATTTGTCTTTATCTGATAATTATTTTTGGGTACTATAATTTAATATTTTACTACACACATAATTTTAATTTAGAATTCCATAATTATACACCTGATATTGAGCAAAGGTTTTATACTAAAGAAGAAAACATATTTCAGGATGAGTTCTAATATTGTCATATTATGAAATGTCACTGTACTTAAGAAAGCAATCCCTTTTCTGTTTTACCTTTAGCTTTGGGAAAAGAATGCAACATCTTGAGGAAACCAGAAGTTGCTAAATCCCTACAGTAGTAGTATGACTCTGAACTTAACCACTTCAAGATCATAGAATCATTAGTCTGAGAATCCTGAAATAGATTATGCAGAATCACCACACACATTTGCATTCACTCAATATTGCCATCTGACACTTGACTAGTGAAGACGTTTGGCATGCAAATGGAAGTATGGACTCAAGTTAGATGTTCAAATCTAGGCTTTTTATTTTTATAGTTATATAATTTTGATTTGGCTAATAAACTTGTTTTTGCCTTAATTTTATTCATTGGTAAATGGGGGATATTAGAAACACATAGAACTGTTGAGACTGAGTATATATTCATATATTGTCATTGTTTGGTTTGGTTTTAGTGATTTCTCTTTGTTACTTTCAGAATCTGTAAAGACTGTTTTCTTTACATTGTGCCAAAATCTTTTATTACTAGGAAAGGAAATGCACTGTCAGTCCTCTATCTATGAGTGTTTTGTATTGGCTTGATGTTGTATCAGATTTAGAAACATAATTTGCATGTCATTCACACACAGGCATATTTGAGTTATTAAAAAACTAGTTATATTTTCATAATGATCTTAATAAAAGATAAAAGTCTTAGGAAAATATAGAGCTATCACGACAAATATTTATCTGCAGCAGCATCATTTAATCTTACTCTTTAAAATTATAAAAAATACCACCACATTCTGTTTTAGCAATAGTTATCATTGAACTTGTTTTCATAGAGTCAGTTTCAGACCCTTGATACTTGAGTCTCATAAAATTTGTGAATCTCATAGAAGATTTTTAGGTATTGTAAGTAGACAAGGTGATTTTAGCATGTACATTTTTATAATAAAATAACTAGTACTGGGATAACTCTTTTAATTTTGTATGAGTTGGCGCTCTAATTCTCAAGCATGAAGTCCTTTAACTTCTGGTACTAATGGTGTCAGTTCTCACAGGCCACACACATTGATTTTGAGATCTCCTCATTACTGCATAATGTTCCTGGTTCATTGTTATGAACAGATAGTTTGAAGTGGATTGTATGCTATTTAAAGACAGCAGTGCTTTTCTTTTTTTTCTGCATCTGAATAATGCATCAGTGTGAAAAATAGCACCTTCAATATTAAATTTTGGAAGTCAAATTTAATTCCACAGAATTTCCAAAGTTTGTGCTTCAAATGCTACTTCATAAAGCTCTACTCATACCAATAGGGTAATATTTCATATTTATTTAGTAGATTTTAAGTGCCAAATACTTTGCATACGTTGTATTATTCAATTCTTACAATAGCACCAGGAGGCAGGAATTACTACTCTTATTTTAAGGAGTAGAAAAATGAAAATTAGGGCCCGGAGAGATAGCACAGCGGCGTTTGCCTTGCAAGCAGCCGATCCAAGGACCAAAGGTGGTTGGTTCGAATCCCGGTGTCCCATGTGGTCCCCTGTGCCTGCCAGGAGCTATTTTTTGAGCAGACAGCCAGGAGTAACCCCTGAGCACCGCCGGGTGTGGCCCAAAAACCAAAAAAAAGAAAAAAAAAAGAAAAATGAAAATTAAAGAGGAATATGATTTGTAAAACTAGTAAGTGTAAAGTTCGGACTTGAATTTGTATATACATGTTACCAAAGACTGCCTACATATTCACTACTTTCTTGAGAAAAGGAAAAATAAATATGTGTAGTGAAAAATGGAAATCACTATCATCATTTGGAAAGATGCCTCTGCTGACTTCTAGTGTATAAATCCTGGACATTGTTATGGGAAACATTAAAACACAAAGTCAAACCCCCTTACACAATAATCCCATTCCTATAAAACATTCTGATACTGATCACGTTTTATTTCTGAGCTTTATTCCCATACATGAAGCTATCTACTGTCCATAATTATTCTGTTGTGGCTTTGCTCATTAGAGGCAATTTTATGAGGCTAGGTGAGATTTCCCATTTAGCAAGAGCTCAATTGTTCCCTCTAGACGTCCTTAATCTCCTGCTGTGATCTTGTAAACATTTCGAGGACGAACTAATCAGTGTTTCGCATCCTTTCAATAATGTGAAATTTTTTTCCTTAGCATAATTGAATATGAAAATATTAAGATGGAACTATATAGAGACACTGCCTTAGTCTAGGAGCATTTGGTTTGGTTAAGTGGAGTGGGTTAGTGATTTTCGTAGATAGGCAACCTCATTAAGGTTTTATTTGAGATAGAAACTTTAGATGAATGTTTTAAATTGGGAAACCATTTATGAATAATTTTGAATACTTTGTTACCTGATTCTCATCATTAAAGGCCACAGGTCACTTGCAGAGACTGAAGGGTATGAAGACATACCTTCTTGGAGGTATGATGAAGGAAAGGTGATTCATTCTCAGAATCTCAGAATCAAATAGACAAGTTTTAATATGTATATATTTTGTGCCCATAACCTTTGGTTCTCAGGGCTTATTTCTTGAACTGTGCTTAGAGATCACTTCTGGCAGGCTTGAGGGACCAAATGGGGTGCTGGAGATTAAACCTGGGTTGGCTTCATGCAACCCAGTGCCCTGCCCACCATGCTATTGATCTTGCCCAATAGATAAATGAGCTTTCTCAGTGGTGGAAAAACCACTTTCTTTTTCTTTAGTATATTACTTCACCACAAAACTGGAATGATAAATTAAAAACTAATTACTCCAAAAAAAAAAAAAGAACAGCTCTAATTTTTCTGTAGAGAACATTGCTATCATTTCTTTGGTATTAGGATTATAGATTATAATGGTGATTATAGGGTCAGGGTCAGGACAGTTTCTTCAAAAGCAAAACACATGAGATAACCTTTAATAAGGAGGCAAGTACATCTGAACAATATTCTGATGTATGAGATAAAAATGTTAGGTGTTTTTTTTTTTTTTGAGGAATAGTTTGACTCATATCCAGTAGTGGTCAAGGTTTATCCTTGGTTCTGCACTCAGGAATCACTCCTGGATGGGTTGGACTGACCACATATGGTGCCAGGGGTTCTATGTCAGGAGCTTGCGAGGTAGTACCTTGCCTCTGTACTATTTCTCTGACAGAGATAAAAATACCTTTTGCTGTATTTGGTTACAGGGTACTTTGGCATTTAAATATGTAAATGTATAGATAATAAACCAGTTTTACCTAAGCCAGTATTCTGTGCGAACAGTTTTAAATGTCAGCAATGTTTTGCATTTACTTCTCTATTGGTAATAAATATTTCCAGCCAAAATTTTGAAGACAGTTCTTATAATTTTATTTGAAAGAGTTGAAACATATAAACTTTAAAGTTTCAGATAACTGCTTGAAAAGCAACACAGACAAATGCCTCAATATGAAAAACAATGGAAAATTTATCTTCTTTTCAATTACTACATAGTAGTGGATGATCTTTTCATGTACACATAACAACTTCTCTTACATTTCATAGTAAGTAGATAGATCCTCACTTGTTTTACAGAGGAAATATTAGCATTCTTTCTACACAAAGCCAATCTCATGTATGTATGTATAGAGACATATAACTAGACATATAATACATAAAAGTGCATATACTTATGTAGATTATATATTAGTCTTTAATAATATTGGTTCAATTGTACTTTTTTTTTTTTGTGTGTGTGGTTTTTGTGTCACACCCGGCAGTGCTCAGGGGTTACTCCTGGCTTCATGCTCAGAAATTGCTCCTGGCAGGCACGGGGGACCATATGGGACGCCGGGATTTGAACGGATGACCTTCTGCATGAAAGGCAAACGCCTTACCTCCATGCTATCTCTCCGGCCCCCAATTGTACTTTTTATATATTTTAAAAATGGTTGTCTTTTCCTTCCCTTTGTTATTTATGAGGGTCACACATGAATTTTGTTTGTATGCTTCCTTGCTTGGCTGTGATGCTTGCCTGGGTTTTCATATTTGATTACAGTGTGTGCACACTAGGTTTAGTGCTTGCTGAGATCTCCCAGATTTGGCTGCAGTGTCATGGTGACCACTATAGCAGTGCTGGGGCCCCCAAATAGCAGTGCTGCAGTGATGACATATGGATAATGGGGTGTGTGGGGGATCAAATGGGTGACTTCATGCTCATGTGGAAGAAACCAGTCCCTTGGTTCAGTTATTTTTAGTGCTTTTGACTCTTATTTAAAATATTATATATTCCCCTTTCCAATAGTATCAAAGATAGTATCAAAACTGATAGCACAGAAAATTTCATCAAGATTTTGAGTTCAAAGCAGGTAGAATAGACAAACTACCTCTTTTACAGAATGGTGGGTAAATAAGGTACCTTCTGTTCAAATATGTCACATTTATTTATCTTAAATATACTCATATTTATTTTACAAGTTAAACTTTCAGTGTTATGAGCTGGTGATGTAATTAGTTCTAACCTGTTAAACTCAGCAATTGCTTAACTTAGTTATATATATATATATATTCAATATAACTATCCCTGAAACATTACTATAAAATTCTTATTTATAACACAAATATTATTTTTCTAAGGAAAGAATTCTCTTATTTGCATTTTATGAAGTAGTCTTATGTAAATATATTAAGATATAGGCAATGTGTTTTTTTATTTTATTTTAATTATGACAACAAAGATGCAAAGAAAGAGGACAGGGTAAAGTTACAGTGGAAGCCCAATCACCCATAAACAGAATTCTCGGTAGTCCCATCGATGATATCCCAGCCTTGAACTTTCAGCCAAAGAACATTAAGAAAAACAAAACTGAACCCATGTACAATACAATTACTTTGTCCCTCAAATCCCCAGTTGTAGTACATACTATTTCTTAGCAGCACACAATATAATCTAAAGACATTAGACTTATGTAACTCCTTAAACATTGAGGGCAAAGTACATTTCTCTAGTTCCATGCACATGCTGACTAGTTTAAGTTAGCCTCAAAAGTTTTAGTGGGTTGTTTTTCTTAAGGATTGGAGTCAAGGGAACATAGTAAAAAATGGTATTAAAGTGGCATTTGTTTGCATAGGCCCACCAAAACATAAGGGATATGGAAAGGCAAATTATGGTCTAAATACAAGGAGACCCTACCCCTGAAGTTTCCTGGCACAGGACTGACTATAGGCTCCAGGCACACTAGTTTGTCCAATTCAAGTCATCCTCTGTAGTGGCAATACACCTCCATTCCTCACTTAGTCTCTGTTGTTGTTGGTATCATGCTTCTGTATTAAAGATCCTGGAGTCTGCATATCCCATATTGTAGTCAGGATGGTGCGGAGCATCCTCTCATTTCACCTCACACTTATGGGGCAATAGAGAGAACCATGTCCTGTAGAGCAGGTCATTGTTGTTGTCAAGTCTTCTCAGTGTAAACGGAAGTCTCTTTTTAGGAGGTCGATGTCAGACCCTTGGTAGAGTCTTTCCTGGTAGAGGACTGCTTCCAGCTGTTGCTATAAAAGACCTTGGATGTTTCGTAGATAGCTTGCCTGGTTCCGGCGTGAATGGAGGATGCCCATTCTTCTGAGGCCTGTGCCAGGTCATTATATCAATGTTCAGGGTGTAAGGTACATTGTACTGAGATTTATTAGATAAGAACTTATCTGTATGTATGGTGTTTTCCCATTTTAATGTGTCTATGCAAACAAGGATCAATGCCATGAAGCGTTATTGGTGCATCTGGAGGCAATGGGAACAAGACCAGCAATTTCCATGACATAGTTCAATCATAGGCATCAAACTGAGGGACAGTTCTACCAACAATCCTTACTGAACAGCTTACAAAGAAAAGACAAGATGAAAAGTGGATAGAAACATTATAGTAGAAGAATATATAGAGAGTTACGTCAGTTAAAGAAAATACCCATAAAATATTCAAAAGATATATGTGTTCAATATGTGTTCAATTTCTGTCCTTCTAAGTAGTTCTGGGATTTGTTAGATCTACTGTATGTCTTTGGTCAGAGAATAGAACTGTGTGTTACTGAAGTTAAGAAGAGTAAATCTGGGGTACTAATGGTTGGGAGGAGCGCCCCCGCGCGGTTTGCAAAATGTAGACTGGTATGAAATTGCCAGTGACAGCCTGAGTATAGCTGAGCAGCTATCTGCCACCCCCCAGATCAATCTCCACCCCCTTAGCCAACCTCTGTAGCCAGCCTAGGAGTGGGGAAAACCCAGGGTGCCCCATCAGCTCCTTCCAGAAACCCACCTGGAGATCCGGAGGAAAGGGGGAGAGGGGGGTCGGGTGACCCATGTCCGAGCCCCCCTACCCTAGGCCGGGCCAAGAGGCCGCTGGCACATGCGGAGGCCTGCCATCTGCCCGCCCGTGCTGGCTAAAAATCCTGCTCCAGGAAGGGAGAGAGACCCTCCCAAGCCCGAAGGACAGGGATTTAAGCCCCACCCTAGGCCAGGGTCTGGACCCGGCCAGGGAGTGGGGAAAACCCAGGGTGCCCCATCAGCTCCTTCCAGAAACCCACCTGGAGATCCGGAGGAAAGGGGGAGAGGGGGGTCGGGTGACCCATGTCCGAGCCCCCCTACCAGGCAATGTGCTTTTTAAACCTAATAGCCTCTAATTATCATCTGTCAAAGAGGAAAACAATAACTAATACCAAAACTAAGTAGTTGAAAGGGAAATAAACTAAGTAATCTCTAAATTAAAACATTTAAAAATATAAGTAATGTGGAAAATTTATATTTTTCTGTGAACTGCATTATAGAGTTGGTTACTTATTTTTATTTACATGTTTACAACTATAATGTTTCAATATCTCGAACAGTGTAGGTACAAAGTTCTAGACAATTAAGAAAAGTGAATAGTGTGCCTCATTTAATAGAAAAAAGCGAAGATAAAGATCTTGAATTAAAAGGACAATTTTTACAAGGATCAGAAAGACGAAAAAAGAAAATCTAACCTAACAGTTACCTAAAACTTCATTAAGAAAACAAAATTATATGGGGGTGGAGCAGTGGCGCTAGAGGTAAGGCGTCTGCCTTGCAAACACTAGCTTAGGATAGACCTCGATTTGATCCCCCAGCATCTCATATGGTCCCCCAAGCCACGAGGGATTTCTGAGCCCATAGACAGGAGTAAACCCTGAGTGTCAATGGATGTGGCCCAAAACCAAAAACAAAACAAACAAAAAAACCCACAAAATTATATAAAATATTTATATGCTTTTTAAATTTAGTTGAAAAAGAAGATATTTAAGATTAACTTTTTTGTGTGTTTTTTGTTTTGTGGATCACACCTGATTGAGCTCAGGGTTTACACTTGATTCTCAGGGATCACTCTTGGTTGTACTATAGGAAGTATATGCAATGTTGAGAATAAAGTTGGAGGTGGTAATTTGCAAGGTGAATGTCTTAAACTCTGCGCCATCTCTCTGCCCCCAAGAGTCAAATATTTTTGTTAAGGCGATGATGGGAGTAGGACAAATTAGCAGAAAAATGAAAATATATTAGGAATGTTTTACTCAGCATTTTATATAATGTAGTAAGGTTTGTTTAAAATACTGTTTAAATCTGACTCATTATAGGAAAATTTTCAAATAAAATTTTATTTTCTTTATTTCACTGTAAATCAGATGATAGTCATCACTTCATGATAAATTACAATGGTAATAAGTAATAATTGTTGTTGTTTTTGGGCCACACCTGGTGCTGTTCAGGGGTTATTCCTGGTTCTGTGCTCAAGAATTGCACCTGGCAGTGACCAAGGACCTATATAAGAAGCTGAGGGTTGAACCCAGGTACAAGGCAAACACTATCTGTTGTGCTGTTGCTTCAGCCCGTAAACAATAAATTTAAAATAACAGTAATGAGGGCCACAAATATAGTGGGTAAGGCTCTTGCTTTGTTTGTGATTGACCTGAGGTTCAATTCTGGGACTATGGTCCCCTGAGTCTGACAGGAGTGATCCCTTTGCGTAGAGCCAGTTTTAAGCCCTGAGACTGCTGGGTGTGGTCCAAAAACAAATAAGCAGAATAATCACAATGTGAGTGGTCATAACTGCAAGTATTTTTGTTCATAATATTTGCAAAAGAAAGACAAATACTTTTCTGTCTTCAGTAGAGATGAACTCATTAGGAAATTTGAGAGTATAGTATATAAAATTGTTATATTTAAAAGTATTTATATTCCTTATTTAAATTTTATTCAGAAAAGTGTCATTTGACTTTCCAATGTTTCATAATTATTAAATTTGTTGAATATTTTTCCAAAGTTTTATAATTCTTAAATTTGTTAAATAGTTATTTATCATTAAAATAATGATTCCTATAATATTGGATGGTAAAAGTGTTGGAAATATAGTAGTGGAAAATATACTCACCATTTTCATATATTTACATTTCCTGGGGAGAAAAAAGACAATTATTTATTTTGTTTTACTTTGTGTGTGTGTGTGTGTGTGTGTGTGTGTGTGTGTGTGTGTGTGTGTGTGTGTGTGGTTTTTGGGTCACACCCAGAATTGCTCAGTGGATACTCCTGGCTCCATGCTCAGAAATTGCTGCTGGCAGACACGGGGGACCGTATGGGAAGCCGGATTCGAACTGATGACCTTCTGCATGAAAGGCAAACGCCTTACCTCCATGCTATCTCTCCGGCCCCACAATTATTTATTTTTTATGTTAACTTTGGGACCACATGCAGCAGTGCTCAGGTGCTCTGTGCTCCAGGGTTGCCCAGGATGGATCATGGTATGGACTGTGTTTTAGTCCCCAACCTACTTTGTGCTAAGAACTACACAAAGTGCTAAAGATGAATAAATTCTGGGATTGGTAGTTTTTCTGTGGCTACATGAAGAATTGTCAGAAAAAATTCTGTATTTGAGAAAATATTTCATGTTAAGAGGCTAATTACTCATGAACCTATATGGATTTGAAGTGGCCTGAATAGTCAACTCAATAGAAATACAGTTGAAGGCAGGAAGACAGTGATATTTTCAGAAAGAATTTTCTTCTTCCTCTAAATACTTAGCAAACTCTGAAAGACTTGATATTTAAAAATGGGAACTCACCTAGAAGAACATGAAGGGTGAGATCTAGCACTGGTCCTATATGTGTTATGTGCCATAGTTTTGCATATGTCCCTTCAGTTAACTTTCATAAATTGCTGAGATAGCTCCTACACACCATCATTATACAATTCTGTTGGATTCTTTTCTTTCCATAGTTCCGTTTATGGCTCCTTTAAAGAACTTCTCCCTGGAGCTTCCTACAGTTGGTTTCATGTATTATAGATCCTCAAATCTTGTTTGGTGTATTATTTGGAAATTGTTCCCTATCCCTTCTCTTTCTATAACTTACTGATATGTTGATTATGTTTTAATGCTCATCAAAACTTTAGCATCCTGTTCATATCTTGTACTTCTTTTTTTATCCTCCCCCCCACTAGCTTGTACTTCTAATTTGAGATCTATTATTATTCTGGTTTTCTTCATCTGCATATTGGGCACTAATTTATTTTATAGTGGTTTACTGGAGTCTACTAGGTCATATTCAACTTCTTACTATAGTTAATTTGCCTAATTATGAAATGCACTGAGAAAAATCTCTTGTACTGTATAATTTCCATGTTAGATGTTTTATTCTTATTTATATTGTCTATCATTTGACATCCAGTTCCATTTTTGCTTTATTTACCTTGCCTGCTGATTACTATTGTTATATATGTTTGATCCCTGGAAATGAATAATTATTAAAAACTATACTTTAAGGTTTCTAATACCTTAAAGTCAGTTTTATAGTTTCACAATATTCTTATTTTCTCTAATGTTTTTAATAAGCTCTCTCCTCAGTACACAGCAGACTTCCTGTGAGCAAGTCATTATCTGCACACCCACCACAGTGCATGACATGTGGTAGATGGCCAGTGAGCACTTAATATTCAGACATGGATTCTCTAATACCTCTGTGTCTGATAATCAGTGCAATTCTGAGTTTTACTCAATAATTAATTATAAAGATTTTTACTTAATGATGATGATAATGACAAACAGCCATTTTATGTTTGTTGATTTTGCAGGTGGGATATGTGACAAAAATTACTGTCCTTCTCTTGGGTGAGCTTCATTTCTCTGATCATTTAGTGTTGAATTTCTAACTGTTATTTAATATTGAGGATTCAGGAACTAATCAGAAAATCATAAAATAATTGATGATAGAAGAAAATTTTACACAGTTCACGTCCTGTAGTTTTATATTAAAATTCAGGGCTTTTTTTGGGGGGGGGAATAAAATAAAATTCAGGGCTTTTTCTGAATAGGTTATTTTTCTTTTTATAAAGCAGCCAATCAACTAATACTGTTAAGATAGTATTTTCCAAGAGCCTTTTTCTCTCTCTGGATGAAATGGCAAAACGTCAGTAAGCAATAGCTATGTTTGTAGATGACAAAAGATAGTGAACAGCATTTAATAGTCACATCTGTTCATCTTGGTACAACACAATACCTATGCTTGTTTCTAGGTAGCAGTCTGAAATCACCAACAAAGGAATAAATAGTATGTCACCATAGTCAAGAAACTTGAACTTAGGCAAAGTAATTTGAAAATTTGCTTTATATTTTATAAACTGATAAATTTTTTTTTTAATTTTTATTTTTTTATTTAAACACCTTGATTACATACATGATTGTTTTTGGGTTTCAGTCATGTAAAGAACACCACCCATCACCAGTGCAACATTCCCATCACCAATGTCCAAGTCTTCCTCCTACCCACCCAACCCCCGCCTGTACTCTAAACAGGCTCTCCATTTCCCTCATACATTCTCATTATAAGGAAAATTCAAAATGTAGTTATTTCTCTAACTAAACTCATCACTCTTTGTGGTGAGCTTCCTATGGTGAGCTGGAACATCCAGCTCTTTTCACTTTTGTGTCTGGAAATTATTATTGCAAGAATGTCTTTCATTTCTCTTAAAACCCATAGATGAGTGAGACCATTCTGCGTTTTTCTCTCTCTCTCTGACTTATTTCACTCAGCATAATAGATTCCGTATACATCCATGTATAGGAAAATTTCATGACTTCATCTCTCCTGACAGCTGCATAATATTCCATTGTGTATATGTACCACAGTTTCTTTAGCCATTCATCTGTTGAAGGGCATCTTGGTTGTTTCCAGAGTCTTGCTATGGTAAATAGTGCTGCAATGAATATAGGTGTAAGGAAGGGGTTTTTGTACTGTATTTTTGTGTTCCTAGGGTATATTCCTAGGAGTGGTATAGCTGGATCATATGGGAGCTCGATTTCCAGTTTTTGAAGGAATCTCCATATCGCTTTCCATAAAGGTTGAACTAGACGGCATTCCCACCAGCAGTGGATAAGAGTTCCTTTCTCTCCACATCCCCGCCAACACTGTTTGTTCTCATTCTTTGTGATGTGTGCCATTCTCTGTGGTGTGAGGTGGTATCTCATCGTTGTTTTGATTTGCATCTCCCTGATGATTAGTGATGTGGAGCATTTTTTCATGTGTCTCTTGGCCATTTGTATTTCTTCTTTGTCAAAGTGTCTGTTCATTTCTTCTCCCCATTTTTTGATGGGATTAGATGTTTTTTTCTTGTAAAGTTCTGTCAGTGCCTTGTATATTTTGGAGATTAGCCCCTTATCTGATGGGTATTGGGTGAATAGTTTCTCCCACTCAGTGGGTGGCTCTTGTATCCTGGGCACTATTTCCTTTGAGGTGCAGAAACTTCTCAGCTTAATATATTCCCATCTGTTAATCTCTGCTTTCACTTGCTTGGAGAGTGCAGTTTCCTCCTTGAAGATGCCTGTAATGTCCTGGAGTGTCTTGCCTATGTGCTGTTCTATATATCTTATGGTTTTGGGGCTGATATCGAGGTCTTTAATCCATTTGGATTTTACCTTCGTGCATGATGATAGCTGGGGGTCTACGTTCAATTTTTTGCAAGCGGCTATCCAATTGTGCCAACACCACTTGTTGAAGAGGCTTTCCCTGCTCCATTTAGGGTTTCCTGCTCCTTTATCGAAAATTAGGTGGTTGTATGTCTGGGGAACATTTTCTGAGTATTCAAGTCTATTCCACTGGTCTGAGGGCCTGTCCTTATTCCAATACCATGCTGTTTTGATAACTATTGCTTTGTAGTACAGTTTAAAGTTGGGGAAAGTAATTCCTCCCATATTCTTTTTCCCAATGATTGCTTTAGCTATTCGAGGGTGTTTATTGTTCCAAATGAATTTCAAAAGTGCCTGATCCACTTCTTTGAAGAATGTCATGGGTATCTTTAGAGGGATAGCATTAAATCTGTATAATGCCTTGGGGAGTATTGCCATTTTGATGATGTTAATCCTGCCAATCCACGAGCAGGGTATGCGTTTCCATTTCCGTGTGTCCTCTCTTATTTCTTGGAGCAGAGTTTTATAGTTTTCTTTGTATAGGTCCTTCACATTTTTAGTCAAGTTGATTCCAAGATATTTGAGTTTGTGTGGCACTATTGTGAATGGGATTGTTTTCTTAATGTCCATTTCTTCCTTATTGCTATTGGTGTATAGAAAGGCCATTGATTTTTGTGTGTTAATTTTGTAGCCTGCCACCTTGCTATATGAGTCTATTGTTTCTAGAAGCTTTTTGGTGGAGTCTTTAGGGTTTTCTAAGTAGAGTATCATGTCATCTGCAAACAGTGAGAGCTTGACTTCTTCCTTTCCTATCTGAATTCCCTTGATATCTTTTTCTTGCCTAATCGCTATAGCAAGTACTTCCAGTGCTATGTTGAATAGGAGTGGTGAGAGAGGACAGCCTTGTCTTGTACCAGAATTTAGAGGGAAGGCTTTTAGTTTTTCTCCGTTGAGGATAATATTTGCCATTGGCTTGTGGTAGATGGCTTCAACTAGATTGAGAAAGGTTCCTTCCATTCCCATCTTGATCAAGAATGGGTGTTGGACCTTATCAAATGCTTTCTCTGCATCTATTGATATGATCATGTGGTTTTTATTTTTCTTGTTATTGATGTTGTGTATGATGTTGATGGATTTACGGATGTTAAACCAGCCTTGCATTCCTGGGATGAAACCTACTTGATCGTAGTGGATGATCTTCTTAATGAGGCATTGAATCCTATTTGCCAGGATTTTGTTGAAGATCTTTGCATCGGCATTCATCAGCGATATTGGTCTGTAATTTTCTTTTTTTGTAGCATCTCTGTCTGGTTTAGGTATCAAGGTGATGTTGGCTTCATAAAAGCTATTTGGAAGTGTTTCCGTTTGTTCAATTTCATGAAAGAGTCTTGCCAGGATTGGTAGTAGTTCCTCTTGGAAAGTTTGAAAGAATTCATTAGTGAATCCATCTGGGCCTGGGCTTTTGTTTTTCGGCAGACCTTTGATTACCGTTTTGATTTCATCAATGGTGATGGGGGTGTTTAGATATGCTACATCCTCTTCCTTCAACCGTGGAAGATTATAAAAGTCCAAGAATTTATCCATTTCTTCCAGGTTCTCATTTTTAGTGGCGTAGAGTTTCTCAAAGTAGTTTCTGATTACCCTTTGAATCTCTGTCATATCAGTAGTGATCTCTCCTTTTTCATTCCTAATACGAGTTATCAAGTTTCTCTCTCTCTCTTTCTTTGTTAGGTTTGCCAGTGGTCTATCAATCTTGTTTATTTTTTCAAAGAACCAACTTCTGCTTTCGTTGATCTTTCGGATTATTTTTTGGGTTTCCACTTCATTGATTTCTGCTCTCAGCTTTGTTATTTCCTTCTGTCTTCCTATTTTTGGGTCCTTTTGTTGAGCACTTTCTAGTTCTATTAGCTGTGTCATTAAGCTACTCAGGTAAGCTCCTTCTTCCTTCCTGATGTGTGCTTGCAAAGCTATAAATTTTCCTCTCAGTACTGCTTTTGCTGTGTCCCATAAGTTCTGATAGTTTGTGTCTTGATTGTCATTTGTTTCCAGGAACCTTTTGATTTTCTCCTTGATTTCATCTCGGACCCACTGGTTATTGAGTATGAGGCTGTTTAACTTCCAGGTGTTAATGTTTTTCTTCTGAGTCCCTTTGGAGTTCACAAATAATTTCAGAGCCTTGTGGTCAGCAAAGGTAGTCTGCAAAATTTCTATCCTCTTGATATTATGGAGATATGTTTTATGTGCCAGCATGTAGTCTATCCTGGAGAATGTCCCATGTACATTGGAGAAGAATGTGTATCCAGATTTCTGGGGGTGGAGTGTCCTATATATATCCTCTAGGCCTCTTTCTTCCATTTCTCTCCTCAGGTCTAGTATATTCTTGTTGGGTTTCAGTCTGGTTGACCTATCCAGTGTTGACAAAGCCGTGTTAAGGTCCCCCACAATTATTGTGTTGTTATTGATATTATTTTTCAGATTTGTCAACAGTTGTATTAAATATTTTGCTGGCCCCTCATTTGGTGCATATATGTTTAGGAGAGTGAATTCTTCCTGCTCTATATACCCCTTGATTAATATAAAATGTCCATCTTTGTCCCTTACAACCTTCCTGAGTATAAAGTTTGCATTATCTGATATTAGTATGGCCACTCCAGCTTTTTTATGGGTGTTGTTTGCTTGGATGATTTTTCTCCAGCCTTTTATTTTGAGTCTATGTTTGTTCTGACTATTCAGGTGTGTTTCTTGTAGGCAGCAGAAGGTTGGATTGAGTTTTTTGATCCATTTAGCCACTCTGTGTCTCTTGACTGGTGCATTTAGACCATTGACGTTGAGAGAAAGAATTGTCCTGGGATTTAATGCCATCTTTATATCGAAATTTGGTGTCTTTTGGTTAGTCTTGTCTTAGATTAGGTCTTTCAGTTTTTCTCTTAAGACTGGTTTTGTGTCTGTAAAGTTTCTGAGCTGCTTTTTGTCAGTGACACCATGTATTCTTCCGTCAAACCGGAAAGTGAGTTTTGCTGGGTATAGTATTCTGGGTGAAGCATTCATTTCATTCAGTCTTGTCACAATATCCCACCACTGCTTTCTGGAATTGAGTGTTTCTGGTGACAGGTCTCCTGTAAATCTCAGGGAAGCTTGCTTGAACATGATTTCCCCTTTTGATCTTGCTGTTTTCAGAATTCTCTCTCTATCTGTGGGATTTGTCATTGTGACTAGGATGTGTCTTGGGGTGGTTTTTCTGAGGTCTCTTTTGGTTGGTACTCTTCGAGCATGCAGGATTTGATCACCTATATTCTTTAGCTCTGGAAGTTTCTCTTTAATGATGTTCTTGACCATTGATTCTTCCTGGGAATTTTCTTCCTGGGTCTCTGGGACGCCAATGATTCTTAAGTTGTTTCTGTTGATCTTATCATAGACTTCTATTTTCATCTGTTCTCATTCTTTGACTAATTTTTCCGTTGTCTGCTCATTTGCTTTAAGTTTTTTGTCCAATCTCTCCTGCTGTATGGAATTGTTATGTATCTCATCTTCCACAGCACCAAGTCTTTTCTCAGCTTCTGATACACTGTCCCAGAGCTTATCCATTTTGTCATTCACTTTGTTTACTGACTTTTTCAGTCCTGTTAGTTGACATGTTATTTCAGTTTGGAGTTTTGTCATTTCTGCCTTCATATTTTCTTGTTTCTTATTAGTGTTCTGTTCAACTCGATCCATGGTTTCTTGGAGTCTGTTGAGCACCTTCCATATTGCTAGTCTAAAGTCCTTATCTGAGAGGTTGATTAGTTGTTCAGTCATTATCTGGTCCTCAGAATTGTCATCTTCATTCTCTATGTCTGATGCTGGCCTGCGTTGTTTCCCCATTGTCACACTTGTATTGTGGGTTTTTCTACGTGTTGTGGTGGTATTCATTGTCTATATGATGTAGGCAGCACACTCCTCTGGCTCCTCCCTTTCTGGATGGGCTGGCTTGCCTCTAAGGGAGGGGAGTCCTCCGTGGATGAAGCCTCACACTGGGTCAAATCTTAGGCCCGAGCATGCAACAGAGAAGACAGTCCAGAGAGAAATGTTTGCTTCTCTGATATAGCACAGTTCTTATTGTGATTTTTTTCTTATTGTTGCAATGGTGTTCTTTTCTTAGAAGGAGCGCACGGCCGCGTAGCGAAGCGGAGCGGCCGTGCTCTGATGGAGCCTCTTTTGCTCCAATTCCAAGAGTTTCACACAAGAGGACAGTAGACAGATATTTACAGTTCACACTCACAGTTGGGCCCCTCTGCGCAGGCTTAGATTCGTGTCTTTTCCCCGCCTGATGTCCCAAGCAGGGAATCCAGCTTCTCGCTGTTCACTTTCAATGCAAGTCTAAAGCTTGCACTGTTCAAGTCCAAGTTTCTGTACTTGACTTAATAATATTGTCAACCATAAGCGGTAGCAGTTTTCTCAGTTGACAGGTACGTTCCACTTTGCTTTTAGACAATATTTGACTTTTCTAAACTGATAAATTTAATGTTTATAAATGTTTTAAGCAATATTTTGAAAGTTTCTCAGGCATAAAATCTACAGTATTTATGCTATTATTGTCTCCAATTATCTTGTTATTTATGAAATAATAAAAAGGAAAAACATGAACAAATAATTAGAAGGACATTTGTTCTGCCAAATTTTAGTCTACTAAATTGAATCATATCATACTTAGCTTGTAAACTATTTTTGAGGTCAGAGCTTTTATTTTATTTGTTTCTGTTTTTGGACCATACCTGGTGATGCTCAGGACTTACTCCTGGCTCTGCACTCAGGAATCATTCCTGGCAGTGCTTGGGGTACCATACGGATGTTCTGAATTGAAACTGAGTTGGCTATGTCAAGGCGAAGTGCACTATCCACTGTACTGTTGATTTGGCCCTGTATATTTTATTTTTTAAGACTAGCAGAATGTCTGGATTATAGTTGGTGCTTAAGTAATTAGTTGATAAATTTATCCATATGTTTTTAGAGTGGACTAAAATATAATGAAGTTTTGGGCTGTGGAGTGAGTGCTTATGACAAGTGGTCACATGCTTTGGGTGTTGGGTTCATTCCCTGACATTACATGGTCCTAGGAGTACTGGGCTCTAAGCATGACTGTGGCTCAAAAATAAAAAATACAAAAAGAATATTTAATAATTGACACTAAAATTGAATTGTTAGTATTTGATTTATCCCAAAATTATATATTAATGTATTTATGATTATTAATGTTTATTATATTAATATATAATTATTGAGCTAATAAGTGACATTCATTCCAATGACCAAATTGCTAGGCACACACTTTTTAAATAATAGATGTGCACTTTATCTCATAACTGAAGATGAATAGTGTGGTTTGGATTTCAGTCATTGTGGAAACATTTGAGTACCAAATATAAATCATGTGTTTTTTTTGTTTTAAAAATTTGCTTCCCATGAAGGATCGAACTCAGTACCTTATAGATGTAAGACATATGCTCAAATCCTGAGCTATCTTGCCATCACACTGTAATTATTTCTTTACTTATATTTATTTTTTTTTTTTTCTTACCAAACATTGTTCAGGAGGCCCAGTGGCCCCTCAAGATGTCATTTCTAAGCCATTTTAGCTTGCAGTTTAATGTAAAGGCTGGAGGATGTGGTGTTTCTCAGGCTATGCAGTGACAGAGATTACCTGGGCCATCTTTGTGGAGTTTGGGGTCTGCGGTGCTGCAATTAAAAAGGGTCAGCCAAAAAAAAAAAATAAAAAGGGTCAGCCACATGCAAGTCATGCCTCTCAAACTGTGGACTATTTCTATGACCTATTTTCAAAAAATTCCTACATGTGAGGTTTTTGCCACACTCCCCCATCCAAGAATTTTTTGCTGGTTTTTACTCAGCAGTACATATGCACAAATTCAATTTTAGAAGTTGCCATGTCATTTCATTGAAAACAAGCAACATTTAATATGATGTCATGGTCTATCACAACTGAAACTTACTTTACAGAAGTTAATTACTTAACCATCTTGAAAAATATTTCTAATATGTTTGGTTGTTTTAGAATTTTTCTCCTTTAGATGGAGAAGCCTTTAATAATATATTTTGAGCAACTTTAGGGGTAATATTTTGTATTTTTTTTTTTGTGGTTTTTGGGTCACACCCGGCAGTTCTCAGGGGTTTTTCCTGGCTCTGTGCTCAGAAATTGCTCCTGGCATGCACGGGGGACCATATGGGACGCTGGGATTCGAACTGATGACCTTCTGCATGAAAGGTAAATGACTTACCTCCATGCTATCTCTCCGGCCCCAATATTTTGTATTTTTAAAATTTGTATAAGAGTGTGAACATGGGGGCCGGTGAGATAGCATGGAGTTAAGGCGTTTGCCTTCCATGCAGAAGGATGGTGGTTCAAATCCCAGCATCCCATATGGTCCCCCATGCCTGCCGGGGGCGATTTCTGATCATAGAGCCAGGAGTAACCCCTGAGGGTGTGACCCAAAAACCAAAAAAAAAAAAAGTGTGAACAGGTTTTTATAAATTGGGAAAATACTGAGTTTTTAGGTCATGTATACCAAATTAAACATGAATTAATTTGTATAAAAGAACTCTTTGTAAGGTTGCTCATTGTGGATATTTTTTGAGCACGGACTATTGCACGAAGATAGTTTGCTGTGTGAAACATACCTTATTAGCCACCATTAACATTTATATCTACTTTGTATTTAAAAATCAACTGGTAATTCTACAACACTATAGAATGGATAAAAATTATTTTGTTGGGGTCAGGGTGATGGTACAGCAGGTAGGGCCTTGCATGTGACCAACCCAGATCACATCTCCCTCATCCCAGATGGTCCTTCTCACCCTGCTAGGATTGATTTTCTGAGCTAAGAGATAGGAATAACTAGCATTGCTGGGTGTGTTCCCAAAGCAAATATAAAATTATTTTGTCATCACAACTCTTTGTTGAACTCTAGAATATTTTTGCAGCCCTTATCAAAAACATGGTTGAAGTTTAGAATTAGAAACTGAAGAAAACTAGCCTATAAAACATATCCATGTAGCTAAACATTACATGTTTTTGGAAAAAAAGCATTAAAACTTAAAGCAGGACTAGAGAAACAGTACTGTGGATATGGTACTTGCCTTTTCTGCAGCCCACCTGGGCTCAATACTCAGCATCCCAGACGATTCATTAAGCACTTCTGGGAATGAGTCCTGAGTGCAGAGCCAGGAGTAACCCTTGAGCACCATTAAGTGTGGCACCCAAACAAAATAAAACAAAACCCAGACAACGTCTACCTCCCATAACCCAAAAATACTTAAAGAAAAAGGAAAATATATTCTTTGAGAGGATCACACTTAGCAGTCATCAGATCTATCTCCTGGCTTGGCCCTCGGGGATCACTCCTGGAAATGCTGGAGATCAAAACAAGGAGATCAAAACAAGGTCAGTTGTAAGCAAGACAAGGACCCTTACTTGCTATACTATCTCTTAGACCTCTAGATAAGGTATTTTAATGAGATAATCAGGGATTCATAAATCTATGTGCAAAGACATGCAGTTCATTAAATATGATTGTCTTGTAGGTATTATGGTTACCAGAGGTTAAGTTTTTAGTATTGATGTACAGTTTATTACACACTATTACTACCAAAATGTCCAAGATGTTCCACTAACTGTCCTTGTGTCAGCTCTGGTTAAATCTTCATTTCCTTCCCAAATTCTCCCCCTAGTGTTTGCTAAGTCTTGTAAAGCAAGGACATAGGTTCATTATTCAATAATGGCTATCCCTAATGATCACCAGTTGATGAATGTTTAGCACAATTATTTCAATACACAAAATTTCATTGATGACGAATTTTAAGTATATTTAATTATTTTAATTCATTATCTCTCATGAAATGTTTTGCTCATAAATATAATGGAATACTTCTTATAGTATTTTAACAGCTTAAAGCTGGTTCATACTGCCAGTGGCTCACACTTGAAGGTGATTTAATTAACAGAAATTGCAACACCAGTGTTAATGTGTCAAAATAAGCTATTTTCATATGTCTTCTTTTAGACTGTATATGCCCTTTGGGCATGGGGAATTGTGTTTTATATAACTTTGCTCTTCTAATCTCTAGTACAGTAGCTTAGATACAAACCGACATTCCATATAAACTATCCTTTTAGTTACTCCTATAGTTACCATAGTCATTTATTGATTCATTCAAGTTATAAATTTAAGAGATGTCTATATATTTGGGTTTTGTTAGTTTTTCACAGTGTTCAGGGCTTACTCCTGGCTCTGCACTCAGAATCGCTCCTGGCGGGCTTGCAGTCATAGCTGGTTCCAGGAATTGAAACTGGGTCAGCCATGTGAAAAACAAGTTCCTTATCTGCTCTGTCTCATTGACCTCTCTGCCTTTTATAAAAACAAAGTTGATTAGGCAGAATTTGTGTACAGTAAAACTCAAAGACCCTTTAAAATCACCAAACAATTATCATAGAGAAAATTTTATCTTTTCCTAAAGTTCAGTGTCATCCCTCAAAGTGTGAGTCTCAAATTGCCAACTTCTTATATATAGGCAACTACTTATTTTATATCTAAATTAATTTGCATGCAGAAGGACGGTGGTTCGAATCCCGGCATCCCATATGGTTCCTCGTGCCTGCCAGGAGCGATTTCTGAGCACAGAGCCAGGTGTGACCCAAAAACCAAAACAAGAAAAAAAAAAAAAGAAATATATCGAGGGTAGAAATATGAAGGAAATTGAGGCCTTTGAAATAGTTCCCATTTGTATCAAATATTTCTCATTTGTATCTTAATTATTTTCTGTTGGTTTTGTTTTCCCATTGCCTTTCATCTGCTTTTTTCCCCTTTCCTTGGGGAGGGGCTTGAATTGGATTTCAATAAATGGAAGGCAGGAGAGCATAGCTGGTGCTGTCATCTAAGCTTGTGGTTCTGTGTGCTAGAGCAACTGGCCTGTGGGTGATCAGCTTGCAGTATGAGTTATCTTGCCTGCAATATCCTCCATATCTGTGTGGATTACTTTTCGCAAAGAATTGTTAACAAATCAGCTTTTCCTGTCCTCCCTGGTTAGGGATATGAGATATCTCTTTCCCTTTTGGAAACTATGGGATAATCAAACCTGAACTCAACTCCCAAAGAATATCTCATTACAGATAGAGGTTTTGAAAAATACTTTGAAAAAGCAATGTGCTAGATAAATTATGAAATTTATTTGAGCTAGAAAATGTCTTATTAATCTTTTACTTCTAAGAAACTGGTATATTGGCTGATTCTCAGCAGGTCAATAATATCGGAAAGTATGAATGATTTTATTTAAGTGAAGTGGCAGTGATTATGTATAAAAGATGAAACAAAAAATATAGTCTATAAATTTTCTGAAAATATGAAGTTTATTAGAAAAGACAAACTTTTGTAAGCTCAAGTTTTTACATGATTGAGTTATGTACATCAATTTACAAATCAGTGTCCTGTTTTCTGATAATTGCTAGTAGTAGTAGGTTGAAGTAGCACTAACAGTAGATATATAAAGGATTACCACATTCTTTAAATTGTTTACTTTATAAGATGATATGCATAAAGGTCATCTACAAAAGTTATAATTATTTTATTGGTGATGCTGGGAAACAAACCCAGGGCTTCACATATGCCAGATAAATGTGCTATTTAGCTATATGCCCACTATAATATGTAATCATAAACATCACATGATGAGGTAGTTAAAGATAATGCCTAAAAAGTAAATTTACTACTACCACAAAGTAAATTTTTCACAAATGGAAGCTTTTCATATATCCTGTTTGAAATCAATATCAAAGTTTCATTGTTTCTTAAATGCAACAAAAACTCTATAAGGTTTGATTAATCAAATTAGTGATGTGACAATGTCTTTTGAGTGATTTACTTGAGGTAGGAAAAAAGACCTAAATATGTCCTATTAGAACATTTATGTCTTATCAATTTTAGCAAGCTATATTTTAGTATAAACAAAATAGTTTTGTTTATTTATAAATCTAACCACTCACCCAATATAATGGTGTTGAGTGTGGAGTGTAGGAAGTTTACTTAAGAGTATGAAACTATGTTTTACCATCCAGCAGTGCAATTTTTGATCAATGTTTCATTGATATTTTGAATAGAAAATTTTGTGGAAATTTAACTCAGGGCCTTATATATGTGCTATTACAAAAAGCTATAAACTTAATCCTAAATAAGAGCTTTAGTTCATATGGGAGAGGTGATTAGTTACTCAATTCTAATTTATTATAAAAGTTTTTGGCTTATTTCTGTAGTTCTGAGTAAAATATAATTTTAAATTGCATCCATTCAGCTCCACTAATATGAGTAACACATACTTTGTGCTAAGTACTGAGGGCATTAGAGATGGAAGTGACACCAAGAGACAGTAGGTAGATTTGTAGGCATAGCTATTGATTATTAGAGTAAAACATGCAGAGAGGTTGAGTGATCTGCACAAATCACAGACTTAATGATTTCTCAGAATATAATAGTTAATACCCAGTTATTATTTTAATTTGTTTTCTTCCTTTAAGCATCATTGAATGAAAAACTGTGAAGATTGTCAGTGACAAATGTAGCTGTACAAACAAGAAAATATTTTGGAAACTCAGAGGAATGATTTATAATTATACTGTAATGTAGTAGGACAAATAATGGGATCGTTTTAATTCATTTCAAGTTTTCCCAATTTGGAATTTTGTCTTGGTTGAATTATATATGGTTAAGTTTCTTGATAGTCTAATTCATGCCAGGTACATTAATATAAATCAGTGCTTCTCAATTATTTCTGTCATGCTCCCCTAGGAAGAAGAAAACATTTTTGTGCCCCCCCCCGAGTGACTGTAAATAGTATCTTTATTAAAAAACTTTAACCTTCAAAACAAAAATATATAAAATAATTTGAGCTGATTTTTTAATCAGAGGTGATGTATGGATGAATGGCTACAATGAGCACGTTTTGCAATGCATAGCGTTCGAAGCGGGATTTGAAGCAGGACACAGCAACTCTCAGCTCCAGAGACATACAGAGACATAAATACAGGGCTTAGCTTGTAATGACAGTGTTTTCTGGGGTCAAATGCGCCCCCCTTTACAGAGCCTTGTGCCCCCTGGGGGGCATGCCCCACTATTTGAGAAGCATAGATCTACCAGTAAATGAACTTACTAAATATTAAGTTATTCTTTGAAATGCTATATTCATAAATCTGAATGGTTGTTTTAGTCTAGAGTCATCATATATGCATCATATATTATTTCTTAGTGTTCATCAATGCCCAGCATCTGACATGTTGCTTTCTGGTTTAGAAACTGGGTTATGATATGGTCACCTAAAGATTAATAGGCCTGAGAAAATTGATTCCTTTTGGTCAAGCTTATAAGAGCCTGATTACAAACCTGAACATCAATTTACAAATCTCTATGAGGAAATTAACTGCCATGTAGATGACAATACTCATTTCAGCTTGTCAGCGTATCTGATTCCCCATGGAAAAGAAAGCTTTGAGAATAGAATTAAGGACATAGGAACACAAGGAAGTATAAAATTAGAAGAAAGTGACTTTTGAATCCTTTTTATTAGGAAATTTTTATGCATTTATTGGAACTTAACAGACCTCCTCCACCTTAGGAATAAACTTGCCTGAGTCTGAATATTATTGCTACCCAGTCAAGAGTTTCTGATAATATATATATATATATATGTATTATATAAGAATATATATGATATATATGTATGTATATATATGAAAATATTTGTTGACTCAACTGCAGCAACAAAGAATAAGGTGGAAGTGTCTGAGATTTAGTTTAAACCAGCCCTCTAAAATTTTGCCAAGTATTTGCAGGGATTAGATGAAGGGTCAGAGCTGAAGCAATCATAGGTAGGGCATTTGCCTTGCAAACAGCTGACCTGAATTGGATTGTCAGCAACCTCATTTTTCCTGAGTCCCTCCAAGTGTGATCCCTGAGCACACAGCCATGAGTGAATGTGGCCTCCTCACCAAAAACAAAACAAAACAAAACAAGAAACAAACCAGCAAAGCGGGGCTGGAGAGATGTCATGGAGGTAAGGTGTTTGCCTTGCATGCAGAGGGACGGTGGTTTGAACCCCGGCATCCAATATGGTCCCTGAGCCTCCTGCCAGGAGCGATTTCTGAGTGGAGTCAGGAGTAACTCCTGAGCGCTGCCAGATGTGATCCAAAAACAAAAACAAAAAAAAAACACCCCCCCCAAAAAAAAAACCCAGCAAAGCAATATAAACCAAAACAATCAGAGGAGGGTCAGAGAGATGACATCTGGAGTAAGTTTAGCAGTCAGTGCAAATATTATAACAATTATCATTTAACAGTGATTGAGAATTAATGTTATTAGTATGAAAAACACTTTAAACCAATTGCGTAGTACATTTTTATTACAAAGTTACACAAGATGACTATTAATGTTTCTATTTTGTGAATCAAGAATCTGTAGTTTAGCAAAGTATATACATCCTAGTGATATAGTAGGAAGAAGAAAAAAATTTTTGACCGGTGACGCTCAGGGGTTACTCTCGGCTATGTGCTCAGAAATCGTTCCTGGGTTGGGGGACCATATGGGTCGCTGGGGGATCCAACTGCGGTCCGTCCCAGGCTAGCACCATCAAGGCAAACGTCTTACCGTTCTGTGCCACTGTTCCAGCCCCAAGAAGAAGAAATTTTTTAACTGAGTTGTCCAGAATGTGTGTGGCATCAAGATTAAGATGTCTGAAATCGAGCTTTTCATTTCTTGACACATTATTCTCCTCCAGGTTGAAAGCCTTGGAGTGCTTTTAGTTCTCTCCACATTCTCTCCCTTTTCCTTTCTTCTCTGTCTTCTGACTTCACTTTCAGTTCCTGGCATCAACACATCCTGAAATTTTTCTCTTTAAACACACATCGGATATTTCCCCCATCATGTGTTACTGTTCTAGTCCACATCTATAGGCTCGCTTAAGAAGTAAACCAAGATTCCAATTGACCCAAAACTATTTATTCTTTTTTTAAAATATTTTTTATTTAAACACCTTGGTTACAAACATGATTGTGGTTGGGTTTCAGTCATATCAGATGACACCCCCCCCCCCAAATCACCAGTGCAACATTCCCATCACCAATGACCCAAATATCCCTCCTCCCCTCTCCTCCCCCTACCTGTACTCCAGGCAGGCTTTCCATTTCCCTCATATATTCTCATTGTTAGGATAGTTCGAAATGTGGTTATTTCTCTAACTAAACTCATCACTCTTTGTGGTGAGATTCATGATGTCGGCTGTAACGTCCAGCTCGCCTCTCTTAACAATTAATATAGTGAAATAGTCATCATATTAACCACTTTTTGTGGGACCATACCTGGTAGTGCTCAGGGATTACTCCTGGATCTGTGCTCAGGGATCACTCCTAGCAATATTCAGGGAATGATATAGGATGCCAAGTATTGAACCCATGAGGACCGCACGCAAGGTAAGTTCCCTACCCATTATCTCGTGGGCCCCCCATTTTAACCACTGTTAAATACAAAGTTCAGTAATATTTTGCATAGACACAATATAAATACCACAACTATTTAATTTCAGGACAGTTTAAAAACAAATACTCATTAATTAAACATTCATTTCTCAATCTCTCTCCACTGGATCCTGACAATTAGCAATATACTCCCCAACTCTCTGATTTACTTATTCTGGAATTTCATATAGATGTAGTTATATATTTGTGGATTATTGTGTCTGAATTTTCTCATTTACAGTGTTTTTATGGTTTGTTATGTAGCATCTAACAGTACTTTATTCTTTTTATTATCAGATAATATTCATTATAAGAATGCATTGCATTCTGTTTATCCATTAATTGATTGACACTTGGATTTCTACTTTTTGGTTAAACAATGCTGATAAAAAGATTTGTATATATTTTTGTTTGTACACTTGTTTATAACTTACCAGTGTAATGTTTTAAAATAAAAACCAGTGATTTTTTTCTACCTCAAAACCCTGATGGCTTCTAATTGCAATGATATTAAAGTCTAAATTATTCATAATGGCCCACAATAATTTGCATGTTCTGTTTCTCCTTTCTCATTTAAGCATCTTTCTTCTTCCCTTCCTTTAATAAAATACACATTGGCCTCTATTCAGTTTCTCTAATTCCCTATGGATTTTTTTGTATTAAATATCTATTATTTTTCTGGCCTGAAATTCTCATCTCAAGGTTTACGTGGTTGTCCATTTTTATCCATTGGATCTTCTCATTGAATTTTTTTTCTGAGTAAACACCATCACTATTTCTCCCCAAACCTTTTCTTACCTTATAATTATTTATATTTTAACATGCTGTTTTCTTGTATAAGTTCACTACGGTCAGGAGTTAATCATTGATATCTCTTAAATTTATTATACTTGTAATTCTTTTTCACCAAAGAAATGCAACAGGACCAAATGATGCTAGAACCACCTTGGGCTTGTCACACATCTTATTTTGAATCAATTTTTGATCACTGTGAATTCAGAAACCCCTTTTTGGAGTGTATGTGTCTTCCTGTAGAAACCTTTGTTTCATTTTTTTTTTTACCTCCACATGATTATATGACTCCAAGTGGGGTTGTGATATAAATATTTGTATATTTGCATTTTAAGAAGCTGTGCTTAACACAGAAGAGGCATTACACAAATATTTGTTGAATAAATGAGAAAGAGCATGGATGTTAGAAATTAAATGAAACAATTTAACATGCAGTGACAGGGACTATTGTAACAAGGATCAAGAGTAGAGCTGTGGATAATTTTCTGCTCATGTCTGAATATTTAATGTTATGAATAAATTTAGAGCTCAGAAATAAAAGAACACAGATCAATGATAAAAATGTTGGCTACGTTTTAAATGTATCAGTGTTACTTCCAGACCAGTCTTATGGAGAGACTGTAGCTATGACTTTTGGGAGAAAAAGGATTTCAAAGATGGGGAGTAAACAGGGCATGACAAAACTGAAATAGTGTTACAGAAAAACTATGGACTTATTCTCTTCAGATCATCAACTTTCCCTTCACATTGCTAATTATCACTTCATCCTTATCTAATGACATAGTGACTGTAGTCAAGCTATGTTACATTTCATTGCCTCTTTTTCCTTATCTACAAAGTAGGAACTAGGATACAGATGATCACCGACTTCTTTTTCCAGAAATATATAACACTAGGTTGGAGTTTATATATCTCAAGATATTCTTCAGCATATAAGATTAATGTTTGGATTTTATGACGTTGTGAGCAGTCTTGGATATGTTATAAAAACAAGGATGTGGCTTAGTGGTTAGAGCAGTTGTCTTGCATTTGTGATTCACTAGATTCAAATCTAGGCACCAACCCATCAAAAAAGAAATATAAAACATAGTCTGGTTTCTTATTAGTGTATATGTATTTTCAAATTAGTATTTAAGTTATGATCTTGGGAAGATGTTGGGTTATATGAAAAGTTCTATTTTCAATATTTTGAGAAATTTTCTTATATTTTATAATTTGTATTCCATAGAGGCTAAACAATTTACATTCCCACCAATGTGAATATAGGTTCATTTTTCACTGCATTCTATTAGCACTGGTTGAGTTGGTAGTTGAAAAGGCTATTTTCAATGATATAAAATGATATCTTACTGTTATTTTGAGTTGAAGCTCTTTCCTAATCTGTGATGTTGAATACTTTTTTTTTTTTTTTTTTTTTGGTTTTTGGGTCACACCCGGCGGTGCTCAGGGGTTACTCCTGGCTGTCTGCTCAGAAATAGCTCCTGGCAGGCACAGGGGACCATATGGGACACCGGGATTCGAACCAACCACCTTTGGTTCTGGATCGGCTGCTTGCAAGGCAAACGCCGCTGTGCTATCTCTCCGGGCCCTGAATACTTTTTAATATGTCAGTTGTATGTGTTCCTTAAGGGAGTGTCTATTCAACTCCTCTCCCCATTTTTTTGATATTTTATTGGTAAGCTGTGAGAATGCTTTATTATGACTTCTTTTTATTTTAGTTGTAATTTATTTCTCAGTGCATAAGACTTTTTGTTTTATGAAGTCCATTTGTTTATTTTTGCCTATTTTCTCCTTGCTAATATATTTCAATATTACCAGTAATTGTGATGTTAATATCATGGAGATATAAGCCTATGTTTTTTTTGATACATTTTGTGGACTTAGATATAATATTGAGATCTTTAATCAACTAATAGAGGTCCAGTTTTTTTTAATTTGCATGTTTCTTTTCTTTATGTTTTGTTTCTTTCCTTTTATACAGCATCAAGTATATATTTTTCTTCCTTTCTTCCTTTCTTTCTTCCTTTCTTTCTTCCTTTCTTTCTTCCTTTCTTCCTTCCTTCCTTCCTTCCTTCCTTCCTTCCTTCCTTCCTTCCTTCCTTCCTTCCTTCCTTCCTTCCTTCCTTCCTTCCTTCCTTCCTTCCTTTCTTTCTTTCTTTCTTCCTTCCTTCCTTCCTTCCTTCCTTCCTTCCTTCCTTTCCTTCCTTTCTTTCCTTCCTTCCTTCCTACCTTCCTTCCTTCCTTCCTTCCTTCCTTCCTTCCTTCCTTCCTTCCTTCCTTCCTTCCTTCCTTCCTTCCTTCCTTCCTTCCTTCCCTTTTCCTTTTCTTTTCTTTCCTTTTCCTTTTTTCTCTTCTCTTCTCTTCTCTTCTCTTCTCTTCTCTTCTCTTCTCTTCTCTTCTCTTCTCTTCTCTTCTCTTCTCTTCTCTTCTCTTCTCTTCTCTTCTCTTCTCTTCTCTTCTCTTCTCTTCTCTTCTCTTCTCTTCTCTTCTTTTCTTTTCTTTTCTTTTCTTTGCCAAGTTTCCCCCAGTACCATTTGTTCAACAGTCTTTTCTAGCCCCACTTAATGGACCTAGTTCCTTGGTCATAAATAACTGTTTATACATCTGAGAGTTTATTCTGGGCCCTCTATTCTATTCCATTGGTCTGAGAATCATCTTTTATTCCAACATCAACAGTTTTGATTGCCATAGATTTATTTTGTAGTATAAAGTCAGGGACTTAAAAGCGTTCAGCCTTCTTGTTTTCTGAATTTTTTTTGTTGGCTCTTTGGAGGTGTTTTATGATACTATACAAATTTCAGTGCTATTTATTCTCTGTGGAAAATACTATGGGAATTCTGTTGGAGGTTTCAGAGAATCTGTATAATATAGTATGCCAGTAGAATGATCATGTTACATGTTAAGGATGTTAATTCTTCCAGTGTATGAACATGAAGCATGCATTCATTTTCCTTGTTTTCTTTTTCTTTAAAAATTGTTATTTTTTTAATTTGTGGGGGAAGTTTGGGCCACACTGAATGTTCAAGATTTACTCCAGGCTCCATGCTCAGGAAACACTCTTGGCTGTGCTTGGAGTTCCATTTGTTGTGTCAGGGATCAAACTATGGTCAACAGTGTAGAGGCAAGTACATTATATGTATTGTCTCTCCAGCCCTCTTTTGTTTCTTGTATTATTTAATAAAGAGTGATATTTTTGGCCGCAGTCTAGAACTTTAGAAATAAATTATTTAGATCACTCTTAGTTTAGCACCAAAAATTGCTTAGTTTAGTGGTTGCTTAGTAGTAAATATATTTTTAAAAATAAATTAATTTTCAAAAAATTACTATCTAAAGTACTTTTATACTAAAGTTATAAATTCAATCCACTGAGGTTTTTATTTTTATTCTGGTCTGAACCCAAAATTAATTTCGTAAAAAAGTTCATTGATTCCTAAATTACAGCGTTACATGAAGTATGCTTATGCTTTACAGTAGGATGAACATGATAAGAATGAGAATTAGTTTGCATTAACCTGAGATGTAGACAGGAGTTAGAGATTTCCCCACACTGATTAGGTAGTATTATAATAAGACAGGGCTAGTCTTGGATAATAATTATAAGTCTTAAGCAAGACTTAGAAATTTCAAAGTTTTATGAAGTAGAAAAATGGTTACTTTGGAGAAGTATAAAATGTCAGCTCTGAACTTCTGTAACATTTAAAATGTAGAATCATAGGAAAATTGGATAGCATTTTTTAAACTTTAAAAATAACTTGACAGATTTTGAAGTTGAATCTCTTTCGGTGAGAGCGATAGCAATAGCACAATGGGTAGGGTATTTGCCTTGCACACAGCCAACCCAAGTTTGATCCCCAGAATTTCATATGGTCTGCTAAGCCTGCTGGGAGTGATTTCTGAGTGCAGAGCCAAGATTAATCCTTGAGCACTGTCAGGTGTGGCCCAGAAACAAAACAAAAAAAGAATTTGAATCTATATTTCAGAGAAAAGATTGACTGCATTCGCATTGTTGACTAAATGTAAAAGGAACAATAAATTAGCAAATGACCATTTTGTAAATTTTGTTTGTTTGTTTTGGGCCACACCTGGTGATGCACAGGGGTTACTTTTGGCTATGCGCTCAGAAATTGCTCCTGGCTTGGGGGACCATATGTGATACTGGGGGATCGAACTGCCGTCGATCCTAGGTCAGCCACATACAAGGCAAATGCACGACCGCTGCACAACCGCTCCAGCCCCTTATGTAGATTTTTATGAGAACAATTAATTAAGAAGAATAATCAATGAATACTAAAACTTGAAAAGGATCAAGAAATTAACATGTTATCAAATATCTTTCCAGACATTACTTATTAATTATAGTGTTTGATATTAATTTATAAAGTTTGAAGCTAACTTTACCATAGAATTACCACCTTATTGAAATACCAAAGCAAAAGTTAATTGGTAATGGGGTAAAACTAGAATTTGGCTCTGATGCACTGAAAAAGTCACATTTTCTTGCTGAAAATGCATAGCCTGAAAGTAACCATGTGGAAACATCAGACAGACCCAGAGGTACTCTCTCTATTCAATATAACTCCCCTAAAACTTCTGAAAAAAAAATCAGTCATGAAAAACAATATGAAGAACTGTTTCAGATAAAGGAGGATAACAAGACATATGTTTCCAAATGAAATGTAATATATGATCATGCATATTAGAGAAAAACATTTGTGAATCACTGGGACTATTAGAAAAAACTAGTTTAACTATAAACTAGATTGCAATGATATCTAATGTAATATTTCTAGATTTTATAAACAATTTGTGGCTACAAAAGAGAATATTCTTGTTCTTAGGAAATGAATATTAAATTAGGAATTAATGTGTATGATTCTGCAAATCTCAGATGTTTTAGAATAAATGCTATATGTTGGGGCTGGAGTGATGGTGTAATGGTAGGACGGACCTCGGTTTGATTTCCTGGTGTCCCATTTGGTCCTCCAAGTCAGGAACGATTTATGAGTACATAGCCAGGAGTAATCCCTGAGTCTTACTGGGTATGGTCCAAAAACAAAAAAACAAAAAACAAAACAAAACAAAAAGAATAAATAAGAATAAATGTTGATGTTGTATGTGAGTATGTGAGTGAGGGAGTATTGAATTTTGTTGAAGGACCTGTAAGTTCTCTGCCCTGTTCCCACAACACTAATGCAAATTTGAATTTTGTTTTTTAATACAGAAAGTTAAAAAAAATCTAGTATGCAATATCTATGCAAGGTCAGGGGATCCTTTTTGCATGAGCAGTTGTCACTGATTCAGAAAGCAGTGCTGTGACCCCTTGACACAAAACTGGGTTGGAGGTGAACTTACAGTATTATAGAACCTGAAAATAAGATCAAGTCCTTATAACTCTTTGAGATGATTTTTACGTTTGGTTGATAATTTAGTTAATTTTATAAACACTATAGAGCTCCTATTAAATATCAGGAGCTTTCCTAGACATGGAGAAGTTACTATAAAGTTTTAGTTTCCTCTTCTTGGATTACTTACAGTTGGTAAGAGGTCACAGTCATAAAAGCAAATTTAGTATGCAAAAATGAAAGTAAATAAAAGGCCAGAGAGAGAAAGAAGTATAGGAGTTAAGAGATAAGTACAAGTGGGTACAGATAGTTAAGATAGGGGTTGAGTACAGGTGTTAAGCTAACCCTGGTTTAAATCCCAGCAGCACTTGGTTTCCTGAGCATTGCAGGGTGCTTTTTTTGAGGGCCCCCTATCCCTGCCTCAACACTTTTACTGACTAGTGGCTAATGGCCTAAGCAGTGGGGACATCCTAAACTTCTTGCATTGAACCACAAGGTGCAGTTAGCTGATAATTGCTATTAGGCTGCCCAGTACTCATGAGTGCAGCTTGGGAGCCTGATTTTTCCCCAGAATCAAAACAAGTCAAGCTGAGAAAAGGTAGAGAAGACAATAATTAACACAGTGGGAAGAGTGTGACATGGTGAATGAGAATGAGGCCTGGAAGTTGGGAAAGGTTGAGGAATGGAGCAGAAGAGAGTCAAAGCCTTGGGGGCTGTAAGAGCAGAGGCCAGAGATATAAAGTCTGGGGGATTGAAGATACTTTAGTAGTTAGGTATTGCTCAAGTATAATAACATTCTGATTTTTAATTTGTGACAATAAAAAATTACTTTTTAGTTATGGTTTAGTTATGAATATTTATAGGATATTAAAATAGTATAATGCAATATGTATGGTTCTACAAAATGATTCTTTGATAAATTATTTCTATTTTGTATAATATGGCATCTCATTCCTCCACTCACCTTTTTGCCTACTGCAAGTTCTGTCGATTATTATTATTATTTTATTATTATTATTATCATTATTATTTGGTTTTTGGGCCACACCTGGTAATGTTCAAGGGTTAGAGGTTACTCCTGTATTTGCACTCAGAAATCGCTCCTGGCTTGGGGGACCGTATGGGACACCAGGGGATCGAACTGCTGTATGTCCTAGGTCAGCTGCTCTAGGCAAACACCCTACCGCTCACTGGGCCAATGCTCTGGCCCCAATTCTGTTGAATTTTAATAATCCAGCGATTCATTTTTGTTTTGTTTATGGGATACACCAGTGCTGGAGTTACTCTTGGCTCTGCCCTCAGGAATTACACCTGGCTGACTTGGGGATCCATACAGGGTGCTAAAAATTGAATCCTGGTTGGCCACATGCAAGGCAAATACCTTACTCTGGAACCCAGTGGTTTTTTTCTTTAGGGTATTTTTGTTTTGCTTTGTTTGCTTTTTTTTTTTTTTTGATTTTGATTTTGATTTTGATTTTGGGCCAAACCCCGTGATGCTCAGGGATTTCTCCTGGCTATTCACTCAGAATTCACTCCCGGCTTGTGGGACCATATAGGACGCCTGGGGATCAAACAGCAGTCCATCCTGGGTCAGCCACGTGCAAGGCAAATGCCTTACTTCTGCACCATTGCCCCGGCCCCTTGTGATTTTGTTTTCTAAGGAAAGAAATTACCAGTAGTCACATGTCCAGATATTCAATTGTTGGTTGATATTAGCTTGGGAAACATTGAATTAAGGACTTAATGTCTTATTTTATGAAAATGTCTTTCAAATACAGCTTACTGCTATAACAGAATATTTTGTCTTAATTGGCAGAATAGTTTGAGATTGTCAAAATCAAAGTATAACAAAAAGTCAAATTTAAAACAAAAATGTTTCAAATATTTGAGTAACCTTCATATGAAATTTAGTATATATTTGTAATGAGACATTAAAAATGGGTATGTATATTGTCAAAGATCCCAAATAAGCAATTTACAAAGGGTGAACAAAAATGACTAATCAGCATTTCATGCTCAATTTTAATAGAAACTAAAAGGCCATTTAAAATGAACTATACGTTTTGTTTTCGGGCTGCACCTTAGAGCTTACTCATGGCTTTGTATTCAGGAATAACTCCTGGTGGATTTGGGGGACCATGTGGGGCGTCAGGGATCTGATCCGAGCTAGCTGTATGCAAGGTAACTAAATACCGTACCCATTGTACTATTTTTCTGGCCTCTCTAAGGTATAATTTTTGATCAATAAGGGTACTAGAGATTAAAAATAGTCAGTAATCTGTGCTGATGAGAAATTTTTATGATACCAAACAAGGTTTAGTGTAAAGATAAAATAATTTCATCTTTAATTTATAAATATATTTTTGTTTGTTGTTTTGGGGCCACATCCTGTGGTGATCCAGGGTTATTTCTGGCTTTGTACTCAGAAGTCATTCAGATGGTGCTCAGGGGACCATATAAGTTGTTGGAGATCAAACCCGAGTTGGCCACAGGCAAGTCAAGTACCTTACACATTGTAATAATTCTCCAACACTATAAGTGCTGTTTTTATTACACATTTTAACAGGAATTAATTGTATGATTGTTTAAAAAGATAACTTAAAATAAAATGTCACTCAGTTTATTAATTTGCTAAACATATAAACAAAGAAACATATATATGAAGCTAAAAGTTTCTTCATGGATAGAAACTAAGATAGAGACATCAGATGGTTTGGAGTGCATTTTATGTGTGAATATAAAGCTTGAGAATAGATAATAAAAATAGAGACAAATTTAGGAGACTGTTATATTGAAGATTTTATTCTAGTAGTAAAACAGGAAATGAAGACTTCAGAGTGGTTTCCTCCAGTATTTTATGTGTTAGAGAAGAACTAGGCCAATTTTTTTAAGCTTTCAGGGAACATAAATCATAGTAGATTATGGCAATGCTCCGATAAGGTTGGTTTTAAATGAATGAAATCATTTGCTCTAGATAACCATCTGCATACTTGTTTTTATCACAGATTTCTTTCTAAGCAACTCAGCTTTGCCGTGATTAAGGTCTTCTGAAGATAGAACTTCTTAATGAGTGACGAAGGTAATCACACACATTAAATCCCTCTCAACCTAGACTTTAATGTAAAATTATTTATTAGTATTTAAGTAAGAACAAATAGAAAAACAGATAGATGCAAACAGTGACAATATAAGCTGTACCTGAGGAACTGTACCACACTAAATGTAGTGTTTCAGTTTTTTCTTAACTCAAGATCTCTGATAGGCATTTTACTTGGGGCCTCCCTGTGGCAGTTGCTCTGGGTAAATAGTGTCTACTTGGTTCATAAAAGCACAACTCAAATCAATTTGGAAATTCCTGCTTTTCTCTTGGATTAGTCTCTTCACCTTTAGAGTTTTTGCTAAGAATAGAATATTTAACATTTATAGTAGGTATTATTTATACAGATTTTGTTTTGTATATAGACAAAGATCTTCTTACTTAGAGAACTAGCAAGGTGTCAGAGGCACAGTTAAAGTTTTAAAGTTCAAATTAAAATTTGACCTAGTTCTTTCTATTTCTGTCCCCCTAAATTAGGTGTAAGCCCCCTGCAGCACAAATCTGATTTTATCCATTTTTCCTCTGTCTTTAAGTTTAGCCTTTAATTTTTGAAAAGGTAGTTACTTGATAAATGTTTATTGTTTGAGTACTTTTGTCCTGAAGGGCAAATTTTATTCCTTCTTCTTGAAGGAAAATCTATGACTTTATATTAAAAAGTATAAGCTTGTGTAAGTACAAGTTAAAAAGAAAAAAATTCAGAAAAGGTAGCTTAAAGTTAAGTAGCAAGTCTAATCTTTGGCTCACTGTTTGTGAAAGATTTAAAGATTTATTTAAATATAGAACCTAGAGGTTTAAGAAGATGGGAATAAAGGTCTAAGCATGTTTATTTGCATAAGTTCCAAAGGACTAAGTCTGTGTGGATGGTCTTCGATAGGGAAATCTGCTGTGATGAATGTTTTATAGAGATCTGTGGGCAAAACTGTTTCTGCTCTCTCTTTGTGGGTTATAATTACTTCCCAAGTATGAAAACTGGAGAATAACCAACTTAAATATCTATCTATCTATCTATCTATCTATCTATCTATCTATCTATCTATCTATCTATCTATCTATCTATCTATCTATCTATCTATTTTTGGAGCACACCTGGTGCAGTGCTCAGGACTCCAGATCACTATTGATAAGCTTAGGATACTGAGGATCAAACCCTACCTGTCCATGCAAGGCAAATGCTTTACACATTGTACTATCTTGCCAGCTCCCAAGAACATTTTTTTAAGCAATCTGCAGTGTTACTGCTATACTCAAGCCTATAGTAAATCACTTTAGTTAAGACCTGTTTGCACATCTCTAACGAGAAAATAATGTTTCTAATATCAGAGGTTAAAATTAAATTGACACATGCCTTAGAAGTAGTATGTATATACTAAGTAAATAGTGATTTTAATTATGGTTTGCAAATTGAAATTCAGAAATTTATTACAAATGATTAAATATGTTTGGAGTAGAATTATTAAGACCATCTTAGACTTAATCTGCATAGTAATTTAGTTTATTGCTTTGTTTGTTTGTTTGTTTTTATTTTTATTTTGAGTCCATATGTGGCAGTACTCAAGACTTAGTCCTGGCTCAAATTTTTTGCAAAGCAAGTGTCCTGTCCATTGACTATTGCTTTAGCCCTGTAAATTTAGATTTCTGTATGTTTACAGAGACCAATGTATTAAACCATGAATAACTATGCCTTTAAGGATGATAATTTCGTATTACTCAGATTCTTGTCCTCGCGAATGATGAAAAGTAGAGGACTAGGGGTGAGATCATCAAATTCAATAGAAATTATTTGAAAAAAGTAAAGCTAAGCAAGGAAAGCAGGGGAATGGAGTATCCAGAAAGCCTGGGAACCATGGGGAAATTCTTTTTACATTCTCTTGAGAATGGGTTAACACTTTGCATTGGGTTTAGGATATGTAAGATGATTAGATAGTTGACCTGGGGAAGGGCCTGAGCAATAGTAGAGCAGGTGGATGCTTGCCTTGCACACTTCAACCTGAGTTCAGTCCTTTGATCCCCCAAGCCATGCTAGGAGTGATCTCAGAGCACAGAACCAAGAATATTACCAGGTGTGGCCTAAGCAAAACAAAACAAAGGACCTGGGGAAGAGTGGAATGTTTAAAAGCTTTATCTTTTGTATGTCCTCAATACATATGGGCCCATCTTGGGTGATTGTCAGGAATTTTTTCCTCAGAGGTTTCTTTTTCTGATATCACCCTACCTATATTCTTGTTTCTTTCTATAGCAATATACCCTCTCTATATCCCCTTTATATCTATACCATGCAGGTATGTTTCCCTTAAGATTTTGGAATTGTGACCTGTTCAATACTGTGATGTTCAACTCAATGGAATGTTATCAGTCCTTTTCCTTGTTATTCATTTATTATTTATCTTCTCTGGGTATTTATAATTAAATAATCTCCAAAAGTCTTCACAAATTTCTATATTAGAAAGAGGAGCAAGAAAGTAGACACAGGGGTTAAGGTGCTTGCTATATGGCCTACTCCACTTCTATCCTTGACACTGCTTATGATATACTAGCACTGCCAGTAATGAAATCTGAGCACAAAGCCAGTAAGAAGTCTTGAGAACTGCAGAGTATGGCCCAAATCACATTTCCTCAAGAAAAAGTGAAGAAGATCCTGGAGAACTATTACAAGGGTTAATGTGCTTCTCTTGCATCTTGCTGATTCCAGTTTGAATCTGTCACCAGAGCCAGGAATAGCCTCAGAGTACTGCCATGTACTGCCAAGTGTAGCCTTAAAAGTGAACCAAAAAAAAGTTAAACATAAATACAGAAAACAGTACTTTAATACCAACATCCTTTTTAAAAAAATTCTGCTCACTGATGACTGTATTAGTTTCTTTTCATTATAGATTCATTGAACTTGAGTCAATATTTCACCCTGTAAAAACAGTTTTTACTTATTTATTTTTATTAACATAGTTTATAATAGGATTTAAGTCACTATTTTATAGTTGCAGACTACTATAGTAACCTCAAGCACAGAAATTGGCAGGCCTTGTTCATTTGCAAGCTATAACAAGTACACTTGCTCGAAAAAACAGATATCACACCAACACGAGCATTGCTATGCTGAATAGAAAATATCCAGCAAAGATAGTATTATGTGGCATGAAAATCACATTGATAACAATAACCAGGAGTTATTATATAGAATTGATACTTGGAAGAATAAATACATTAATCAAATAACTGTTTATGTATAATTTATGTATATGCTATGATTTTCATTATATTCAAATAAGGTAAAATCAAAATTTTGACATGCAGAAAAATTTATGTGTCCGAAATAGAGATTAGGGATGAAGTTAAGAGCTTTTATGTCTTATTAGTTGATGCACGATCATGGGAATTTTTATAGGAAAATTCATAAGCATTTCCCCCTTACCCGAATCATTTTCCTTGTTTGGGTCCAAAACAAATTGACAGAAAGAGAGATCAACAAGAGAAAAGATAATTTTAATTCCATGCACATGGAGGTCCACAAGATTTGAAACTAAATCTGTGAAGAACAAACATGACTTGAAATGTTGATTTTATCAATTAATGCAGTGAGTCAAGAGGAGCTTTACACACCTCCTCCTCTTTGTTTCTGATTATATGGAGTTCCTCCACTTCTGTGTAAGGAGAGTATCTTTCACAGAGATATCTCCTGCTTTCAGAAAAATCAGTAAAAAAAAAAAAACCCGAGAAAATTACTGCTTTTAGGAAAAATGAACACGGACTCATTTTTGGAGGTTTAAGATCTCACTTATTATTTGACTTTAGCTAATTATTATTATTATTATTTTTTGGTTTTTGGGCCACACCTGTTTGATGCTCAGGGGTTACTTCTGGCTATGTGCTCAGAAATCGCCCCTGGCTTGGGGGGAACATATGGGACGCCGTGGTCCGTCCTACGCTAGCGCTTGCAAGGTAGACACCTTACCTCTAGGGCCACCTTCCTGGTCCCTGACTTTAGCTAATTATTTAATTAAAAAACATTTTATAATAGTAAGACTGAAACCTTGTTCTCTAGATTTTATCAGGAACTAGGGCATTTACCCTGGAGACCCATAGACCATCAAGACTGAGGCAGGGCAAATCTATTGCTGTTATTTTTGGCATTTAAGAATTTAAGACTTAGACTTTAGAGGGGTCTTGTGCCAATACCCAAGGCAAGCTAATGTCAAAAATCTGTCAATAGAATCTATAACTTGGAGATGGGCAGTGGATAGGAACATAGTGTTTTTATGCAAGTAGTTTCAGGACACTGTGTATAGCTTGAGGGACAAAGAGTAACCTTAGTGTCGGAAATCACTTGATGAATCTTTAGTAAATGAATAAATAGTACCAAAAATTGCCTCAGGGAGGAATGGTAAATTTCACCTGAAAGTTATGTGAATTTTATGTTTCTGAGTTTGTATGTTTTAAACAGACACTTACATAGACTTTTTTTGGGAATAGGGTGGGGATAGGGTTGGGCAACCCAACAGTGTTTAGGGCTAATTCCTGGCTTTGCCTTCAGGGATTATTCCTGGCTGGGCTCTGGGGACCTTATGAAATGCTGAGGGTCAAATCTGGGTCAGCCATGTGCAAGGCAAACACCCTAGTCACAGTACTATCACTCAACCTCCAAATTGGATTTTCTTTTCTTTTTTTTCTTCTTCTTCTTCTTCTTTTTTTTTTTTTTTGTCCCCCAATTCACAATACAGACCAGGCAAAGGGCCTGGGTTGAGGCATATATGGGATGCATTTACTGTACCTCCTCTTCTATACAGTCAGTGTAAAAAACACAACCTGTGGTAAGAATTGGGAGGCCTTATCTTTTCTTTTTTTTTTTTTGATTTATATATATATATATATATATATATATATATATATATATATATATAAATCCTTCACCAGTGCAACATTCCCATGTCCAATATCCCAAGTATTCTTCCTCCCCACCCCACACAGGCCTGTACTCTAGACAGGATTTTCTTTCTTTTTTTTTTGGTTTTTGGGTCATAACCGGTGGTGCTCAGGGGTTACTCCTGGTGTCTGCTCAGAAATAGCTCCTGGCAGGCACGGGGGACCATATGGGACACCGGGATTCCAACCAACCACCTTTGATCCTGGATCGGCTGCTTGAAGGCAAACGCCGCTGTGCTATCTCTCCAGGCCCTAGACAGGATTTTCAACATTACAGTTTACCTAGACTTTGTACTTTAGTTTAAATAAGAATGCTTTAATTTAATCCTTATTCGTTCTTAGAATTAAAAAGTCTAAATAATATTTTAAGGCACAAGGAGAATTTTTGTGTTAACTTATTAATCTTGTAAAATGCCAATAAGTGCTATGTCTTAAATTTTTTTGTTGGAAATTGCCCAGAGGAAAAATGTTATATTAAAAATTAAGAAATATGGGCCAGGAGAGATAGCACAGTGGCGTTTGCCTTGCAAGCAGTCGATCCAGGACCAAAGGTGGTTAGTTCGAATCCTGGTGTCCCATATGGTCCCCCGTGCCTGTCAGGAGCTATTTCTGAGCAGACAGCCAGGAGTAACCCCTGAGCACCGCCGGGTGAGGCTCAAAAACAAACAAAAAAATTAAGAAATATAACTAATATTGAAGAAACCAAAATACTATTTTTACATTTATATACAGCTGCATGTATATTCATATCTATGGTTCAATTGTTACACTTAAAATTCTGATAAAGCAAAAATTGATTTGTCTACTAATTGCTAACAATAAAATCATATTAAATTATGATACTTTAAAAATACTATGATAAATGAAGATTAATATTTATTTCTTTCACCTTTAGACAAGCATAGCTGATTTAGACCTTTTTTATTATTAAATAAGATCAGGATCTGTTTGTCTCTGCTTTTTCTGTTTCACATTTGTGGTTGATCTCCTCCTATAATTCACATATAATAATATTGAAATATCATCTAGGTGATTAGCATGGCTCCTGTGTATAGATGACTCACATTGTGTAAGATGTCATATTTTTGCATAATTATCCCCTTTGGTTTCCACAACACATTGCATTTACATTAGTTGTAATTGTGCTGTATTATAATTTGTTTACTTCTCTGTTCCTATTATGAAAAGAAATTGCTAATAGAAATTTTTTTGCATCCATATTGGTAAGCAGAGTGTCTGGATTCTAAAAATTACCCAGAAAATATTTGATGAATGAATATAAGAATGAATTGTTATAGTTTGCAAACACAATTTTTATAGTCTACAATTAAGAAATATGACACAATGCCTAGTATATACCCAGTGAATCTAGAAATCAATTCTAAAACAATTTATCCTTTCTCTCCTTTTCTCTTTGTATTTCTGGTGAGAGAAAGTCCATTTTATTGTTATACCTACATGGCCACTCTCTGTTGGTAACTTGTAAACACAAGGACAACTTAATTTGATGGTGGACAAATGGATAAACTAGATGTTGTTTTTCTGCCAGCTTCTTAAGATACATCAACATGTTTATTACCCCTTATTTTCTTGCAGGGCTGTAAATATTAGAAGATATGTACTACATGTACATTTGGAATATAGATAAATATTTTTGAAGATGGAAATTATCTAACCTGAAAGAATACTTCATATTAATGGACCATAAAATATACTTTTTTGTGTGGGATGGCACACCCAGTGATGCCTAGGGTTTATCCTTGGCTCTAAAATCAGGAATCATTCCTGGGGGCTTAGGGAACCATATCGGGTGCTGGCAATTGAACTACCTGCAATACTGTTCTATCTCTCGGTCCAAAATAGTCTCATTTATTCTAAAGAGAAATAGTTCTCCCTTTCTTTTTCACCGCAGTAGAACTGATTAAAAAGGAAAGAAAGTAGCCATATATTAAAAAAGTGTTCTAGATTATGTTATTAGTGAATTATTTAACATGACTGCGCAGCTTTAATTCACTCAAATTTTACTTGTAATCATACATAAAAGAGTAGTGGCTTTAGCATGGGTAATTGATATGTTAATTATTTAAATTATATAAAGCATCAAAAGCATTTTTGATGTATTATTTACAATAAAAAGGAAAGTGGACAAAGAAAACACTCATTTTTTATCAATTGTTGGACATTTATGATTTAAAAAATTTTAAATTACTTTAAACACTGGCATTACAAGGTTTTTCATAAGCTTATTTTTCACAATTGCAAAGTTGTTAATGATTGAGTTTCAGTCCTATAATGTACAATATCCTTTACCAGGGCACATTTCCCTCCATTAATGTCTCTGATTTCCCACCACCTTCCCTTCCTTCCTCTGGGGCAGACATTTCTCTCCTATTCTCTCTCTTTTCCTTTTTTCCTTTTTCCTTTTAGAAACCATGGTTTGCAATATTGTTGCTTACAGGTATCATGCCTTTCACTTTATCTTTTTTCAGTATCCATTGATCATTTCCAATGTTCAGAGTGATCATTTCCAACAATCATTGCCATAGTGGTCTCTTCTTTGTTCTAACTGCTTTCTCCCACTATTTCTGGCAAGCTTGCTACCATGGACTGATCCTCTTGGCTCTTATCTGTATTGTTTCTGGGTATTAATACCATAAATTTTTTATATCCCCCAAATGAGTATGATTATTCTTAATATATTTCTTTATCTTAACCATTTCATTCAGCAGAATACTGTTCATATCCATCCATGCATCAACAACTTTTTTGATTTCCTAACAGCTGTGTAGTATTCCATTGTTTTATAGGCATTTTTATGTTTTAAGTTTTCTATGTAATTCTATGAAATGCATTTTGATTCTTTTTGAGGAAAGCTCCAAAATGGTGTTCATGTGTCTTCAGGGCCATTCTTGGTGAAGGTTGGCTAACCAGGTTGGTGCTTCATTTCAAGTACCTTAGGATGCTTGGGAGACCCTGTGTTGCCAGGATAGAATCCACATAGGCGAATGCAAAGTGCTCTGTACCTCTCTCCTTTGAAATGTATTTTGGTATTATTATTTTAAATTTAAATACTGTGTGTTACAAAGTTGTTTATAATGAAGTTGTTTCTGGCATTCAAACAACTTCAATTCTGCCAACACTAATCTCACCATGAGTGTAACATTCTCTTTACCATTATCCCCAGTTTCCTTTTCATCCCTAAGCCAGATCCCTTGGCAGGCACAAAATCATTTATTTTATATTGCTTGTTACAACTAAGTGGCTAATGGAATTATTGAAAAATACTTAAGTAAAAGTAATTTGTGAAATGATTATATCTCACAGTAGAGTCATTAAGTCATTGGAGGTTTACTGAGATGTTTGCTGCTAGTTGAGCATTTTGTATTGTTGTTTATAATTTTTGAGCTTACTTGGTTTCTCTGCTACTTCCCCATCTGGTTGGTGTGCTCCTACTAAAGTGTTAGTATTGAGAAATTTTTCTTTTATATTTTAAAATTATTTAAAGAAAATGCATCACATAGTTGACATAACTGATCATAATACATTTCTTTCAAGATGACAGAAAGCAAAGTTATTTTAAAAAGTAGAAAATAGAAAGAAAAACTAAAAAATGGAAGAGAAAAGAAAAAAGAAAAAAGTTCAATAGCAAGTATATTTGTGAAAACTATTGTAGTATTGAGAAATTTGGAGGAGTCATATGCGACTGTGTACTCTAGGACCTTCATAATATGTAAAATTGGGCTGTTGAGTATGCCTGGTGGTGGCTGTAGGATGTGGGTGTGGTTGCCAGGACTTCTGTACCAAGGTGGAGGGGAGGCTGCCTTCCCCCATTCCTAGTAGACCTGAGAGTTGTCAGTCCCCAAATGAATATACCTGGAATTTTTGTCATTTTGGTGTCTGTAGAGATTAATATGAAGCAGGGAAATTGGGCCATTGGAATGGCAATGGCAATAGTTGTGGGATGTGGGTACAGTTGCTGGAGTTTCAGAAGGACAAGATGCAGCCAGCTGCCTCCAGAGGTGCCCCCAGAGTTTTCAGCCTGCAAAGTAGTATCTCTGTGAAATTTAGCAGCTTGGCTTGCATTTATTCTGAGAATAGTCATGAATCTATAGAGCTGGGCCCATAAAATTACATGATGGTGGCTATAGGATGTGTGACTATTTCATAAAAAGAGAAAACTTAATGCTCAAAAATAGTGACCTGTTTATGGTTACAGTAGTTGAAAGTGATAAAAATAATTGTTAATCAACTTCTCCAACTCTCAAATTTATTTCTGCAGTGATCCTTAAACAATGAGACTGGGATCCAACTCCCTAGTGGTTAAAAAACAAAGCCACTTAAAATTCACAAATTTGACTCCCACAAAGTTAAATACTAGTACCTTAATGTTGACTAGAAGCATTGACAATAAATATTAGTATATTTCAAATGATATATGTATTCTAAGCATTATAGTCTGAGTTATTAAAAATGGAGTAAAAGCTGAAAATAGTAAAACTAGAGAAAGCATTATTAAAATTTTTAAGTAAAAGATATATTTACAATATTGTAGTTTATTTATTAGCATACTAGTAGGCATTTATTAGTATCTTTATTAATACCATTTACTTTGTTGTAAGATAATATGTGTGTAAGAGTGTCTGTACAGTTCAAACCCATGTTCAAGTGTTAATTATACTCACTTCATTAAATTAGTACATTTATAGTCATTTTTTAAAGGAATTTATGCAAGCCTAAAGGATTTTTCTTAATTATGAATGGTGCCTTGTTAGCCCACTAAAAGCATTTCTGCTGAGATGGGGGTATTGTTTCCCATTTGTTTGTTTGTTTGTTTGTTTTCGGGGTGTCATACCCAGCAGCACTCAGGGGCCACTCCTGGCTCTATGCTCAGAAATCGCTCCTGGCATGCTCGGGGATCATATGGGATGCCGGGATTCGAACCACCATCCTTCCTCATGCAAGGCAAATGCCCTGCCTCCATGCTATCTCTCCAGCCCCTTGTTTTCCCTTTTTGATGAATAATTCTGTTTACTAAAAGATGATTTCACAATATAACTTAGGGAAAGATATTTTTGAATTTTTAGATAAAAAGGACTCCTGTATTTTTTAAATATTACTCAGAAATTAGCTTAGGTATACTTTCTAGAAGTTAGTATTTGTCTTGATCTTAAAGGATTCTGTTTGATTAAAGAGTCCATTCCTGGACTGCCATGATGGCATTGTTACCAGAACTCTTGGTTTTATTATGCTTTTACTCAATTTACGAAATCCCAGTAATCTTTACTGACAGTTGGAGGCTGGGGATGAGAATCATTCCAGCTTTGTGAAATCCTCCTTATCAAATGTCATATGTGGCTAGATTTCTTGAGACCCATTGGGATTTTCCTTCTGTATATCTGGATCTAGGAGAACTGTCCCACTGCTTTCTTTTATAGCGTAGCAGCATCCCAAGCCCAGCTTTTTTTCCTGACTGTTTAAGCATGACTCCCTTTCCCCTTAGTCCTCAGGTCCTTCTTTACCACACTCAAAATGACAGGGTGCTTTCCTAAGAGGCAAAGAGCAGAGCTTCTGTGTGATAACTCCCTTCCTCGTTCCACATTGAAATACAAGCCTGACATTTTATGAAGTGAAAATTATGGCTACTGAGCAAACTGCTAAAATAGACACATTTAAAATGAATTAACCCTAAGCTAACAAGCTAACAGAAGTGTTAGTTGATATAGTTGGTAAGCAGACAGAGCCAGAGGCGATTCTTACCTGTTGGATCTTTCTTTTCTACCCCAGGCTACTTCAATAGTATATGCATAAAAACGAGTTAATAAGGCAAAGATTTCAACTTATCAATGATCAACAACTGGTTAGATAAAATGTGACATGTTATTTTTATTGCACTTGAGTTACTAAGGTGATTTTAATACTGAGAAACTTTTAGAGAGAAGGTCTGGTTAAAATAAGAATACTAAAATAATGGCATAATTTCCATAGTGAAAATCTGGTAATTATATTAAAATCAATGTTTATTTCTCTACCTGTATCTTTCCACATTATTTCAGATGTGAATATATATTTTTCTGTTTTTGTTTTTGTTTTTGGGCCACACCTGGTGATGCTCAGGGGTTACTCCAGGCTAATCACTCAGAAATCGCTCCTGGCTTGGGGGACCATATGGGACGCCAGGGGATCTGTCCTGGGTCAGCCCTGTGAAAGGCAAATGCCTTATCACTGCACTATTGCTCTGGTCCCCAGATGTGCATATTCTAATAAAATTAAATGCAATCAATTTAAAATAACATTTATTTAATAATAAGAGAAAAGTTACCTTTAAAAAGTTGATTTTGTAGTGTAAGTAATTTCAGAACTAGATTTGAGCCCAATGCCTTTTAATAAAGACTATTTCCATTTTATTTTCTAGGACATTATTAAAATAATTTTTGTCTATTTCCAGTGATGAGATATTCTAGGCTTAGGTAAATAAACCCAACTGAAAAATAACAGTAACCAACCTTATCTATCACTTGATGTGAAGCTGTCATATTTTGTTTCAATGATCCTTATATGAAAACTCTCTGTCAAAGTCCATTGATATCTGTGTTTTGATTACTTTAGAATGAAAATTTAAATAAAGAATTTTAGAAATGAGTTAGAAAGGAGAGTAGATAATAGGTCTGGTAGAGGAATTCCAAGCTGATTCTACATTTAGTCTGCTAATATGTTTGTATTGGTTGAAACACCTTTAAATTCCTTATCATCAATTTTCTATGCTTTTAGAACCAAGATGGTTACATGAAGTTAGGATGGCAAGTTTCTTGTCTGTCAGTTCTGAGAATGAATCTAAGCAAAAATTCTCATGCTTAGATGATTCTCTGGGGATGAGGGTGAGTGAGCTTTTCTCAGTCTCAGTGTACAGAAAAAGGGCAGAGACCCTTTTATTTTTTACCCTTGAAATCAATATCATTTTGAATAATTATATTTCTATTCCAAGTTCCATGGTGTATTACTTTTTGAAGGAAGAAATACTATCATAGTCTACTAGAATATTTTGAATATTATGATATCTGACATAACTGATATTATAATATTATTTTTATTAGAAATTTTGAAAATTTTAAGGACTATAAAAGTTTTTGAGTTTTTATCAAGATTAGACAGGTATATCTGAATGTACTTTGTAAAATGTAGACCTCTATTTCTCTTATTTAAGGGTAAATTTCTTAGCAGTTACTCATTTCAGTGATGAGATTTATTTACAGTAAAATATTATAAATATTCAAAGAGCATGAGAGTTATAGAATTATCAGAAGAGTAGAATAGTAAAGATAGAGGAAGAACTTTGCTCGGAACCTAAAATGGACTGAAGATAGAAGATCATTGTTAGGAGTGGAACAGAAATTTATTAAGGCATGGCAGGCTGGGGGTATCATATAGGATGCCAGGAATCCAAACTGGATCAGCCATGTGCAAGACAAGTGCCTTACCCACTGTGTTATCACTCTGGCCCCTGATTATATCATTCTTTACAAATCAGAAAGCATTTTATTTTAAATAATACTAATAAATTATCAATAATTTGGGAACTTTGTTTTTCTTAATATATTCTAGACTAAAGCTTTTTTTTTTGACAGCAGAATACTCTATTCTTGGTATAGTGAGAGGAATTAAAATGCTTTCTTAATGGTACACATAATTAGGGAAATAAGTCTCATCACTAGTATTTTTGAAGGGGCCACACCCAGTGATGCTCAGGGATTACTCCTGGCTCTACACTCCTAATGGTGCTCTGGAAACCATATGGAATGTGGGAATTTGAACCCAGTCAGTGGCATACAAGGAAAGCACCCTACTCACTGTACTATCACTTGGCCAACTAGCATATTTTAAAAATATGTTTTCTCTTTCTATATCAGTGGAAAATATTGTTGATTATAACTGTCCCTTCAATGCTCAAAGGTCTTATGTTTATTACATTTTCCTATCATTTGAAAACTATCATTTTTTTTTACAAAAACAAGTTTGTTCTATTATATTTACTTTTATATTTTTGTTTTTGTTTTGAACCACATCCAACTGTCCATAGGAATTACTCCTGGCTTTGTACTCAGGCACCAACCAGTATTGTCAGACTTTGGGGGTTCATCTGGGTGCAGCACCCTACCTAGTTATGCACAGACACCCAGCTTTTGCAGTATTTGTTTTCTGGTCCTAAAAATATCAAGGTAGTTTTAATTTCTACTTCTGATATAAGTAAAACTTTTCCAACGACTTTTTTTGGTCACAAAATTCAATATTACTTTCATGTGTAAATTTTGATATGCAGGGATGAGAGAGATAGCACAGCTGGTAAGGTGCTTGCCTTGTCAGTAACCCAAGTTTGATCCCCAACACCATATATATGAACATCATGGGAATGATCCCTGAGAATAAGACGTGCAAGCAGCTAGATGTTGCTCAAAAGCTCAATGCCCTCAATAAAACAACTTGACTATGCAAATATTTCCCATTGAATTTTAACTGTGTTTCTCTTTAATGTACTCTTGGTTGACTGGATTTTTTGCTTGATTGGATATCTAAGTTTATTTGCAGGATAAATTTTTGACAAGAAGGAAACAAAATTTAAAAGTCAATCAGAATATATTGAATTAAAGTCTGCAGAAAATTCTAGAAAGGATTAGTGTCAACCTACTTTTCTTTCCTGAAATTTATTTCCAAGATTGCTGAGTAGGATGATGATCCTCATATATAATGAGTTGTGAAATTATTTCAAAGAAATAAACTTTTTTAAATGTTGTGTTGTATGTACTAAGAACAAAAGGAGAGTGATGCATTTTAGAAGAAACAGAAATGGACAGTCTTCAGGAATGCTAACATATTATTTTTATTTTATTATTAAAATAGGAATGGTAAAAGATACCATTTACTAAGTTATCATGTTGCTTCAGTGAAGTGGTAGGTAAGAATGTGGTAGTTGAATGATGTCACTGAATAGCACTAGATGATATAGCTTATATGGTTTGGATAGCACAGGTAGCTTGTGCCTAGTTAAAACACCTGTACTTGGTAAGGTTTGTAGGAAAGAGATAATAAAGGCAGCTATTGTCTCACATGTGTCAAGAAACTCACTGACCTTATTAAACATTATTAAACATTCCTGTGAAAGATTGCCAATGACTTTTTGGTAATTTTGTATGTTGATACCATAAACTTTAACACTATTTTTAAACAATGACCCCACATGATCTCAGCACCACATGTGGTTTTGTAGGTCTCTGTCACTCTCTATTTCCTCTCAGTCTTCCAGGAGTGAGCCTTGATTACTACTGGGTGTGGCCCCAACAAGAAACTAAATTAAACCAAGAAACAAACAAACAAAAAAAATACCTAAATTTTATAAAGAAAAGTTTGCTAGGAACTTATTTTAGAAATATTTTCAGCAAGAATTAAGCTAAGAATTTAAATTAAGCCTTAAATTAGTAAATGAACCATAGTGTTTGTATAATACTCATCTAATAAAGTATTAATCAAATATCAGGTAACTGTTGGGTGCTGTAATACTTTGACAAAATAAATATTGTTATAATTTTTTGATTAAAGTGAAATACAAATAAGAGGAATATGGCAATATCATGTAGGATAAATGAGGACCATAATATTCTGCAGAGATAATTTTAATTTAAGGAGGTTGATAAGTGTGGGGTATCTTTTTCCCCAACGCTTTCTTTTGAGATGTTAATCCCACTTGGAGAGTCAGACCCTTCCTCACTTGGGGGATAGGGCAAGCTATTTTGAATAAATAGCTTCCTCCCTTCCTGGGAGGAAGGGAAAGAGGAAGCAACAAGGAAGCATAGAGAGCAGCAGTAGGAGAGACAAACAGCTCCTGAGAGAAAGACACGAGTTATATAGACAGAGGCTTATGGCAGAGAAAAGCTGTGAGGGAATAAAGGGAACTGACTCCAATGAAACTTTAACTGACTGCTTGTGAATTACTTCTCCGCCATTATCCTGCCTCTTCAGACCTGCTGGCTGAAAGGGCTAGAAGCATTGTGCGGTGCCAGGAACAGCTCACCTAACAAGTGGAATTTATGCTTTATAATGTATATTTTAATTAATAAGTAAGTATTAACCAGTGGTGGAGATGGAACATCAAAGAACATTCTGGGTAGGAGAGAAAGCACTGATAAAAGCACAAAATTCTAAGAACACAACTTTTGGGGGGCATAAAACCCAGAAATTACTAGGATTGAGTATAGAGAAGTACACAGAATGTAAACATATAGTATTTTTCAAGAATTTGAGTTTTATTTTATTTTGGGGGGCCACATCCAGTGACGCTCAGTGGTTACTTCCAGCTATGCACTCAGAAATCGCTCCTGGTTTGGGGGAACAATGGGCTTCCGGGGGATTGAACTGCCGTCTGTCCTGGTCTAGCGCTGGCAAGGCAGACTCCTTACCACTCTGAACCACTGCTCCAGCCCCAAGAATTTGGGTTTTGATGTAGAAGAAATAGAGTTACTGGAAAAATTTTTTTCAGAAGAGAAATGAATAACATTCATTTTTGTTTGTGGGCCATACCTGTTGGTGCTTGGTAGCTATTCCTGACTTAGTGCTCTGGGATTCTTCCTGGCAGTTCATGGGAGCAGGTGGCTTTGGGGGTGGAACCTGGGTCTCCTACATGTGAAGCATATCCTCAGCTACTTATGCTCTTTCTGATTAAATATACATTCCTAGGAAATGATTGGTGACATTTTGGGGTGTGCATAGGAAAGGGACAAAACTGTAGGGTAATGCCAACAGGCATCCTGTTACAAAAGTTTGCACAAAGCAATATGGTGGCATATTCACTGTTGACAAATTATGATGTTCTTCATAGCTAGCATTTTTTAATCTTATGCTCCATTTTAAAATTATTTACTATTTTATAATATTGAAGTCTCTGTATTGTACTCACTAATGTTTCATTTTATATTTTTTCATGATATAATTCTTCATTCCTCTTTCTAATAGATCAGATTTTTGTTTTTTTTCTTATTGTTCGCCTGAAAACACCTTTTTGCTTTTGACATAACTCTTTCCAGATTTTGTCATCATTTTTTTCAACCTGAATAGTTAATTTTGAGATGGAAGAATTATGATTCTGCTGAATAGATTTAGTTGCCACAGCAATGAGGAGTATGAAAAATCTCCTTGAATTTCTCCTTGATAGTAGAATTCTCAGTATTGGAAAGAAAGAAAATAGTTTAAAGACAAACCGTGTTTATAGAAGAAAAAAGCCTTGCTGAACAACAATCAGTATAGCAGAATTATAAAAGACCAGCATGGATCAACCCCAAAGTGCAAAAAAATAATTAAGGGTACAAAAGGCACATAATAGATGTGAACTTCAAAAGAGAAGCAGAGAAACTACAGAATGAAGTTCAGAGTTTAAAAATGACAGAAAGAACAAAGGTGGAAAATAACAAAAACATTTCATGTAAGAATAAAAATGTTGCACTATTACAGCAATAACATAGGACACAAAAGGTCAGTGAACAGCCTAGAAAGGTGCCTAATGGAGAGCAAGGGTAATCTTTTGACTGAGTGTCTTACAGACATTGACTTTAAAAAAAAAAAAAGGAAAATTAAATGAATTCTTTGCCTTAGTGCTCTCTGAAAGCATAGTCTTACAAAAGGAAAAATCAATTTAAAATGAAAGAAGTAAAATTGTTCCTTGGAACTCTTACCAATCAATAGGTGGCAAAGAAATGGAAAAATCTGAAATCTTAGCTAGGACCATATATGCTTTTTTGCAGGATCAAGACCAACAATTCATTCTTATGTTTAGAAATCTTTTCTAAAAGGATGGTTTATTACCTTTGTGTATTTTGTTCCTAAACCATCAAAACAGGCCATTTTTCAATCTGTTTTGGCTTTATATCTATCTCTATATGTAGTCAAAGTATGGGCATTATTAGGAAAGGCAAAGAAAAATATTAAAAAGTGTGTAGAAGCGCCTGAAAAAGAATCCCCCTGTTTTATTTTATTTTATTTTATTTTATTTTATTTAGTTTATAAGAAATGTATTCATTTTCATGTGAATAGAGAACTGGAAGATTGGTCATACTTACTCTGGAAATTCTTTGCTTTATTCAGTTTGGGTTACTGTAACCAAACCAGCATGTACTGATTGGGCGAGTGGATGATTTAAAACCAGGCTGCTTAAAATTTTTCTGCACACAACCCATTTTCACTTGAGACACATAAAATGGATAAGTGCTGCCATAAACACCTTAGATTCATTTTGCGGTTAATTTTGAATTAATTCTGATCATTGTGCGTGAAGTAGTCTTGTACTGTTGCAAATTTTTCATGAAACCTACTGTTCAGGAAGTTAGGGCCTAAATAACAAACATTAATCTCTCATGGTTTTGGGAGCTGAGAAATTTAAGATTATCAGCAACTTGTTTACTGTTGTCTTGTAGATAATTGCCTTTAATTGTATCAGATGGCTGTTGGTGGATTTGCAAACATATGGATTTTATAATTTAGAATATTTCTTTTTTTTTTTTGAACTTTTAAAATTTTTTTTAATTTTTTTTTTAATTTTATTTAAACACCTTGATTACATACATGATTGTGTTTGGGTTTCAGTCATGTAAAGAACGCCACCAATCACCAGTGCAACATTCCCACCACCAATGTCCCAAGTCTCCCTCCTCCCCACCTAACCCCTGCCTGTACTTTAAACAGGCTCTCCATTTCCCTCATACATTCTCATTATTAGGAAAGTTCAGAATGTAGTTATTTCTCTAGTTAAACTCATCACTCTTTGTGGTGAGCTTCCTGTGGTGAGCTGGAACTTCCAGCTCTTTTCTCTTTTGTGTCTAAAAATTATTATTGCAAGAATGTCTTTCATTTTTCTTAAAACCCATAGATGAGTGAGACCATTCTGTGTTTCTCTCTCTCTCTCTGGCTTATTTCACTCAGCATAATAGATTCCGTGTACATCCATGTATAGGAAAATTTCATGACTTCATCTCTCCTGACAGCTGCATAATATTCCATTGTGTATATGTACCACAGTTTCTTTAGCCATTCATCTGTTGAAGGGCATCTTGGTTGTTTCCAGAGTGTTGCTATGGTAAATAGTGCTGCAATGAATATGGGTGTAAGGAAGGGGTTTTTGTACTGTATTTTTGTGTTCTTAGGGTATATTCCTAGGAGTGGTATAGCTGGATCATATGGGAGCTCGATTTCCAGTTTTTGGAGGAATCTCCATATCGCTTTCCATAAAGGTTGAACTAGACGGCATTCCCACCAGCAGTGGATAAGAGTTCCTTTCTCTCCACATCCCCGCCAACACTGTTTATTCTCATTCTTTGTGATGTGTGCCATTCTCTGTGGTGTGAGGTGGTACCTCATAGTTGTTTTGATTTGCATCTCCCTGATGATTAGTGATGTGGAGCACTTTTTCATGTGTCTTTTGGCCATTTGTATTTCTTTTTTGTCAAAGTGTCTGTTCATTTCTTCTCCCCATTTTTTGATGGGATTAGATGTTTTTTTCTTGTAAAGTTCTGTCAGTGCCTTGTATATTTTGGAGATTAGCCCCTTATCTGATGGGTATTGGGTGAATAGTTTCTCCCACTCAGTGGGTGGCTCTTGTATCCTGGGCACTATTTCCTTTGAGGTGCAGAAGCTTCTCAGCTTAATATATTCCCATCTGTTAATCTCTGCTTTCACTTGCTTGGAGAGTGCAGTTTCCTCCTTGAAGATGCCTGTAATGTCCTGGAGTGTCTTGCCTATGTGCTGTTCTATATATCTTATGGTTTTGGGGCTGATATCGAGGTCTTTAATCCATTTGGATTTTATCTTCGTACATGATGATAGCTGGGGGTCTAAGTTCAATTTTTTGCAAGCAGCTATCCAATTGTGCCAACACCACTTGTTGAAGAGGCTTTCCCTGCTCCATTTAGGGTTTCCTGCTCCTTTATCAAAAATTAGGTGATTCTATGTCTGGGGAAAATTTTCTGAGTATTCAAGCCTATTCCACTGATCTGAGGGCCTGTCCTTATTCCAATACCATGCTGTTTTGATAACTATTGCTTTGTAGTACAGTTTAAAGTTGGGGAAAGTAATTCCTCCCATATTCCTTTTCCCAATGATTGCTTTGGCTATTCGAGGGTGTTTATTGTTCCAAATGAATTTCAAAAGTGTCTGATCCACTTCTTTGAAGAATGTCATGGGTATCTTTAGAGGGATAGCATTAAATCTGTATAATGCCTTGGGGAGTATTGCCATTTTGATGATGTTAATCCTGCCAATCCACGAGCAGGGTATGCATTTCCATTTCCGCGTGTCCTCTCTTATTTCTTGGAGCAGAGTTTTATAGTTTTCTCTGTATAGGTCCTTCACATTTTTAGTCAAGTTAATTCCAAGATATTTGAGTTTGTGTGGCACTATTGTGAATGGGGTTGTTTTCTTAATGTCCATTTCTTCCTTATTACTGTTGGTGTATAGAAAGGCCATTGATTTTTGTGTGTTAATTTTGTAGCCTGCCACCTTGCTATATGAGTCTATTGTTTCTAGAAGCTTTTTGGTAGAGTCTTTAGGGTTTTTTAAGTAGAGTATCATGTCATCTGCAAACAGTGAGAGCTTGACTTCTTCCTTTCCTATCTGGATTCCCTTGATATCTTTTTCTTGCCTAATCGCTATAGCAAGTACTTCCAGTGCTATGTTGAATAGGAGTGGTGAGAGAGGACAGCCTTGTCTTGTACCAGAATTTAGAGGGAAGGCTTTTAGTTTTTCTCCGTTGAGGATAATATTTGCCATTGGCTTGTGGTAGATGGCTTCAACTAGATTGAGAAAGGTTCCTTTCATTCCCATCTTGCTGAGAGTTTTGATCAAGAATGGGTGTTGGACCTTATCAAATGCTTTCTCTGCATCTATTGATATGATCATGTGGTTTTTATTTTTCTTGTTATTGATGTTGTGTATGATGTTGATAGATTTACGGATGTTAAACCAGCCTTGCATTCCTGGGATGAAACCTACTTGATCATAGTGGATGATCTTCTTAATGAGGCATTGAATCCTATTTGCCAGGATTTTGTTGAGGATCTTTGCATCTGCATTCATCAGCGATATTGGTCTGTAATTTTCTTTTTTTGTAGCATCTCTGTCTGGTTTAGGTATCAAGGTGATGTTGGCTTCATAAAAGCTATTTGGAAGTGTTTCTGTTTGTTCAATTTCATGAAAGAGTCTTGCCAGGATTGGTAGTAGTTCCTCTTGGAAAGTTTGAAAGAATTCATTAGTGAATCCATCTGGGCCTGGGCTTTTGTTTTTCGGCAGACCTTTGATTACCATTCTAATTTCATCAATGGTGATGGGGTTGTTTAGATATGCTACATCCTCTTCCTTCAACCGTGGAAGATTATAAGAGTCCAAGAATTTATCCATTTCTTCCAGGTTCTCATTTTTAGTGGCGTAGAGTTTCTCAAAGTAGTTTCTGATTACCCTCTGAATCTCTCTCATATCAGTAGTGATCTCTCCTTTTTCATTCCTAATACGAGTTATCAAGTTTCTCTCTCTCTCTTTCTTTGTTAGGTTTGCCAGTGGTCTATCAATCTTGTTTATTTTTTCAAAGAACCAACTTCTGCTTTCGTTGATCTTTCGGATTGTTTTTTGGGTTTCCACTTCATTGATTTCTGCTCTCAGCTTTGTTATTTCCTTCTGTCTTCCTATTTTTGGGTCCTTTTGTTGAGCATTTTCTAGTTCTATTAGCTGTGTCATTAGGCTACTCAGGTAAGCTCCTTCTTCCTTCCTGATGTGTGCTTGCAAAGCTATAAATTTTCCTCTCAGTACTGCTTTTGCTGTGTCCCATAAGTTCTGATAGTTTGTGTCTTGATTGTCATTTGTTTCCAGGAACCTTTTGATTTCCTCCTTGATTTCATCTCGGACCCACTGGTTATTGAGTATGAGGCTGTTTAACTTCCAGGTGTTAAGGTTTTTCTTCTGAGTCCCTTTGGAGTTCACAAATAATTTCAGAGCCTTGTGGTCAGAAAAGGCAGTCTGTAAAATTTCTATCCTCTTGATATTATGGAGGTATGTTTTATGTGCCAGCATGTAGTCTATCCTGGAGTATGTCCCATGTACATTGGAGAAGAATGTGTATCCAGGTTTCTGGGGGTGGAGTGTCCTATATATATCCACTAAGCCTCTTTCTTCCAATTCTCTCCTCAGGTCTAGTATATTCTTGTTGGGTTTCAGTCTGGTTGACCTATCCAGTGTTGACAAAGCCGTGTTGAGGTCCCCCACAATTATTGTGTTGTTATTGATATTATTTTTCAGATTTGTCAACAGTTGTATTAAATATTTTGCTGGCCCCTCATTCGGTGCATATATGTTTAGGAGAGTTATTTCTTCCTGCTCTACATACCCCTTGATTAATATAAAATGTCCATCTTTGTCCCTTACAACCTTCCTGAGTATAAAGTTTGCATTATCTGATATTAGTATGGCCACTCCAGCTTTTTTATGGGTGTTGTTTGCTTGGATAATTTTTCTCCAGCCTTTTATTTTGAGTCTATGTTTGTTCTGACTATTCAGGTGCATTTCTTGTAGGCAGCATAAGGTTGGATTGAGGTTTTTGATCCATTTAGCCACTCTGTGTCTCTTGACTGGTGCATTTAGTCCATTGACATTGAGAGAAAGAATTGTCCTGGGATTTAATTCCATCTTTATATCGAAATTTGGTGTGTCTCTTGGTTAGTCTTGTCTTAAATTAGGTCTTTCAGTTTTTCTCTTAAGACTGGTTTGGAGTCTGTAAAGTTTCTGAGCTGCTTTTTGTCTGTGAAACCATGTATTCTTCCGTCAAATCGGAAAGTGAGTTTTGCTGGGTATAGTATTCTGGGTGAAGCATTCATTTCATTCAGTCTTGTCACAATATCCCACCACTGCTTTCTGGCATTGAGTGTTTCTGGTGACAGGTCTGCTGTAAATCTCAAGGACGCTTGCTTGAACGTAATTTCCCCTTTTGATCTTGCTGTTTTCAGAATTCTGTCTCTATCTGTGGGATTTGTCATTGTGACTAGGATGTGTCTTGGGGTGTTTTTTCTGGGGTCTCTTTTGGTTGGTACTCTTCGAGCATGTAGGATTTGATCACCTATATTCTTTAGCTCTGGAAGTTTCTCTTTAATGATGTTCTTGACCATTGATTCTTCCTGGGAATTTTCTTCCTGGGTCTCTGGGACTCCAATGATTCTTAAGTTGTTTCTGTTGATCTTATCATAGACTTCTATTTTCATCTGTTCCCATTCTTTGACTAATTTTTCCGTTGTCTGCTCATTTGCTTTAAGTTTTTTGTCCAATCTCTCCTGCTGTATGGAATTGTTATGTATCTCATCTTTCACAGCACCAAGTCTATTCTCAGCTTCTGATACCCTGTCCCAGAGCTTATCCATTTTGTCATTCACTTCGTTTACTGACTTTTTCAGGCCTGTTAATTGATATGTTATTTCAGTTTGGAGTTTTGTGATTTCTGTCTTCATATTTTCTTGGTTCTTATTAGTGTTCTGTTCAACTTGATTCATGGTTTCTTTGAGTTCTTTGAACATATTCCATATTGCTAGTCTAAAGTCCTTATCTGAGAGGTTGATTAGTTGGTTGGCCATTATCTGGTCATCAGAATTGTCCTCTTTATTCTCTATGTCTGATGCTGGCCTGCGTTATTACTCCATTGTCACACTTGTATTTTGGGTTTTTCTACGTGTTGTGGTGGTATTCATTGGCTATATGATGTAGGCAGCACACTTCTCTGGCTCCACCCTTTCTGGATGGGCTGACTTGTCTCTAAGGGAGGGGAGTCCTCCATGGGTGAAGCCTCACACTGAATCAAATCTTAGGCCCAAGCATTCAACGGAGAAGACAGTCCGAAGAGGAATGCTTGCTTCTGTGTTATAGCTCAGTTCTTAGTGTGATTTTTTCTTCTTGTTACGATGGTGTTCTTTTCTTAGAAAGAGCGCACGGCCGTGCCAAGAGTTTCACGCAAGAGGACAGTAGAGAAACATTTACAAGGAGCACTCACAGTTGGGCTCCACTGGGCAGGTGCAGATTCGTGGCTTTTCCCTGCCTGATGTCCCAAACAGGGCAGCTGGCTTCTGCGAAAGCCCGCCGGTTTTCACGTTCTGGAGACCCGCCCTGGAAATGGCGTCTGGGAGAGCAGATTTCTGGAGCGTCTTTTGCCCCACTCCCAAGAGTTTCACGCAAGAGGACAGTATAGAAACATTTACAAGGAGCACTCACAGTTGGGCTCCACTGGGCAGGTGCAGATTCGTGGCTTTTCCCTGCCTGATGTCCCGAACAGGGCAGCTGGCTTCTCCAAACTTAGGATTCTTAAGGCAGAATATTTCTTCTATATTTGTTGGCTGATAGCTTTATTGGAGAATAACACATCCTCAACTAGGATTTAATTACATTACCCTTGAAAATTAGTGTAAACTTATATTAAAAAATAACTGCAGGGGCTGGAGCAATAGAACAGCGATGGGTCATTTACCTTGCTTGCGGCTGACCCAGGATGGACCTGGGTTTGATCCCCGGCATCTTATATGCTCCCTTGAACCAGGAGTGATTTCAGGGAACACATCTGCCTCTTTCTAGTCTTTGAAAAAAAGCCTAGATGGTTAGGTATTTTAAGATATGATACATATATTTTGTATCATTCCTATCTTAATATTATTATCACTTTATTATGAAGTTAAGTATAATTTCTAACATTTGTGCTGGCTATATACACTCCATAACCAATATGTGGCAGACTCTTTCCAATTTTCTTTTAACTAGGATATCATATAAACAAGTTTATCTAAGTCAATCTTATTTATGACTACCATCCATCCTAGCAACTTATATAAGTACTCCTGTAATCTATAGAATCATTTGGTTTGAAAGACAAATGATATATTTACTTTTTCTATACTTGTCCTACTTATGAAACTTATGATTTGCTATTTAAATTTTCCAATCTGTTTACATAGTCATTTGGTCCAAGGATTGAATTTGTTTTTAACAGAGCCCACACCAATCTATGTGTTGGGATCTGAGGTGAATTGCAGTAATGCTTGTGGAATTTGCAGCAATGGGGATCAGACTTAGGGCCTTGCACACTCAAACTCACGGCCATGCAGGTGCTATACTACTTCAGTTATTTCCCTGTCCATGGCACAGTCTACTTCTATTTCTAATACATACATAGTAAGTCATATTGTTAAATTGGGCTTACCAGTTTTCAATTTTGAATATTTTATTTATTTTGAGCATGGCTTTTCCACACGTGACATTGTTATTATCACTTTGGCTTATATATTCTCTTTCCTAGAGTGGAATATATCGAAGTGTGATTTAGCACCAGCTCTGGAATGCACCTGCTACTTGTCACTATCACTTCCACCCAAGTCCTGATGATCAGTAGTCATCAGATATTGTCAGAATGTACCTGAGGTCTAAATAGCCTTCCACTGAGAAACACTCAGTTTAGTGCTTCTAAATCATACAGAAATAACAATAGCAGCAGTTCCCTAATGCATCATATTTGTGCTAAGAAACTATTTGAAAAAAGAAAAAGTTGGCTATTGCACTGAGACTGGTAAAGTTATTTTTTCAGGACTTAATGACCCAACGTGACGGAGTAGGAATGCAAATTTAGTTCTGTTTGACTTAAAATTCTTTTCACATATCCTGCTACCTTTAGGATTTACGTAAATATTTCTGACTCTTTTTCATCTAATTATTATCACTAAACAGGCAAGGCAAATAATGGGGTAAAAATATTCTCTCTCAAGTGAGTTTTTTTCTTATTAATGTAATATAACTCATTAAAAACTGTATGTAACTAAACCAAAGAATACTTAAGGCTAAGAGGACTGCACTCGCCTATTAGTCAAAAGGGATGAATATTTATTACTGATTTGGTGTATTAAATAAAACTTACAGCCATCTTTACACTTCAAAACAGTTACATCTTTTTTTAAGTTATTTTTTTTCTCCAAACTAGTAAACATCTTATGTCATCCTTCTACAGGCAATAGTGATCTATAGAGCACTGAGCCATGTTCCTGCTGTCTAGGAGTACCAGGAGGAAAAATAAACCACTCAAAAAACCCCCCAGACAGATTGCATATTTTTGTCATAATAAAAGTGGTTAGTAGCTTATCATTAAATACTTTAACAAATGAAATCTTAGAAAATCTTAGCACACATATATATGTCTGTATATATAACTACCTGAACTTGCCATATCAAAAATATTTTTAGTCAGTATAATTTTATTTACTCAAGATTCAACTAAAAGAGGAAAGTGTAGCTCCAAGCCAAAGGTACAGTACTATTTTATATTCCAAGTAAAGGGATTGATAGTTTACATCCTAAAATTTCTCTGAGGCTTCATGTCTAAATGTCAAGTTTAGTAGTTTGGGCTGCCAAATCATGAACAATTCATAGAGTACATAAGCAATGCCCCACTTCAGTTTATTTTGGAATCTAGAAAAACACAGGAAAATAAAACTCTACTCCAGTTTCAATGCAGGGGTAAGTTTCAGGAGGGTGTTTTTTGTATTAATGCAGGCATAGGTTGAAGGAGGTTTTCTTCTGTATCAGTATAGAGTTAGTTTGGAGAAGGATCTCTCAAGTTTCAGAGCAGGGAGAGATGAGAGGAGAGTCCCTTCAGTTTCTGTCAGTTTCTCTAGCCCTCTTCCTCTCAAAATCTTTTTTTGTGTGTGTGTGTGACTGCAGTACATTTTTCAAATATTCATCCATACCAACACTTTGAGTTTCTTTTAAATTGTGGATGTATGTCCACATTAGATTTAAAGACACCTTCTACATGAATGTCAGAGGGATGGGAAATAGCAGAGCAATGTTGACATTGTGGATGGAGCTGTCATCCACCTGAAACACAAAGTGAGACAAGTGAGGTCATCCCCAATTACAGGTTCATGTCCAAGTATTGCCTGCTGCTCCAAGAGAGGCATCATTTTCCTTTTATTAGGTAAGAAACCAATGTAACAACTTTATAAAGGAAAGGTATTTAGTGTATTCATAGAGCATCCAGATACTTTTCTCATTATAATAGCTGTAGTATACATAGGTATTTTTCAGACTGGGGAATGGGGTGATGGCTGTCTGGTAGCTGGTGGCTGTGATAGTGGGGGGGGGGGATATCTCATGGTGGACTGTCTTGGGCTAGAGAATGCACCTTTATGGACAACGTAGACCAGACCAGCAGGTGGGTTTTGGGTGCTCAAATGAGTCCTTGATCATCATTTGGTATGTTTGATTATTACATATTTCTTATATGTTATTATAATCTGTAAATATTCCTTGCTGTGTAAAATTTGTAGATAGAAAGTTTGTTTCTATCTACATACATATTTGTAGATCCAGATCATGGGCTAGGATTGGAAGTATAATTTAAAAAACTCAATGAAATGTTGATCATCTCCTTAGCTTCTGTCTCAAGTACTGTTGGTGCAGGGGTCCTCAAACTTTTTAAACAGGGGTCCAGTTCACTGTCCTTCAGACTATTGGAGGGCCAGATTATAGTAAAAACAAAAATTATGAACAAATTTCTATGCACACTGCATATATCTTATTTATAAGTGAAGAAACAAAATGAGAATACATACAATATGTGGCCCGCGGGCCGTAGTTTGAGGACCATTGGTAGAGTAATAAAGTACCTTCAGTTTCTGAAAGTACAACTAAAGTAAAACACTTACTTTATACTTGAGTTTCCAAATTGTTTGGGTGCAATTTCTAAGCCATAAATACAGGACTAGTGAGTAGGGAGAGGCAGACTGGGGAGACGATCTTCTTTATTATCTGTGTTAGAGTCAGCCCATCACCCTGCCAAATAATGCCCAAGTGATGATGGACTTGTTGAAGAAATATGTCAGGATTCTCTTATACTGGGGGAGAAGGTTTGACTTACATTTAGTAGCTAAACTTAAAGTAGAATCTTAGGGGTTAAGGTATTTGCTTTATATCCCATCAATTCCAGTTTGAATCCATAGCACTGCCAGGAATGATCTCTGAGTACTCCTGGCTATGGCCTCCAAACCAAACAAGCAAAAGAATTTTAAATTATGGTAAATTCAGAAAGCTGGACTAAAATTAATTTCATCTAATGTATCCTCGTTTTCAGTAAAGCATGCCTGATATTAGACTCTGAAAGGGAAAGCAAAGCTTCTTTCCTTTGGAATGTACTAAACCCAGATGGAACCTTTATTTTTCTTTCCCCAACTTAAATTACGATATTTTGCTTTGTAACGTACTTTGTGATTTTTAAAACTTTCACAAAGTTGATTTTCTTGACCTTTTCTACACAGCCTCCAAAGACAAGCCATAAACATTCATGATTCAGAAAAAATGATACATGGTAAAGTTGTTCTTTTCCAAATTTTAGAATTAAAAGTGACCAAGAACCTTTGATTTCTATGTCAGACTTGTCTGTACTCTGCCCATTGTGTCGAAGTGCCAGAAGTTGCTCTGTCTTTCATCTCTTAGACTTCTCTTGATTTCCTAGTATTTTAAACTGTAGATAGTTTTTAGAAGAGTGATTATGTGGTTTGCCTGCCCTTCAATTTAATGCGACACTTCAGAGTGTGTCTGCCATGTTGTTTATTTATGTTTCCTCTTTTGTGTCCTTGGGTGAATCTGAGTTGCACATATATCTCATTTTGAGTTTTTGATCTCTTTTCTGCTCATGAGTTGGATATTTACTGTGTTTTAAGTCCTGTTATTCCTTGTCAGGGCAGCTCAGCTCAGTTCAGTGATGAATGTCTGAGTTTTGTTAAAACCCCTTAGCCTTTCTCCAACAATATATAATAGTGAGTATATAATACTGAAGATATAACAGTGTAGTCTTAAGTAAGACACAGAATTTATTTTGAGTAAATGATGACTATTTGAAATAGTGCAAGTTTAAAATTTAAGCATGGAATCTCTGTCTCTCTATTTCATTCTGTCTCCTCTTCTGAAATTTTCTGTTGTCAGATTACTCACATGTATTAAAGCATAATATAAAGTTGGGATATGAACTTTGACATTTTTGTATATTAACATTTTTGTATATAACATATTTTTATTTAAAGAAAATGCATCACATTGTTGATATAGTTGATCATAACACATTTGTTTCTAGGTAAGTTAGTGTTATTGAAAACATAGAAAGAACAATAAAATGGATGAGAAGAAAAAAGAGAGAAAAAAGAAAATTAGAGTAACAAGCACATTTGTGAAAATTGTTGTATTCAATGACACCATTAATACAATGGTGGAAGCTTTAGTAAGCTCTTGTTTGCTGCCTATTCTGTTAAGTTGCTGTGTTTAAGTATGACAGCATAAAACAAATGAAGTTTCACAGATCTTCAAAGCACTATTACTGATACCATGACTTTTAGTTGCATGTACTCAGTTGGAAAGTCCCCTGAAAGAAGTAATATATGGGGGGGAGGATGCCCACACTGGCCCTAAAAAGCCCTGGTGATATCAGCTGCCAAACTGGTGTACCGGAAGTATGGTCAGATTGATATCCCTACGGGAAATCATAGAGAGACAGTGATGAGGCAAGTCCATAAGGGGAATGGTGATTCAGTGTGATGAAACAGGAAGCGTGGCTTTGATAATGTGAGGGCTTGGTCCAGAGATCGCCAGCTTTGTGTTGCATAGACCGGTGTAGTGAGTCTATGGAGCTGGCCCTGGTTTGAACATGGCTACTGCATTTATATTTGTTCTTTAGATACATAAGATCACTGCATCTCACTACGTAGGTACCAATATTTTCCACTATTAACTTATACTTTTTAATTGCTTCATTTAATTTTAACATGAATGTATCTACTGTCCTAATGAGTCTCCTCTTCCTCTTTCTCCTCCTCCTCCTGTTTCTTCACCTTCTTCTTCTCTTTCTCTTCTTTCTCCTCCTTCTTCTCCTCCTTCTCCTCTTCCTCCTCCTCCTCCTCCTCCACTTTTCCTCTACCCATTTCTCTTCATTTTCTTCTCCTCTTCCTTTTCCTCTTCCTCTTCCTCTAAACCTCCTCTTCCATACCTGGTTGTGCTCAGGATTAGTCCTGGCTTTGTGTTCAGGGCTCATTCCTGAAAAGGCTCAGGGAACCAAATTTGGTTCCAGGTATCAAACCTAGACCAGATACTTGAAAGGCAAGAGCCTCAACTCTGTTATCTCTGTTGAGTCAATATTTGTTGACTATAATGGTATATTTATCAATCATAGCTAGACACCATACATGTTAATTTATGCATACAAGATAAGTAGCTTAAATATTGTTGCACTAAATAACCATTATATAAGTATAATGGTTAATATAAATATAAATAAACATTATAGTGAGTGCTATAGATGATTACAGACTAATTTATACATGCATATAAACAATTTATATGTAATATACTATATACCTAAATTTTCTAAATGTTTAATATGTTTATATATTTTAGATCATTTGGATCATTTGAAATACAAAATTTTATTTATTTTTTCTTAATTTCCACTTTTTAAAAGGTGCTTTGAGGTATTTTTTAAGAAGTTATTCCAGGGCCTGCAGTAGTGGCACAGTTGTAGGGCATTTGCGTGCATGCATCTGATCCAGGATGGACATGGGTTTGATCCCTGGCATCTCATATGGTTCCCTGAGCCAGGATTGATTTCTGAACACAGAGCCAGGATTAACCCCTGAGCGTCGCCGGATGTGGCACCCCCAAAAATTATTTTATATTTATTCTAATAGGTGGATATACCAGTATATAATTGGGTTTGGGGACCACACTTGGCAGTTCTCAGAGTTCTAGCTCTGTGCATAGAGATTATTCCTATTGGCAGTCTAGGGACTATATGGGGTGCTGGATATCCAACCCAGGGTGAATGTGTGCAAGGCATGTAAGTGCTCTGTCCACTTACATTTTTTTACTCTAGCTCTTGATATACCAATTTCATAGGAAATTTTTAATTTCATAGAATTTAAAATGTTCATAAATGATTTCAACTTGAGGTATGAAATAGAGAATGCTTATTTATGAAAGCTTATGAATTGATAAAAAGAGATTTTTCCAATTAATTATTTTAGTATATGTCTGCCTTTATCTTTCGTTTCAAGATCCTTCTAGACTTAGGAGTTATGACTCTGGAGAAGAAAAAGTGGTTTCGAAATGCCTGACTTTATGAGCCATTTTCACTGTCAATGCTTTATGACAGAAAATCTCAGTGAAATTGAATAAAATGGTTGACAAAAAAATTACTACTGAGCTTTTACAGATCTCTCTAAACTCCTAATAGAATTTTTTTTCTGAAATTAGTATAGGTATGTCATTAATTATAGAGAAATAAAGAACAAGAAATATACTTAGAAAGTCAAATTTTAGTGGAGATTTGGAGACTTTGTCTCTACAATCACTGATATTTGGGAAGTATTCTTTATCTGTGAGATTCTTTCTCATTTTTTCCCTTTTGTATATAATTTCTTTTGTTATACTACCTTTTTTATTTTTTGGAGGGGTACAACTGGGCCTCCATTTATCTGAGGTCACTTTTTCCACGTGCAAATCAGACCTAATTGTCATTTGTCCAGTAGGGGATCAAAGTGATTTCTCAGTGGGGCTCAGTGTGGCCTCAGTGAGGTCCCTGGTCTTTCCTGGCCCTTTTAGGCACAGTGGGTACATGCTGTGTCTATGGTGCTGTGGTCACCATCTGTCTGGTCCTTTTTTATTGTTTTCTTGGGCTGTTTGCTTCATTTTCACTACTACATCTTTAAATTTTTGGGAGAACAAATTCTCTTTTATATTAAGTGGCTTCCTTTTAATTCTGCTGCCCCTTTTCCTCCTCCCTCCCTTCATTTATTTCTTCTTTCCTTCCTCTGATTTCTCTCGCTTCCTTCCTCTCAGCTCCTCTCCCCTCCTCTTTTCTCCTCATTCTTTTTCATATTTCATTTAGTCTGGAATTTCTACAGTAATTTTCATTATAATCATAAAGGGTGAAGAAAGGAATTCACATAGAAAAGGGACTAAATGAATTAGAGCAATAGTCCAGTGGGTAGGGTACTCTTTCTGAACAAAACCAACTCTAGTTGGATCCTTTGCATCCAACATTGACCCTAAAATATTCTGGGTGCAGAGCCAGGAGTAAGCCCTAAAATCACTGGGTGTGGCCTAAACACAAAAAGAATCAGAAGAGACTAATTGAAGAAGGAAATTTCCCTAACATGTTACATGGCTTAAATTCAGAGATTCAGTGTTTCCAAAAAAGACATCTAAAAATAGGTTGGTTTCAAATAAGAGTATATAGCGAGAATACACTTGCTACCATTAACAGAATGACTATTTTTTTAAAGGTTTAATAGGGAATTTATTCCAGAGGCAGCAGCTTAGAACAGCTTTAAAAAAGTTTGAAATTTTACATACATATGAAATGCTTCAATGTATCACCTGACACAAAATGGCTATTTCAGAACTCTTATACCAACAGAAATGGGAAGTATAATCCCTGGCACTGCATATGCCAGCATGATTCCTGAGCCCAGAGCCAGGAAAATTTCCTAAGCACTGCTTGGTGTGTTCTCTGCCCTCTAAAAAATTGGCTTGCTAAAACTTATTGTGGTATATCTGGTGCTATATACTTACCAGATTTGAGAACTTAAGGTGAAGTTGTATATAAAAAACTGATTGGTCATAGTCTAGCACAAAATTTGCACCCATTTATTAGTTTGTTTACTTATATATCAGTTAACAAAATCTTAGAAGTTGACCCCAAGTAGTTTACAAACTAACTTTTTTTTTTTTGTTTTTTTTTTTTTTTGGTTTTTTTTTTTTTGGGCCCATCTGGTGATGCTTAGGAGTTACTCCTGGCTCTGAGCTCAGAAATCGTTCCTAGCTTGGGGACCATATGGGACGCAAGGGGATCTACCTGCGGTCTGTCCTATGCTTGCATATGCCAGGCAGGTGCCTTACTATTTGTGCCACTGCTCTAGCCCCTACAAACTAATTATTGTCCATGAGTACTCATGCTTTATATAATAATTATACCTAAAAAGTAAAAATATATTTCAAACTGCTGCCTAATTTATGAAGTGACCAAGAGCCTTTAATTGGAAACTTAAATTGGATTATTCCTAAAGCTTAATTTATTAAAATATTATTTTATTATTTTATTCATCTATTTTTATTTCATTTTTATGCATTTGATTTTATGTATCATAAAAGATGTGTAAATAAGTTAGATAGGATACAATTGTAGCTTCTGTACCAAAATTTCACATTTTATTTTTAGTTCTAATAGGTGTCCCCGGATAGTACTGAAGTTAAACATGGTCTGGTTTATTATTATAGATGAGTATGTTTTAGTCTGGAGTTTTCATATACAATAAGTTGTCTTTATTCATAATTAGATATTAAGTCAAAATTCTGATTTCTTTGCATAATCTAAAATGACTGCTTAGTTGCTGCAATCAGTTTTTCTGATGATATGTGTTTGAAAATACTAATTAGCTAATTAAGTAGTAAAAATACAGTTTCAAATAAAATTTACGTTAATAGAGATTAAACTGTTGATCTTATATTAGAGGGAAGAAGCTTAAAAATAAATGTTGATATATCCCTGTTTATTACAACCTATTTTTAACTTGGACATCACATCAGTATTTTCTTCTTCATATCCAGAGTATATGAGTGCTTCATCTGTTGATTATATTGTCTCTTCTGGAGATATAACACATTTACAATTGTTATTCTCATATTCATAGTGTGACAAATGTTATTGAAGTCCAAGTATAGAAAAATGTGGAACTGCTTTGAAAGGCTGAGATAGGACTCAAAGTAGTATAGATATGTTGGATAATCTTAAATAATGATTTTTGCCTCAAGTAAGCATAAGAAGAAACAATAGATAAGAACAAATTGGGATAAATGTATTTATTTTTTTCACATTAATGGTGACAGGTAAATTTTTCATAGAAAATAATAGCTTACATATTCTTGATATAGTATTGATTTTAGGAATTAAATATTCAATATATTCATCTTTCAATGGAGAGAAGGGGTCCTTCCAAGTATTCATTTATATGTTTGTTTGGAATTCCTGTATGCCTTCTTATATACTGATTTATGTAGTAGTTGCTAAATATTTAATTAAGAATTTAAGGAGGAGGCTGGTGAGGTGACTCTAGAGGTAAGGTGTCTGCCTTGCAAACACTAGCCAAGGAGGAACCGCAGTTCGATTTCTCCGGCATCCCATATGATTCCCCTAAGCCAGGGGCGATTTCTGAGCGCTTAGCCAGGAGTATCCCCTGAGCATCAAACGTGTGTGGCCCGAAAAACAAAACAAAAACCCCAAAACAACAACAACAACAAAAAGAATTTAAGGGGGAGGAGTGATAGCAAAGTGGTAAGGCATTTGCCTTGCACGTGGCTGACCCAGGACAAACCTGGTTCGATCCCCGGTGTCCCATATGGTCCCCCAAGCCAGGAGCAATTTCTGATTGCATAGCCAGGAGAAACCCCTCCTGAGCATCACCAGATGTGGCCCAAAAAACTAAAAAAGAAATTAAATATAGTTAGCATTGTTTGATATATCCATGAATGCATATACATGCTTGATCTTATATGCCCTTTTAGATAAGTTTTAATTTGGGGGGGGGTGGTATTTGATCTGTGTAGCCAGTGCCCAGGGTCTACTCCTGGTTCTGTGCTCAGGGTTCACTCTTAGTGAACTTTGTGGGACCATCTGGAAGATCAAACTTGGGGCTGGCCAGATGCAAGATAACTCCGTATTCTCTCTCTAGCTTCCAAGTTAGAGATTGGGAGACAGTTCATAGGAATGGAGCATGTGCCTTGTATGCAAAAAAAAAAAAAAAAAACCCCTCAAATTCCATTAAAAGACTAGCACAGAATGGTCCCCAATTCCAGTGATATACTCTTAGGAATAAGTAGTGTGGGCTGTTGGCTTGTGGTTGGCTCTACTGTTTTGGGAGGCCACAGGATTATAGTCGTCAGTGCTGTTTGTGCTTTAGGCTAGCATGGCTATACTTGGCAATGCTAAGGTGTGTTGTACTAAGGATTGAACTCTGGGCCCTGCACATGCAAGAAATATTTAATAGACTTTTGCCTCAAAGTTCCATTCAACTAAAGAGTCTAGATTTTAGTCACTTTCAAATAGTCCTTCCTGGTCTCAGAGTCAGTTCTCTGTTCCAATTCTGGCTTCACTATTTTTTAACTATGACTCGAAGAAGTTCTTTTATCCTTGGCTGCAAGTTCTCGTGTGTGGATACAGGCCAACAGTATCATGCTTCCTAGTTTATATCATTGTTGTGATGATCAAATGGAATTATGAGAATGAATAAAAAAGCTCTACATACTATAATCACCCAATTTAGTTCAAAATACAAACAAAATAAGCTTCTGTTACCAAATACAATTTAATAGAGAATTTATCTATCCAATAATACAAAATGAATTTAGTGGCATAAAATATATGTGGGAAAATACTATGAAAATTGTCCTATAGAGGTTTATTTTTTCCCTCCCTATCTTTGCCTTGTTAGCTCTACCTCAGTCTTCCTCAGGAGAATCCGAACAGTGCTGAATCTGAATAGTGCACTATTTCCTTTGTTATACACTCTGCTGCTCACTAGGTTTCCTTATATCATGTGTCATTCTTTGTAATGTTTTTGTGCATGTTTGATTGTCTCCCCACAAAGTCATAAGCTTTATTAGTGGAGCATACATATTTTGCTTATATATCAGAACATAAAAACTCTGTAGTTCCAAATCATTGTTGAATGATTGTTGGAAAAAAGTTTTAACTACAATATGTTTATTCAAATCAACTTGAGTTGCTCACCAAAAGATGAGTTTTGAACTACTCAAATGCTCAATAACAATATGCGCAGAGATGATAAGATAGTTCAACATAGATTTGGATTAATTAGGTTTGCTGTAAATCCAGGTGCAGATCTTTATAACTTAGGTCAAAGTAAAATGTGATATAAAATGTAATATTATGTGAAAAGGATTTCTGCTTCTGGTACTGTTTATTGACTGAGTCAGTTATTTTAGATTTTGAAAACCCTCTTGTTCTAAATAAATATTGAGTCAAATTTTCATTTTTCATTTAAAAACTAATTCCTTAAGTAGGATTACATATTCAGAAAGAAATTCATATCTTAAGGCTTTTGCTTTGTGGATTTATTTTTACTTGAGTTGTTCTTATGTGCATGTTCACCTTTCTAAAATTATTGAGGCCAAACAATAGTACATCAGCAGGATTATTTGGTGGACTTAGCACAGGACCCAGCAGCATCTTATCAGCTTCTGTCACAGAGCTGCACATAACTTTGCTGTGGCCTTCTGCCAGACAGTAAACGATTCTGGACTTTCATGTTCTGGCTATGTAATTGGGATTATAATATATGTCTTTTCCCTGCTTCACTTGAATGGTGAGGGGATTAATGAAGACTGACTTGAGTGTACTGTGAGAAAAAAGTAAGTTACTCAGTTTTTGAGGGGTTCATTAATTCTTTGAATCTAGTAGTTATTTAGTGCTTGGAAAAGATAATTTACTAAATGACCCCAGGTTAGCCTCAAAGATGAAAAACACTTCAAGTAAGTAACTTCAAGTTACTTACACAAGTAAGAGATTGTTCATTTTTTGCTGTCAAGAGCTCGCATTCAATCTTGGGTCTCACTCTAGGAGTAAGTTTTATAAACATTCATGTTAGTCAGATAATGCTGGTGGTATACTGAATATATTTTTAAATGGATTTTTACAGATTATGCTTATTTAAATGAGATCTACCCTGACATTCTTGATTTTTTTTATTTGCATTCCTAACTATTTTTGTGGGAAAGAAATGGTGACATGAGTTAAAATGTCACTTGCTTTTAACATAGGTTTTGTTCCATCTATCTTCATAAAAAAAAATATATATATACATATATATAAAAAAGTTTTAACTACAATATGTTTATTCAAATCCACAAACTTAAAAAGTTCAAGTACTATTTAATAACAAGTTTGATTATATTTATATGACTGACATTTAGCAATGCTGTTTTTGATTGTAAATTAGATCTGGGATAACATTTTGGATATCTCCCTTAAGTTCTTACCTATTTAATTTTATTTTTTACTTATTGTGATCTCTGCTTCAAAAATTGAATTCAGAAGTCAAGTATATTTATTTTTTTTGTCAAACTTCTCCAAAGTATTTTTTAAGGATTATTAACTCTCAGCTACACTAAGGTCGGTGGCTTGAGATTCCTGACTAGATGATGTTCATCATACTTTCATTATCATGTGTTTAGCACATTCACATAATGACTAATTGTTGCATATAGTAGACTAATTAATAGACACTTTCATTCCCTTTTACTTTAAAACTATTTACTTTAAAACATCTCAGGAGTGTTACATGATCTCCAGATGGTCAGATAGTTTATTTGTTAGGTCTCTTTCTTTCTCCTTTTATCCTATTTGTTAGGTCTCTTTGACCCCCATGATTGCAAATGTGTCTTTACTGTGCTTGGGACTAATAGCTGCAATTTCTATTATTTCACATGCGGTTCAGGGACCACCTCCTCTAGCAAAATTTTCATCATCCCATTGATTTAGGTACCACTCTTTGTATGTTATTAATACTTACATTCATCTCCACTAGTACCTAAGTACATAATTTTTATTTATCTGATCATTTTCTTTCACACATAGTCCCCTGAAGAGCTTCCAGGTGAAGCCTTGGTGGCATGCATCATCACGAGCCTTTGCATTAATCAAGTGGCCTACACAACTGGGCCAACCTGGTGACCCTAACACCCCTGAATATTGATTGGAAAGCCCCCTCCTTCAAGTAGCTTGATTGGTTCATAGTGTTTAAAATTAATAAGTCAGTGGGAAGTAAGACATAAAGCATTAAGATTGCATTAGAAAAATACAATTCTTAGGAAAAGTATAAAACATTCTGAGAAGTGAAATGTAGGTTTAATATTTTTCTTATATCATAATGGTAGTCTCTCTCAGATCTTTGTATCTCATCATCTACTCATGTAGACACATTAGGGATTTTTCTAGCTATTTAGTTACATTGGGAGTGCACAATGCTGCTATTTCAGGAACCACAGTGAATCTGCGTGCCTACCTGCTTCCTTGATACTTGAGTAATGGTATGGTCACTCAAGTAGATATAGTCTCCTTCATTGTAACCTGTCAGTTTTATATTACTTTTCTTTTTTGCACTTTTAGGCTACATCTGGAGGTACTCCTGGCTCTGTATTCAGGATTCACTCCTAGCAGAGCTGGGAGAATACATAGTTTGCCAAGAATTGAACCAAGGATGTCCATTTGCAAGGCAGGTGTCCGATCTACTGTACTGTCTTTGACCCCCACCCCCAGCAACTCAATATTCTGACAGTATCTGAGAATTTGTCATTAAAAATGGACGACTTGAACAAAACATAGACTTCACAGGGATATGAAAATTACTACATCTTTTCAAAGATGTAGTTTTTGAACATAATTTGATTCAAGTACTGTGAGTTTGAGTCTGCAAATACAAATTTTAATACACAATAGCATATTAAGGAGACTTAATTGGCATTTATTTGGAGATGTTGAAAAAAATGGGCTTCTATCCAGGATCTAGTTTGCTTTTTAGTATTTATTCCTATGACTGAATGTCAATTTTGAATCAAATATAGTGGCAAGTGATAGCTTTTGGTGACATTACAATTTTAGTGTTATTCTCAATATAACATCTTGAGATAGGCAAGAAGAGTATCAGCTACTTGAAGAAATTTGTTGGAGCATGTAGGGTCATTGAGAACCAGCAGGGCAAGTTGCTGATCAAGCCAAACCTGGACCCCTTATAGAACTCCCATTGTTTGGCATGTCTATTATATCACACTATTTGGACTTGTTCAAATAGTATTCTAAACTACATCAAGCCACTCATGAAATAATAATTCTAAATTTATGGGCCTCCACACCCAATATAGAAACCATTGACTTGCAATTTAAAAAAGTACCTTTGAATATATAAAATCCTGGGTTCAATTGTTGACACAAAAGAAAAAAATGGAGACTATGAATTTCCCTATTCTCTTCATACATGAATATTTAATTGTGGCTCACAGGGTGGTTGGCACTGTAATTAACTAATTTTATGTGATTTCAGATTTCGCATAAGTAGTTGATAAAGGAAAATGCTGCTGGCTAAAAACAAGCTGTCAGATATACAGGAGGCAAAAATATTTTTCTGTCCTTTGATCAATGTTGCTTTGTCTCATTGAGCCAAACTTTGCATTCCCTATGTACAAGCAAGACACAGGAGATGCAAATCTGTCAATGATTTTGAAATAATTGCCACACTCAGAGGTGCTACAAAGGTGTGTGTGTGTGTGTGTGTGTGTGTGTGTGTGAGTGTGAGTGAGTGTGAGTATATGTGTGTTGTAGTCTTTTAGGTGCATTGGAATAGTTACTTCCTGTATTGCTTTTGTTATTAAAAACTTTTGTTGGGCACTACACTAATTTCACACTTGTTTTTAGGACTTGAATCTGTTTCATGAATTTCTGATCACAAAGAACTTTAGAAAAATTTTTTACTTTATTCTTGTATCTGAATTATCAATTTTGCATGTGAGACTTGAGCTACTTATCTCCAGTTTTGACATGTGTGCCTAGAGAAAAAGCAGATTTTAAAATAATAACAACAGAAGTCAATTATTTTTTTTTGTAAAATGCTATCTTATTCAACATTTGGCTTTGGCATCATTCATTGGCATCTGTCATTTTTCTGTGCCCGAGGCTTTTGATTCAGATAACAATTCATCAGAGGAACCTAATCAACAAGAATCCTCTGTGTAACAACTTGGACTGTAAACTCTTTCAGCTGTCTTTTGGAGTGATGTGGAGCTTAGTGATGACTAATAAAACCACAGTAATTTCTCCTTGGTTCATGAAATTCATGAATTATTTTTCATAGGTGTATTTGTTTCATATTTCTTTCATTTTAACAAGAGAATGATGTGAAATCGCTTTGAATTTTATAGTATGCCCAGGAAACATCAGATCATTGCTACTTCTATCAGTTCTACTTACAGATTAACTTGAAAAGGGAAAAACTGTGATATTTTTAGTTTTGTACAGTATGGGAAATAGAGGAACAACAAAATCTCAGTTGACAGAGAAATATTTGATCCATTATCTATTTTGTCACTGCCTTTTAAAGAGGAAGATGTTGAAGCAGGACAGAGAAATGAAGATAAGAGGGAAATAATGCCCAGGAGCCTCAAACTGAGATGTAATAGAAACTGGTTCTTTGTCTTTCTCACCATCTATCTGTGCTTCTGTTATGTTATGACTTCAGGGACTGGAACTTTTTACTAAATTAATTTTTTTCAAGAGTTATCATATAAACAAATGTTAGTAATTAATATGTTTTTTTTCTTAATAATAATTTTGTTATTAATAATACTATCATTTACCAAGTTGCTAATAATACAGTTATTTCAGACATTAAGAATTTCAACACCATTCCCACCACCAGCCTCCTCTACTAATGTTTCCCACCTACCAGTTTCCCACCTACCACCCAAGCCTGGCAGGCACAAAAATTTTCACTTCATATTGTTTGGTACAACACAGAGGCAAATGGAATTATCAAAAGTTAGATCAATAAATTTCAATTTGTAATAATTGTTCTATCTCTCAATGTTGTTACTAAATTCATTGTCTAAGGATTTGCTGGGCTGTGGTTAATAGCCGTTGATATGTTTAGGATCACTGAGTGTGGTGGTCTTCTATGAAACTTTCCCATCAGATTTACTGTAATCCTACTGGACTAACACTAATATGAAAAATTGAGGTGTTGCACTATCCAGAATCTGTGAATCTGGAACAATTTGGTGGCATGGCTGTCTGATGAGGCCATTTCTGTTGGACGTTGATGGATGTCTGTGGGCTGCTGTGAGAAAGGGGAATCTGCCTGCCCCCATTCCAAGAAAGCCCCAAGGTTGTCAGTTCACGTCAGTCACTTGGGAAGATTAAGTGGTCATTATGTTCTTTTGGAGTTTAGTTGGGGAGATGGATTATATTTCTGCTAGCAATATTATGGGTGTGGATGGAGTCATCAGCTAGTAATTTTCTATGTACTTAAATTAGTATGAGGAAAGACAGTTATCTGGACACTTCCTGCTTCAATGTCCAAGCATCTAATATTTGATACAATATTGTTTAAACAACCTTATAAATAGTATAGGATCCCCATTCAAATACATGGGAACAAAGAGGATCTGAGATGAAAAATAATTGTGGTATTCAGGTTCTAGTGGGCATTTAAGATTAGTTTTCTTAAAACTCTTACCCATCTAGTTAACCTTATACTCATCTTATTGACTTTGAAATGAAATAGATTTGATATATTTTCAGGCTTCTTTCATCAGGATAATTATAACTAGATTTAAGAGTAATTGTGTTGGAAAGAAATAATTAAAGATTTTTTTCATTGACATATTATCCTACAAATATTTAAACCTTTTCTTATTCTTTTTTTTTTTTTTTTTTTTTTTTTTTTAATTTTTTTTTTATTTAAACACCTTGATTACATACATGATTGTGTTTGGGTTTCAGTCATAAAAGGAACACCACCCATCACCAGTGCAACATTCCCATCACCCAAGTCCCAAATCACCCTCCTCCCCACCCAACCCCCGCCTGTACCCTAAACAGGCTCTACATTTCCCTCATACATTCTCAATATTAGGACAGTTCAAAATGTAGTTATTTCTCTAACTAAACTCATCACTCTTTGTGGTGAGCTTCCTGAGGTGAGCTGGAACTTCCAGCTCTTTTCTCTTTTGTGTCTGAAAATTATTATTACAAGGGTGTCTTTCATTTTTCTTAAAACCCATAGATGAGTGAGACCATTCTGCGTTTTTCTCTCTCTCTCTGACTTATTTCACTCAGCATAATAGATTCCATGTACATCCATGTATAGGAAAATTTCATGACTTCATCTCTCCTGACAGCTGCATAATATTCCATTGTGTATATGTACCACAGTTTCTTTAGCCATTCATCTGTTGAAGGGCATCTTGGTTGTTTCCAGAGTCTTGCTATGGTAAATAGAGCTGCAATGAATATAGGTGTAAGGAAGGGGTTTTTGTATTGTATTTTTGTGTTCCTAGGGTATATTCCTAGGAGTGGTATAGCTGGATCGTATGGGAGCTCGATTTCCAGTTTTTGGAGGAATCTCCATATCGCTTTCCATAAAGGTTGAACTAGACAGCATTCCCACCAGCAGTGGATAAGAGTTCCTTTCTCTCCACATCCCCGCCAACACTGTTTATTCTCATTCTTTGTGATGTGTGCCATTCTCTGGGGTGTGAGGTGGTATCTCATCGTTGTTTTGATTTGCATCTCCCTGATGATTAGTGATGTGGAACATTTTTTCATGTGTCTTTTGGCCATGCGTATTTCTTCTTTGTCAAAGTGTCTGTTCATTTCTTCTCCCCATTTTTTGATGGGGTTAGATGTTTTTTTCTTGTAAAGTTCTGTCAGTGCCTTGTATATTTTGGAGATTAGCCCCTTATCTGATGGGTATTGGGTGAATAGTTTCTCCCACTCAGTGGGTGGCTCTTGTATCCTGGGCACTATTTCCTTTGAGGTGCAGAAGCTTCTCAGCTTAATATATTCCCATCTGTTAATCTCTGCTTTCACTTGCTTGGAGAGTGCAGTTTCCTCCTTGAAGATGCCTGTAATGTCCTGTAGTGTTTTGCCTATGTGCTGTTCTATATATCTTATGGTTTTGGGGCTGATATCGAGGTCTTTAATCCATTTGGATTTTACCTTTGTACATGATGTTAGCTGGGGGTCTAAGTTTAATTTTTTGCAAGTGGCTATCCAATTGTGCCAACACCACTTGTTGAAGAGGCTTTCCCTGCTCCATTTAGGATTTCCTGCTCCTTTATCAAAAATTAGATGGTTGTATCTCTGGGGAACATTTTCTGAGTATTCAAGCCTATTCCACTGATCTGAGGACCTATCCTTATTCCAATACCATGCTGTTTTGATAACTGTTGCTTTGTAGTACAGTTTAAAGTTGGGAAAAGTAATTCCTCCCATATTCTTTTTCCCAATGATTGCTTTAGCTATTCGAGGGTGTTTATTGTTCCAAATGAATTTCAAAAGTGTCTGATCCACTTCTTTGAAGAATGTCATGGGTATCTTTAGAGGGATGGCATTAAATCTGTATAATGCCTTGGGGAGTATTGACATTTTGATGATGTTAATCCTGCCAATCCATGAGCAGGGTATGTGTTTCCATTTCCGTGTGTCCTCTCTTATTTCTTGGAGCAGAGTTTTATAGTTTTCTTTGTATAGGTCCTTCACATATTTAGTCAAGTTGATTCCAAGATATTTGAGTTTGTGTGGTACTATTGTGAATGGGGTTGTTTTCTTAATGTCCATTTCTTCTTTATTACTGTTGGTGTATAGAAAGGCCATTGATTTTTGTGTGTTAATTTTGTAGCCTGCCACCTTGCTATATGAGTCTATTGTTTCTAGAAGCTTTTTGATAGAGTCTTTAGGGTTTTCTAAGTAGAGTATCATGTCATCTGCAAACAGTGAGAGCTTGACTTCTTCCTTTCCTATCTGGATTCCCTTGATATCCTTTTCTTGCCTAATCGCTATAGCAAGTACTTCCAGTGCTATGTTGAATAGGAGTGGTGAGAGAGGACAGCCTTGTCTTGTGCCAGAATTTAGAGGGAAGGCTTTCAGTTTTTCTCCATTGAGGATAATATTTGCCACTGGCTTGTGGTAGATGGCCTTCACTATATTGAGAAAGGTTCCCTCCATTCCCATCTTGCTGAGAGTTTTGATCAAGAATGGGTGTTGGACCTTATCAAATGCTTTCTCTGCATCTATTGATATGATCATGTGGTTTTTATTTTTCTTGTTATTGATGTTGTGTATTATGTTGATAGATTTACGGATGTTAAACCAGCCTTGCATTCCTGGGATGAAACCTACTTGATCGTAGTGGATGATCTTCTTAATGAGGCATTGAATCCTATTTGCCAGGATTTTGTTGAGGATCTTTGCATCTGCATTCATCAGTGATATTGGTCTGTAATTTTCTTTTTTGGTAGCGTCTCTGTCTGGTTTAGGTATCAAGGTGATGTTGGCTTCATAAAAGCTATTTGGAAGTGTTTCTGTTTGTTCAATTTCATGAAAGAGTCTTGCCAAGATTGGCAGTAGTTCCTCTTGGAAAGTTTGATAGAATTCATTAGTGAATCCATCTGGACCTGGGCTTTTGTTTTTCGGCAGACATTTGATTACTGTTTTAATTTCATCAATGGTGATGGGGGTGTTTAGATATGCTACATCCTCTTCCTTCAACCGTGGAAGATTATAAGAGTCCAAGAATTTATCCATTTCTTCCAGGTTCTCATTTTTAGTGGCGTAGAGTTTTTCAAAGTAGTTTCTGATTACCCTTTGAATCTCTGTCATATCAGTAGTGATCTCTCCTTTTTCATTCCTGATACGAGTTATCAAGTTTCTCTCTCTCTCTTTCTTTGTTAGGTTTGCCAGTGGTCTATCAATCTTGTTTATTTTTTCAAAGAACCAACTTCTGCTTTCGTTGATCTTTCGGATTGTTTTTTGAGTTTCCACTTCGTTGATTTCTGCTCTCAGCTTTGTTATTTCCTTCTGTCTTCCTGTTCTTGGGTCCTTTTGTTGAGCATTTTCTAGTTCTATTAGCTGTGTCATTAAGCTACTCAGGTAAGCTCCTTCTTCCTTCCTGATGTGTGCTTGCAAAGCTATAAATTTTCCTCTCAGTACTGCTTTTGCTGTGTCCCATAAGTTCTGAGAGTTTGTGTCTTTATTGTCATTTGTTTCCAGGAACCTTTTTATTTCCTCCTTGATTTCATCTCGGACCCACTGGTTATTGAGCATGAGGCTGTTTAACTTCCAGGTGTTAAAGTGTTTCTTCTGAGTCCCTTTGGAGTTCACAAATAATTTCAGAGCCTTGTGGTCAGCGAAGGTAGTCTGCAAAATTTCTATCCTCTTGATCTTATGGAGGTATGTTTTATGTGCCAGCATGTAGTCTATCCTGGAGAATGTCCCATGTACATTGGAGAAGAATGTGTATCCAGGTTTCTGGGGATGGAGTGTCCTATATATATCCACTAGGCCTCTTTCTTCCATTTCTCTCCTCAGGTCTAGTATATTCTTGTTGGGTTTCAGTCTGGTTGACCTGTCCAGTGTTGACAAAGCCGTGTTTAGGTCCCCCACAATTATTGTGTTGTTGTTGATATTATTTTTCAGATTTGTCAGCAGTTGTATTAAATATTTTGCTGGCCCCTCATTCGGTGCATATATGTTTAGGAGAGTGAATTCTTCCTGCTCTACGTACCCCTTGATTAATATAAAATGTCCGTCTTTGTCCCTTACAACCTTCCTGAGTATAAAGTTTGCATTATCTGATATTAGTATGGCCACTCCAGCTTTTTTATGGGTGTTGTTTGCTTGGATAACTTTTCTCCAGCCTTTTATTTTGAGTCTATGTTTGTTCTGACTATTCAGGTGCGTTTCTTGTAGGCAGCAGAAGGTTGGATTGAGTTTTTTGATCCATTTAGCCACTCTGTGTCTCTTAACTGGTGCATTTAGTCCATTGACGTTGAGAGAAAGAATTGTCCTGGGATTTAACGCCATCTTTATTTCAAAATTTGGTGTGTCTTTTGGGTAGTCTTGTCTTAGATTAGGTCTTTCAGTTTTTCTCTTAAGACTGGTTTTGTGTCTGTGAAGTTTCTGAGCTGTTTTTTGTCTGTGAAACCATGTATTCTTCCATCAAACCGGAAAGTGAGTTTTGCTGGGTATAGTATTCTGGGTGAAGCATTCATTTCATTCAGTCTTGTCACAATATCCCACCACTGCTTTCTGGCATTGAGCGTTTCTGGTGACAGGTCTGCTGTAAATCTCAGGGAAGCTTGCTTGAACATGATTTCCCCTTTTGATCTTGCTGTTTTCAGAATTCTGTCTCTATCTGTGGGATTTGTCATTGTGACTAGGATGTGTCTTGGGGTGGTTTTTCTGGGGTCTCTTTTGGTTGGTACTCTTCGGGCATGCAGGATTTGATCACATATATTCTTTAGCTCTGGAAGTTTCTCTTTAATGATGTTCTTGACCATTGATTCTTCCTGGAAATTTTCTTCCTGGGTCTCTGGGACTCCAATGATTCTTAAGTTGTTTCTGTTGATCTTATCATAGACTTCTATTTTCGTCTGTTCCCATTCTTTGACTAATTTTTCCATTGTCTGCTCATTTGCTTTAAGTTTTTTGTCCAATCTCTCCTGCTGTATGGAATTGTTATGTATCTCATCTTCCACAGCACCAAGTCTATTCTCAGCTTCTGATACCCTGTCCCAGAGCTTATCCATTTTGTCATTCACTTCGTTTACTGAGTTTTTCAGGCCTGTTAGTTGACATGTTATTTCAGTTTGGAGTTTTGTCATTTCTGCCTTCATATTTTCTTGGTTCTTATTAGTGTTCTGTTCAACTCGATCCATGGTTTCTTGGAGTCTGTTGAGCACCTTCCATATTGCTAGTCTAAAGTCCTTATCTGAGAGGTTGATTAGTTGTTCAGTCATTATCTGGTCCTCAGAATTGTCATCTTCATTCTCTATGTCTGATGCTGGCCTGCGCTGTTTCCCCATTGTCACATTTGTATTGTGGGTTTTTCTACGTGTTGTAGTGGTATTCATTGTCTATATGATGTAGGCAGCACACTCCTCTGGCTCCTCCCTTTCTGGATGGGCTGACTTACCTCTAAGGGAGGGGAGTCCTCCGTGGATGAAGCCTCACACTGGGTCAATTCTTAGGCCCGAGCATGTAACAGAGAAGACAGTCCAGAGAGAAATGTTTGCTTCTGTGATATAGCGCCGTTCTTAGTGGTATTTTTCCTTCTTGTTGCAATGGAGTTCTTTCCTTAGAAAGAGTGCACGGCCGCGAGTGCTCCTCTGAGCCTCTTTTTGCCCCACTCGCAAGAGTTTCACGCAAGAGGACAGTAGACAGACATAGACAGGTCACACTCACAGTCTTTCACAGCTGAGCCCCACTGGGCCGGTGTACTTTCGCGGATTTTCCCCGCCTGGTGTCACACACAGGGAGCCAGCTTTTGCAAAGGTTAGCCGGTTTTTATGCTCTGAAGTCCCTCCCTGAAAATGGCGTCTGGGCGAGCGAGGTTTCTGGAGGCTCTTTTTGCCCCACTCGCAAGAGTTTCACGCAAGAGGACAGTAGACAGACATAGACAGGTCACACTCACAGTCTTTCACAGCTGAGCCCCACTGGGCCGGTGTACTTTCGCGGATTTTCCCCGCCTGGTGTCACACACAGGGAGCCAGCTTTTGCAAAGGATAGCCGGTTTTTATGCTCTACCTTTTCTTATTCTAATTTGAGGTAGTCTTATGGTCTGTAGTGGCATGGCCCTTAATGCCAAGAAAAACCAGGACAAATAATCTCTGGGTGAGCAAAAATTAAACTTAATTTGTTTCATAAAAACTATCTATAACTTGTCTTTAAAGAGTTGGATTATCGTAGTATGTATTTTTTCTATTGAGCACATCTTACTAATCTCTTTTTATAAGAAAAATGTGTAGATTGCAAATAGCCTTAATTGAATCATTAAAAATATTCTTGAAGATTAAAGCAAAAGTAATTAGAAGCATAAAAATGTTGGCATCAATCCTGACACATTTCTATTTTATTATGGAAAACTAGAAATTAAGCACAGTAGAATTGATTTCTACGTTTCTCCTATTCTGTTAAAAATGTACCATGAGGTTCAGTACATGAAAGAGAAATTATGTTTACATGAACTATAGAAATATCAAAATTTATTAAGATGGCACTCTCATTTAAATAGCTTTGTTACTGTCAGTTCCTTGTGTTAGGTATAGTTGAGACAGACATGCTAAACATGTAGTTATATTACATTTAATTATTATTGGCCTATTGACATCCCTGGGCTTCAAACTAAGTTTTTAGAAATATTTGCCATGCAAATGACATATTTTCAGATGATTAAGTCCAACTTAATTTCAAACCATCTTACACTTATACATAAGCATGTTGTTTTTTTTTTCTGCCAATTAGATTGTAATTTTACCTCAACTTCCTGACAAGGCCTTAATAATCTTTAACTAGCCAGTCTCATAATTTTCATCTCATTTTTGTTATACAGGAGTTTATTCTTTCATTTAAATGTATAAAATAAATGATCACCTTTTGTATGAATTATAATTTTTCTTTAGGTATACTTTTCTGTTGGTTAAAATATATCCCAAACAAGGCTCTCATGCTGTCCTGGCACTAACTTGCTTCAGGGTGGGTTATATGATATCCTCAGGAGTTGGAAACAACAACTTGCTTTCAGGGAAGGTTTTCCTGCCTCTCCACTCAATGGTGAGATGAAACCAGAGATGCTCCATGACATTCTGACTTCAACATAGGATCTTTGCAAAAACTGAAGCCTGATTGCAACAACTGTGATTGAGGAGTACTATTCCTGGGACCATGAAGAAAGACTCTGGGGTTAGACAAATTAGTATGCCTGAAGCCTGTAATTGGTCTTATGTCAGAATGTTTTATGGGTAGGGACACCCTGTTTTTAGCCCATAGGGTTTTTCTTTCTTTCTATTTTCCCTAACTTCTGCTGCACCTATGCAAAAAACTGTCACCCCTTATTTATCTTTTAGATAGGGGCTCCTGTCTTTTTCATAGAACCTTGGGACACAAGTTACTTTGTTTTACCTCATCTTTTTGCATTTTTCTAAAAAATTAAGAAGGGGAAAAAGAAAGGATGGGGCCACGGGACAAGAGTTCTCAGGTGCATTGGTGGAGAAAAAAAGGACAGCACTAAATATCCAAGCCAAAGTCAACAACAACAGAATCAAGAGACCCAAACTATAATGATAGTATTATGATCATAATGTTATAATGATAGTATTAAAATATATTATATTATAGCATTATAATGATAGCCATTAGAATTATGGCCATTAGAGTACTATGTGCTTAGCCCCAGCAAAAATATTCCAAGTAAAAACATTGATTTTTTGCAACTTTGGAAATTTGCCTATCCCTTGTCAGATCGATTGCACCCAAATGAATTGATAGAATGTTGACCCAGTCTGATATGCTGACACTGTGGTTAGGCTAATTGAAGGTGTACTTTATTATTAAGAGTAGGGTTAAGAAGTGCAAGTAAATTAAAAACATAATGACATATTTTTCTACTTCCAAGTTTAGGATCATGGCCTTTTTCTATTCATGTTCTGTTTTTCTTTTTGCTTTGGGGGCACACCTTTCTATGCTCAGGGGTTACTCCTGGCTCTGCACTCAGGAATTACTCCTGATGCGTGTTCAGGACACCATATTGGATATCAGGGATTGGACCTGGGTTGCTCTATGCAAGGCAAGCATCCTCCTTGTTGTACTAGCTCTCTGGCCCCTGATTATTTTCTGGCACTATATCTCCATATTGCCTTTAGTGAAATTGTGGTCTAAAGTATGTGTAATTAGTAATTTCTTCATATGCTTCCTCAGCACTTTGTTAAATTTATTACCTTTTCATAAAGTTAAAACTTTTTTTCTCTTTTTAGAGCACAATATTGTAAATATCATTCCTTTCTTATTTTTCTAATCATCATTCATCTACACATTCTTGCCTTCATTCAACTGATTTTGAGTATATTGCTTATACCAGATCCTATGATTTCATCAGGCAAAAATTGAATACTCAATAAATGCCTTCTTGAATAAAATTTCATGTATACTTAAAGAAAATATTTCTGTTGTGCTGCTAAGGTTTAGATATGCTGGATGCTTTAATTTTATTTTCCTGTCATTGTAATTTAAAAACCCCAGCTCCAGAGATTGACCTTTGAAATGAAATACATGATGTGCATGTCAAGTGGAAAGAAATTTGCTTTGCACATAAGCTACTCAAAGAAATACTTTTTTTTTTTTTTTTTTTGGTTTTGGGTTCACACTCAGTGGTGCTCAGGGGTTGCTCCTAGCTCTGTGCACAGGGTCGCTCCTGACTGTGCTCAGGACCATTCGTGATGCTGGGAATTGAACTGGAGGTGGCTCATGAAAGGCAAAAGTCTTACCCACTCCCCTATCATTCCAGCCCCAACACATTTTAAAATGTATTACTTTAGGGATGAAGCTAACGAACAAAGGAGGCCTAACTCTCCACTGAGAGATGAACTGCAGGTTTGATTCTTCCCTGTTTTCATTAAAACAGGTAACATGCTGACTGTGTTCAGTCAGCTAGTCTATTTTTGAGATCCCTTTTAGTACTCTGAAGTCACTAAAATAAAAGAATTCTAGTGAAGTACCAAGTGAAATATAAAAATTTATCAAAAATTAAAATAAACCGAGAAAAATGAAATACCCATCTTTTATATATGATACTTATTACTACTTGTCATCATCATAAAATGTATTAAAAAGAACAGATGATTTGTTTTTCTAAGATAGGACGAAAATATTTTTTAGAAACAAGTAATTGATGTACTCAAACAGTTTGCTAATTTCTCTGCAAATCCTACGGTTCTACCAAAATCCCAGTTAGCAAAATGTGTGCATGTGCATACATTTGAATTTGTTAAACTCTGACAGTGTGTAAGATTTAGACATAGGACAAAAGAAAATATCATATATTTAGGAAGCTCTTGAAAAATGCCAGAGTGATATTATTCTGGGTAGTGTGCTTGTCTCACACGGCTGGCTTACCTGGGTTCAGTTCCCAGAATCCTATGTGGTTCCCAGAGCCAGTCAGGAGTGACCCCTGAGCATAGCCTAGGTGAGTCCCAGAAACAATAAACAAGAAGCTTGTTCATTTGTTTTTGGACAAGTGGAATACTTTTTGGTAACATTTTTAGTTTTATACATGTTTCTTATTCTTATATTGCTCCTCTTTTTCCATGTATCAAAGTCACACTATTTCCTCAACTGTGTCAGAAAAATTTCCTACTTACATGACTTAATAAACAAATGTTTTATGGATACCTGTAGCATCCATGTTGGTTAATTTAAAACTCATTATTTTTTAAATCTCAGGTCCTTCCATTTGATTTTCAGCATATCAGTTTTGATCTCAGGCTAATTAATTTGCTTTTGCTAAAATAGTATTATAATTAGTGGCAATAGTGACCTGCTGAAAATAATATATCTTTTCCTATACTCCTATTTCTCAGAGCTAGAAACCCTTCCCATAAAATGTAGCAGAGTTCCTTTATACCTCATTTGCCAAGTCACGTATCCTTGACTAAATCCCTGGAAAGGGCATGGAATTGCTGTCCTTGATTTGAATTAGCAGGATTTACTTTTCATGAAGTAGAGGAAAGGGTAGACAATGGACATAATCAGCATTCTGCCAACAAGGAAAAAAGGGAAAGAGATCCCTTTTGATGGTTGGCTATAATAACTTACTGTAGGAATTTCCCTGTTTATTTCAAATAGAATTTTGTTATTGTTTTTAGTTTGGGGGCCATACTCAGCCATGCTTTGGGGTTACTCCTGGCACTGAGCTCAGGGATCATTCCTGGTGGTGCTCAGGGGACTGACTATATGGGATCCTGAGGATCCAACTCTGGTCCACCACATGCAAGGTAAACACCCCACCCACTGTGCTATCACTCCAGCCCCACAAATAGATTTTTTTTTTTGTTTCTCAGTCTACAGTCATGTGGTGCTTGTCTCCACATCATCCCCTACCCCTGTTGCCAATTTCACTAAGCATAATATCTCCTAGGTCTAATGGTATTGTGGGAAGTGGCAGGATTTCATCTTTTTTGGTAGCTGAATAGTATTCTATATTGTGTACATTATCATATCTTATTTACATAATTACTAGTTAGCAGACACAAATTATTTCCAGTTCCTGACAATTGTAAATGATACTGCAATAAACATATAGCTGTAGGAATCAATTCAAAGGAATGGTTTTGTAATCTTCAGGTAAATATTCAGTCACATGAATGAATTAATTTTAAAGACATACTTTTAGAATTAATAGTTTTCACTGCTCCCTTGTATTTCTTTTGTCTCTATCTTCTGCCTGTTTTGTAGACATACAGAAAAATAGTAAGGATTTGATTCAAGGAGTTCAACAGAGGAAAACTACTAGGGAACAAATGTCTTACTTATGGTAGAAATCTAAACCTTAGCATTATCTTAAAGCATCTCTTGCAGATTATTCTTTCTAGATTGAGCGTCCACATTGGGGAAAAGAAGCAGAATTTTTTTAATTTAGTATAATTTTTTAATTTCTTTATTTAGGCACCATAGTTACAAAACTGTTCATTTTGGGGGTTCAGTCATACAGTATACACCATTCTTCACTAATACACTCTTCCTGTCACCAGTATGTCCCATTTGCCTCCCACTCCCCACCCCTGCCTTGCTCTGTGGTAGGCAATTTGGTTCTCTCTTTCTCTCTCTCCCTCATTTTTGCTGTGGTTTTACTTTTTTTTTTTTTTACTGTGGTTTGCACTATTATTAATGGAGGGGTGCCTTGCCTGTTAGTTTCTCCACTTTCAGTGCTGAGTTCTTGTCCAGAGCGATCATTGTCATAGTAGATCCTTCTCTACTCTAGCTACATTCATAGTTTCTTGTGGCAAGCTGGCAAGCTTTCTACCCTGAGTTGAACCTCCTGACCTTTGTCTCTACAGTCTCTGGGTATTATACATAATATTTCTTGTTTTTCTTATATCCCATAAGTGAATGATACTAGTCTTTCCCTCTGACTCATTTCATTCAGCATAATAGTCTTCATGTTTATCCACATAAAAGCAAATTAATGACACTATTTTTCCTAACAGCTGCATAGTGTTCCATTGTATTAATACAACACAGTTTCTTTAGTTGCTCATCTGTTTTTGGGTACCTGGGTTGTTTCCAGATTCTGGCTTCTGCAAATAGTGCTGTGCTGAACATAGAAGTGCAGAGGGCGGGGCCGGGTAGGTGGCGCTGGAGGTAAGGTGTCTGCCTTGCAAGCGCTAGCCAAGGAACGGACCACGGTTCGATCCCCCGGAGTCCCATGTGGTCCCCCCAAGCCAGGGGCGATTTCTGAGCGCTTAGCCAGGAGTAACCCCTGAGCGTCAAACGGGTGTGGCCCAAAAACCAAAAAAAAAAAAAAAAAAAAAAAAAAAGAAGTGCAGAGGGCATTTTTTTTTTTTGTATTGTGTTTTTGTATATCTGAGGTATATCCCTAGGAGTAGTATTGCTGGGTCATATGGAAATCCAATTTCTGGGTTTTTTGTTTTTGTTTTTGGGTCACACCCAGCCTCGCTCAGGGGTTACTCCTGGCTCTATGCTCAGAAATTGCCCCTGGCAGACACAAGGGACCATATGGGGTGCTGGGATTCGAACCATCATTCTTCTGCATGAAAGGCAAAATGCCTTACCTCCATGGTAGCTCTCCACTCCCACCAATTTCTGTTTATTGAGGAAAATCCATAATGTTTTTCAAAAAGGCTGAATCAGTTCTCATTCTTCCCAGCAACGAATGAGAGTCCCTTTTTCCTCATATCTATGCCAGCACTGGTTCTCCTTTTTCCTTTGTTTGTTTTGTGATGTGTGCTAGTCTCTGTGGTAGGAAATAGTTTCTCATTGTTGTTTTTATTTGTATCTTCCTGATAATTAGTAATGAAGAACATTTTCATGTGCCTTTTGGTCATCTGTATTTCTTCTTTGAAGAAATATCTTTTCATTTCTTCTTCCCATATTTTTGATGGGGTTAGGTGCTTTATTTTTGTAAAGTTCAATCAGTGCCTTTTATATCTTAGTTATTAATTCCTTATCTAATAGGTATTTTGTAAACTGGTCACTATTTCCTTTGAAGTGCAGAAGTTTCTGATTTTAATGAAGTCCATTTGTTTTTCTTTGCTTCCACATGCTTGGCCATTGTTGTTTCTTCTGTGAAGATGCCTTTAGTGAAGAGTGTAAGACAGTTTGGAGGAAAATAGTAAGCATTATTATTACTTTAAAGATCAGTTCTGGTGCCAGAGTGATAGTGCAGCAGTAGGGCATTTGCCTTGCATGCAGTTGACCCAGGACATACCTCAATTCGATCCCGGCTTCCCATATGATCCTCCAAGCCAGGAGTGATTTCTGAGTGCATAGTTAGGAGTAATCCCTGAGCATCACTGGGTGTGTCCCCCCCCCAAAAAAACAAACAAACATAAAGATCAGTTCTATTGAATGAAGTATGGATTTTGCCATTTTAGAAAAAGTTCAGAAAAGAAAAAAGACATATAATTTACAAAACCACTGTAAATAAAATTCCTTCCATTAAAGACAGTATCTTTCAAATAAAGGTGTTCATATCAGTGGTCAAATAGAACATTCTTTTAACAATTACTTAAGCGATAATGATTCTTAGTTTCTTAAGTGCCCTATATTTACTTATTACTTTGGATCATATATGAGACAACCACTTATAGATTTTTGGGTAACACCTGGTGCTGTTCAGGGGTTAATCCTTGCTTTGCGCTCAGAAATCACCTCTGGCAGGCTCGGGACCATATGGGATGCTGGAATCCGAACCACCATCTGTCCTGGATTAGCTGCATACAAGGCAAATACCCTACCACTGTGCTATCTCTTTGGTCCCCATTATAGGTTTTATTTAGTGACTTATAAAGAATAGATTAATAATAAAGCTAGCAGTAAAATATTAAATGAAGTAATTGTTTCCCTAGTGTGTATTTTTTGATGCATATTAGCTTTCTACTCCTTTATTTTATTTTATCTTTTGGTTTTGGGGCCATACCCAGTAGTGCACAGGAATTAGTCCTGCTCTATACTCAGGGATCATTGCTAGCATGCTCAGGGAAACATAAGAGTACGAGGGATTAAACCCAGGTTGGGCACATGCAAGGCAACCACTCTACTTTTTGTGCTTTTGCCCAACACCAACTTTCTTCTTTAAAAATTACTATAACTAATGTCTTAATGTGGAGTTGGGATTTAATATGTCAATTTTATTTTCAATTTAATTTATATTTTTTATTTTATTTTGTTCGTTTGTTTGTTTGTTTTTGGGCCACACCCGGTGATGCTCAGGAATTACTCCTGGCTCTGCGCTCAGAAATTGCTCCTAGCTTGGGGGACTATATGGGACACTGGAGATGGAACCCAAGTTTGTCATAGGCCAGCTACATGCAAGGCAAATGCCCTACCACTGTGCTTTCATTCCAGGCCACTTTAATTTTATTTTAAAATTACTTTAATCACCATGGATTACAGAGCTATTCATAATTTCTGGCATTTGGTGTTTCAGCACTAATACTACCACCAGAGTAACATCCCTCCATCATTGTCCCCAGTTTCTCATTCTCCCTAAAGCCTGCTCCTTGTCAGACATAAGTAATTTACTTAATATTGTATCATTAAAATAAAATTTGTGAAAATTATCCTATCTCAAAATGTGAGTTGCTAGTTCAGCATTCTGTTGTTTGTTGAGCTTCTGTGGCTTCCGTGATAATTTAAAATCTAAATTCATAACTAATTTGGCGTATTCGTACTGGGAAGTCAGTACTACAATTATGGATCATACAGCCAGCCACATAAGCTGCTGTGTGGTCCAGGATCTGGGCAATGATGTCATTTTGATTGTGGTGGTTTGTGGGCTCTCCTACTGACAATTTTGGAAATATAGAAGTGTGTAGGGTTCTGTGGAAAGGAGGTAGCCCACCTTTCCCTCCAAAGAGTCCTTGTTTTTGACTTCCTGGGCTCTGACTCTGGGTTTCTGACTCTTCAGAGCCAGTGGCTGGGATCTTGCACTCGGTACTGAAGATGGTCCCAGGCCCGCCACAGGCTGTAAGCAAAGGTTTGGAATCACTCATATGTTCTGATTGGATTTGACCAAGTCAAGAATTCCTGATAAAGTGTTTCAGCCTTCACCAGCAGATCTTGAAAAATATGGTTGGGGTCTCCAGTACCCTCATAAACTGCATATTGTCACTGAATTAAAAAGCACAATAAAATGACCATACTGGGGTAAAGATACAATCAAGATGCTTGGGTTAGAAAAAGTGCACACCCCTCAAGTTTCCAATAACATCCCTTTCACCTTCATGAATGTCAAACTGAAAGTGGGCAAACATCTGATATGGATCCAGCCCCTGAAGCTTCCAGCTGAGGAGGGCATGGGTGACAGGTGCCTTGAGACCTCTGGGGAGCTGGTGCTGCACTGACGCTCCAAACTCTGATTGAAAGTTGAAAGCTCAAAGTTGAGCGTCCCTAATAAAGGTCAAGTCATCTAAATAAAATAAAATAAAATAAAATAAAAGCAGTCCTAAAGAGTAAGCCATAAGACCAGCATACCTAGAATTTCTGGCTGGTAGGAGTCTCTGCAGAGATTAGTGGAAAAGCAGTGAAGCTAGCCATTGATGTGGCAGTACTAGCATGGGTCTTTGTGTTCACCTCCAGGGCTTCAGCATAGTGGAACACTTACACTGATACTTCCCTGAGGCATCCCAGTGTCATCAGCTGTGAAAATGTCCATTTTATTAACCCTATTAAAGTTAAATACTCTAAGGGGAATTTATAATATAAGTATTTGTATGACTTCGTGTTCTTTCTTTACCTTTTCAGATAGGTTAATGAATGATGAAACTAAGTAAAGAATTAGTAATCTTTCTATAGTAGTTACAAATATTTTTTGTACTGAAAGTAAAACTACTGTTAAGGTGGAATAATTAAGTTATTGGGGCTGTAGTAGCTTTACTAAATGTTAAGATATGCTTATTTGGGGGGCCAGAGTCATAGCATATCGGTAGAGAGTTTGCCTTGCATGCTGCTGACCTGGGATGAACCTGGGTTTGATTTTCGGGATTCCATGTGGTCAGGATCCTGAGCCTGTCAGAAGTGATTTCTGAGTGCAGAGCCAGGAGTAACCCCTGAGAACTGCCAGGTGTGGCCCCCAACCCCCCCAAAAAACCAACCCCCAAATTGAATGTGCGTATTTTATGTTTTTTTTTTGTTGTTGTTATCGATGTCTGTTACTTTTTACCTTCTTGACAAAAGCACTCATTTATTCTGTCACAAAAAAGAATAGATTAACTATTGACATGGACTGAAACTTTAGTTTTATACAATACACTTTGCCCTCAGTGCTATTTCTGACATTTTCATTGGCTTATACGAAGAAATTCTGCCCCAGTGAACAAATATACAACCACCTAGCTTATGTCCTGTGTTCCATGGTCAGAGCATGCACAAATGATGACAGAATATTTGCTGGAGGTCTTTATTTTCCATCTATTTTTTTTTGGTGTAAATATATTGTAATCAATAAGATTTTAGGAACAGAGAGTTAAAGAATTTTTATTTTTCAGGCCACTAACACTTGCTGATTACTCCCCTTTCCACATTCATAATTTTTTATTTTTATCTCTACTCTTTAAAGTCACTTTATATATTCTGTTTTAGTTTGATGAATAAAGGCTACTACTCCCAGTTTGGAGTAGAGAAACAGCTATCATTGTTAGAGTTTGTTTCAGAAAGCTCTCATACACATTTGATCTAATTATACAAAATTTTAGTAATTTTTATATATGTTATCAGATCTTTTCTTTACAGGACATATAAATTAGTGTGTAATTGCAGGAAAATGTCACATGAATCTCATTATTACATGACAATTTTCCTTAGAAAAATACATAATTACATTCTAAAGAATAAGAGAAAAGCTCAAGTATTTCTGAGTATTGTTACTATTTAATGTGTAACTGAGTAAGAATGAATCTGTAAGATTAACTATAAGAGTTAAAAGTGACTTTAAAAATCTAGATTATTGTGTCAGAGAGAGAGAGTGAAGGTGTTAAAAGTCTTCCTTACCTTGCACTCACCCAACCCAAGTTCATTTCCCAGTATTAAAGTTCTACCAGGATGTGTTCCCAGATGATAGTCAAGAGCAAGACCTTAACTGGATATGGCCTCAAAACAGAACAAACGAAAACAAAACACAACCAACAACAATTCAGATTATTTAAATAATCCTTCATGAATTCAAATAGAAATTTCATTGCTAGGGCCAGAGAGATAGCAGAGCAGTAGAGCATTTGCCTTGCATGTAGCTGACCCAGGATGGACCTGGGTTCTATCCCTGGTGTCCCATATGGTCCCCCAAGCCAGGAGCGATTTTTGAGCACATAGCCAGGAGTAACCCCTGAGCATCACTGGTGTGGGCCAAAAACAAAAAAAAATTTTTTTTTCTTTGTGGATATTCATATTTAAAAATGAAAAAAGCATTTCATATTATAATTTTATTACTGAAGTAATTTATATAATGTTAGAATTTGAGGGTTCCTTAGAGATAATTTAGTCTTATTCCTTTACTTACTTTAATATTTTTAGATTTTTTTTGGGGGGTCACACCCGGCAGTGCTCAGGGGTCACTCCAGGCTCTATGCTCAGAAATCGCTCCTGGCAGGCTCGGAGGACCATATAGGATGCCGGGATTCGAACAACTGTTCATCTGCATGTAAGGCAAACGCCCTGCCTCCATATCATCTCTCCAGCCCCTTATTTTTAGATTTTAATGGTAAGCACTGTGATTTATAATACTGTCAACAGTAGGGTTTTATTCACACAGTATTCTAACAGTGCACCCTCTCCAGATTGTTCCCCTCTCACTAACCTACCCCTCTTCTATTATACTCAATTATTGTAAACTCAGTTCTATAGATTAGTTTTCAGGTTCTATTGCTTTTGGATATTTGTTTTTTTCCCTTACTATGTTTCTTTATACTCACATATATCAAAGAGGTCATTCTGTATCTGCCTCTCTCCTTCTGAATTCACTCAGCTTGATACTCTCCAGATTTATCTATATACTAGCAAATTGCCCAATTTCATATGTTCTTGTAGGCAAGTAGTGTTTCATTGCATTTATTCCATAGTTTCTTTGTCCACTCATCTGTTCTGGGATTGGATTGTTTGAGATTTTAGCAAAATTGAATAGGATTTCAGTGACCTTGACTACCTTTTGATGTAGTTGTTTCTTTCTATTTAATAGATGAGAAGAAAAAAGAAAACACGGAGAAATTAAATTCCCCAGTGTCATACATTGAATAAGGGGCTAAGTGAAATTTTGATTCATTTCTTGAACCTCTATGATGAACCTTCACTCTCAATTTTTATGCTATATTGCCTCTAATTATAACTCAGTTCTTCTGAGTCCTTGTTTCTGCACTTCTAATGTTTTAATTATGGGTATTTTTTTATATTTAAAAGTTTTAAGGTGGCTAAGTATTGTGAGAAATAGCGTATTTGTGTGTTAATTACAGTAATAAAATAAAATAAAATAAATAAAAATTATCTTTTTTGGGTGGACTTTTTCAAAAGAAATAACACACTTTATCTATTGAAATTCCTATTACATACTTTTCTCATTGAGTCTTTCCCTCCTCTGCTAAATTTGCTGTTCTGCTTATTATTTATCTTTTGAAAGTTTTTCTCAAATGATTCTGAAGGGCACCTCGGCAGAGGACATAAAGACCACTTTCCTCATTTAGCTTCTTGCTGAGGTGTGAATATTTAAGAGATGAGGCGTAAAATCATCATTATTGATGTTATTTTGCCATATAAGGGATTCTTTTATAAGTGCTACTGAGGTCAAGTAGAAAAGGACACAACTCCGTCTCTTGTCTCCTCATTTACCTTCCTGCTGATGTGTGAATAATTCAGGGCTAGAGAACAGCATTTCCTTTGTGTCATTTGGCATCTTATACATGTTATTAAGTTGTGAGAACTATCTTAGTCTGGCCACCATACTAGGACAGCTTTGGAGAATTTTAGAAATCTTTGAAAGATTTCAGAGCTATTTGTAAATCCAGTTATGAAGGAGTGCCTTATAAATTGTATAAGTGACATTGTTTACCATCAGATCAAGAAGAAAAGAAGCTTTTTTTTTAGATTTTTAAAGTAAATTTACTAAACTCATGGTTCCAGATGTATATTTAAATAAGTATAAAATTAATTCCACTGGTTATGTCCTTTTGTGTATTGCCATTTTGAAAATGTGAATGATCCACTTAATCCTAGGCATCAGAAAGTAAAGTTACAATTAACTTGGTGTACTAATTGATAATAACAAAACAATCTATGGAAAGTCATACATAATTTTCTATCAAGATTAGTTAATGACCCATATCTTAATTATATAAATGACAGCAAATTTAGTTTATTAGTTATTCAGGAAGAATATTAGCATTTAGGTGTCTATTTAAAAAGATTAGTATTACAAGATTGAAAATGTGTTCAGATATATGACTATAAGTGTACATAATTATAATCATTTAATTTATATCTAATTATAAATATCTAATTTAACTTTATTATGAAGTGTTAAATGACTTTACTTAATATTTTTAGATACTACTTTAAATGGGATAGACTCCTTTATCTCTTTATCCTCTGCTTCTTTATTTGTATAGAGGAATGCTACTGTCTTTTGTGTACTGATTTTGTAGCCAGCCACTTTGCTGTTTTGGTTTATTGTTTCTAGGAGTTTTTCTGTGGACTCTAGGGTTTTCAATATATATATCATCATATCATCTGTAAATAGAGAGAGTTTGACTTCCTCTTTGATTCCCTTCTTTTGTCTGATTTCTATTTCTAGGACTTCTATAACTATGTTGAATAAGAGTAGAGACAGTGGACAGCCTTGCCTCATGCCTGACCTTAATGGAATGCTTTCAATTTTTCACCATTGACTTTGCTTAATAAATAAAAATAAATCTAGTAAACTTAGATTGGACAGATTTACTATTGCAAGTGCTTAGGAAATGGTGAAAGTTCAGAATGCATATAATAGAATCAAAATATATATTGTTAAAACATTTTGCCTTTTTTAATCTATCAGCATTTCTGTTGGCGTTTCCTCCCTTTGGAATCTATAATAAAATTGTCTGTTGACAGTGAACTTACTTAATGAAGGAGTGTTAAATATCCCTCAAGAAGGAGGCTGGAGCAATAGCACAGTGGTAGGAGTTTGCTTTGCATATGGACAACCTGGGATAAACCCGGGTTTAATTCCTGGCATCCCATATAGTTTCCTGAGCCTGCCAGGAGTGATTCCTGAGTGCACAGGCAAGAGTATCCTGTGAGTGCCACTGGGTGTGGCCCAAACACCCGCCCCCCAAAATCAAGAAGGCAGTAAGTTGGCTTACAATTTTGTTATCATAGAGAATTTGAAGAAATAAAACAAGTATAAAGGTAAAGGAAAGAGAGAGCTTGAGATATAGGTGGAAAACAAGGTCATTTATATATATAAATATATATGCTATATTTATATTGACTCAGGACTTAAATTGTCCTCTGATTTTCTGTAACAGTCACTTTGCAGAGATACAGAGCTGGTATTTAGAAGATTATCTACATTACTTGAAACTAAATATTCTACTCCTACCTACTTGGCTAGAAATACTACTATTGACCAAAGTTTAAACCACTGCAGAGGAAAATTTATCTTATTAAAAAAGGAATTATACAATGCTGGTGGGAATGCCAATTGGTCTAGCCTTTTTGGAAAACAATATGGATATTTCTAAAAAAAAACTAGAAATTGAGTTTCCTTATGATCCAGCAATACAGGAGGATATACTCTAGGAAAACACAAACACAATAGAGAAAAGTCTTCTGTACTCCTATGTTTATCACAGTACTATTTACAATAGCCAGAATCTGAAGCAATGCAAGTGCCCAAGAGAACAAATGAGTGGCTAAAAAGCCATTGTATATCTACACAGTGAAACTACGCAGTTGTTAGGAAAAATGAAGTAATTTAATTTGCTTATATATAGCTGGATATGGAGAGTATTATGTTGAGTGAAAGGACTTAGAGATAGACGTAGAATAATCGCTCTCATTTGTGGGATATAAAAAATTTGATTGTATCATACTAATATTTAGAGACAACAGAGAGGGAGGGTCAGGATAACCATTCCATGGTAGGAAGCTTGCCACAAATAGTTGAGCAATACAGTTAGCCTAGAGAAGGGACCGGTATGACAATGATAGTAGGAACTGACCACTATGGACAAGAACTGGGTGCTGAACAGGGATAAAGTGATTTGCATGGTACCTCTTCATTAACAATAATGTAAACCACAGTCTCTAAAAGGTGATGAGTATGAGTGAAGGTGTGTACTTTGTAAGGCTGAAACTCAATCATGAACAACTTTGTAACCATGTTGTTCAAATAAAAGAAAAATAAAGAAATTATAAAATTATGGGAAGTTCATAAATAGAGCCAAGAGAAACACTTTTTTTGTTTGTTTGTTTTTGGGTCACCCTGGCACTGCTCAGGAGTTACTCCTGGTTCTGCGCTCAAAAACCACTCCTGGCAGGCTCGGGGGACTATAGGGATGCCGGGAATCAAACTGAAGTTCGTGCATGCAAAGCAAATGCCCTATCACTGTACTATCTCTCTGGCCCCAAGAGAAACACTTTCAAAACATGAGACACTTTAACTAAAGACAAGGAATACAGTAATATAAGTCATATGTAAAATTTTCTCTTCAAGGCCTCCCAATTCTTACCACAGGTTGTGTTCTTTACATTGACTGTATAGAAAGAGGAGGTACAGTAAATGCACCCCATATACACCTCCACACAGGCCCTTTGCCTGGTCTGTATTGTGAATTGGGGGACAACAAAAATTTTCTCTTCAAAGTAAACATGGAAATATTTGCTTTGCAAACCAAAAAATAGAGCATAATGAAACAATAGTGCGTGAATTCATTTTCATGGGGCATATGGGTGAGTGATTTTATAAGGTAAAGCAAGTCTTCCCCTGTATGCAAGAGAAGCTTACTCTCCTGCCACTCATAACTGTGCGGCACAGTCTAAGTCTATATCATTCATCTAGAGATTTTACTTTGGAAACAAGCCAGAGAAATTGAGTTATATCTTTTGACATTATCTTTTTTTAATTGGAGAATTATCAAACAAACCACTTTCATTTTGTGAGCTATAAAAATAATTTAACAGGAATTTTTTTATTAGCTTTATCTAAGTCTTGGCTTGCGAATGTTCCAAAAGAAGTTGTCTGAAGGATTATGCAGAGGAACTCCCTTTGGAAAGTCTGTACACCTCAGAGATAGTGGGAGATGCTTGTGGGTAATTTTCATGCAAGAAAAAAAAAAGACACCCAGATGGATGCTAGACTGTAATTTAATCAAGAAATTCTGATGATTTTCTAAACCTGTAAATTCTGAAGTACAGTTTGAATGCTTTACAAATAATATCACATTGCCAACATTGAATTACAGCTAGTATTTTTTATTTGAGGACCAGGAATACTAGGCACATAAAACAATTTTATGGCCAGTTACCTTTGAGGTTGAGGAAGATGACAATTCATCACATCAGAGGTCTTTAGTGCATGCCACAAAGAAATATTATATGTGCAGGAATGGAGGCCTGCCACTTGCAAGTCTATGAAGAGAGAATTTGAGTAGAGAGGACACAGTGGTCTGTGAAGCATTACAAGAATTGTGATAGACAGTGTTGCAATGTTTTTGAAGACACCCAGGTGGCCAGAGACACAAATCCCACTCTCTATATATACCACATTTATACTTTAAGAGGAAAATTTCTATAGAGACCAACCTATCTGCAAGGGAATATTATCTAAATAGAGCACAGTCATTTCAGCTGTAAGATGAAAAACTTGTATTTGATGAGCCTGGAAAAAAGTCAGTGAATGTTATCATAAGATAACACATGGTCTCAAAGCATCCTAGGGTGCTGATATCTTGCACCCCAGCACTAGCTCAAAAACCCCTAGCCTGCTTGATAATTGTCTAAGTTATTTTAATTTGATCCATAACCCATTATAAATGTAAAAATGTACTGTAAAGATAGTTGGAGAGCAAGAACATGGAAATGCATTTTTTAGGCTTGTTGAGATTAATGAACCCTCAAAAATGTTATTAAGTTTACAGAATGAATAACAAGTCTAAACAGCTCTGCATTTAAAAATGCCTTTACTTCCTTCTCAGAAGAACGGATTAAGTTCATATTCAGAACTAAGTCAGAATTGTACTCAGATCTTTGCTGAGTACATTTTCTACTATCACTTTAAAGATACCTTAATTTTACCATGAAGCCATTTTATAATAGGTGTGTGTGTGTGTGTGTGTGTGTGTGTGTGTGTGTGTGTGTTAGGTGACTTGCAAATATAAAGAATAAATACACAGGAAAGGTTCACTTAGGATTTACTATTGTTTCCTTTTTTTTTTCTTTTGGTTTTTGGGCCACACCCGGTGATGCTCAGGGGTTACTCCTGACTAAGTGCTCAGAAATTGCCCCTGCCTTGGGGGACCATATGGGACGCCAGGGAATAGAACCGCGGTCCTTCCTTGGCTATTGCTTGCAAGGCAGACACCTTACCTCTAGCGCCACCTCGCTGACCCCTCAGTTTCCTTTTATATCATGTTGGATTCTACTATTTAATGTTTTTTATTGCTGTTGTTTGGGGCCACACCCAGAAATATTCAGGGCCAACTCCTTACAGTTTTGGGAGGAACATATGGGATGCCAGGAATCAAACCTACGTTGGCTACATGCTAGGCAAGCACCCTCCCCTCTGTATATTATTGTTCTGGCCTCACTACCCTTTTTTAAAATCCATCTACCTATTTCCTGAGAACCAGAGACCCTGCTTTATTGAGATTTAAAGAACTCCAGAGAACTTTCAAGGACAATGACACAAAAAAACTGAGATAGAAATTGAGAAAAAAAAAAAAAAGGAAGTGGCAATACAATCTTGAATCAAAGGTGATAAAGTTACCAGCTCCTTGTTTATAGTATTTAAAATGTGCATGTTTTTTTTTAGGACATTAACTAGATTTCTAAAAAATTAACAAGGATAATATAAAAGCAAACAACCTTAAAAATGACACAATGGATTTTAGAAGCTGGAATAAAAACATACCTATCAGCCAGCAGTGGAAAATTAAAAACAACTAGAAGGTAGTAGAATGATACAGTGAAAAATACTTAAGTAAAGTAACAAAGGAAAGAGCTGGGCTGTAATTCAGTAGGAAAGCACTTGCCTTAATTGTGTGAGACTTAGCACACTCTCCTGGTGTATGCGCTTCTCTCTGGTGCATGTATCTGTGTGTGCATACACACATATGTTTACACACATTAGATAACAAACAAGAAGGTGCCAATAGCTCTATCCATACCCTTCCAAGAGGATAATTGTTAGACTGAGAAATTGTGTTCTCTAGACTATTATTGAGAGAACGATCTGATATAATCTGTATGTGAAGCATGCATACGTGTGTATGTGTTAAACTGTGTGTGTGTGTTAAAGTGAGTGAGAGAATGAGTGTGAGATGGAAGGAAAAATTTTAAACAAGTTGGCCTTTGAAAAGAAAGTCATCAAATAGATCAACAGTCTACAACTCTAGGAATTTCCATCCTGGGAATTTCTTTTAGCAGGAGGACTCAAGCAATGATGAGAGAAAGGTGCCCTTAGACTTGCCCTATAATGAGTTGCCACATGCCAGTAATTTTATGACACTCCTAAGCAACCACTGTTAGGCTATAAAATAGGGGAAAAACAGATCTAAGAATCTCTGAGAAAACAACTTTCCAAGTTTAATGAACAAATTTGACTGAGCCTTCTGGTTTTATTTATTTATTTATTTATTTATTTATTTATTTATTTATTTATTTATTTATTTATTTATTTGAAGCCAGTGGTATTTAATTAGTTTCTGCATTTTCTCTTAAATGAACAATGATTTATATATAATGATTTACTACTAGGATCGATAAGTAATTAAGGAATTATAAACCCCAAAGATGTAGGAGGTAGAGTAAGAAGTAGTCACTCAAAAGCCTTCAGTATCTTATCTATACAATGCTTTGGAGATCAAGTTTCCACTCCTTGGCTAAGAAGAGATCATAGGATCCTCCTCAGTCAACATTTATAATACTCTAGCTTCATCAGTCTCATCTTCTCAAGATTTTGACATTGCTTTCTTCTATGATAGTTTTAGATAGTATTCTTTCTCTTCTTCATTAAGGTCAATGCTTACTTATATTAGAGGCTTAGTTTGACTTACTTTCTCCAAGCAGTAGATCCTTTACACACTTTACTTCTCATGTTTAGAACACAGCTACTGCCTTGTGCTTTCATTATATCTTGTATATTTAGACATTCATCACTTCATATAATAATTTAGATGCCTATTTAGTTCGCTGTAGCGGTCTTCTCTAGACCCCGACTTCTTAAACTATGTGTCATAACTCCACAAGGGGTCATGTAATTAAAGGAATGGTATTGTGAAAGATTTAAAAAATAAATTAATGATTTATTATCAGTAATTGTTTGGTTTGTATACCTATTGATATACCTGGGTTATATGAAAATATCTTGAGTAAATGAGTTCATGAAGAGAAAAGGTTTAAAAAGGTTGAATCAGGAAACAAAACACACTCATTTGCTGCTTGAAGGAAACACACTTAAAATCTCAGGATAGACATAGACTTAGAGTAAAAGGATTGAAAATAATTATAAAAGCTACTGGAAAATTAAAAAAAAAACAGTGGAACAGCCATACTTATATCAGACCAAACTACAATTCAACCTCAAGAAAGTACTTAGAAACAAGGATGGACACTACTTATTGATCAGGGGAACAATAGAGTAAGAAATAATAACTCTGTCCAACATATACATACCAGATACAGAGTCAGCAACGTAAAGTTTTTGCTCACAGACCTAGAGAAACATTTAGACAGAAACATGATAGTAGTGTGAGATTTCAACATGCGATTCTAACTACTGGATAGATCCCCTGGACAGAACATTACAAAGAACCCTAGAGTCTTAAAGGAGAAACCAGAACACCTGGAACTATGGATCATACAGGTCCTTTCATTCTCAAAAAGCTGAATATACACACATTCTTCTCAAGTGCACATGGAACATTCTCTAGGATAGATTATATTTTAGGACATAAGTCTAACATATAAATTAATAAACATAAGATTTATACCAAGCACCTTATCAGACCACATTTCCACAGAGATAAAGATTGATTGTAATAATAAGATATGGAGAAAATCTAGCACATAGAGACTAACAATAAATAATAAAATAACAAATAAATAATAAAATAACAATAAATGGAGACTAACTCAATCAAAGAGAAAAATTAAGTAAGAAATGGAAAGTTTCCTTGAGATGAATGATAATGAAAAAACAAATTGTCAAAATATATTTAACACAGCAAAAGAACTAATTATGGAAAAACTCATAACAATGCAAGTCTATATAAGGTGAGAAAAAAAAGACAAAATCAGCAACTTAAAAGCACACCTTAACTATCAGGAAAACCATCAACAACAGAACCCAAACACAAGCAGAAGAAAAGAATAATGAAAAAAAACAGAGAAGAAATCAACAGTATAGAAACAAGGAAAACATACAAAGTATTGATAAAACTAGAAGCTGGTTTTTTTTTTTTGAAAGAATAAACAAGATAAACTATTGGCAAGTATTACAAGGAAAAAAAAGGGAAAATGCTCAAATAAGTTATTCAGAAGCTAAAGGGCAGAGATTACAACAGAACTCCAAGAAATCTAGGACATCATGAGAGCTTATTATGAACAACTGTACTCTGTTGAGCTAGAGCACCTAGAAGAAATGGACAGATTTCTGGAAAAAATATAATCTTCCAAAACTGAATGAGGAAGAAATAGGAAGCCTAAGCAGGACAAGCACAAGTAAGAAAGTCAAAACAGTAATTAAGAACCTCCCCAAGAATAAAAGTCTAGAGCCAAATGGGTTTACGAGTGAGTTTTATCAAACATTCAGAGAAGAGTTACTATCATTGAATCTAACATTGAAGTTAATATGCTCATTCCCAAGCTGACAGATACTACCAAGAAAGAAAACTACATTGGGTCCATAGAGACAGCACAGCAGTAGGGCGTTTGCCTTGCATGCTGCCAATCCACTGTGGTTTGATTCCCAGCATCCCATATGGTTCCCGTGTCTGCTAGAAGCGATTTCCAAGCACAGAGCCACAAGTAACCCCTGAATGCCTCTGGGTGTGCCCCCCCCACAAAAGAAAAGGATGAAAAATTCTTAACAAAATCTTAGCAAACCAAATCCAACAACACATCAAAAAGATCATGATCAAGTGGGTTTCATTCTGGGGATATAAGGATGATTCAATATATGCAAATCAATCAATGTCATACATCATATCAGTGAAAGGAAGGATAAAAATTAAATTCTCATATTAATCAATGCAGAGAAAACATTTGACAAGATACAACATCCATTCGTGATTTAATTCCCAGCAAAATAGTGTAGAAGGAACCTTCCTCAAGATAGTAACAGTTATCTTTAAAAAGCTGATATCCAACATTCTTAATGGTGAAAACTTGTAAGCATTTTCACTAAGGTTTCCCACTAGGCAAGGATGTCCATTTATCCACTCTTATTCATCATAGTTTTAAAAGTCCTAGCAATGGCAATCAAGCAAGAGAAATAAAGGAATCTAAATAGAAAAAAGGAAGCCAGACTATTTCTATTTGCAGATGATACAATGATATACACAAAAGACTCTAAAAAGTCCACAAAAAAGCTGCTAGAAACAATAAACAAATCCAGCAAAATGGCAGCTACAAAGTCAATATACAAAAGACAGTTGATACAAACATGTTTGTAATCAAGGTGCTTAAATAAAGATATTATATATGTAAAAAAAAGTCAGTTGCATTCTTTTATACAAATAACAACTCAGAGGAGAAAGAGATCAATTTGTCTATCCCAATTAAAAAAGTATTCCAAACTATCAAGTACTTAGGAATTAACCCATCAAGAGAGAAACTGTACACTTAAGAAAGAAATTGAAAAAGACCCAAGGGAATGGAAAAAAAATCCCATGTTCATGGATTCAAGAATCAAATGTTATCTAAATGACCATCTTACTTAAACTGTAGATTCAGTGCATTATCTATCCAAATCAGACAAAATTCTTCAAGGACTTAAAACAATCAATTATAGAGTTTGTATGGAACCAGAAAAGATGTAGGCTAGCCAAATCCATATTGAAAAATAAGAAGTGGGAGACATCTCTTTATCTTGTTTCAAGTTCAGTAATGAAAAGATGAGAATCCTTCCAAATACTTTATATAAAGCTTACATTATTTTAATTTTGAAAGCTGAGAGAGATACCACTAAGAAAGAAAACTAGAGACCAATCTCATTGATGAACATTGATGTAAAAATCTTTAGCAAAATCTTAGCAAACTGAATCCAACTATTACAAAACCATAGTTATCAAAACAGCATGATATTGGAACAAAGACAGACTTTCAGATCATGGGTCAGAATAGAATATCCAGTGACAAGCCCCCGATTAATATTTGACAAAACAACCAAGAACTTGAAATGGGATAAATGATGTTGGAATAATTGGATAATCACATCTAAGAAATTAAAGACTGATCCATATCTCCCACCTTACATAAAAGTCAATTCAAAGTGAATTAGAGATTGAGTGTAGGAGAAAGACAAATATGAAACGATGGGGCCAGGTGGTCTCAGGTGCATTGGTGGTGTTAAAAAAGGAAATAACTAAATATTCAAGTTAAAGAAACAACAAAGGAACCAAGAGACTCAAACTTTAACAACCTAAAGGCTGGTTTATACTGGGGTGGTGGTATGGAATGCACTCAGGGAAAATTGGTAGAGAGTGGACACTGGTGGTGGGAATGGCCCTGATTCATTGTCTGTCTGAAACTCAACTCTGAAGGACTTTATAAATCACAATGGAAAAAATGTATTTTGTAGAAGAATTATTTTAAAATGTGGAAGTTAACTTTGACTTAGGTAGCAAGCAAACATTTTCTATAAGGTATAACTATACATTTATTTGCTTTATCTTCGGTGCTAGTACTCTTCTTTGTAAGTTTTTTTTTAATTATAACATCTAAACTTGGGGTTTTAAAAATGAAGTCTTTTTTTTTGTCCCCCCCCCTTCACAATACAGACCAGGCAAAGGGCCTGATTTGAGGTATATATGGGAACATTTACTGTACCTCCTCTTCTATACAGTCAGTGTAAAGAACACAGCATTGGGAGGTCTTTTCTTTTTTTTCTTGATTTTTATATATATATTATATATACATACATATTATATATATACATACATATTATATATATATAAACCCTTCACCAGTGCAACATTCCCATCACCAATATCCCAAGTGTCCTTCCTCCCCACCCCACACTGGCCTGTACTCTAGACAGGCTTTCTACTTCCCTCATTCAGTCACATTTTGTTAAAAAAATAAAATAAAATAAAAATGAAGTCTTTAACTTGTGAATCTCATTTTTTATTGGGTGTGTGTGTCATATGTGACTCTTCAGTGGTTACTTATGACTGTCCTGATTGTGTTCATACCTGACTGTGCTCAGGGACCACAGATTAGATACCAGGGTTTGAACCCAGGTTGGCCACAGGAAAGACATAAGCTATGCTTTCTCTTCAGCTCATTAAAACAAACTATATAGTGAAGACTGATTTGAAAGCTTGATTGCTATGGAAAGCTCTTACTTCCTAAGGTCATTACTAGTGAATCTTACGGAAACACTGTGAGGATATCTTTAATGTCATACAATATGAAATGGTGTTGAAAATAGTTATTTACCTCGAAAAAGTTTTGCAATTTATGAAATATGTAAATCATCCTTAAAGAACTTTTTAACTTACATTTTTTGAGACTTGATGCATTGACTACTTTTGATTTTTCTTCAAGACTAAGACATTTTACTTTATGTCAAATTGTCATTTCAGTATAACTCATGAAATTGTACTACTATTTTTTCTTTTGAGTGCTAAAACTTTTTTCTGAGTAATAAGTTATACATATTGAATTCAGAATTGTACAAAAAAAGGGAAAATTTATTATGATTTCAATTGGGAATAGTAACTTAATCTAGTTTTTTGAATTATATAAATGCTATTACTTATAAAATATTATATGTTTTATAAAATTTGTTATTACTTGTTCACTCACCATGATCTACAGGACTATTGATCAGAGTTTCAGGCACTCAATGTTACAGCTCCAAACCCATCTACAAAACCAGCTTCTTTTTGCCAGATATTATTGTTACCTTAAATAGCAATGGTGTTACAGAACATAATTTTATTTTACACTTTACCTCACATAAGTATTTTCATGAATCACTTTGACCTTCAACTGTTCTTATGGCTTGGATATTTAGATCTGTTCTTTTATATCACCACCAATGCCTCTGAGAGCACAAGCATGGCTTGCACAGCTGCCTTTCATTATATTTCTATTGGATATTAGTACTGGTCTGCATGTACCAAAATAATAAGAACTTTTGTTTTCTTCTGTCAGAAAAGGAAACATTTAGTCACCATAGCAAATAAAACGTCGTTCCTGGTTTATTTGTATGAATTGGTCTCTTTAAACAACTAAATATCCTTAATATCTTGAGATAAACCTCTCAGAATAAGGTAAATAATAAGTACTCATTAACTATTATTATTTACATGTAGTTTTTAGGAGATTAAATAATGTAAAGTAGGTAATTCTAAATCAGTGGTTTTTAGCCTTTTTTACACTTATAGGTATGTGTAAATAGGACAAGTACTTTGTTGGTTGCAGAAGCAGAAATAACAGTAATTAGATTAATATTTGTATATCAGCATTTATGATACTGGTACTTTTGCATGTTCTGCACATAACCTATGATAAGGTGAAATACTCTTTTTGTATGTTTACCAGAAGGAAATTTTTGCAGAGCAGCACTAGTTCATGAACTGACAGTTGAAAACCATAGATCTAAATATGACTATCTTATGGATAGCAGAGTGTAGGCAAAAGCTCCAAGATAAAAGCTGTAAGGAAAATTTTTTGTAACAGGATAAAGTGAATGTTTTATATGCAGGAGTTACTTGTTTGATATGCAGTACTGCATAGTCCCTTGAGCATAATTAGGGGATGTAAGAGGGTATATAGAGCAGTTCTCATTGCTAACTCCTGGTTCTGTATTCAGGAATTTTCTTGGTAGTGCTTAGGGGCTCATATATGATATTGGGGGTCAGAATTAGATAAACTACAGGTAATTAAGTTAAGGTCCTTACACACTTTAGTATTTATCTGTGGCAAAATATTTCACTATTGCTTCTGTGGCAAGATTTTATTTCTCTCTCTCTTTCCTTTTTATTCACTTTTAGACACTGTGGCTTAGTTTAGGGATACTGTGCCTATCTCCTTATTTCTCTTCAGCACCTAGTTCTTGTCCAGGGTGATCAATTCCAATTATCATCTAAATTAGATATATTCTTGACCCCGCAACTGAAAAAAATTTTTTTTGTTTTTGGGCTACACCCAGTGATGCTCAGGGGTTACTCCTGTCTATTGCTCCTGGCTTGGCGGACCATATGGGACACCGTTTATCAAACCGAGGTCTGTCCTGGGTCAACTACATGCAAGGCAAATGCCCTACCACTGCACTATTATTTCAGCCCCCAAGAAAAAAAATTTTTTTATCTATAACAGTCCACTGAATCTAAGTGTACAGTAAAAGGCTCATACAGTTCAAAATATCACATACAAATCATATTAAAATTTCACATTGGGTTTGGGAAGAGACTATTATTTGCATCAAACCTTTGAGTTCCATAACCTATCTTAAAAGTAAGTTACCATTTTGTCTATTACTGTGAGTTTGGAAAACTTTTATTTTTGGAGCAGATGTTTAAAGCTACAAAAGCTGTGTTAACATTTTGTGAATTTATTTATTGTCTCAATTACATAGACCTTCTGTTACTAGTAGTAAGTTAGAAATTGCAACTCATTCCAGATAAAATGAGTTGGAAATAGAAATGAAGCCCCCAAATAAGGAAGAGAATTTTTTAAAATAATAATGAACCCACTCACAGTAGTGTCTTGATATTATACAAACCTCATTTGTAGTCAGAATTTTGGAATTCAAGAGCAAATGCTTAAAGCTGCTGCAACATGTTCATTCACAGAGAGAACAGTATTGGAGAATATATATTCTGGGAGTTCGATTTGTGTGGTTTATGTTGTGTGGATATAGAGTTGTGAATTTTATTATAGTCACCCTTACTCTCAAGAACACCTGCCCTCAGACCATCCAGTTATAAATCAGCTTTCCTAAGAATTATTTTCCATTTAGACTTCATGATTTTAAGGGCAGTGTGTAGCACTCTTTGTGTGTAACTATGCCTTAATTCTGATGACTCTTTTATTGAATTGACTTGTGAAAGATTTAGGTACATTACAGTCAATAAATTTCACTTATATCATGCATCACATATTCTGATAATAGAGGACAATGAAAAGATATTGATTGTGGGTGTGTATTTACTGAAGGATGATCACAAAATGCGAGGCTGGGTAAAAGAGCAAAAGTAAGGCTAATAATATTGGAGTCTATAAATAAGTTTTTGTTTTTATTTATTTATTTTTTTGCTGCAAATCATACTAGCTTGGGAAATTTTAAAGTTGTGAGAAATCATGTGTCCAGGGTAGAGACTACAGATGTAGAAAGACATCATTGGAAGGAACAAGTCAGTATGAAAGATGCAGAAGCTACAGATCAAACATGGCACAACACACACACACATACACACACACACACACACAAACTACTGACAGTGACACATTTGCAGAATGATGTCTGTATATAATCGAGGGCTAATTGCTTCCTGTGGATCCTGCAAACTTTCCCTTAGAAATCATTTGAGTTCAGAATTGACGTAAGAGTCAATGAAATAGCTGAAGTGAGCATCCTATTAGAGGAGTAAGTTTAAAATCTCCTTGGCAGGTGAGAACATTCTGAAGGTGAGAACACAGAAGACAGGTGTGATGCCTACAGAGCATAGATGTGGGCTGGAGAAAAATAATGAGAGACTAGAGGAAAGCGAGTCAAATGTGAAGGACCATAGTGTACTTATAAATGATTAATTAGGACCATGGGAAGCAATTGAAAGTTATTAATCAGTTATGAATTATTAGATTTGCATATTAAAATGCTCCCTTTGGTAGTAATGGACACAAGTGATCTTCGGTAGTAATGAACACAAGAATAATGCAGATGTAGGGAGATCAGTTATGAACCCACATAGAAAACAGATGAGAAGATACCTAAAACGAAGGCTGTGCCAGTAGAGGAATACATATGCAGAGTTTTGTGAAATACATAGGGCTAAATATAGTAGCTATAGTGATGAATTCGATTTTGAATGATGGACATTATTGTCTCTAGTACATGTCTTTGTGCTTATGATCTAGTTTCCATCTGTGCAGATTAGAATAGAAGAAACCTAAGTTTGTGAATGATCTTGTGGAACAGAGCTTTGCTACTGAATCAATTCTGCATTTTGTGCATGAGAGGTTGTTTGCTATCTTGGTCCAGGCACTTCACTTTGAAATATTTTTGTTTCAGCAATTTAGACTAATTATTGTAGTTTGTAGGAGGGGACTGTAAGGGATGAATGGAGATTCTATTTGCTGATATAAAGAGCATTCATTACATTGACGCTTTAGTCACTCATATTTGATTAAATATTTTATATATTAATTTGTACAATTGATAAAAACATTTCAAAACTAGATAACCTCTCCCTGAGTTGTCCCAGGTTCATTCCCTTTGTAAGAATAAGATTTGTCCATTTTATTTAATTATTTTATTTCTCACCTAGTTTATATCTCAAGTAATTAAGATACAATGAAAAGCAAGCTGTGACTTTCTGAAGCCTAGATGCATTTCTAACCCATGAACTGAATTTTCAATATAGTTAAACAAACAGCAAAGGACAAAGAAAGTAGGAGATATCATAACAGGAGGAATTTGAAAGGAAATGAGAAAACAAAAATAACAGTTTAGTGTGTTAGTTCATCTGTGAGGGCCTCTAGAAATAAGCAATAACTTTAAAGAAAGATCTGCATATTCTACATTTAATAATTTTGTTTGGAATGTAAGTCAAACACAAATCTAGAATTCCTTTTTTGTTCTTTTGATAACTAATAACTACCACATACACACTTCTTATTTTTACAAATTTTTTGTTTACTATAGTATTTCAAAGTATTTCTAGTCAAAATAAGTTCCTTCTTATTCAGACAGCTATTACATTATTATACAGTAAATATATTATTTAGTATTATAATGCAAGCAAATAAATTATTTATTTTTATTTAATTTATTCTCCTTTTTGGCTGGAAATATATTACAAGAGTCAAATTACTTGCCTTGAATTCCATCAATCTTAGTTTGAATCCCCAGTGCCATATGTGGTTCTGAGCATTGTCAAAAGATACTTCTGAGCACAGAATATCATTAGGTGGGGCCCAAAGAGACAAATAAACAGGGAAAATTTATCCTGGTCTGATAAAAGCTTGAGTAATCTCATTTGTAATTTAGTTAAATTTTCCTTTCAGTTAACAAATAAAAATCATTAAAGATTTTATATTTCTCCAATAGTATTAATGAAAGGAAAACATTATTAATTCTGCTTAAATATTTATCTGTATCTACACATTTATATGTATCTATAGAGAATTTATTGGTAGATTATTAGGGAACATGTTCTTGTACAATATTAATAGACAAGCTAGTACAATTATTAAGTAATAAAAACTTTTGTAGGTTCACGTACTCTTCAGAAAATAGTTAAGAATTCCTTTCTTTGTTTATTTGTTTAGTTCAGGGTAACTTCTACAAAAGTATGCTTGCTTATGTTAAATAAAATTTTATTATCAAGTTATATTATATTATAATATATTTGAAATTATGATGTTGAATAAGCTAATTATATCAAGTAGTGACTTCCAAATCTTTAAGTGTTATTTGGAAAGTAAATTTATAAAATGAACATTATTTCTCTAGCAAGCAAGCTGATTTTAGAATTTACAGTGCTCTATAAATCTATATACTTAATACAAACAAATGATTTATAACATAGATTTTTCTAATTAGAAAGGGAGAATTTAATCATGATTTCCAAAGCTCTTTGAAATAGATGAGCTTACTCAACCAACAATTATGTTTTTTCCAGCCACTATTGCAGTTCGCACTGGTGAACAAGACTGTCTCTACCTTTGAGAACTTACCATTTGGACACAAAATCATCCATGCAATTAAGATTTAAACAAAGCAGAATAAAAAGATTTAAAAAGTTCACTTTGGTATAAAAATGTCAGCTTTAAGAGATGATATTTGAGAAGAAATTTTAATGAAAACTGTTAATAACCTAAAAGTCAGCATTAAATACTGATGTACAGATTCTGAAGATGAGCTAGATAACTGTAAGAAATAAGAATGCTGATGTTGCTGAGGCAAAGTATTAAGGGGGAGAGTAATGGAAGAATATGGTTAAAGAACCAAGGTCAGAGCACACAGGGCTAGAGGAACCAGAGTGAGGACTGTGAAATTTGTATATGCAGTTGAATGTATGGAAAGGTTTGAGCACAATCTAATTCATGCTCTAAAAATGTTAGTCTACCTACATTTGGAGAATAGACAAGGCTTAGGATAGAAATTGAACTATTACAGAGTTTGGGATACTGCTGCAATAGGGTCAACAGAGATGATGGCTTACAGTGAAGAATTAGTGGTCAGGTTATAAAGATTATTTGAAAGGTAAAACACATATGAGTAGTCAGGGATGTGGTGAGAATGTAACTCCATCCATTGATGGTGGAATGTAAGATGGTTCCACTTATAAAAAACAATGTGAAGATTTCTCAAAAAAATTAAGAATCATGCTCAGGGCTGGTGCACATGCCTAATTTTTGGAGAGCTTTATCACTCGATAAAGAAAGCTTTGTTGAGTGGTAAAGCTTGAAAAGAAAAAAAATTAAGAATCAAACTTCTGGGGCCAGAGTACTGGCGCAAGCCATAAGGTATCCGCCTTGTACATGCTAGCCTAGAACAGACCGCAGTTTGATCCCTCGGCGTCCCATATGGTTCCCGAAGCCAGGAGCTATTTCTGAGCGCATAGCCAGGAGTAACGCCTGAGTGTCACCATGTGTGGCCCCCCAAAAAACAAAAACAAACAAAAAAAGAAACAACTTGTTTTTATTTTTCTGTTATATATTTTTGTTTTATTGTTTTTGTATATATATTTTTGTTTCATGACAATTTTATATTGTTTATTTACTCATTTATGGTTATAATTTCTGCTAGTTATTTTTGTTGAGTCCAGTTTATTGATATGGCAATATTTGGATTAATGTGAGGATTAAGGGTTCACTCTACAGCCCTTTCTTGAAGTTAGTCCAAATTTTAGACTTGTAATATTATCATAATTTGTGGGCCTAATTTACCCTAGTGCCTCCTCTTATTTGATATTATAAAGAACTACTTTGATTTTTTTCAGCTCTTGAGTATATTTTATTTTGCTTTATTTTTGGTTCTTAGTGGTACTAATGCTTGGAAATGTTGTCATTCTCAAAAAAGCATGTATTGTTCCTACTTGAATTGTAGCAATATTTATTCTAAAAAGATTTTTAGAAAATTTGGTTTACTCTAATGTGGAAGCCTTCAATTTGTCTTGAAGACACTTTCTTCTCCATCTTTTCAGTAAAACTGTGCTTGTCAGAATCGAAACTTTACTCCCAGGACTCTGAAACCAGTGATCAATCTATAATTCTACTTTGTAGAGTTGTCAATCCTTGAATGACAACTTAAATGTACTTTAATGTAACCTGTTGAACAACTGTGGTTTGAATTGCTTGATTTTTTTTTTATATTTTTTTATATTAGAATGACTAAATAGATCTTCAGTAGTGACTCACTTGGGGGTTAATCCTACTCAGGATTGCTGAAACATACAGCTTTCAGGAGTTCAATGGAACTAATATAGTACCAAATAAAAGAAAACACATAAACAAAAAGCAACTAATAACATTCAGAATTACCTTTGCTCTTACCCAATACATCTTTTTCCCCCGCCCCGCCCCCACCCAATATATCTTTATATATATATATATATCATAATATTAAATTTCTCACCTCAGAAGAAGAGTCAAAAGAGTTGTTTTCTCACATTAATAGAATTATAATAGATGAAATTTGGTAGATTTTCAGAAACCTGTATAACCATTACACACTTATCAGTAAGCCATGTCTAGAGATTGTACTAATCATTTTGGCATTGCCTTATTTTATTACTGTTACCACATCCTGGAGTCCCCTCTGTGCTTCACCTGGGATGCGATTTTAATTTCCAGAAACCAAGACTTTTCAATATAAATGCTATCAAAGATTGACATAGACATTAGAATTCAGGATAAAATTTTTTTGGTCCTGTAAATCCTCTAAATCATAATGGACTCTTTATTATTGTCAATTGCTCACTGAATATAAGGTGGAGCATTGCATATGTCTGTATGCGTCTTACTTTCTACTCATATTTGTCAAATTTATTTAAATTAATGATACTACTTTAGTAATCTTATAAGTGAAAATTGAAGTAATATCAAATGCTACAACCAATTGATTTATAAATTTATTATTTCAGTTCTCAGGTATTAGTTTTATGAGTCTATTATGTATTCTGAACTTGCTAGGATGTAGACACAAATGAACATAAGAGTAACTGATTCATTCTTTTAAATCCAATTTTGTTTTTTAATAAAAATGGAAAAGATTCAGAGATAAAATTCTTATGAGCCAATGTCAAATTTAAATATTGACTCTAATAAATAATTTTTGGAACTGTGTCTATTTTTATGAATTATTTAATTTGAATTGGGTAAAATTAGTAACACAGATGAATAAGGTGTTCTTTAGCGAGGACTAAAATTTCAAAAGTAATCAGTATTAAAAAAAAAGAATATTATAACTGTGACATGTATAGAAGTTGTGAAACCTAAATTAGCTCTAGTATAGTACAGAAAAAGACAACCTCATTTGCTCTATCACGTATTCATTATGCTAATTTTTAATATTAACTGTCACTTCCTTTAAAAAAACCAAACTGAGATAATTAGCTGATTCTGTAGAGCAAAGATGAAATAGTTTATATAAAAATGACTTTTATTACTTTGTGATATTTGATAGCCAGAAAAAATAAAAATGTAACTGTCATTTTCAAATACTTTTATAAGCATACTACAAAGCATACTACAAAGTATGCTTATATTGATAAAGTCATTTTAAGATTATTGTATGGAGTAAAAATTAATATTGGAAGTCTCCTTTTCCCAAGATTTCTCAAAAAATGCTAATTAATATTTCTAATTATGTCATTATACTTTTTAAAATAATATATTAATTTAAGCATCATAATTACAAACATGCTTGTAGTTGGGTTTCACCCCCCCTTCACGAGTGCAACCTTCCTGCCACCAATCTCCCCATTTCTCTCCTCCCCTAGTCCCTATTTCTATTTCTCTTACTCATTATCATTGTTATGACAGTTATTAATGTAGTTATTTCTCTAATTGAACTCACCACTCTTTGTGGTAAGTTTCATATTATAGGCTGGTTCTTCCAGCCCTCATCTCTATTGTCTCTAGGTATTATTACTATACTGTCTTTTATTTTTCTTAAATCCCACAGATGAGTGAAACTATTCCGTATTTATCTCTGACTCATCCCACTCAGCATAATAATTTCCATGCCCAACCATGTATAGTAAAATTTCACAACTTCATTTTTCTTGACAGCTGCATAGTATCTATTGTGTATATGTACCAGTTTCTTTAGCAACTCATCTGTTATTTGGCATCTGGGTTGTTTCTAAATCCTGGCTATTGTAAGTTGAACTGCAGTGAACATAGTCATGCAGAGGGCTTTTTTGTATTGTGTTTTTGTGTTTCTAGGATATATCCCTAGGAGTGTATTGCTGGATCACATGGGAGCTCAAGTTCCAGTTTTGGAGGCATATTTATATTGTTTTCCATAAGGACTAGACTAGACGGAATTCCCACCAACAGTGAATGAGAGTTCATTTCTCTCCCACATTTACACCAGCAGTGATCTTTGTGATATGTGCTAGTCTGTGCTGTGAGATGGTACCTCATTGTTGTTTCGATTTGCATCTCCCTGATGATTAGTGATGTGGAGCAATTTTCATGTGCCTTTTGTCCATCTGTATTTCTTCTTTGAGAAAATGTTCATTTCTTCTCCCCATTTTTTGATGGTTTTTTTTTTTTATGCTAAGTTCAGTCAGTACCTTGTATATCTTAGATACTATCCCCTTATCTGATGGCTTTTGGGTGAATAATTTCTCTCATTCTGTGAATGGTCTTTGTATCCTAGTCACTATTTCTTTTAAGGTGCAGAAGCTTCTCCGTTTAATAATTTATTTTTTTTTATCTCTGCTTCCACTTGTTTGGACAGTGATGTTTCCTCCTGAAAGATGCTTTTAGTCTGTATGTTATGGAGTATTTTGCCTATGTTTTCTTCTATCTGCCTTATGGTTTCAGGTCTGATATCAAGGTCTTTAATTCAGCTTGATTTGACCTTGTGTACGATGTTAGATGGAGGTTTGAGTTCACTATTTTAGCATGTGGCTGATCAACACCACTTGTTGAAGAGACTTTCCGTGATCCATTTTGCATTTTTTACCCCTTTATGAAAGAGCAATTGATGGTAATTTTTGTTTGTTTATTTGGGGGTTACACAGTGGCCCTTTGGGCATAGTCCTGACTTTGGTTAGGGATTGCTCCTGGTGTCCTGAGGTTTCATATTGATATTCATATTAATATTCATATTAAACCCAGGTCAACTACATGCAAGGCAAATGCCCTATCCTCTGTAATATTGTTCTGGACCCCTGCATTAGTATTTTTATTAGTTTCTTTTTGCTTTTTGAGCCCCACCCAGAAGACTTCACTTTTACTCCTGTCTCTGTTCTCAGAAATCACTTCTGATATGACTCAGACCGATACCTTACCCACTGTTAATATCACTCTGGTACCCAGTATTTTAGTATTCTTAAGGTAGATAGATATCTTGGAATATAATGAATGCTTTTATGGTATTTTTAGCATCTTGGAAACTGAAATGCTAATTTTCAAAGAGGTAGTATCAGTTTACATTCCCATAAAAAAATACATGATTTTTGTCTTATATGTAGGCCAGTACTTGATTCGACCACTTTCACAAATATGAGGGGATATATCATTGTCATTTTGATTTGTTTTTCTCTGATAATAAGTGAAGGTGAGCAATATTTTCATGTATGTGTTTGCCATTTAAATACCCTCATTGGAAGTTTTTAATTCAACTGTTTTTCTTTCTTTGTGATGAGATTTTAAAATTATTTTTGAGTTTTATGTGTTCTTTACATATCTGGTTAGATGAATCACATAGTGTACAAACATTTTTTTCCATTCAGTAAGATTTTCTTTTTATAATTTTTTTTGCTATATAAAGGCCTTATAGTTTGATGAACTTCCATTCTTATTTTTCCTTATTTTATTTTCTGTTGATGTAGTTCATGGTGACATTACTAAAGCCAATGATATGGAGTATTTTGCCTGCATTTTTCCTTCAGCGGTTTTCTGGTTTCAAATCTTACATCCAAGTTTTTACTCCACTTTGAATTAATTGTACTGTGTAGTATGAAATAGTGATCTAGTGTTTTTTCTTTGCAAGGTTATATCCAGCTGGCTCAGAAAATTTCTCCATTAAATGCATTTCATAGTTTTTTATTATAAATTAAGTGATTCTATATGTGTGAATTTTTTCTTGACACTCTATTCTATTTTATTGATCAGTATGTTTATTTCATTGATACGTGTACTTTTTCTTTAACTGATGTTATCCAATTAAAATTCTAGGATCTTGTACTAGTACTGTGTGTGTTTACAATATTAGATATGAAACCCAGAACCTCATTTATGCAAAAACATGTATACTACCACTAATCTATACCTTTGTCCCCTATACAGAGTATCTACATGCTTATACATACAAAATAACTTTGCTTTGTGAAGGTTGAAAATAGCATGATGTAGATAATACACTAAAATATTTGATCTAGATAAACTAATAGAGAGGTTAGTTTAAAATTTTTAAAACTGGAAATGAACTTAGAGAAAAGAGTGTTACTAAGTCACTCCAGTAATCTTTGTATTGAATGGTTTGAAGGATGATACTGGCCTAAGTGAGTGTCCCCTTAAATTTGCTTCAGATTAGTACAGAAAACTCGTGTCTCTCTGGTTGCTGTAAGAAGTACAAAGCGCCATGGGTGAAAAGGGGGATTATTACTTGCAGGAATAATTGAAGAGAACAAATTCTAGTTTACCCTAAAATTGAGTAGGATTTATATATAATATATTATATATTATATCTCTAATAAGTAAATATACAGCACTAGAGATAAATAGTAAAGTAGCTTTAAGAAAACAGAAAGAATAAATTGCATGTGTATTTGGAGTGGCATGTAGATAGGAAACATACAGTGGGAAATCAAAGTAGTAGATTCTTTTTTTTTTTTTTTTTTTTTTTTGGTTTTTGGGTCACACCTGGCGGTGCTCAGGGGTTACTCCTGGCTGTCTGCTCAGAAATAGTTCCTGGCAGGCACGGGGGACCATATGGGACACCAGGATTTGAACCAACCACCTTAGGTCCTGGATCGGCTGCTTGCAAGGCAAACACCGCTGTGCTATCTCTCCGGGCCCCAAAGTAGTAGATTCAAAGCAAGCTTCATTCATTTTATTTTATTTTATTTTATTTATTTATTTTTGTTTTGTTTTTCTTTTATTCTTTTTTCTTTCTTTTTTTTGGTGTGTGTGTGTGTGTGTGTGTGTGTGTGTGTGTGTGTGTGTGTGTGTGTGACACATCCAGTGATGCTCAGGGATTACTTCTGGCTATGCACTCTAAAATTCTGGTTTGGTGATCATATGGGATGGCGGGGATCTAACTGAGGTCCCTCCTGGGTCAGCTGATTGCAAGGCAAATGCCCTACCACTGCACTACCGCTTCGCCCCCAGGCTTCAATTTAAACTCTGACTTTTTTCTTTATTCTAGAGCACATTATTGAAAGTTTTGGGGAAGTAATTTAGAGGATCAGATTTATTGTTAGTAAAATAATTGTTGACCATGTCAGTTCAGTGTGTTTTGTGTGTTCATGTGTTTATGTGTGTTCTAAACACAAATATTACAAGAGCATTTTTTACATCCAGGCAATGCAAATCTTATATTATGAAAAAATGAAATGATCGAAGGAGGAGATTGGTGGTAGAGAGATTCTTAATAGCGACTTTTAGAAATAGTATCAACAGGATTTGAAGCTGAATAGACCTAAACAGATTAACTGTGACTTGAAAAGCTGTCTAGTTTCCATGAGAGATGCTGCTTCTATTCTTTAAGATGGGAATACAGAAGGGGCTGCCTTGTAGTAGGAGGAATGGAACATTGTGTTATGTTCAGATACTGAGTTTGAGATTTCAGTTTAATGTCTGTGAGGAATTTAGAAATATAGATGTGAGGGGAAGAAGAAAAATGAGAATGAGAACACTAAGTTTGGAAGATGCTACTAGACAAAGTAGTTGAAATTACTATTTTGGCTGAGGTCTGTTGAAATAATATAGAATAACAGGAGAGGGTAAGAAAAGCTTCTGTCAGTTTCGGTGACACAGTAGACGACTTAGGATATTGAAAGGAAATTTGAGAAAGATTATTAATAATGATGGTTGGGGAGTTATCTTGAATGTAGTACAGAGAGGTCAGAAAGGATAAGGAGTGCTAATGGATTTTTTAAAATTTGAAATGTATTGTTACCTCTGGAGACCAAGTTTAATCAGAATGGGCTGAGTAATTTTATAGATTGAAGGGGAAGGAGGAGAAAGGAAGGAGAAAAAGCAATAGGGAAATATATTATTTTTTTACCTATTTGATCCATAAATATTTATTGAACAATTGCTTCCCATTTGTGAGGTGAAAACTATGGAGAGATGGGATAGTATTTAAAAGAGATATCAAGGTCAAGAGAACTTCTAGCAGAGGGGGAGACTGAGACTGAAAGAAGTAATTGAGCAAAGACCTCAAGACATAAGAGTGGATGAGCTTGGGGCTGGAGCAATAGCTCAGCGGTAGCGCATTTGCTTTGCATGTGGCTGACCCAGGATGGACCTGGGTTCGATCCCCAGTGACCCATATGGTCCTCTGAGCCAGGAACAATTTCTGAGTGCAGAGCCAGGAATAACCCCTGAGTGTCACCAGGTATGACCCAAAAACAAAAACAAAACAAACAAAAAAAATGAGTGGATGAGCTCATATGCATGAAATTACAATTTTACTTTGGACTACTTAGTCCAAATATTGAATACAAGCATTCAGGTAGATGGGGAAATGAATGTAATTAAACTGGAGCTTTATGTTCAGAGTTCTGCTTTAATCTACTCTAACAACTAACAATTTCAAATGTGCATATGTACATGTTGTGTGGCAAACAGAATTTAGGAGTTGGGGACCACTATGTCAATGAGTTAGATCCTAAAATGGGACGATCCTGTACTGAGGTACTGTTTAAGTTCAGTAGTACCAGAGGTCACCAGGGCCCTTATGATGTTTAGGGATTCATGTATTGGTGACAATCAAACACTGGTCTTGAGCACAAAAAGCATGTGTCTGTGACAACTGAACTTTCTCCTCAGCCCCCAGGTATTTTCTTTGTGGCTCCTATTGTTTGTGAGAAATTTGTGAAATGGCATAATAATAGTACTTTTCTTTGGGGTGTGTCCATATTTTTCAGTTGACTAGAGAGCTGCCTGAACACTGTTTGTGATATTATTGGGAGTGCAGATTTTAGGACTCTACCTAGTCATTTAAGACAACATTACGGAATGGAATTGGCTGTAATTTGCAGTAGCGCAGTCATGCAGAAACAGTGTCTGCCAGGTAGTCTTTTATTGCTATATAGACCATAATGGTCATTCTCAGGAACTGGCTCCTATTTGGGCTCTACTCCCCAGTATATGGTGATTATTACAGTGTTTGAGATGTCTATCCTGTTACCCCCTGTTATTTAATTGCAGGGTATTGGTTGTATATCTGGTGTATATTCTAGGTACTTCAGAATAGTGCTATCATTCTCTGTTTATCTTTCGTCTTCTGGCTTGCTTTCGTTTAACATAATATGTTTTAGGTCCATCCACATTGCTGCAAAGTCTGTGATTGTATCATTTCTGACTGCCATGTAGTATTTCATTGTGTATAGATACCACGTCTTAATGATCCACTTATCTGTTGTTGGACATCGAGGTTGGTTCCAAGACTTGGCTATTATACTGAGTGCTGCAATAAATAGTGGGGTGCACACATACTTTGGGATGAATGTCCTTCTGATTTGGGGGT